>NC_137836.1:44542500-45742500 GCF_948465745.1 Chenopodium album
TAATAATAATAATAAACAATAATAACAAAAAATACAAAAAAATAACAATAACAATAATAATAATAATAATAATAATAATAAAAATTATAAAAACAAATACAAAACAATAATACCCTAACATTAATTACTAATTAATATAATAATAATAATATTTATAAAATTATATTTCAACTAATTAATAATAAGAATTACAACAACAACAATAATAATAAAAAGAATAACAACAACAAAAACAACAACAAAAACAACAACAACAACAACAACAACAACAACAACAACAACAACAATAATAATAATAATAATAATAATTAATAATAATAAATAACAATAATAATAATAACAATAATAATAATAACAATGTTACAAAAAATAATCATATTACTAATAATCATATTAATACAAAACAATAGTAATTACATTTATTATTAAAAACTTAATCACAACAACAATCACAAGCGCACGAAAAAAAATAACTTAATTAACATTAAACAAAAAAAAACATAATTAACATAAAATAAAAAAAAAATAAATTAAAAAAAAATCTGAAAAAGGGACATCCGCCTAAAATTTTCGGATCCACCATGGAACATCCGGAAGTTTTAGGCGGATCCCTACTTCCTCTTGAAATTTTCGGATGTTTCATGGTAGATCCGGAAATTTTAGGTGGATCTACCATGGGACATCCGGAATTTTTAGGCGGATGTCCTATTTCCAGAAAATAAAAAAAAAACAAAAAACTTACAGAATGTTCCGACGCAATCTCCGGCGTATGAATGTTCCACTTGTCGTCCATGACCCAAGACTCGTAGAAAAAAATTTAAGATTAATTTTTTTTTTTAAAAAAAAGGAATTAAGGTAGTCGTGGGGACCGATTTGGTTTTAAGGTTGTGGGGACCGATTTAGTGGACTCGGGATAGTAACATCATAATTTGAGGGGACCGTTTGATAAAATGTGTCCATATGGGGAACAAAGTCGTTTTTATAACACAAATTGCATAAAGGGCATATTTTTCCATTCAAGTCAAAATGGGAGCGTTACTATGTAAAATGGGAGCGACGAATAGCAGTTCACTTAAAAATATTAAGAGAAAGATAGTGGGGTTAATAGTTTATTGAAAAGTAATGAATGTTAGAGAAAAAATATAATAAAAAAGTAGTTGTGGATTTGGGTGGGGACCATGAGAGGAGAGAGATATAATTTTTTAATGTAGCCTTTTGCCAAAAAAGAAAGTGTAACATTTAAAAAAACATGGCCGAAAATAGGAAGTGTAATACTTAAAAAAAAACACGGAGGGAATAGTATATTATAGTTTTTTTTTTTTTAAAATAAAAAATAAAAATCCTCTGATGACCATTATAATAACACAATGAGTTTTATTTTACCATAATACATTTATTTTAAGATAGTGACCTTTTCATAGTGTTTCTAATATTTGTGGTCCAAAATAAATTAATATAAACCAGGTTCATTTAAAAGTTGAAAAAATGGAAATAAATAATCTCACCTTTGCTCGAACTGAAAATAACAAACCCACCTTTTGATATTTACGAAGCAAACCCACCTTTATATGTCATCTTCTTTTAATGAACCTTGACATGTTGGTGACCTATTGTAGTAGGTTGTATGCCACGTGTCAAATCTTAATTGGTGCATTTCATTATTTATTAAAAAGAAGCAAAACCAAAAAAATAAAAAATAAAAGAAAAAACAAAACAAAACAAAAAACAAAACAAAACAAAAAACAAAATGAAAAATGAAAAAAAAAATCCCAGCCATCAACCCTCACCAACCACACTTGCCACCTTAAAACCCTAACCGGCTATCCTTGACCCAGCCACCACCAAAAACCAGTCAGCTGCCCTTAGCCTCCAAAAACGACCCAATTGATACCCATCAACCGTGCTGTGTTTTGAGGGTGTTTTAATGGGGGGTTTTCAAGGGGCTAAGATTTTCGGCCGTTTTCGAAGGTTAAAGGGTTAATCGGGGCTAGGATGGAGGTTTTCGGGCATTTTGCGAAGGTTAGAGGGGTTAATCAGGGCTGGGGTGGAGATTTTCGTTCGTTTTGCGAAAATTAGAGGGGTTAATCGGGGCTGAGGTGGAGATTTTTCGGTGGTTTGCGAATATTAGAGGGGTTTTCGGGGCTGGTTGGTGTTTTAAGGGTGGTGGTTATGGTGGTTTCGGGGGTAGGATTTGGGTCAAGGGGTGATTTCGAAGTTGGACTTAGATCGGCAGGGTGGTTGTTTGTATTAGGGGGTTTCAACCGGCCGATTTCAGGGGTTTAGGGTGACGACCGACGAGTTTAGGGTGGCGGCCAGCGGGTTTAGTTAGGCCTAGGGTTAGGGTTAGGGTTTTGCGGTGGCTTGAGGGGTGGCTGGTGGGGTTTTTTTTTTTTACATAATTTTATTTTTGTCTTTACCTTTTTTTTATTTGGACCAATTATGGAGAGACACGTGGCTTTTAAAAATAAAAATAATAACATTTTAACTTGTTTAATAGGTTGTAGGTAAAAAAATTCATTAAAAGAAGATGACATACAAAGGTGGGTTTGCCTTGTAAATATCAAAAGGTGGGTTTGTTATTTTCAGTTCGAGCAAAGGTGGGATTATTTATTTCCATTTTTCCTTAACAGTTTGTATTTAAGCGTATATTATTGTATAAATTAATGATATCGTACTATGTTTAAATATCCTACATTATCAAAAAGGTTTATGTGCCCTTTACATAGTACTTTGATCCGTATGTGATAATAAAATTTAACATTTAAGCCAAAAAAAAAATTATCATAAATTCTATCAACAACTCGAGGAATCGCCTATACTGTGCAAATGTTTCTACAACAGTCGTTTGAAATATGACTGCCTTATTATTTTAATGATAAATAATATGAGCGATCCATTTTTTCACACTATACGTTGGAAACAATTAGTATTTTAATTTCTACAATGCAAATATAATTTTTGAAAATTTTAATCCAACATAAAATAAATATTTTTCGAGAAACTATAAAATAAGAGTAAAAATTACATAAATAAAACTAAAAATTTGATGAATTAAAAAAATGTTGATAATAATATTTTATAGCAAAAATAGAGTAATAAATTAATTACTTGGATAAAATATTTTAATTATGAACTATATATTCATTACAATATTATGATAGTCATATTTCAAACGAGCATTGTAGAATTTTTAGTAGTGTGCACATAACTAATAGGTTAATAAATATGATCATGACCTAAGTAATGTTTAATATTAGGATATTATGAGTTTATGACTCTTGTTTGTAATAATTAACTTCTAAACGTTACTCTATTCAAATATTAACATTAACATCAATAGTAATTTTAAAATTATGGATTAAATGTGATATGAGTTGATTCTAATAGCAGATATATTTTTAATTTGATTCTTCAATATATATATATATAGGCCTTGTTCACTTCACCTTAAAATAATAATATTAATTAAAAATAATTTCACTTCATTAAAATTAAGTTCAGTTCAGTAAAATTAATTTCAGTTCAGTAAAAATAAGTTCAGTTCAGTAAAATCCAATTTTCTTAAAGAAGAATTATAATAGAAAATCAGTAAAAATAATTTCAGTTCAGCAAAAATAATATCAGTTTAGTAAAAATAATTTAAGTCCAGCAAAAATAATTTTCTTTCAGTAAAAATAATTTCAGTTCAGCAAAAATAAGGTGAAGTGAAAGGGGCCATATTAGGATCGAAGAATTTATGAAGTAAATGCATACAGAAACTTGAAAGAAAGAGAATTTCTCAAAGTCGGTTCCTAGGTTTTCTAGGGTTTGAAGTCTGTTCTTGAGTATTCGTGGGTTTTTACACTAATTTCTTACTTTCTTTCTCCTTAAGGCTCTTCAAGACTATGTTTTTTTTTTTAATTATTCATAGCTAGGGACCTCATTTTTTAACCAATCAGTTTTATTTGTGATTTTTTAAAACACTAATTTTTGTAGTGGGAACTTGCTTGCTGCTAAAGGTTGTGTTCTTCAGTCCCACTTCTCAAGCATAGGCACTTATCAATTCTCCTTGTTTAACACGTGTTTGTGTGCAAGGCCTTGAGAGTGATTAGTGTCCTTTGGTTTCTAGAGGGAATTTATAAGGAATTAATTTCTCTTTTCCCCACCTTTCTTAGTTATTAAACTCTCCTTCTCTGTTCTTATTCCATAGCCTTTACTCTACTCTTCTTTATTACTCCAGCCTTTGTTTTCTTCTTCGTAATGGAGCATAACAACTATTGGACTGTCTACCAATCGGGGGTTTATTTAAATCAGCCGTTGGAGAATTATTTAACAAATATCGATTGGAACAAAGCGGTAATGGGGCGATTCTTTGGGCCCACTTCTCCATGTCAAGCGATCGTGCAACAGATGGTCGACACTCAATGGCTCACACGAGGTAATATTATTGTTCATCGTACTGGTTGTTACTATGTTTTTGCATGCTCAAATTAGGCGGACCTAGAGGCTTTACTTGAGTAACACACTTTCGTTTTAGATGGTCGTATTTGCAACGTTTGTAGGTGTAATAGGTTTATCGTCCCTGCCAATGTGAATTTTGACATCACTAGACTTTTGGTTCGTGTGTATGGGCTTCCTTTGGGCCTCCTAGACCCAGAATAGGCTGTTGAAACCCTAAAACTGGTTGGGGTAGTCGAAACACTTGATTATGATGGGGATGGGCTTCCGGAGGAGCCGAAATTGCGAGGACAATTGTTGGTCAATCTTTCTAAGCCTTTAATACCAGGGTGTTTTGTTCCCGGTGAATTTGAGCCTGTTTGGGTTTATTTTCGATATGAAGGGGTGTTTAGGTTCTGTAAAAAAAGTGGTGTCGTGGGTCATGAAAAAGAGTTATGTCATTGCTCGGATTATGTGGCTGCCAGAAGAATTCATGCTCATATGGAAGCTTTCGAGGCTCAAGGGTATACTGTCCTCTATAATCCAAACAATAGACCTTTATACACCAATATGATCGAGGGTACTCAGGATGTCTTCACAACTCGTAATACTAGGGTCAATCTCCTTGTCTTAGCACAAGATTTTGAGTATGAGCATAGTAGCTCGAGTAATGATGCTGCTAATATGGATGGTGACAGTGATAATTTGGATAATAATGATGATAATTGTGGTGCGGATGGTGATGAACAGCAACCTCCGGATAACATTCAAGATGGGGACGATAATTCACATTCAGACGCAAGTGGCGAGCCCGATAACTTTGAAAACTCGGACTCCGACTCTTCGGGTGCAGGGGATAAAGATCATCGGGATGGTCAAGGGAATGCTGCTGCTCCTAATGGTTATAATAATGATAACATTGAGCCGGAATGTATCCCAATTAATGGGGTTTATGAGAATGGCCTGGGTATATGTCACATCCAAATAATGGGGCTTTATCTTCTTCCTTGGAGCATTCAATTTACAATTGTGCTTCAGAACAGGGGAATTCGAGCACCAATTCCTCTGAAACAAACCCTACAACTCTCGAGTCCTACCACAATCCGCATTCGATGAGGTTCGTTGAGGAGAATCGCACAGAATAGATGCGGCAGCAACAACAGCAGGCTGCTATCCCAGAGGGCGATCCCTATGCCCCCTTTACTCAATCCCAACCAAGCAGAACCTTTGGTGGGGGTTTCAAATGTCTGCTACTATGGAAGAAAGCTACATCTCGAGTAGCTTTGAAGATGTAGACACTTTCTTGGAGCAATTTATCTTACCTGTTTTAACCTCAATGCCAACCACATTTTAAAATCTTTCTTTGCAGGACAATATTGGGGCGTCAAACCCCTTTGATGGAGCTACTACTAATCCTTTGCCGCAGGTTAATGAAGATAAGGGCAACGCTTTAGCAATACAATCGGAATTTGGGCCTAAAAAACGGGCCTACTCGGTTGCTTTCCATCGCTGTAGATCATACAATCAAGATCCTTATTTTGGCTACTATGGGTCTACTTGGGGGCCCTGTTCTTTTGAGCTTCTGGGCAGAGTAGAGCAGATTAAATTTCAGCAGAGCAGAGCATATTTTTGTATAACAGAGTAGAGTAGAGTGGAGCAGAGCAGAGCAGAGCCGAGCCGAGTAGAGCAGAGCCGAGCCGAGCCGAGTAGAGCCGAGCCGAGCCGAGCAGGGAAGAGCAGAGCAAAGCAGATTTCAACATTATTATTAATAGTATTGTTAATGTTGTTGTTGTTGTTATTATTATTATTATTATTATTATTATTATTATTATTATTATTATTATTATTATTATTATTATTATTATTATTATTATTATTACTATTATTACTATTATTATTATATCTCAAAAACAAAAGTCATACAACCTATAATAAATTAGCGGGAAGCCAAGATACAATCTGGGCCCCCACACCTCTAGCTATAGCAAAGTCTACCCTAGTAAAAATATGAGCTGCAGCACGTGCTCCAATGTCTTGCGTCGTCGAGAACCTCTGAATTTGCTTAAGCAACCCAACAACCTCCTTCTCTAATTCACCAAATGAAGAAAAGGAGAAGGGAATGAACCCATATCCAATCGCCTGACAACGAGCCTCATACTTAACCTTCGTGAAATATATATCTGCCAATTTCTTCATGAGTTTCGGGGCAGCGACCTCACTAGGATTACTTAAAAAATCAGACGCCACCGCGCCATTAAACAGACCCAAAGCGTCTTCAAAAGCTCTACCATGACCAACAATGTCAGCATGTCGTAGAAGCTTTGACTTCAACCCAGCAGACTGTAACGGAGAAGCAAGAAAAGCATAATGCCAAACATCACCTGCAGAATTAACACCAAGCTCTCCAAACGCAAATGGTAAGGTGGCAAGCCACCACTGCCAATCGCCAAACCCAGGTCCTGCAGCAGTAAAAATACGCTCCAAAGAAGATCGAAGAGCCCCGTCAAAAGTGCGCTTAGCCACCTCAAAAGTACTCGGGGGACATGTACGCAATGCAAAGTAGAGTTTAGAAACTCCGGTACAAGCCCTAAGTAACAATAGCTCACACCGAGGATCATCCAGCGTAGCAACCTTATCCATAAGCGCAATGGTCTTGGTCACCCTATGCATCACAAGCTCACTACTAAAACCAGAATCAGATTTAGTAGGACCACCAAGCAACTTTACACCACGCGACGGTCGAGCAATGTTAGGTGGAAAGACACCCACAAGCCTGCTTCGGGGGTCTTCTGTAGGCCTGAAAACTTCAGTTTTGTCCACGTTAAGATGTAACCCAAAACGAGGCCCTTCCTCCATAATCAGCTGCAGAATCTTCCCCACCACCAATGTGTCACCAATAATAGTGTCGTCATCTAAATACCAAGCCTGAAGACATACATCAAAAGTATCTCTGATTTTACACACCAAGGGTTGTTAAACCAAAGCAAAAGCAGAGAACCAAGGGGATCACCCTGCTGCACCCCCTAAGACGACCATAAGGTGTGGTCCCTATAATACAATATGGCTGGATTAGAGTAGCAGAATTCAACCCACCGCGAAATACCCGGTCAACGACGACGGACTTCACGTAACATGACCGTACGATCAACTAGATTAAAGGCATTACGAAAATCCACCAACAACATTGAAAGACCAGCATCAGATCCACGAACCTCAAGTAATCGATTCACATCATGAAGAATGGCCTCACCGCCTGAAGAAACCCCAACGCCAAATTGAAGACCATCAAAGTAACTTCCCAAAGACTATCCAACCATAACAACACTGACTTTTGAAACCAGACGCCGCCAAACAGTACCTACAGCTATAGGACGAATTCCACCACCGGGCTTGACAAGGGTTGTGAGTGGAGCACTAGAAATATACTCTCTGGTTCCATAGGACATCTACCAGCTAGAAACAGATTAACCACCCCGGTAATAGAGTCAACCAACTCGTCTAAGACAGCCACAGCAGCACCACTCAAGCAATCCAAAAGGTGTTGAGCACGTAACCTGTCCCTACCGGCCTACCACACGGTGTGCCACGCGGGATACTCTTAATCCGATCTAAAACAACAGCAGAGGAAGCAATGAGATGAAGTTGATCAGCAAGAATATTAGCAGGCAAGGAAGGAGGTGTAAAAGAAGGGTGTTTTGAAAGCAAATCCACAAGAGTGGCCTCATTATACGGAGCAACACCTGAAGAAGAAAGAACCCAGACTGCAGCGGTGTAATGGCTATCACAAATCTTCCTACGACAGTGCTTGATATTACGCTCTTCCAGATCAAGGTCTTCATCATCAACCACTAACATAGTAGAAGCATCCTTAGCCAAAGATTCCCTCACAAGCTGCACACTACCACCTGGTGCACCCCAAGAACAAATAGCACGAGAGATACTTTTTTCTTGATGTCGACGCTTTACGAAAGATCTTGACTCACGAATAATCCGTAGGCGAAAGGTTTTAAGGGTGCAAAGAGGTAACACTAACAACGATACCCAACTAGAAATGTCTTTAGGGTTAGAGATCACCTTATCAAGAGCACTATTTAAAACCCGAGAAAACCCCAAACGACACTTGGGAGGGATAGATTTCACAGTGCAAAACCCCTTTGAGAGCGAACAATTTAGGAGAGCCACATCAAAACCACAAAACTGATCTCGCGCCAAACCATCCACAAGTCCAATACGAGCCGAAGAAGAGGGAGCTTGTGGCTTGGAGAAATTATGAAGCACAAAACGAACAATGCCATCTCCTTCGTCAGGGGGTGATACACCCTCACCCTTATCATGACGACACCAAGAACGAAGCGTATGATTTTTCTAACAAACCCCACATAACCAAATCCCCATACGCGTAAAAGTAACTTTCGCCTCAGTATAAACAACCAAATTAGAAGTAAGAGACTGACGTGTGACATCCCGTGCACTAGTACAACAATGACGATCATGAAGATGCTTGATTAAAGAACGCCTTGTAAGCCCATTGCCACTCCCATCTTGACACCCACTAAGACCCACAAAGGGATAATGAAACTACACCGACATGGATACACACAGCACTTAAAAAACCCAAAAAATCCACCATAAACTGCCCCCAAAAGCACAATAAACTGCACCCGAACTGCAAAATGCACCCAAAAATCACGAAAACAGCACCTAAACAGACCAGAAATTTACACCTCAAAATAACAAAAAAACTGACCAGGAAATTGGAGACAAAATGCTCAAAAAAGGACCCAAAAGCACAAAATCATACCAGAAGCTGCAGCAAGAAGAAATGCAGAATTGTTGTGCATAAAACACCCCCAAACACCAATGAACACTGCCTGCAAAACTACACCAAAAAGCAGCCCTAAACAACAAAGATCAAGACCCTAAAACTTGCTTGAAAATCACCAAGAAAACTTCCAAAAACCCGTGTACAAAACCGCCCCAAACTCGCTCATAAACTCCCCGAAACTCGCATAAAACAGCCCACAAAACTGAACTGTAAAAAAGCCCCTTCAACTCTACGGAATTCCGCCCAAAAACTGCTGCCTAATTTCCGGGAAACCTGACAACGCCGTTGAAGTAGCCGCAAAACAAGCCCTGGAACAGCCTGAACGTACGTAGAACCAACCCGAAAATCGCCCTGAAACTGCCCAAAAAAACCCCCTGAAACAGCCTGAAAAGTAACGCAAGAGATGTTGGCCGAGAAACCTTCGCCTGAAATACGGCTGACCTGACGGTGGTGCCGGAAAATTGACGTGGTGTTGCCGGAAAATTGACGTGGAAATCCTAAAACTACCCAGCCCTAATCGTCCAAGTCGAGAGAAAAACCTATATTGAAAACAACCTCTTTTTTTTTAATCTTAAAATGTATGGAAAGATTTGAAAAATAATTCAACTCAATGAACTAACAATCAATACCCACATAAAATGTTTCTACACATTATGATTCTAATATCTAATGTTTATAAAAGAAATTGTTATTAATTGTTATTATTATTATTTATTTTTTTTTGAAAGAATTATTATAATGATTAGAAATTATTAATTAATAATATTTTTAATTATTACTTTTTAATAGTTTGAATCATTAAATATTATTATTGATAATTATTATTAATTATTATTATGATTAATAAATATTAGTTGCTATTAATATTAAAAATTATTTTAATATTAATAATTATTATAATTATTCAAAATAATAAATTATTATCATCAATACAATATTAATTATTATTATTGAATATTAATTATTATTGTTGTTATTATTAATTATTATTTGAAAACATAGCAGAGTAGAGCCGAGCAGATTTCTTTTGAGCAGAGCAGAGCAAATTTGATTTGAGTAGAGCATAGCAGAGCAGAGCAGGGCGCAGAGCTAAGCAGCTTTAAAGAACGTGGCCTTGGTCTCAAAAGAGACGTAAAATTCGAGGTCTAAATTTGCCTAGCAAAGATGGGTTTACCTTGCCTGCTTCTGGTTCGCGTGGGCCGGCTATTCATAAGAGCTGTTCAGATGTGTCTTTAGCTGCTCACTTGGGCTGTGCTTCAACTGCATTTGCGTGTCGTCCTTCGAGGAACAACTTAATTAGTGGAAGTAAGAGGAAGGTGGTAGATTCTAGCAGCTCCTCTTCCTTCAAGATTCTCAAGCATTCAATGGAAGGGTTTTCATCTACTAAGGTTCATGTTGGTACCTCCACCACCTCACCGATGTTATCTTCTGGATTTTCAACTACCTTTGGTTTGACGGCTGTCCCTTCACAGTCCCCCAAGATTTTATGAAGATCACATCTTGGAACTGCCGGGGCCAAAATGATCAAACTTCTCCTCAGCTTCCCTATGTTTTTTTGCTATTACACTCTTTCACTCCTAACTTTTTATTTCTTTGTGAAACTAAGGTCTCTGTGGCAGTTGTGACTAGCTTACTTAGTATTTCTAGTACTACTTTGGTTTTTGGGGTTGATGTAGTAGATACTAGCGGGGTTTAGCGGTTTTTGGTTATGGTTCGGAAGAAGTGTCTTGTGTTTTCCGCTGTTCAAATATTATACTCTGTAATGTTAAACTTACTAATGGAACTAGTAAATGTGTGATGTTTGTTTATGGTGCTCCTATTCTAGAAGATAGACCTCAAGTTTGGGGTTTGATTTTAGATTTAATAGCTATTGATCTGAATTGTTTGATTATTTGAGATATAAATCAAATAGAGCATCACTATGATAGGTTGGGAAGGTCTAATATTATTAAAGGTTGGGAATCCTTTATTGATTTTATATTGAAATCAAGCTTATTGGCTACCCCCTTTAAAGGTCCTCTGTATATGTGGACAAATTATAGGGATTATGACCAACTAATTCTACATTGTCTGTATAAAGGCTTACATGACATCTGATTGGTTTCATAATTATCCAGATAATCGATTACTCAATCAACCGATTCTGATATCTGATCATGCTGCTATTTTCTCTGATAAATCTCCGTTTATACAACTTTCAAACCGTCCTTACCAACTGGATAACTGGTGTTTGGAATTTCAGGATATACATGACTTTGTTCTTACTGCTTGGCAGAGAACCGTCACGGGCTCGCCAATGTTCATTCTCTCAAAGAATCTGCAACACGTCATGTCTCTTATAAGGATATGGTGTCTCAACAATAAGAAGTTTTAGGGTATAGATTGGAAAAAAAATTTGAAGGAACTTGCTACTGAGGGAGAGTCAATCTAGGCAACTTCAGATGCCTCTCTCTATATGACCAATATAGTTACCTCAAAAGATAGTATCTTATTGCAGTTGCAATTCTGGAGATAACGCTGTAAGAAAAACTAGATAGTAAAAGGTGATTGTCCATCTAAACTTTGTTCTCTAAGGTCAAAAGTCGGCAAAAGAAGAATGACATAAGTTCCTTAATTGACTGCCAAGGGACTATTTTTTGGGGTTTGGTAAGTCCAACTTACCGCGGAAACAAACCTGACCCAAAGAACCACTCGCAATTAATAAAACCATAAAGCATAAATAAATTAATCACAAGATTAAGACAAGATAATTACCTTTGGAGCGTGCTTCACCCAAACGGAACAGGCTCTTACTTTAAAGCTTAGCCCCGCTAACGCGAGATCCTCCAACGAAAGTCCACCCGCAACCTGACCACCGAAAATGGTCCAATGCCTTGGAGTTAGCAAGGCCCGACCAAAAACCCGAGTGATTAATGAGTTCAAAGGTTTTGACAATGGTGATGTCTTTTTCAACTCTCACTCAAGTGATTTTCCCAATACCCCAACTTGGGTATTTATAGGGAAAATAAGAGTGTGAAAAGCTCTCCCATCAATGTGGGAGAATTTGATTTTCCCATTTTATTTTAAAGCTAAAATAAAATTAATAATCAAACTAGTAATAAATCAACAAGTGGCAAGCTCATGAGAGAGATTAGGTGAGGACCATTTGGAGGAGGGGGGGACCAAACTTGCTCCCCACTCCCTCTCCCAAAACCGGCCAACACACCCTTTTAACCTCATCTAAAATCGTGCCACATGGCACCCACACTTGGGCACCAAGGCACCCAAGGTGGGCTGCCTAGGCGCGGCAGCCCAACAGGCCTAACAGCGCTAACATGCGCGCAATGGCCTAGCCATGCTGCTGCTAGCTGCTGTGGCTGGCGCGCATTGCGTGCTAGCTGCTGCTGCTTGTTGTGGCATGGCTGCTAGCCAATGTGTGCACAAGGCAGCCACATAGCAGTGCTAGCACGCACTAGGCATTCCGATGCTAGGGGTATTTTGGTCTTTGTTGATTTATTATTATTTTCATGTCTCGTCTTTTACTATTTTTCGACTCGACTTCTGACGTTCGGTTTCAACGCTCTAAGCTTGAATTCCCAACGTCTAAATATTAATTACTCGGTTGACTTATTAATTAATTCATAATTAATTAGTTGCTTTTGTTCATTAGTTGCTTGGGTGTGACCCGAAGAGTTCAGTCAGGATTAAGCTATAATATTAATTATGCATTAATATTACTGATCGGAAGCGGCCTACATCCTGGCATTCCGATCACTTGACCTTACTGTATATATTAGCTTTCTAATAATTCTAAACCCACTAACGGAGTAGTACACTTGTTCAAAAGACACCATTCCTTTCAATCACCCACTTGTCCTTCCGGACAAGTGCGCAATTAGTGTACAACCTTTTTCCTATGTCACTTAATGTCTCGGCAATGCATTTTTACAGTCTCGCTCTACGAGAGGCCTTGTATACAACAAAGACATCTTCCCTATTTTAGTAAGGGGACATTCCCATTCTTGTAATGTAGCTCCTCTTACTGAGAGGACCTAGCCGCCCGAGTGTTGCCGTTATAATCCCCTATTACGGCAGACGTTTGACAACATCAAAGCGGACAAGTACTCAAACAAGACAACTCACAATACTCATGGTCGAGGAAATAGGTTCCGATAGCCATAATTAGAAGTATACTTATGACGATTTTTAATCTCTTAAAGTATTCTCATAGGTCGATCCAGTATGGTTCTAAACCAATACCTGTGCAAATGATTTATGACAATCATGTCCTCGTAGCACAAGAAACGGTGCTATAAATCAGACTACACACTAATCTCAATTGGTCATTAATCGTCCATTGTTTAAATGACCTTGATTAGGGATAATTTTCGATCATAATATTCAATGTTCACTTAATAGGTGTTTCCTTACCAAGACTGGTTTTGATACCCTATTTTGAATATTCCAAGAATCGAACGGACTCATTATTTAATCCTAAATTACAATTAAATAGCAAACGGAGTGATAAAATATTGCATGAAATTTATATTACTCCAAAACTTGAATGATTTTTCTTAGTGTCTTACATTAAATGTTCAAAACTTAACTAAAACACTAAACAAAGAAATCAAAGCCAATCTCCTACATGCCTGATTCCCATTGCCTCAACGTGCTTGTTGTGCTTCACTTGAGGCAAAGGTTTAGTAAGTGGATCGGCTACATTGTCATCCGTTCCAACTTTGCAAATTCTGATTTCACCTTCTGATTTCCATTCTCAAATCATGTGAAAACACTGTTTAACATGTTTGACTTTCTGATGTTCCCTCGGCTCTCTGGCCTAAGCAATAGCTCCATTGTTGTCACAATAGAGGGCTATTAGACCCTTTATGGTGGGTACAACATCAAGTTCACCAATGAACTTACGAATCCAAATAGCCTCCTTAGCCGCTTCAGCAACTGCTAAGTACTAGGCTTCAGTTGTAGAATCTGCAGTTGTACTCTGCTTGGCACTCTTTCAACTGAACGCTCCTCCATTTAGACATAACACATATCCAGATTGCGATTTGAAATCGTCTCTGTCTGTTTAGAAGTTTGCGTCGGTATAACCTTCCATAACTAATTCCTATGAACCACCGTACACCAGGAATTTATCCTTGTTCATTTTCAGGTATGTTACGATATTCTTGGCCGCAATCCAATGGGCCTCTCTTGGATCTGATTGGTAATGGCTCGTAGCACTCAAGGCATACGATACATTTGGCCTAGTACATATCAAGGCATACATGATCGATCCAATAAGCGAAGCTTATGGAATCAGATTCATTCTTTCCCGCTCCCCAAGTGTCTGTGGACACTGCTTCTTGCTCAGGGTTATGCCATGCGACATTGGCAGGTGACCTCTCTTGGCCTCCTCCATGCCAAATCAAGCAAGTACCTTATCAATATAAGTACTTTGACTCAATCCAATCATCCTTTTTGATCTATCCCTGTAGATCTTGAGGCCTAGTATGTACTGAGCCTCTCCTAAGTCTTTCATTGAGAAGCATTTTCCAAGCCAGGTCTTTACAGACTCTAACAACGGAATGCTGTTTCCAATGAGCAATATGTCATCGACATATAAGACTAGGAAGGCGATGTCACTCTCACTGACCTTCTTGCAAACACAAGATTCATCTGGATTCTTGATAAAACCAAACTTCCCGATGGCTTCATCGAATTGCAGATTCCAACTTCTGCTAGCTTGATTTAGTCCATAAATGGACTTCTTAAGCTTACAAACCTTTGGTCGACAAAACCTTTAGGCTGTGTCATGTACGCAATTTCTTCCAAAATACCATTTAGGAAGGCGGTTTTGACGTCCATCTGCCATATTTCATAATTGTAATATGCAGCAATCGCTAGGAGGATCCGGACGGATTTAAGCATTGCGACTGGTGAAAAGGTTTAATCGTAATCAATACCATGAACTTGTCTGTAACCTTTTGCCACCAATCTAGCATTGTAAATGAATACATTTCCATCTTTGTCGGTTTTCATCTTGAAAATCCAATTACAACCGATAGGTGTATAACGTTCGGGTAAGTCAACCAAGTCCCAGACTTGATTTTCAAATATTGAATCCATTTAAGATCTCATGGCCTCATGCCATTTAGCAGAGTCGGTGCTTGCCATCGCTTGCTTGTAGGTTCTAGGTTCATCTCCATCCATAATCAGGATGTCCTCTGAGATCTCGGTTAATACTAAACCAAGAGATCTATCAGGTTGAGATCTCGGCCTCGGAGACCTACGTAGGGTAATGGATTAAGAATTTGCATTGTCGGTTTGACTTTGCACATTTTGATCATTTTGACCTGCGTCAACAGATGCTGTTTGAGCACTTTGACTGTCATTCTTATTTTGTTGCTCATCCTCTTGAACTTCGTTGAGTTCGATTTTCCTCCCACTTGTCATTTTGAAAAGGTGTTCCTTCTCCAAAAAGACACCATCGTGAGCAACAAACACTTTGTTGTCCGATTTGTTGTAGAAGTAATACCCTTTGGTTTCTTTTGGATAGCCCACAAAGTAAACCTTGTCAGATTTGGGATGAAGCTTGTCGAAAATTAATTTCTTGACATATGCTTCACATCCCCATATCTTTAGAAAAGACAACCTAGGAGGTTTCTTTGTCCATAATTCATGTGGAGTCTTTTCTACAGCTTTTGATGGTGCAAGGTTAAGTGTTAGTGCCGCAGTTAGAAGTGTGTGTCCCCAGAAAGAGATAGGAAGATCACTAAGACCCATTGTTGATCGTACCATGTCTAACAAGGTCCGATTTCTCCTTTCGGAAACTCCGTTCCATTGTGGAGTTCCTGGAGGTGTCAATTATGAAATTATACCCTTTTCTTTTAGATGGTCATCAAATTCTTGGCTCAAGTATTCACCACCTCGATCCGATCAAAGGGCTTTGATTTTCTTGCCAAGATGATTTTCAACTTCACTCTGAAATTCTTTGAACTTTTCAAATAATTCTGATTTATGCGACATTAGGTAGACATAACCATATCTACTATAGTCATCTGTGAAGGTGATAAAATATCGGTGTCCATTTCTTGTGGTGGAGCTCATTAGTCCACATACATCAGTGTGTATTAGACCTAATAAGTCTCATGCCCTTTCTCCCATCTTGGAGAATGGCTGCTTAATCATCTTGGCTTATAAACATCCCTCGCAATTCTCGAACGATTCTAAATCGAAGGAGTCAAGAACACCTTCTTGTAGAAGTCTCTTGATGCTTTTGATGTTAATGTGGCCAAGACGACAATTCCACAAGTAAGTTTGATTTGACTCCATGGTCTTAGCTCTTTTATCATAAACAATTTTGTCTAAACACACAAAAGGTGTAATTTCCATAAATATAAACAAGACATTTAAAAAAAAAGGTCTTGTAATCAAGGTTAAAATGACGTCCAACGTCGTAAGATCAAATTATGGTAGATAAAACTTAACAAGTTTTAGAATTTAAACAAAATACATGAGATTACAAGCTTTCTTTGGATAGATTTTATTCATCTTCCACTTGTGTACTCATGACCACTTGAAAAACACCGCTCATTTCGTTCCTGAAATAAGAGCATAAAATGAGTCAATTTTCCGGTATCTAATACCTTATAAATTGCTTATTTTTAAGTGTGTAGATGATACTTGAGATTGAGGCTATCTTTCCTCTTAACTCATCTTCTCGCTACATTCTCTTTTGTAGTGGCCTTGCTTACTACAATAGAGGCAGCGCATCTTTGCCTTGTTTTTGAACTCCTATTTCTTGAGACTTAGAGCAAACTCAGCGGCCTTGCAAGAATAGGTTTTCCGGAGCTCTTGGACAACTTCCTTGTAGGACAGTTTGTTCCGATTGTTGGTAATTCGCATCTTAATTGCAACGTATCCCGAGTGGAGTGAGCTTACAAGCATATGAGCCGCTTGCTCATCCTCCACCGGTTTACCAATCAGTTCCAGATGGTTAAATAACCTTGTCATCTTTTGCACATGGGCTTGAAGTGGCATCCCGGGTCTAAGTCTTGCACTTTAGACCCTAGCCCATACTTCTTGACTTTCTTTGCTAAGACATCCATCTTGCGGTGGCTTGATCCTCATGTTAGACAATGACCTAGTCACTTCTTCCACGAGTCCATCATAGTTTCCCTTATCGCTCTTTGTTACCCTCAAATTGACCACATCTTCTAGAGCCTTGAGAAGTACATCTGGAAGGTAGTTGGAGAATTTCTTCTTCCATTGTTCCGGAATGGAGTTTGCCATGAGTCGAGAGACTCTCTTGCAATCATAACTCCACTCCTCATGAGCCATATAGCTCATAATCCCTTTTGAGTAGAAACTCGGAATGGGCGTATCCAAGATATGCTCTAGGTAGCAATTGCGTAGGGTCAAACGAAGTTCCTCTTCCCATTCCTTGAAGTTTACCAAATTCAAGCTAAATGATAACTTCTCGGGAAGTTCTGGGAACATAAGATTGTTGTCGATAGTTGAAGACATGATTCTACATTTGAAAGAATTTTAAAATGAAAAACCATTCATGATATTTAAATAAGATTGAATTCATGCATTTTTAATAAAACTTATTTAAAACGTATTATTCACACATTTAAAATTGTCCCCATTGTGGGTGAGAATAAGTCGATTCCAAGATCCGAAGAAACAAAGAGTGGTTACGCATGCTTTGGCTTGTCTTAACACTCAATCTCCCAAGGTAAGCAACTCTTTGCTAATGGCTCCAAGCCACTCTTGGTTGAATAAATCGTCGCATCTAATGCTCTCTCAACAATTTATTCACTTTGCCACGACATGTTAGGACTCTATCACTCATATCGTTGAGTACAACCAAAACCAACTTGCATGCCCGGTATGCCTTACGCTCCTAGGAGAGGTAGTGATGCCTCGATTTGGCGTAGCCCACCATTACCCTCGTTCGGTTGGTAAGTGTTGTTTTGGAATGACAAGTTTTACTCAATATTTAGGGACCTAGGTTTCTATGTTGGTTGATTTAAGTGAACTTAATTAATCATCACAACATTCGAAATCCTAAACATGCATCTAACATATAATTCATATACATAAACATATATATATTTATCAAAAAACATAAATATAGATGCATTTGGCAACTAGCATGACCCCTTGAGATCTTCAAATCTTCAAAAGGTCTTCATTTGCAACTTCATGGCTACGTCTTCCAAGAACCTCCACCTTCAAGACTTGACCATAATTAAATGCAACTACTAGTATCTACGATTAGGACTAATCTAAATATTAAGGTAAAAAAATACTCAATGGTTCGCAGACCGTATTTAGATTTACAAAAATACATCACGGATTGCAGTCCGTATTTTCTATCCTAATCGGGCCCCACTAGTTGACATTTCATAAAACCTGTGAGAGAATATACATTCCATTCATCCATTCACTATATGTGAATGGCCCATGCATTTTACAACGATAAACAAGTAACAATTCATAAACACGCGTGAACTAGTAACTAATCTAGGTGGTTAATCCAATTAACACGCCTAATTAAAACTAGTCAAAGTTGTTTTTACCGGTTATGTAAACAAGCGCAATTAACATTTGAAGCTCCCACTAAATTCCGCATCCAATTTAATTAATCCAATTAAATAAGCCGGTAAATCCCAAAATTTGTCAAAATAAATTTTGCCAATGCCGCTCAAAACCGAGGCCTAGCCTCCAAAATTTATTAAAATAATTAAAACAAATTAGATTAATAAAATAATTAAAACGACAATTTTAAGAAAAATTACGTAGTCTAAAATGTCTAAGTGCCTAGCACTAAGACATGGAGTGCTCACATTTTGCACAATCGTTTGATGCTCAATGAACGCGGGAGTGGGCCCGATGTCGCTAAGCGTTACATCGCCCACATCAGCGAACTTTCACACATCAATAACGTGGCCCTTGATGGCCATATTGTACGAACTTATTGCACTACATTTCTTCGCAAGCAACGTCTACGCATATCCCTAATTACACGACGTATGCACCAAGTCCCAAGCCATGCACCAACGTACTCGTGCTTGCACCAGCCGCGTTCAGCCAAGCAAGCCATCACGCACAGCGCGCACAACACCATGCTGCTGTTGCGCCGTGCTGCTGCTTGGTGCTTGCTGGCGCGCCATGCTGCTAGCAGCAAGCAGCACCAACGCATGAGCTTGCGCGCAAGGACGGGGCACCATCCTTGGCAGCCACATGCGGGCTGCTATGCAGCTCGGCTAGATAAGTGATGTTCTTGCCTCGTTTTGCGTGTCATAGCCTCGGGAATTTGATCCCAATTTTACGTGACATAATTATTAATTCTAAATCAATTTTAGAACTATTTCATTTGAGCAAAAATAAAAAATTTAAACAAGTCTAACTTAAATAAAATTTTTAAAGTGCATGTAACCAAAATAATTCCCAAGAACCATTCTTTAATTAAATTGGTTTAACTTGGTGCAACAAAAATAAGAGGGCAATTACTCACTATTAATTTGATTAATTTAAATTAACCTTGAGTTTTTTACAAAATAAGAGGGAGTTGGAAAAATGAACAAAGTTCAATAAAGATTCCAACTTTAAGTGCATGTTCTCATTGACTGAACTCAGCTGAATTGAATTGAACTGAACTGAACTGAACTGAACTGAACTGAACTGAGCTGAACTGAAGTGAACTGAACTGAAATGAATATTTTATAAGAGAAGGAAATTAGGAGCTGAGCTGAACTGAACTGAACTGAACTGGGCTAAACTGAACTGAACTGAACTAAACTGAGCTGAACTGAACTGAACTAAACTAAAATAAACTGAATTTCAACGTAAGAGAACAGGCCCTAATACTTGTGAATCCTTGAAAAATTATATCTTCTAATGTGAAGATAAACAATTTTCTATCACAAAGTTTCAAACTTTATGATTCCAATCAACTAAAAAATGATTAAATCAACAGAGTTTAACAAAAATTCATGGAATTTAGTAATATAAAGTTTCAATCACTTAACATAATTAAAGATTGAATCTTTAATACTTGGAAGCCTCAAAGAACAACAATTTCACACTTAATGCAATTAGTTTGCAATTATGTGAAAAATAAAACCAAGCTTTCAAGCACAAATTACTACAAAGTAATCATGCCTAAAGAGGTTTTAAATTGCATATAAAATATGTATTAAACCAATTACATAACCACCATAAATATGCAATTAATTTTCAAGTTTAGAAAGACTTAAAATTTTTCGTAAAAACGGAAAAAACGCTCGAAAATTGCATTTCAGGTCGTTTTTTGGCTAAAAACCGTCCCCTGGAAGTTTAAAACCATTTCCAGAACACATTTTCCACTAAAAATTCACTATTTTTTGGTCGAAATCTGGGTTCGGGGCTGAAGATAGCTTAAAGACGAGGTTAAAATAAATAAAATGAGTTACTAATCTAATTAGCACTTCCAGACCAGAAAATTAAGCCATAAAAATCACCTTGAAAAAATATTATGATTTTAAAAATAAACGAGTGTGGCTCTGATAACACTGTTGGGGTTTAGTAGGTCAGACATACCGCGAAAACAACCCCGACCCAAAGAACCACTCGCAATTAATAAAACCATAAAGCATAAATAAACTAATCACAAGATTAAGAGAATATAATTACCTTTGGAGCGTGCTTCGCCCAAACGGAACGGGCTCTTACATACTTGAAAGCTTAGCCCCGCTAACTCGAGAGCCTCCAACGAAAGTCCACCCGCAACTCGACCACCGAAAACGTTCCAATGCCTTGGGGTTAGCAAAGCCCAACCAAAACCCGAGTAATTAATGAGTTCAAAGGTTTTCACAATGGTGATGCCTTTTTCAACTCTTACTCAAGTGCTTTTCCCAATATCCCAACTTGGGTATTTATAGGGAAATGCATGAGTGTGAAAATCTCTCCCATCAATGTAGGAAAATTTGATTTTCCCATTTTATTTTAAAGCTAAAATAAAATTAATAATCAAACTAGTAATAAATCAACAAGTGGAAAACTCATGTGAGAGGTTAGGTGAGGACCATTTGGAGGAGGGGGGGACCAAACTTGCTCCCACTCTCTCCCTCACCTTGCGCCACTTGGCAACTCCCACTTGGGCACCAAGGCACCCAAGTGGGCTTTCCATTTGCTGCTACCCTTCTCTCGACCCAGCCATCCCCGCAACATAAAATGCGATCTACTGCTCGCACTCTCTCGACCGGCACCCCACGCACTTGCGTGCGGGCTGCTGCTGCCGAGAGATGCTGCTATCATGTCGCGCACCTAGTGCGGGCTGCTAGCTGCATCATGCTAGCACGCCAAGGACTACGTGTGGTAAGCTAGCCGCATCTTCCTAGCAAGCCCTGCACTTGGTGCGGGCTGCTAGCTTGGCTAAACCCCCTAGCACTCGGTGTTCCGATGCTAGGGGTATTTTGGTATTTGTTGATTTATTATTATTTTCACGTCTCGTCTTTCACTATTTTTCGACTCGACTATCGACGTTTGGTTTCGACGCTCTAAGCTCGAATTCCCGACGTTTAAATATTAATAACTCGGTTGACTTATTAATTCCTTTCGGATTAATTTGTCGCTTCGGTTCGTTAGTTGCTTGGGTGTGACCGGAAGGGTTCAGCCAAGATTAAGCTGTAATATTAAATATGCATTAATATTACTGATCGGAAGCGGCCTCCACCAAGGCATTCCGATCGCTTGACCTTACTGAATATATTAGCTTTCTAATAATTCTGAACCCACTAACGGAATAGTACACTTGTTCAAAGGACACCATTTACATTCGATAGGTGTGTAACCTTTGGGTAAATCAACCAAGTCCCATACTTGATTTTCAAACATGAAGTCCATTTCGGATTTCATGGCCTCTTGCCATTTTGTAGAGTCGGGGCTCGTCATAGCTTGCTTGTAGGTTGCCGGCTCATCTCCATCCATGATTATGATGTCCTGATTCTCGGTTAACAACAATTCAAGATATCTATCAGGTTGAGATCTCGGCCTCGGAGACCTACGTAGGGTAATGGACTGAGCATTTTGCATTGTCGGTTTGACTTTGTATATTTTGACTTTGACCAATGTCAACAGATGCTTCGTGAGCACTTTGATTGTCAATTTATCCTTGTTGCTCGTCCTCTCGAACTTCATCGAGTTCGATTTTCCTCCCACTTGTCATTTTGGAAAGATGCTCCTTTTCCAAAAAGACACCATCACGAGCAACAAACACTTTGTTCTTGGATTTGTTGTAGAGGTAATACCCCTTGGTTTCTTTTGGATACCCCATAAAGAAAACCTTGTCAGATTTTGGATGAAGTTTGTCAGACATGAGTCTCTTGACATATGCTTCGCATCCCCAAATCTTTAGAAAAGTCAACCTAGGAGGTTTCTTCGTCCATAATTCATATGGAGTCTTTTCCAAAACTTTTGACGGAGCACGATTCAGTGTAAGTGCCGCAGTTAAAAGTTCATGTCCTCAAAAAGAGATTGGAAGTTCACTAGGACTCATAGTCGATCGTACCATGTCTAACAAGGTTCGATTTCTCCTTTCGGATACTCCGTTCCATTGAGGAGTTCCCGGTGGTGTCAATTCTGAAAGTATCCCATGTTCTTTCAGATGGTCATCGAATTCTTGGCTCAAATATTCGACACCTCGATCCGATCGAAGCGCTTTGATTTTCTTGCAAAGTTGATTTCCAACTTCACTCTGAAATTCTTTGAATTTATCAAACGATTCAGATTTGTGTGACATTATATAGACATAGCCATATCTACTATAATCGTCCGTGAAGGTTATGAAATACCGATAACCATTCCTTGCGGGTGTACTCATTAGCCCACACACATCGGTGTGTATTAGGGCTAATAAGTCACCGGCCCTTTCTCCTAACTTGGAGAATGGTTGCTTTATCATCTTGCCTAGTAAACATCCTTCGTAATTTTCAAATGATTCTAAATCAAATGAGTCTAGAATGTCTTCTTGTAGAAGTTTCTTGATGCATTTGATGTTAATGTGGCCAAGAAGACAATGCCACAAGTAAGTTTGACTTGACTCCATGGTCTTAGCTCTTTTGGTATCATCATAAACAATTTTGTCTAAACACACAAAAAGGTGTCATTTCCATAAATATAAACAAGACATGAAACAAAAGGTCTTGTGATCAAGGTTAAAATGACGTCCAACATCGCAAGATCAAAGTATGGTAGATAAAACTTAGCAAGTTTTAGAATTTAGACAAAATACATGAGATTACAAGCTTTCTTTGGATAGACTTTCATCATCTTCCACTTATGTATTCATAACCACTTGAAAAACATCGCTCATTTTGTTCCTGAAACAGGAGCATAAAGTAAGTCAATTTTCCCGTATCTAATACCTTATAAATTGCTTATTTTCAAGTGTCAATATGATACCTGAGATTGAGGCTTTCTTTCCTCTTGACTCATCTTCCAGATACTCGCTACATTCTCTTTTGTAGTGTCCTTGCTTACTACAATAGATGCAGCGCATCTTAGCCTTGTTTTTAAACTCCTTCTTCTTGAGCCTTAAGGCAAACTTAGCCGCCTTGCAAGAATAGGTTTTCTGGAGCTCTTGGACAACTTTCTTGTAGGATAGTTTGTTCCGATTGTTGGTAAGTTGAATCTTAATTGAAACGTACCCCGAGTGGAGTGAGCTTAAAAGCATCTAAGCCGCTTGCTCATCCTCCACCGGTTTACCAATCAGTTCCAGATGGTTGAATAACCTTGTCATCTTTTGCACATGGGCTTGAAGTGGCATCCCAGGTCTAAGTCTTACACTATAGACCCTAGCCAACAATTCTTGCCTCTCTTTGCTGAGACACCCATCTTGCGGTGGCTTGATCCTCATGTTAGACAATGATCTAGTCACTTCTTCCACGAGTCCATCATAGTTGCCCTTATCGCTCTTTGTTACCCTCAAATTGACCACATCTTCTAGAGCCTTGAGAAGTACATCTGGAAGGTAGTTGGAGATTTTCTTCTTCCACTGTTCCGGTATGGAGTTTTCCATTAGTCGAGAGACTCTCTTGCAATCATAACTCCACTCCTCATGAGCCACATCGCTCACAATCCCTTTTGAATAGAAACTCGGGATGGGCGTATCCAAGATATGCTCTAGGTAGCAATTGCGGATGGTCAAACGGAGTTCCTCTTCCAATTCCTTGAAGTTTACCAAATTCAAGCTAAATGATAACTTCTCGGGATGTTCTGGGAATATTAGATTGTTGTCGATAGTTGAAGACATGATTCTACAATTGAAAGAATTTTAAATGAAAAACCATTCAAAAAATACTTAAATAAGATTGAATTTAATTCATGCATACTTCAATACTTATTTAACGTCTTATTTACACATAAAATTGTCCCCATATTGTGAAAATAAGGCGATTCAAAGATCCAAGGGATTAACAAGTATTTTGGGCATGTTTTGGCTTGTCCTAACACTTGTTATCCCAAGGTAAGCATTACCTTTCTAATGGCTCCGAGCTATTTTTGGTTAGATAATCGTCGCATCCAATGCATTTTGACGATGTATCTCTTTTGCCACGGCATGTGAGGACTCCTCACTCATACCGATGAGTTCAACCAAAACCATCATGCACACCCGGTGTTCCTTACGTTCCTCAAAGTAGTAATGGTGCCTCGCATTGGCGTAGCCCACCATTACACTCATTCGGTGTGCAAGTATTGTTTTGGAAAGGCAAGTTTAACTCAATATTATTAGGTACCTAGGTTTTCTATGTTGTTTGATTTAAGTGAACTTAATTAATTATCGCAACATAAAGAAAGCCTAAACATGCATCTAACATATCATTCATATATAAGCACTAGCATAAATATAAAGCATAAGTATAAGATGCATATTGGCAACTAGCATGATCCCTTGAAATCTTCAAGTCTTCAAAAGGTCTTCACTTGCAATTTCAAGGCTTCGTCTTCCAAGAAACTCCGTCTTCAAGACTTAACCAGACTATGCAAATACTAGTATCTACTATTAGGACTAATCTAAATATTAAGGTACAAAAATACTTAACGGTGCGTAGACCGTATTTAGATTTACAAAAATACATCACGGCACGTAGTCCGTATTTTCTATCCTAATCGGGTCCCACTAGTTTCCATTTCATAAAACCTGTGAGAGAATATATATTCCATTCATCCATTCACTATTTGTGAATGGCCCCTGCATTTTACAACAACAAACAAGTAATAATGCATTAAACAAACACGCGCACTAGTAACTAATCTAGGTGGTTAATCCGATTAACTCGCCTAATTAAAACTAGTCAAAGATGTTTAACTGATTATGAAAATAATAAATGAAGCTCCCACTAAATTCCGCATCCAACTTAATTAATCCAATTAATTAAGTCGGTAAACCCAAATATTTGTCAAAATAAATTTTGCCAATGCCACTCAAAACCGAGGCCTAGCCTCCAAAATTTATTAAAATAAATAAAAACAAATTAGATTAATAAAATAATTAAAACGGAAAAATAAGCAAACACGAAGCCAATCGTACTCAAGTGGTTCACGCAGTACATACGTGCCACATGAAAGTCAAGGTTGTCTAACAACCCCGCACAATACGGCTTGGCGCACGTGCCTTCACCACCCCACGTAGCACTAGCTAGGTACACCCTAGTAGAGTTTGCTATGGGTTACAAGGTGTTAGACACAAGGCCACGACTGCTTGCCCCTTTACACCAAACACCAAGCACATACACGCACTAAACGCTTGCATACCCCACGCACATGGCCGCGCGCATCGAGCATGCCCTTGGCAGCCACATGCGGGCTGCTATGCAGCCCGGCTAGCCAAGGGAGGATTTGCCTCGATTTGCGTGCCATAGCCTCGGGATTTTAATCCCAAATTTCGCGTGACAATTTATTAATTCTAAATTAATTTTAGTACTAATTTTCATGAGCAAAATTGAAAATTTAAACAAGTCTAACTTAAATAAAAAATCATCTAAGTGCATGTAACCAAAATTATTTCCAAGAACCATTCTTTAATAAAATTGGTTTAACTTGGTGCAACAAAAATAAGAGGGCAATTACTCACTATCAATTTCATTAATTTAAATTAATCTTGAGTTTTTGACAAAATAAAAGGCAGTTGAAAATTGAACATAAGTTCAATAAAGATTCCAACTTTAATGCTTGTAAATCCTTGAAAAAAAATATATCTTCCAATATGAAGATAAACAAATTTCTATCACAAGTTTCAAACTTTATAATTCCAATCAACTAAAAAATGATTAAATCAACAAAGTTCAACAAAAATTGATGGAATTTAGTAAGTCAAAGTTTCAATCACTTAACATAATTAAAGATTGAATCATTAGTACTTGGAAGCCTCAAAGAACAACAATTTCACATCTAATGCAATTAGTTTGTAAAAATGTGAAAAATAAAACCAAGCTTTCAAACACAAATTACCGCCAAGTAATCATGCCTAAAGAGGTTTAAAATTGCATATAAAATATGTATTGAACCAATTACATAACCACCATAAATATGCAATTAATTTTCAAGGTTAGAAAGACTTAAAAATTTTCGTCAAAACGAAAAATCCCTCGAAAAGTGCATTTTTGGTCGTTTTTTGGCTAAAAACCGAGTTCTTAAAGGGTAAAACCATTTCCAGAACTCCTTTTCCACCCAAAATTCACTATTTTTGGGTCGAAATCTGTGTTCGGGGCTGAAGCGACTCTAATACGAGGTTAAAATAAATAAGACGAGCTACTATATCTAATTAGCAACTTAATACCAGAAAAATTAACCATAAAATACCTTGAAAAATATTATGATTTTAAAAATAAATGAGCAAGGCTCCGATACCGCTGTTGGGGTTTGGTGAGTCCGACTCACCGTGGAAACAAATCCAAATACAAGACTGCACTCGCAATAAATAAAACCATAAACATATTTAAATTAATCACAAGATTAATATAAAACAATTACCTTTGGAGCGTGCTTCGCCCAACCGGAAGGGGCTCTTACTTCGAAAGCAAGCCTCGAAATTACGACGGCCTCCAACGATAGTCCACCCACAACTCGACCACCGAAAACGGTCCAATGCCTTGGGGTTAGCAAAGCCCGACCAAAACCCGAGTAATTAATGAGTTCAAAGGTTTTCACAATGGTGATGCCTTTTTCAACTCTTACTCAAGTGCTTTTCCCAGTAACCCAACTTGGGTATTTATAGGGAAATGCATGAGTGTGAAAAGCTCTCCCATCAATGTGGGAGAATTTGATTTTCCCATTTTATTTTAAAGCTAAAATAAAATTAATAATCAAACTAGTGATAAATCAACAAGTGGAAAACTCATGTGAGAGGTTAGGTGAGGACCATTTGGAGGAGGGAGGGACCAAACTTGCTCCCCACTCTCTCCCTCACCTTGCGCCAAATGGCATCTCTCACTTTGGCACCAAGGTACCTAAGTGGGCTTCCCATTTGCTGCTACCCTTCTCTCGACCCAGCCATCCCCGCAACACAAAATGCGGGCTGCTACTCGCACTTTCTCGACCGGCACCCCATGCACTTGCGTGCGGGTTACTGCTGGCGAGAGATGCTGCTAGCATGCCGCGCACCTAGTGCAGGCTGATAGCTGCAGCATGCTAGCACGCCACACACTAGGTGCGGGCATCTAGCCGCAGCTTCCTAGCAAGCCCTGCACTTGGTGCGGGCTGTTAGCTTGGCTATGCCCCCTAGCACTCGGTGTTCCGATGCTAGGGTATTTTGTTCTTTGTTGATTTATTATTATTTCCACGTCTCGTCTTTACTATTTTTCAACTCGACTTCTGACGTTTGGTTTTGACGCTCTAAGCTCGAATTACCGACGTCTAAATATTAATTACTCGGTTGACTTATTAATTCCTTCCGGATTAATTCGTCGCTTCGGTTCGT
This sequence comes from Chenopodium album, assembly GCF_948465745.1. NCBI lineage: Eukaryota > Viridiplantae > Streptophyta > Magnoliopsida > Caryophyllales > Amaranthaceae > Chenopodium > Chenopodium album. The sequence continues at coordinate 44,570,685 of NC_137836.1, forward strand.
TAGTTGCTTGGGTGTGACCTAAAGGGTTCAGTCAAGATTAAGCTGTAATATTAATTATGCATTAATATTACTGATCGGAAGCGGCCTCCACCCAGGCATTCCGATCACTTGACCTTACTGAATCTATTAGCTTTCTAATAATTCTGAACCCACTAACGGAATAGTACACTTGTTCGAAGGACACCATTCCTTTCAGTTTCTACTTCGGACACCTTTAAACCACAATGTGGTCTTCGCCAGTGTGGCCTCATCTTCCCGTACCTTTTCCTATTCCGCATGGATATTTTTTCTCGTATGTTGCATCAGGGACAAGATTTGAAGCTTTTTCAAGGAATCAAGTTGTTTAGAATGAGTCCTACTGTCTCGCATTTATTCTTCGCGGATGACGCTCTCATTTTTTTCTGGGCTTTGTTTGCAGCCTGCACTAATATCATGCCGACTATTCAGCGGTTTACCAAGGTTTCAGGCGAACAATTAAACTTGGCCAAATCCTTGATCAAGTTTAGCCCGAATGTCTATACCTTTGCTCAGGAAGGCTTCAAATCTATATTCCAAATGAAGCATGTTCAGGTTTTCGACCATCATCTGGGGGCTCCAATTGATTTTGTCGGAAAGAAGAAAGATCAGTTCCAATTTATCATCGACAAAATTATTGGGCGAATTAATTGTTTAAATGCTATCCGCCTCTCACAGCCGCAAAATTTAATTTTTATTAACTCTATCCTTATAGCTATGGCCTCCCATATTCTTGCTTGTTATGAGTTACACGTCTCTTTGACTGGGAAAATCGATTCTTTACTGTTGCGCTTCTTCTGGGCGCATTCTGATACTAAAGGTATGCACTGGGTAAATAAGGATACCATGCACCTTCCTCGTGGCCTCGGTGGTTTGAACATTTGCTGCTTGTCCTCCATAAAAAAGGCATTGCTCATGAAACAAGTTTGGAGACCCTTTACTAACCCGCAGTTGCTAGTATCTAAAGTTTCCAGTGCACGCACGACCTTTCTCTCCGCCAACCCCACTACTCGGGCACGTTATTCTGGGCGCCATTCTTATGGCCTTCAGGGTTTGCTTAAGGCGGACACTCTGTTGAATCATGGTTGGAACTGGAAAATTGGTAATGGCCTGTCCACTCTTACGGGGTCAGCAAATGGGTTAATGGATGAATTCCTGAGTTCAAACTAGGAATTCTTCTCCCTAATTCGGCTTCTCATACTATCAGATTTTTCATTGATCATCACACCACGGGGTGGGATTCTACTTGAAGGACTGTTGTCTTCGATAAGTGCAATTACTAGATATATCAAGGATCACTATTATGGAGATAATAAGTTCGTTCTTTTGGGTCGTCATTATCTATTGCTAGACTATGATCATTGATCTTTGGGCTAGTTAAATATTCCAAAGCCCACTAGAATAGATCCTATGAGGTCACACGACAAAGGTATTAGGTTAAGCAAGTTAGAGGCCCATTTATGGGCCTCATGAACAAGTAACCAATCATGAATTGGATTGGGCTAGTATATTTAGATTAGAGTTAGGATTTGGGCTTTGTCATGGACTCTTATTTACAGATGAGATCTATAAATAAAGTCCATGCCTAGGGTTGTATGACATAACACAATTAACAGCTAATTGTGCACCAAGCAACCAGTAATCCAAAACCTCCCTCTCTCTCTCTGTACCACACACTTATCCCCTGCTTTCGTGGTGGTTCGTGATTTGTTCGTTGCTCGTTCTTCTCCATAGAAGGTCAATTGATGTATTTGATTACGATTAACTAGCATTAGTGGAAGTCTTAATCTGTTCCTGTGGACCAAGTAGAGGAATCACGCTTGAGGTTCTTTATCTCCCTATTTCTTGTTTAATCGCACGTGAAATCACGCTTCAAAGGTATTAATTCTAATTATTTATGTGTTATGCATGATCTTAAGATTAGGTGCTATATGAATATGATTCATGTTTTCCGCATTTGTACCTATAAACTCCTACAGTGGTATAAGAGCCAGGTTCCGATCCTGTGAGCTATGCATGTACATATATTGAATATTAATTCTTTGATAGTCCACAATTTTAATTCAATTAGGAGGAAGAATAATTTAATTATGGGTCAATTATTATTTTAAATGTGATTTAACTCTTGGAATTGATTTAATGTGATTTAATAATGCCCAAATAGCCATGAAGAGATCTGAATTTTGCCCTAGACTACTCAAAAATTCGACCCCCCTCACCCTAATTTTGAAATTTTCGAAACTTCAAACTTTAATTTGTGAAATTTGTGTTTTAGTTTTGATTTAATTTGTTTACTATGTAATTAATGATTTTAATCTATTTGATTTCATGATAAATTATGAATTTTTCATGATCTAATTATTTAATTTAAGAGTTAAATTAAATTAGGGATTAATTTCATGAAGAACCCTAATTTCAAGATTGAAAATGATTTAATTTTGAAATTAAAAGGACCACATTAAGTTAATTTAATTTTAACAAAAATGTTTTGTTTTAATTAAAATTAACAAAAAAAGGGGTTTTAGCAGCGGCAACCGCGGATGGGTGGCGCAGCCACGACGGCTGCCGCTGCAGGTGGTCCGGAGGGAGGGCGGGGTAGGGCAGCAGGTCGTGTCAGCCAAGGGGCAGCAACAACAGCGCAAGGATTGCGCGACACTACTGCTGCTGCTGTTCTTGCGTCGCTGCTATGTAGCGTACACCGCAAGGTGTGCGGCCACCGTGGCTGGCTTCAGCAGGCCACACCACGGTGGCTGGCGCACGTTTTTTTTTTTCAAAAAAAAAATCTGTTTTTGAAAATATTTCAAGATAATTACAAAATTATTTTGGGATAAAATCAGTTTATTTTGGATAAATATTGTTTATTATGGGATAAAATCAAATCTTTCAAAAGTTGTTAAGTTTGATATTATCCATATTTAAAATGTTAATTTTGATAATTATCCATAATTAAAGTGGTTAATTTTTGATAAGATATGTTAGGATATTCTGAGCATATTCCAAAAGGATAATAATTGATTTAAATAATGTGATTATCCCATAATTATTTTGGATAATAATTGATTTAAAATTATGTGATTGACTAGCAATTAGGATAGAATCTCCTAAATTAGTTAGGATAATCATGGAAAATAAATATGATTTATCTTCCATAATTAAAATATGATTTGATTATATCTCTTACCTAAAATAAAATATATAATATTTAATGGTTGGTTAGAAATAATATATGATATTATCTAATTGCAGTAATTAATTAAAAAATATGAGATATTTTGTGCCATGTTTCCTTAATTATGATCATTTGATGTTTTAGTTTAAGAAAGCATGATGAGTGATTTATTATGTGGCACTTTATAATATATGATATTATTTATTGCTATATATAGACTAGTATGGCCCGGTATGATCTGCACATCGTGATGTATTTTTGTAATCTTAGTACGGTCTACATACCGAGAAAGTATTTTTGTAATTTTATTTCATTTTATTTAAGTAGTAGATATAATAGAGTAAAATTACATGTTGCAGTTAATCCAAGAAGCCCATGAAGTGAAGGCCCAAAGGAGCTAGGTGGATGAGATCCATGATGATTCAAGTGGGAGCATTTACTTTATTAGTTTTCTTAGGATTAGGGGTCATGCTATGTCATGTTTTATTTATGAATTAGTAGATTATGCATGTAGATTTTATTTTATGTTGATTGATGATGCGCTAGAGTTTACTAAATAATCATAACATAAATGAATCTAGGTCCCAGTAATATTGAGGTTGCTTTTCCAATTAGATACCCAACAATCCTTTAATCGTGAGTAATGGGTCGGCCTCAGCAGAGCGTCACTTGTTATTTTAGGTATTGTGGGGTAGATCACGTTCTACACATTTAATTGGTTATACTCAACAAGGTTACCTAAAGGGTTTAGAACCTTGAAGCTAAGATTAATAATTAAACATGTGATGGTTACTTATTCAACCAAGAATTACAAAAGTTGTAATTAGTAAAGAGTTTACTCACCTTGAAAATGTAATGCTTGATGGTAGGGCCTCATTCTGGTCAACTATTACACAAATAAAGGGTCTTGGAATCATTTAATTCAATAGGGATCATTTTAAATTGAATGAAGTGTTTTAAAGTTGCCAATTTAATTCGCTTATGGCACTTTAAATTTTTATTAAACATAATTGAATTTTGCGTTTACTTACAAGTAACATGTCGTTCTAATTTTATTATTATATTTAATCTCCTCGATTGAAAGTAAAGTTGAGAAACGTTCTCAAAAGTTTAAAAGATAATCCATAAACCTATTTCCAATTTTGCTAAAATGGTTACAAAAGGTAACTTTTAGAAATCCATGTCACATGTCTAACGTTGGTTTTATTCAAAATGTTTGAGTAAAAGGCCAATGGCCAATGAATCTTCATTTTGAAAGTGAAGGGATGTAATGAGATGGGAGGTACAAACCCTCTAAAAGACAAGTATAGAAGTCCAATAAATCTCTTATTTTCAATATGATTGTATATAAGAAAGTGATTGGAAATCTCTTTGATCAAAAGTTGATCAAATGACATTATTCTTCATCCATTTCATATAGAGTTAAATAGTTGATTAAACTCTAATATGAATAATGATTGAATAAGACTTAGCAAAATCATGAAATGTGCTCAAATAGTTAAGCAAAGCATCATTTTGAACCTAAGAGAAATGTTCTAAGTGGCTCAAATGGGAAAGGTTTAAGAATATATGAGGATTGCATAGGCCAAGAAATGCAAACAAGTTGCTACTTCTCAAACCTAGACTGATTACATGCTAAAAGTTGTTATGGACCAATTCCAATTGATTAGATACTACCTCATATAGTTGGAAGGTAAAAGAATGGAAATGTTCCAAATTTAAGAAGTACATTATAGAAATTGATTTAGCATATTGCTACTTCTTGGACATACGATGTCTTGTTTAGTTCACTCATAAACAATGTGGTTGAACTAAAGCAAGAAATTATGGCTAAAGGAGAAATAAATCTACAAGTTTAGAAGAAAATGTTGCTACTTCACAAGTAGAATCTACAAGTTTGGAAGCAAAAGTTTCAACTTTACAAGTAGAACCTATATTTCACCTCACCTTGTTATTGGCTAGAATTAAATAAATGTTATTCATTCTTGCCATTATCAAAACACCATTCAATGTTAGTAATAACTAAGCATCGAAGATTCAAAAACGTAGAATAAATGTTATTCCATGCTTCATTGAGTCATAATATGTTTTCAATTGCTAAATAGGTTTAAAGTTCTATATGATAGAAATTATTAAACCATTTCTATATATAAATTGTCTCTAATATGTCAATTAATTCGAATGAAAAATGAACATTGCATGCGGAATATCCAAAGGGATGGACTTTCAATATCATTGGGTTATGAATCCATTGATATATGTAATTATCATTCTAATTTGAAAATTATGACAAAGTCGCCTTTAGAGAAATAATGATGCGAACTCGAGGTCGAATACATATCGATGTAAGAAAACCAAAGGTCCAAAAGGCTAGAGACGAACATTGAAACTTCATTTGTGATACGATCACTACTTGTGCTTAGTTGAAGCATAAGTATGAAAATTTTTAAAAGTTAAAAAGGTTCAGTATGAAGTTAAGAATTAACTTAACTAAATAATAATTATATTACAATATGATTGTAATTTTGAAAATACGAGTCAAGACATTTACTTGGCAACACATTCAAAATATTGCGATATGATTGTAATAATGAGAATTAAGCCAAGACCTTGATGAACATCCAAGAGTTGTGAAATCGTTTTACAACAAACTCCGAAAGAAAACCTTATGAAATGTTCATGAAGGGGATATATCAATCTATATGATATACATTTTGATAATGGATGTAAATTACCTATCTTCCAACCATTGTTCAAGGGATATACTTTTAAGATAAGCTACAAAACTAAACTAAACTACATACGTCAAATCAAAATGTATTAAAGGTTTCATATATGATATGGATAAGAAAAGTTCTTATAAAGTCTTTCTACAAAGCAAGGAATAAAAGTTGTATTAAATCATTTAATGCACGATCAATTCCTATACGGACCATAGGGTACTACTACTACTACTACTACAAAAAAAAAAAAAAAAAAAAAAAAAAAAAAAAAAAAAACCAGGCTTAGCACAAAATGTTTGTTGCTCAAGTAAATGCCCTTATGGAAATTGTTCCAAAAGATCAAGTGGGAGTAGTATAAATCTCGAAAGAGTTGGAAAAAAAAAAAACAAACAAACATGGTTCAAACCATGGTTGGTTCACCCAATGCTGAATATGCCTCTTCAAAAGGCAAGTGGGAGTATAATAATCTCAAAAAGTTCTAGAGCCTTGAAAGAGTTCAAGAAAAGTGAATTCGAAAATCTTGAAGTAATTCGAGAAGTATTTGAATAAAAACAACAATATGAGCATGATTCACCTCATGTTATAAATGACAATGCGTGGTCTCATTAAGTGTAATGGGAATAATAACCATGTGTCGAATGTAGTACATTCCAAGTGCACATCCTCAATTGTCGTTTCTCATTGAAAACTAAACAAAGTTGTTGTATGAGTTTCAATTGTTGCATAAAAACCCACAATGATGACTAGCATATGTAAAAATTAGTCAAAGAAATATGATTTCATATTGATTAAGAGTTCTAAAACATTCATTTTGTAACATGATGATTATGCAAGTAACAAAGATGATTTGACAAGTTATAACTCCAAGTGGTTTAAAAACCACGAAATCTGAAATAGATTCTAAGTCTGTAAGAAAGTGTATGATACTTGAATAATTTGCCTAATTGGGTGAGACCCATTATAAGCAAAACGGACAAGAGAGAAAAGTGTTTTCTAAACAAAGCAAAGACTTGTTAAAGGATTTAACTAATTCATAGTATGAATATGACTGCGATGAAACCTTTACATTAGTCATGTTGCAAAGATCTATTAAAGATATATATTTTAGTGATTTCTGCCTTATGCATGAGATTTGGTAGATGGATTTCAAAGGGCTTTCTTGACATGGTTCATGATAGAAGATTTGAATATGATACAATCAGAATTGATTTTGAAAATCCAATATAATAATCCTAAGGATGCATAAATGGATTGAAGTTAGCATCATGGAGCTGATTAATGTTCTTAATTTTGTGAGTTAATCAAATCGTTTGATGTTCTCGTAAAATGAAGAAAAGGTCGTGTGTGTAAAAGATGTTTAGTAGGAGATATACAGTCTTCTTGGTCTAGTATAAAGAGTGATAATTCATTTCTTGAACAGTCAAGTGATGGTTAATGCATTTTGTATGAGAACCTGGAAGAGGAAGATGAGTACAATTGGGATTCAAGATCTATAGAGATAGGTTTTGAAGTATGTTTTGAGCTCGGTTAAGAAACTTATATTGATAAGATTCTTATAAGGTTCAACATTATATTGAAAGGAGTTTCAATCCCATGTAACATGACACATTGTTTAATGATTCAATGCTTTGAAAAAAGGTTGATGAAATCAATGTTTTGAGTGATGCTCCTTATGCAGTTTGCGAAGGATGCATCATGCATATCATGGACTATACTCGTTTATTTAATTCACATGTTTTAAAGAGCCAGTGCTGATTGATTTCAATCGAAATCCAATGTAACGTTGGAATACAAATTAGAAAATTCCTAAGTTCCTTGCGAAAGGGCAAAGGAAAATTCTTAGTGTATAGAGGTGAATATTTTTATAAAATTTATAAATTGCAAAATTCATGTTTATGAGAATGTCTCATGAGCACTACTTACTAAATCCCTTCCATCACCAAGGTATGAGAGTCATACTAAGATTCTTGGATTGAAGCAAGTTATGTAATTTAAGTTATGTATGTTTTGAGCAAACATGTCACATAAGTAATACATTAACTTGGAGAATTATGCTTATCAATTGAAACAAAAGTTTCAATCTTATTTAATCATGGTTTCAATATTAAATAAAATGTCCAAAATAATTGTGGATTTATGGGCTCATCAGGTTAGTTTATTTAAATAACCTGGTGAATGAAACTCCACAAGTGAACTAAATTCATTTATTATTTAAATTCCTAGTTCGGAATCATTAAACTGGACATAAATGATTTCAATAAATTGACAAGCATGTAAGATTGATTGGATAGTGCAATTTCATGGGTTATAGGAGCGTAGTGATGCTCGGTCAATCACATGGATATGCATGAATGATGCATGATTGAACTAGAGACCTACTTTGAAGCTCAAGTATAGAGCTTCCAGATATATTAGTGGATTCCTTTGACATGAGTGGAACATTGATTTCATTCAATGATTGATGTAACTGTGTACATTCAAATGTCTTCCTGTAACTGGAGATTATAAAAGGTGTTTCCTAGTTACCTCATGATTTGAGTGGGAGCCTTGGTTGCCACAAGATTGGATTGAGTCTACCTATTTTATTAGGAATGTGTCTTGGCCCCTTGAGGAGGGAGAATTCAGAAAATGTATGGCTGTACTCAAATGGATTACAAAGTAATCATTTGTTTTGTAATTCTAACTCAGTTTCTCAAGAAAAGATTTGTAGATTAATATGATCACAACATGAGATGCAATCATATTATCAAATATACACACATTCACTCAAGGAATTTGAATATTGTGCACTCGTCTCAGACAAGTGGGAGATTGAAGGAGTTATGTCTTTGATAAGTGCAATTACTAGATATATCAAGGATCACTATTATGGAAATAATAAGTTCGTTCTTTTGGGTCGTCATTATCTGTTGCTAGACTATGATCATTGATCTTTGGGCTAGTAAAATAGTCTAAAGCCCACTACAATGGATCCTATGAGGTCACACAACAAAGGTGTTGGGTTAAGCAAGTTAGAGGCCTATTTATGGGCCTCATGAACAAATAACCAATCATGAATTGGATTGGGCTAGAATAGTTAGATTAGAGTTAGGATTTGGGCTTTGTCATGGACTCTTATTTATAGATGAGATCTATAAATAAAGTCTAAGCCTAGGGTTGTATGACACAACACAATTAACAGCTAATTGTGCACCAAGCAACCAGTAATCCAAAACCTCCCTCTTCCTCTCTCTCTGTACCACACTCCTATCCCCTCTCTTCGTGGTGGTTCGTGATTTGTTCGTTGCTCGTTCTTCTCCATAGAAGGTCAATTGAAGTGTTCGATTGCGACTAACTAGCATTATTGGAGGTCTGAATATGTGCTTGTGGACCAAGTAGAGGAGTCACGCTTGAGGTTCTTTATCTCCCTTGTTCTTGTTCGATCGCACGTGGAATCACGCTTCAAAGGTATTAATTCTAATTCTTTATGTGTTATGCATGATCTTGGGATTAGGTGCTATATGAATATGATTCATGTTTTCCGCATTTGTACCTATAAACTCCTACAGTACTAAAGTTATTGATTGGTTTGTCCCTGCGGATGCTTCTAAAATCCTGGCAATGGAGGTACTTGATACGACTCAAGTCGATTTTCGATTTCAGGCAAGTACCCCTTCTGGAAAGTACTCGGTTAAAATTGGTTATTCAATTCTATGCTTCAGCAACAGCTTTCCCCTGCTTCCACACTCCCGCTACTAACTCTTTATGGAAGTTTCTTTGGTCTCTCTAGGTGCAGTCTAAATGGAAGTTGTTTTTATGGAAGCTTCAACATCACGCTCTAGCGGTTAAGGTGGAACTTGATCATAGAGGGGTTCCAATTCAAGAGGTGTTCTGTGACCTCTGTCGTTCGACAAAGGATTTACAACATCTCTTCAGAATGTGTTGTAGTGCACGATCAATTTGGAGGGGTGGATGCCTCGGCATTCGCTTAGAATTAAGTGGAGACCTTTCTCTCTCAATTGGATCCAAGATTATATCCGACTTTTTATTAGTCATGATGGACCTTCTAGAACTTGCATAGGTACCTTCGTTGGTAAGCTTTGGCGTTATTCAAGAATCTTTAAGGATTCTTCTGCGTCCCATCCCTTTGATTCTTTGTTTGTGGAGGTTATGGATAATCATACAATCTTTGTCGGCTTCGATGGCTCTGCTAGTCTACCTCTGGAAGATGGTGGTGTCTCTTCTCCGCCGGGTTTTTATGTTGCTCAGCTGGGCTAGACCCCCCCTTGGGACTACGTTGCCTTCTGTTCAAATAGATGGCTCTTGGTTCAAAGATTCTCAACTGGCTGGAATGGGATGATGCTTGGATAATGATGATCCATTAGATGATTGGAATAGTGGTGGTAGCAACTTTGGGGTTTTCTCCTCAGCTTTCATGCAGAGGCGTTGGCATGTCTGTACGGGCTTCAGTGGGCTTTAGATCGAGGTTTTCTGTCTCTCATGGTTTTTACTGATTCATATAATCTTGTTTCCCTGCTTCGTGGGGAGGGGCATGGTAATATCGCTTACATTTGGCTCATTCGGAACATTTTGAAGCTTGGCTCTACCTTTCGGGTTTGTAGTATCCATAAAGCGGATCGTCGTCGCGTTCAGAGAGCTCATCTAATTGCTAGAGAAGCGGCGGTTAATTATATTTGCTTTAGTATGTGATGAATTGAAGAGTTGAAGACTAATCCTGGCCCTTACCAATGTGTATGTTTAACATAAAAAATTTATACAATGATATGCATTAAAGATTAAACTAATATAGTAATTGAATTGTTTGTAATAAAATGTGAAGTATTAGTCTATAGAAGATCTGCATCACAAAAAGATACATTATTCAACGCTTTTTGGCTTCATGCATTTGGACCTTTATACCAAGATTATGATACTCTAAAATAATAAAAATAAAATAGTTGTATGACAATTGACAAATATTAAAATTGATCGATAACATGGGAACTCTCATGCACACGTATGGAGACGCACACTTAAACAAGTCTTCTTTTTTAATGAATTAAAACCCTAATTCCCGGTGTACATAATCAGATTTGTTATTTTAATTCAATACCCGACCATATACGACATCCCCAAGCAACCATTGATTATTTGGTAGAATAATTATTTATGAGTTTATGTGACTAGGTTTATATAGATCTTCTATGGATTCTTCCTATATATTAAGCCCCTTCTAATTTTCAGGCATTTTTTTCCCTATGATAAGAAAAGTAATACTTCCTTCAAGTGTTTAATAAGTGTTACATTTTAACCGGCACATAGTTTTAGACAATTTAATTGACTTGATTAATGTAAAATGCAAATCGTAAATGGAGTACTTGGATTATTAAAAAATTATAAAAGAAAAATACCAGATTTAATATATAGTTTATTAATAAATAATGAATGTGAGAGGAACTAAATCATCAATAATCAATAACTATATACTAAAAGACACACCAGCAATGACACATGTCATCTTCAGCTGTGTCCTTAGTATATATATTTAAAAAAAAAACTTTTAAAAAAATTATTGAAAATATACGTCAAATATTTTCTTTCAAAATTTAGGAAAAAAATCATAAAATAATATATTTACCAACTTAGATATCTAATCATATTTTATATTCCTATATAAGTAATTAATTCTTAATGTATATAATTATTATTTATAGTAAAAAAAATCATGAATATAATATTTCAATCTAACATAATTATAGTGAATGAAATATTTTGAAATGTAAAATAAAAATATAAAAATAGAAAGTTTGAATATAAAATATATTGTAATATGTAGTCATAGAAAATAAAAAATAGTATTCCCTTCGTTTCCTTTTGTTCTTTACGTTTTGAATTATGCGCGATTGTTAAGAAATTGTGTAAAATTGGGGTGAAGTGACATAAATTAATCATTCAAAATACAATTATAGTTAAATAAAGGAATATTGTACATATGGGATAAAGAAAGTAGGAAGAAAGTAGAAGAGAGATGAGAGAGAAAGTAATAATGAGTATTGAAAACCCATTTAAATATTATAAATATTGTAGTACAATTGCACATGAAAAGTGAAGGGCAATTGAGTATTTAAATTGTAAAGTAAGGGTAATTTAGTCCAAAATCAATGACTTAAAAAGGAAAGATCTTAAACCTAAAGAATAAAAAGGAACACCTTAAATGGAAACGTAAAAAACAAAAGGGAACGGAGGGAGTAGTTGTATTTTATGTTGCTTGGTTTGAGATAAAAAAAGAAATAGATTATGGACCAAATTATTTTTATATTTAAATATAGTTTGAATTGATATTCTGTAACAAAGAGTGAAAAACCATGCATGCAATGGCACGGAATTTAATCTAGTAATAAAATAGTACAGGGTTTGGGTGGGGATGAGAAGAGAGATATAATATTAAAATGTAGTTTTTGCCACAAAAAAAAAAGGTTGTGTAACACTTATTAAAACACGGATGCATTTGGTAAGCTAGTGTAACACTACTAAAATACGGATGGAGTATCATAAATAAATAGTCATACATATCTACAATAATAATAAAGATTTGTAAACCACATATTTAGAGAAAAAAAAAACATAACTTTACAATCAAAACCATAACTATTTTACATATTTGACATAGCTCACACTCCACTACTTCAAGCTTGACGCTAGTAATAATTTTCGATGTCTTCACATCTTTCCATGTAGAGACCTTCGTAATCTCTCTTTTTTTTTTTTTGAAAAAAAATTAAAATTTTTATTAATCACCAAAGAACGTTCATACAACAAAGGGCAGAAATCTCTATTTTATTTGTATTTCTGTAATGTATAATCTTTGTTTTCTTTGTATTTCTGCACTGTATAATCTTTGTTTTTGAAAGTATGACTCACTTACTTTTCATGTCATCGAATAAATGAAAAAAAAAACTTTGATTGTATTCTATAATTTATACTTACTTGGTTTACTTTGGAGTTAAGGTAAAATACAGTCTCATAACTTTGGTAGTTGTAGCATTTTAGTCCCTCAACTTTTAAATGAGGCAAAATGATTCCTCAACCACCAATGACTCCCATACAAGAGTGATATAAGTTTTAAATTTAGTGATTTTAAAAGCAAAGTTTAGGGACCTTCAACTGATGAGTTAGAATTAATTAAATTAGAAATACGAGTAAAAGTTTAGGGACCTATAAGGTGAGGTGGCTAATGTAATTATTATAGACCAAAGTTTAAAAACCTATAGACACATGTCACTCCCATACAAGAGTGATATAAGTTTTAACTCATAAATTTGATTTAATTCTATAAAATTAATCTTATTTCAACAAAACCAAATAAATTTTAGTTAACATTATTAACTTTATAAAAACATGTAAGTGTGAAAATTATGGTCACAATATACTTTCTCTCACTAAAATATGTTAATAAATCTCGCTAAAATCTAGTTATATTACGAAATTTGTTTGTGAAAGAAAAATTCCTTCTTAGTTCTTACTCATTCCGCTAAACACATTTAGGCCTTGTTCTCTTCACCTTAAAAACATAATATTAAGTAAAAGTAATTTTAGTTCAGTAAAATAAGTTCAATTTAGTAAAAATAATTTCAGTTCAGTAAAAATAAATTCAGTTCAGTAAAATTCAGTTTTCTTAAAGAAGAGTTATAACAGAAAATCAGTAAAAGTAACTTCAGTTCAGAAAAAATAATTTAAATTCAGCAAATATAATTTTGTTTCAGTAAAAATAATTTCAGTTCTGCAAAAATAAGCTAAAGAGAACGGGGCCTTAGTATAATAATTTAGGGCAATTATTATTTTATCCTAGAAATTAACACAAGATAAAAACAAAAAAAGAAACCCTAAATATTGTCACAAAAAATTCCCAAAAGAATTGAAAATCATTTAGAACATAAACACATTGGGAAAAAAAACCTTCAAAGTCGACACACAAAAACCCAAAGAAGTTGAAACCCTTTTAGGAAAATAGGAAAAATTAGAAATATTAATTCCAACTTTCATCAATTTTGGTAGAATAATTCCAACTTTGGATTATATTGGAATAATCCGAACTTTGGGGGGGGGGGGTCCTCTTTTTCTTCAATCCCAAATACCAATTACCAGTTGAATGGGTTAAGTTTTTTTTTTATTAAAATGATATGTGTCACAAATTCGTTGGTTAAAAATATATAAAATAAAAAAATAAAAATTATATATATATAAAAAACCAGCAAAGCATCCAACCCTCCACCCCTGCTCACCGGAAATCCCAACCAGCCAAACCCTTGAAACCAGCCACGAATGTTGTCCACCAGTCACCAGCCATGAAATTCGACCAGCCACGAAAACTCCTTCACCGCCAACGACCACAACCGTCAACCTGCCAATGGCCACAACCGTCAACCTGCTTTAGCCACCACACCACTCAAAACTCCCATTTAAACCACCTCCCTAACTTTCGAAAACCCCAAACCACTCACAAACCCTTAACACCACCTTTCTGACTCTCGAAAACCCCCCCAAAACTCTCCCCCACCATCGAAAACCCTAGTCGCTAGGGTTTCGGGGTGAGGGAGGAGTATTTTGGGGTTTCGAGGATGTTACGGTGGTTGGTGATTTTAGGGGTTGCGTGGGGTTTCGGGAAAAGAAGAAAACAACGACTGAAGGGGTGGGGAAGACGCGCCGAGATGGGTTATGGTGGTGGAGGTTAGGGTGGATATGTAGGGTAGCGACCTGGCCTGTGGTGGAGGTTAGGGTGGATTGGTGGGGGAAGGGGAAGCTGGGTGGTTTTCTTATTTGTTTTTTTTTTTAATTTTTGTTTTTAAAAAAATTGGATTAATCAGGACTTGACACGTGTCAAGTGACCTGATATAATAGGTCATTTGACTTTTGTTGACCAGTTTGGGATTGAAGAAAAAGTAGACCTCCAAAAGTTCGGATTATTCCAGAATAATTGAAAGTTGAGATTATTCTACCAAAATTGATGAAAGTTGGGATTATTATTTCTAATTTTTCCTATAAAATAAACACGTGAAAATGAATTGTCATTTTGAAAAAAAAAATAGGGTGGTAGTATTTTTATTCTAGTTTTCAATCTTTTCATATTTCTATTTAGTTTTATATTACAAAGTTTGGATTTTGTCTTACTCACTCTGAAAACACATTACATTTTCTGTTTTTATTATTTATTTCTTTAAATTTTTTTGGTGTGTGAACTATACAAGGGGTAAAGATTTAGGATTTGAGGATGTGTGGTTAATGAGTTTAGTTGAGATATATTATAAAAAATTTGATTATGGAAAAAAGGGTAAGAAGAACTGAAGAAAAGGGATAATAAAAACTAATAAATGCATCATGATTAACAAATTATATTGGAATGTTTATTATTTCCAACTCACTTTATAAATATTTAATTGGTAAAAAAAAATAAAAATAAAAATAAAAAAAAAAAAAAAAAACCATCAACTTTATAAATCCCTAAGCTTTAATTTAGTTTATATTTCAATTAATGGACTTGTGATCTAACGAGTCCATAAACTTTAGCTTGAAAAAAATTAAAAATAAAAATAAATGACACATCATATTAAATGGTCCTTAAACTTCGCTTAGTTGGCTTGAAAGTCCATAAACTTTGCTGAATAAGCTTTTCCTCCAACAAAAATGGTGACGCTTGGGTGGTTGACAGGCCATTTTGCCTCATTTGAAAGTTGAAGGACTAAAATCAGGGGCGGGTCTATTCATGTGCATAGTGAGCCACATGACTCACCAGCCAAAAAAATTAAATCAAAGAGACCGCCTATTATAGATAGGTGGTCTCTTTTCTGTCGCCTATTATGTCAGATTGGTCTCTTTTATGTTGACATTGAATTTGAATATGCGTTGCTTTCTTTTTTCATTAAAGAGACCTGTTATCGTATAATTTTTTTAATAATTCTTGTTTCTATTTAAAATATATTTATGCAACCAATTTTAACATTTTCCCACAAAGCTTATCAATTAAGTAAAAAATCATAAAGTTAATTAATGTAATAATTTTATAGTACCACTTGTTTGTAACATGTTATTTATTTGGAGTACGTACTTTCAACTTGTAAGATTGAATTTTTAAGTGCTATTGTAGTATGGATCTTATGTCCTATTTTTGGATTGAAATCATTTTGGTGAAAATGTATTTTATATATAATATAATTATTGGATTGAAACAAGTGATCAATTATTGATGGTGACTCACCAGTTCAAAAATCCTGGATCCGCCAGTGACTAAAATGCTACAGATACCAAAGTTTAGGGTGTGCATTTTACCTTAACTCATTTACTTTTAGTTGTAATAGGTTTTCGTCAAAAAAAAATGAAGTTGTAATAGTTGAAAAAAAACTCACGTTTTCAGTCCTAAAAATTTACCATGGAACTATAACATGAAACAAAAATACATGTGATACTGCTAGATTTTATTGACGATTTTTTTTTTTTATTTAACTTATTTTTAAAAATTATTTCCACTTATATAACATATTAATATAGCTCAAGATACGAATTTCAATATATACATAGGAGATTATACCAAAAAAAAAAGAAAAAAAAATATTACCTAATAAAAAAAAGATTATACAGGAGATTATAGGTTCGTCTATAATGTTAATAATTACATTGGCAAAGTTGATAGACGAATTAATAAAGAACATTAATACAATTGCAAGTAATATGAAACGGAAAAATAAGATATTTAGTGTAAAAAATATAGTCTTAAAGTGAACATTCATCGTCACCAACACTGTTAATAACAAACAAGATTATTATTTGTGAGGAAGGTCCTTTTAAGTAGACCTTTTTATGACAAAGACCCTTTTATAAAAAAAAGTGGCATAAAAGGTCCGTATATCATGTTTGGGTTATGAGAAGGGTTCTTTGACCATTTTCCAGCGTAGACTTTTTTATTTTCCGACAAAAAAAAAAAAAAGCCACGTGTAAAGTACGTGACTTATTAAATTCCCTTTTTTCCCTGTTTTTTTCATTGTGGGGAGGATTAGCCTTGAATTACTTTGAATAGCCTTCAATTTTAATTTATGGGATTACAATTGAAGTTTTGGTGTTAATTGTTTTCAGAAATTAGGGTTTAATTGGAGGAAAAAAAGGGGGAAACGAGGGAAAAGAGGAGGGAGAAAAAAGGGAACTTAGATTTGTCTTTTTTGGCCGGGAAATAAAAAATTCAACGTCAAAAAATGGTCAAATGACCCTCCTCACAACCTAAACATGATATAAGGACCTTTTGTGCCACCTTTTTTTTTTTTAAAAAAAAAAAGGGCCTTTGTCACAAAAAGGTGTACTTAAAAGGACCTTCCTCACAAATTTTCCTTATTTTATTGTCTAAAATATTTATGACCAATACAACATTATTACTTATCCCACAAGCCAAGTTTGTGTGTAGAAACTACAAATTGGAGTTGGAAACTCATTTGGAGTACATATTATAGTTATTACAGTACATATTTATATTTATATATACCTCTAAAAAGATGTAAATGAAACAAATTATCTTTAAAATTAATAGTTATACATCTTAGCCCATGTTCACTTCACCTTGAAAAAAATAATATTAAATAAAAATAATTTCAATTCAGTAAAAATAAGTTCAGTTCAGTAAAATTAATTTAATTTCAGTAAAATTAATTTCAGTTCAGTAAAATTCAGTTTTTTAAAGAAGATTTATAATAGAAAATCAGTAAAAATAATTTAAGTTGGCAAATATAATTTTGTATCAGTAAAAATAATTTCATTTCAGCAAAAACAAGGTGAAGTGAATGAGGCCTTAATATCATAATAGCTCATTACAAATTACCTCATACATGAATTTCCTTTAGGTGATGAATAGATTTTACTTTGCATTAAATTTTAAGGCAAACTATATTACTCCCCTGTATTTTTTAAGTGTATTATTTTGACTGTCATATGAAACTTATAATGTCCAAATTTAATCATTAATATTTTATTTTATTTTTACCTAGAAAAAAATATATTAATGGTTAAACTTATCTTTAAGTTTGTTAGTTAACTTATAAAATATGGATTATGATATTTTGAAAATATAAATTGTCACTAAGGGCCTGTTCTCATTGACTGAACTTAGCTGAACTTGACTGAACTGAACTCATCGGAGCTGAACTGGACTGAGCAGAACTGAACGGAGTTGAACTGAACTGAACTGAAATGAAATGAATATTTTATAAGAGAAGGAAATTAGGAGCTGAACTGAACTGAACTGAACTGAGCTGAACTGAACTGATTTGAACTGAACTGAACTAAACTGAGTTGAACTAAACTGAACTGTACTGAATTTCAACGTAAGAGAACATACCCTAAATCCAACAAAAGTTTATATTAATACATTTTGTTTTGTACATTTGGTTTACATATAAATATTTTGTTAATTCACTTAAGCCTTGTTCACTTCACCTTAAAAGAAATAATATTAAGTAAAATAAGTTCAGTTCAGTAAAGATAAGTTCAGTTCAGTAAAATTAATTTCAGTTCAGTAAAAATATTTTCAATTCGGTAAAAATAAGTCCAGTTTAATAAAATTCAGTTATCTTAAAGAAGAATTATAGTAGAAAATCAGTAAAAATAATTTCAAATCAGTAAATATAATTTAAGTTCAGCAAATATAATTTTGTTCCAATAAAAATAATTTTATTTCAGCAAAAGTAAGGTGAAGTGAACAGTACCTTACTCATTAGGAGATCTTTAAATATGCTAAATCTAGCCGTGATTGTATCATTTACGTAGTAAAAACGGCTATCTTATTGATATTTTTGTGATAAGAGTTACGGAACCTAATATTACAATAAAAATAAAGTTTATAGTAATATGTTGTTCCACAATATGCGTTGGCATGTCACATTATCAAGTACCAATTATGTTTGTTACGCTTGGAAGTTTGTGCTTGTTTTGCTGTAGTCTATGCCTCATCACTCAACTAAGAAGTTGTTCCTAGTTTCTAAATTATATGAGTCGGTCTGGGCGCATAGCAGCTATATGCATGCTATGCATATAAGAGGGAAAAAGCGAAATTATGTCATTTTTGGTGGAATAAAAAAACACATGAGTTGCACGTGACTCTGTTTGATTTAGAATTGTAACGGGCCTCGATCTTCGCAAACTTTCAAAGGTAAGTCAAATAGTTTTTTCTCTCTCTTCAACTCTCATTTTCATCTCCCCTCTCTCTTCACTTGGTTTTCACTTCTACTCCCTCTGTCTTCTCATCTTCTCCACTCCGACGAAGGGTGAGCGTAGGGGGTTGTGTGGCAAAATTTACCGGCGTAGCGTAGTTTGGTTGTTTCGGACAAAGAATTTCCCAAGTTAGAATTAAATTGCGTTGATCTTCTACAAGGTATGTGAAAAATTTTATTACTTAAATGACGAAGGATTATTTTGTAGATGTAATTTGAGTGTTTAATTTTGTAGAAATTTTATCAAATTCCGAGGTTATTAGTTAATTAGGGTTACGGTGAAGTTTAATTGATTCGATTTAGGGTTTATGTTAATTTTTTTGAAATCATGTATTTGTGCGTGGTTGTGTTGTTGAAATTTGGTTTTATATTGAAAGTAAGGTAATGTGCGACATGAATTAATTGATTGAATTATTTAAGTTGGCTTGTGTTTTGGAGTTAGGGTATTGGGCGACTTGAAAGTACTGAGTTTATGCAATTGTGGGTAGTGATTGTGTGATATACTTATGTTGGGCTGATTTATTATAGTGTATCTTTGTTGGAATGTGAAAAATTTGTGCTTTGTTAAACATATGAAATTTTTGTTTTGGTGAGGATTGGATATTGTTTAATGACATGGAAAGTCCCTGTAATTGTAACCATTTTATTGTGTGCATGCTTGATTTAAGGGATAAGTGAAAATCAGAGATTGTAGTAAGTAATGGAATTACTCATTGATTTAATGGTTCACATGTAATCAGAATTGAATTTGGATATAGTATATGCTATGATTCTGTAATTGGTTAAGTTGTTTGTTTTTGGAATTTCATTTATGGTGGTGGGTATTTGTTCTATATAGTGATTGATTCTAAAATAATTCACTTTACTAAGACAAAACAAGTATGAGAGTTTGGTAAAATATCCTAAGATTTTGGCAATTAGGTTTTGTGAAAAGTTTTGTCTTGGAAGGGGATTAGTATATTGTTTCATTATAAGAATACTCCTTGTAATTGAAATCATTATATTGGGTGCATACTAGCATAAGTTTTTGTATACTTTGTGAAAATGAAAGATTGACTAAGTAAGAGAAATAGTGACTGATTTTTGAATGTATTATTTGACTCTGGATATAGTATATGTTTAGCTTGTTGAATTGTTTAGGTTGGTTTGGTTAAAAAGAAGTTCATTAATCTTGTTTATGAGGATAATGTAGGTTTCAAATAAATGAAGCGGAAGCATGGATCTGATATGGTGAAGGGAAAACCAGGAAAACATGATGGTGATGAGATATCTAAAAAGAAAAATATTGCGAAAGGGAAGAAGAAGCTGAAGGCTGATCCTGATTTTGAGCAAGAGGAATTAGAAGATACTGAGGATGAGAATACTGAAGAAGAAAGTGGTGATGGTACCTCGGGTGAGTCTGGTTCTGACTCAGGGGATGATGAGCAACCTGAGTCAGATGAGGCGGAGGAGGATGATTCAAAAAAAGAGCTGTTGGAGAATTTGCTTGCGAAGTTGTTGTCAGAAAAAATATCAAGTGGAAAACAGAAGGAAGGTCCTTCTGGTAAAAGCAAAGGGAAGCAAAAGCAAAAGGTATGGCTATCATTTTCCTTATAAGTTCAGCTTGCAATAGTGATATTGAGTATATCGAGGATTAAATGTTTGTAATGTTATGTTATGGGCAGGCAAAGAAGAGCAAGGGAGAGATGGTGGTCGAGAAAGGGGTCGTGATTAAAACCCAATCACTTAGAACGCAGAAGGTATTATCCTAGTTGTGTGCGATGTAACTAGTAGGTTTAGGTTTATTCTAATATGGTTGATTGGGGTCTAAATTAGTCAATGTAAAAATTTGTGACTTGTGACGGAGTGTGGTTAATGGATGAGCATCGCTTATTGTTTTTTCTTACCGGTGTAGGCCCCGAACCTGAATGGTGTGAAGGCTTTTGCAACTGTGGTGAAATTGTTTGATTCATCTAGGCAAAAGGTTGTGACGGAGATGGGTTTTGGAGGTTTGTTAAGCATTCCGCTAACGACTTTGCCCCGTAAATTTTCATATTAGTTGTTGACAAGGGTATTGGCTGATGGTTCCATAGCATTTGGAGATAACTATGTGCATCCCTTGAGTCCTGTTTCAAACAAATGTGTACTTAGGATTCCAATGGGGTCCAAGGCAGTCCCTACTACTATTCCTGAGGATGATTCGGTGAAGCAGGCGGAGTCGAGGAGATTAAGGGGGCTGTTTGCCAAGGGAGAAAGCGTTTCTCTTGCCAATGCGTTGGGTTCATTGATTGTTAGGGATAAAGTTGGGTATGTGGTGCCTCTGTCAGATGCAGAGAAGCCTAATTTCAAGGTTGCTTTTCTTATTGTGGTTCTGGGTTACTTGTTCTGTGCTACGACAAACATAACAAATTTGGGAATGAAGCTGTATCCAGCTTTACTTGTATATGATGAAACATCAGAGTATGACAAGTGCACTTTTGTGCATATGTGGATGTGTAATGCTGCAAGGAATTTCCAGAAGAAATTTGTTGAGGATGGATATGTTGCTGGATCAGGCGGATGCATTTTGTTTGTATTGGTAAGTAATGTCTGATGTTTAAATTGAGTTGTTAGGTTTTAGTTGGTTATGTAACTTTGGTTGCATTGTGAGTGTGTTGTCTTGGATAGATTGAAATATTTTTTTCGTTGTCTACTTTACAGATTTATTATCTTGATCACCTTAGTCGTGTTCCTGAGTCATGGGGTATGAGGCCGAGGTTGAAGGCTTGGTCTCAGCAAAAAATTAATGCAGCTGTTGCTGATGACAAAAAACGAAAGGGGGACTATGGACGGCTCCCGGTGAGTTATTTCCTTTTGTATTGTTTGGGTTTAATATTCCAGATTCAAGTTAAGTCATGAGTGTTAAAATTCTGGGGTTTTTTTTGTAGTCGATGGATGTTGCTTATGGAGAAAGACATCCAATAGACTATCGGGATGTCCCTTCAGATAGTTGTTATTTGGATCAGGTTGCTCAGCAGGTACAACTTACTAATGCTTATGTTTAAATTTTTTGTAAACGATTTGTTAATTTTGTATATGTGAATGCAAAGTTTGAGGTTCTTTTGTTTTTACTGTGTTCCTTGTTAGGTCATGGACAAGGTAACTCCAAAGCTATTGGCTGTTATAAATAGCAAGGTTGACGAGTTGCTTCAAAAGTTCTATGGGATGATGTCTATGGGTATTGATCGATCAAAAGCCTCAAGGAAATCAAACAGGCCCAAGGAAGTTGTTAGGCAAGTAACAGAAGTTGGTGAGGAGAATGTGGCTGGAAATGAGGGGTTGGATAAATCTTTGACACACAAAGTTGCATCGGGCGAGGAGGTTGTAGATATTTCTTTGAATGTGAAGGGGTTGGAAGAAAATGATGATGAATTAGTTTCAGGTGATGATGATCTGGATACTGTGATTGGATCTATACCATTCATCGATCCAGGAACAATGAAGGAGGGCCTTCCTGTGAAGGAGGTTTGGGCAGAAGCCGAGGGGGGTGATGTTGGGTCAGGAGCCAAAAAGGATGATTTTGGGGCAGTAACCATGAAGGGTGTTGTTGGGGCAGGAGCCATAGAGGCTGAAATAGGGGCAAAGGTTGATAAAGGCGGGCCAGAGTTTCAAAGCGCTTCCGATGCGGAATTGGAGGATGACAAAAGTGATTACATAGAGCCTGGACCGCAAATAGTTGTGGGGTTGTTAGGAACGAGGGGAACAACTGTTTTGGTTGATGCTCAGTGTATTTTGGCAAGCTATTCTTCATCATCTGATGAGGAAGATGATTGTAATGGGATTGGGGAGAAAAGTGGTGATAAGAGGGTGGTGAAACCTACACAGGCAGCCTTGTTCAGCCACGCCTCAAAGACTAGAAGGCATACATCACCCGAGGCACGATTGATCCAGTTTGTTAAGCGGTGGAAGCACCTGAAGGATCCACTTAGGTAATTGACTACCCCTTATTGATGTACCAAATTATATAGTTCATGTTCAATTATTTATTCGGAGTTGATATTTAAAAATTCTAATTAAATTATCTGTTTAATTTATGGTATGATGGTGGTTCTTAGCCCTGGTGTTGTGTTGATAAAATGTGACCACCAAGAAGCAATCCAGAGGGATTGCTATGAATTGGTGCACTATAAATCGCAGGTTTCTACTGATTTTGTTAGAATGGCCAGTGTGCTATACACCAAGCAATGGGCCACTAGAGACTTTGTCAACAGGAGCAAGCGTATTATGCTTGATCCAAGCTTTTCGGTACGTGTTTCTGTATAAGTCGTTCTCTTGTTAGTGATGCATTGCAGCAAGTACTCATGAATCCGCTGTTAACGGTTATTTGTTAAAATTTGTAGAATCGATTATTGTTGAATGAAGGGAAAGAAGAACATATTGCTGACAAGTACTGCAAACTTCTTCTTATCTGTAAGCTATCGGAGATTCGATCGGTAAGTTACGTACTGATTCTGCTGCTTCAACTTAGTTTCATGTAATTACTCTAAACTTGGTTATGGCATTCACTTCGTATTAGGTGTTCATCCCTGTGCTGGAAGTTCCCGAGGATTCCCCGGACGAGTCTCATTGGTGGTGCTTGTGTGTAGATATGAAGGGACAGAAGTTGTGGATGATAGATTCTATGTACCCTGATCCATTCAGCACACATGCTCAAGTGTTGGATCTTCTGGTACATTAATATAGAGTGTGTCATGAATATTGTGCTTGCTTTTTTATTGTACAGTAATGGCTAAATCTAAGTCGTTTTATTAATGTAAAGGTTAGTGGTCTCGACGTTCTTTTTAAAATTTGTGATCCCCAGTGGACAACAGGTGAGCTCAAATCATGGACAAGATGCACTGTTGAGGTCCTAGAGCCCCGGGATAAGTAAGCACTTCTGTAATTATTCGGTCAATAGTGTAAGAGTTGTGGTTGTTTTGTGTGTTTATTTTGGTCCTCCAATGGTGCAGCACATTCTGTGGAGTGTTTATGCTGGCATGTATCAAGTTCTTTGCCAGAAGATTTACAACTAGGTTTGGTGTGGTAAGTCATATAGTGTTATATAGTTGTGTTTTTATGAAGTATTGTGAAAAAGTTGTTTATTGGGTGAGATCATACAATACAGGGGAAGATCTCGCCCGCTCAGGAGAATTTGTTTCTGGACGACGTGCAGTGTGAATGCAACGACCTTAAAGAGGGCCTGGGGGAATTGACTGCAGCTTGTAGGATGCCAACGCGGAATCAGTGACAATGATAATTTAATGTTTTTTATTTGTTAAAATTATGATGGTGTAATTATTTTGGGTGGTCTGATGGATAGTTAGTGCACATTTCCTATATTTGGTGTATACATGCCGAGTATTTTGCAATTGATAACACAGGTTTATATAAGTGACCAACTGACTTGACATTGGTAATGATTTTGTTAACTGGTACAATGTACACCATACGTTGATTACCATAGGTGCAATTAGATTGAAAGTGGTACATTTACATTGGCGGCGGGAGACATGAAATGTTGTTGGTACAAAATGTATCTGTTGGTTAATTCTTGGATGGTTTTAGTATATTGCCATTACCAAAGGTAGATTATTAATGAATTGATTTCATTGTAAATAGCGATGGTAGATTATTTACGTTTTTATTACATTAAAAATATCAACGGTAGAACATTTATGCTATTGGTAGTTATCTGTTTCCAATGGTACATTACAAGTGCCAAAGTTATACTGGAATGGTTTTTGGTGAAATTTTATTTTGAATGGTATACACCACTGAATTATTAAATGTGTTCTCGAATTAAAGCCAACTTTTTACCCACCCCTACGAACTCACTCTATAAGTAGTAGGGGACATAGCTGTCTTGTCATAACAAACACAAGTACTATGGGAATGTTACACAATGTACCATCCTTGACATTTTATACAACATTGGGAGTTTTAAGTACCACTGTAAAATTATTTTTTACAATCTTTTGGGACTTGACTTTGGCACTACAATTACAACATTAAAAGGAGTTATTATTTGCAGTTATTATCCAACTAACTCTTTGAGAGTTACCCCTTTGTATTAGTGAACAAATAACAGCGCGGTGAGTGGGTAGATTCCAGTGGTACATTATCATATTCGAATATAGCAGTACTTATACAATTGTATTCTTTTTTTTAGCGTAGTGGTGTATTCCTTCATCCACTGCGAAGTAAAGAAATGATTTAATTCACAAAGTAGTTGGGAGATCATTTATTATTGCTTTATAGTATTTCAACCGTTGACACAGGACTATTTAGTTCAAACATGCCTTTGTTTTTGAGTATATACACTAGTTCTTGTTAAAAAAAATCATGGGGGGAAATAGGAGCAAGCGGGTAGTGGCTAAAAAGAAGGTGAGTGATGAAAACAAAGTGGTTTCTCAAAAGACACCAAAGGGACTTATGAAGCGGTTGAAGTTTATGAAAAAAATTGGTTTCATGATCCAAATGGTGTCGTTCGAGACTTCTACCTACCTAAAAGAGGTAGAGAGATGATGTTCTCGCACCAATCGGCGACTATAGCTCTTGGTGGGCTTGAAAATCCTATAACTGGGAAAGATTTTCATCCCGAGTACCCATTCCTAACGCCATTCAAGATAGGAGGTCCCGTACACTTTCGCAAAGAGGCATATTGTTTCATGCACTATCTAGTAGATGCGCACAAGATTGCGATTAGTGTCAACCTCCGAGAATTCTATGAAACAATGATAGATTGTATGCGATCTCCATGGTATTGTCGCCATTGGCTTTGGTTTTGGGAGCTATTTAAGTCCCACTATGATTGGGCTGCAAATGTTGAGTACATGCTCAACAACCATTCTAAGGAAGGTGAGACATTCTGCCTTCTACTACTTGGCATGATTTCACGTCCGACTATGACAAAGATGTGGTTCATGTCACTGTGGAGTGGATGAATTTCTCTCACGAGGATCCTTATGATATCATCCACTCTAGTGAGGAGCAATGCATGTACTTTAGGAGCAAGATGTTGGTTGAAAATGGGTATGATGAGATGCAACACCTTGATCTCATTACTACGGAGCCTTTTTTCTATGACGACTACCCACAGTGGTATGTCAATAGGTTGAACGCGGCGAAGCAACGATACGACAACAAGGTCAATTCGGATTCCGGAGAGTTTTGGGACGGACATACGCCTGATTACAATGACCCCTACGTGGATGCGTGGGAAGGGTACCATGATTTTGGCTTGGACGACGACTGATTGCTGCTAGGACACGCAATTGCTAGTTATGCCTACTAATTATGTTACTGCTTTTCATTACTAATCCCTTAGCCAGGATCTTTAATTTATTTTGTGTTTTAAGTTGATGTCCATTGCATCAAAAAAAAAAAAATTGAAGTCCATGTAATGCAGTTACCAATGTCTTATGTATCATCCAACATGAGGTGGTACATTCCTCCTGTAGTTTTAGTAATGACTATGTATTAGTTTACTTTCATTAGCACATTTACCTCTGCACGGATGTACCATTGAAAATCTTTTCTTCTGCCATGAAGCTGGGACTAAAAACTTTGTTCCACCCTGAATTGCAAGAGTTAAAAAAAAAATACATAGATTTTACAATATGCAATTCAACCCTAGTACTCGTTTGATTAAAAGGTGCTACTAGTTTAATATTTTAAACATAAAAACAGAACAATTACTAATATGGTAAGCCCAATTTTGACGATGTTGACGTGTTGTTTCTCCAACATCTCCACCCTAATGACAACACCCCCGATATTGTTCGGTGGACCGTCCTTGACAAGGTCAGGTTCCCTAGCCCATTCCCAGTACCCGCAGTGGTGACATTTGTAATACGGCCTCTTCGGATTCAATTCCGACATAGATATGCAAAATTCCACAAGGGTTGACTCATCCCCCAAGCAGTTACAAATTTTGGATGATATCCACGTGATATCCGGGGTAGCACAAGGACGACGAATACACCAGCTTCAAGAAGAGGCTAAAGACATAGTGGACATCGCAATTACTGAAATTTTAAAAGACGTTGATTATATTTTTGGCTTTCCTCTTTTCATCCTTTTTTGGGGTAAAATAAAGGGGGGGTAAATATAAGGGAGGGTAACCTTGGATGAGGGCGGGAAATGTACTGATTTAACCCGCCAATTTTTGGGTTAAAATAATATATAGCACATCATACCACCTTTTGCACAATCTCCAATTTAGTAGTACACATATTGACCTGTTATTGTACCGCTGGTGTTATGTGTGTTTTCCATAATTCTTAAACTAACACTGGACATCATTACAACATTAGTAATACTTTTCAATGTGTAGTAATATACCACTAAGATTTAGTACTACCAAATTTCATTAAAAAAAACAACACAATTTTAAAAAGGGGGAAGTCAGACCACCGAGTGGCGTACTAATAATTTGATTGTTTAGCGCATTTGATCTCAGTCTTTACTAAAGAAATACATCAGAAAAGATTGCTTAAAGTACAACCCAAGTAAAATTAATTTAAAGTAAATAGCAGAACCATTACCCTTGACGTCGCCATCTTGCCCCGGTATCACCTCCACGTCAAAGGTCCTTCCCAAACTGCTCGTGGTGCGACCCATCAAAAGCCAAGCCTGATGCGAACCAGTGGCTGTTTATGTCAGGCTCCTCGTCTAAGCTAAATGGGTCGTTGTTCAGTTCTTCTTGCTGAGGGGGTGGGATGGAAGGCCATGTTGGAATTGGCGGCTACAAAATAAAAAATGTTTTTGTTAACAAAACTTAGAAACAGATTAATTAGTTATATTAATAAGTGGTCCATATTATGTGAAGCTAAGACAGGACATACCCGAAATACGGCATCCAAAAGCATTCCCTCTGCCCTTGTTGATGTGTACAAGAAATTAGCAGTAAGTTCCCTTGGCCTCCATAACACTAACACCCAACCTGGGTTGTTGTCTGGACCAGCTGCCTCGACTTCATAGTCACCTAGGAGATCAGCCAACAACCCGTTGTTTGCGTAGTGGTTGCCTACACGAGCTTCTAATATGATTACTAAAATTGGGTTAAAATGTTGCTGAAGGGTTGTGAAGTTACGAACAAACAATGGCCTTGTGCATCCTCTGGCATTCCAACACAAACCGAACAATCCAATTCATATGGTAGTCTGCTGGCTACTTCTTGAGGCCACATACTCTCCAGTGTAACTAACACGGTGGTATCTCTTTCGGATAGGGAGAATTTGGTGGACCTTGGGCTTAATTGTGCACCCCGATATATTGAGCCTCATCTGGGTATGTCCGTCGACGACCTTCAATACATGGATCGTATCCGTGTATGACCCGACAAATATATTTCGCCACATCATAGGGAAGGCATATGTTGGTACCTTGAATATGTTGACAACGGGCTCCAAATCAATTGCTTCAACCAATGCGGTGGGTATCGTGCGCAACGACGAAGAGGAATAGAAGGCTTGGAGCAGCCACAATATCATTACAACTGCTCCTTCATTGTAGCAGCCCACTAAATCCTCTAAAAGGGGTAAATGGCCGAGAACAGGGCTGCCGTCTTCGAGAACCATGAATTGAGTTGGGGAACACATTCCCTGAAGAAGACGTGCCCTCAAGTTTTTGATAGGGTGGAAAGAACAAGTTACTAAGTGGTCAGTTGTCTTGAAATAATTCACAACATTTAAGTTTAATTCGTTGAATTCCCGCTCTGATTTCTGGAAGTACATTATAGGCAAGTGTGGGTGCGGTACAACATGAACAAAGGAAACGGGCAGTAGATGAAAATTCTCCATTGTTTTGAAGAAAACTCAAATATGTCTACACAAGGTTGGAATAGGATTGAGAACAATGATGATGAAGATGATGTACCTTAGCAAATTGGAGCAAATTGAGGTGAGTGAGGGGAGAGTGTGAGTTAAGTTAAAAGAAGAATAGATCTACTATTATTGGGGGGGAATTTTAATTTTGAAAATTTGACAATTTACCATGTTACCGTGGTAATCCTACTATAGTAGGCTACGACATTTACAGCACTAGGTCAGGAGCTGTCTTGTAAAAAGAAGCACTTATTCGCGGGAAATGGTATATATATGTACCACTCAGGAAATAACTACGTTTAATTGTACCACTAAATGGTCTTCATACGTGTCATTGTGAAAAAAAGGTGAGCTAGGCAAATGTGAAGTCCAACTATATGTGACTTAGAATTTGATTAGGTGTTATACACATGCAAGCATCTACCACAACAAAGTTGTATCGAATTTGATTACGTATTCTACCCATACACGAGTGAGAACCTAAAAGTAAGAACGGACCAATAGTAATTTGACTCACACACCAACAACAGATGGACGTTATTTAGTTACATTGGTTCATGACAAAACTCTTCCAATGCAATGAAAACTAATTAATGGTAAGTGTAGTAGTTTTGCTTACTACGTACTTATCGAGTTCAATAACTAGTGTTAATACATGTAGGTTTTATTAACTAATCACTCATTGCATGTGTTTTAACATATTTTTAAGGACACTCAATGGCACAAATCCTCTAGGTACTGATACTACTGTAACCACATTAATAGCAACTACCGTCTCAATGATACAACTGTAATGGTCTAATGTACCACATATATTACAATGGTACCCTACCTGTCTTTATGGTACCCTACTTGTCTTAATGGTACCCTAATTGTCAAGTCATACACTTGAATGGAAAAGGGAGGCTAACTAGTTCCGTTTGCATTGGTTTAAAATGTATATGCCACACGCAAGACACATGTTACTCCACACGGTGCATATTTGGTTTATCAGTTGTACGTATGTAACAATAACTATAACACACAAGAACTATTCTGAATACAACCTACACAAGTACAAAGGCTATATACATTACTCATATAAACTTACTCAACAAAGTGACTTATGTATATTATGTATAAGAGATAATTTGCGTATTATGACTAAATTATTAATACCTACATTATAAAAGTCCAAATGGTTGTCCATGCATGTAGCTTGACTTTAATTATCTATTAATTGAGTGCCCATAATACAATTACTAATTGTGTTGGTGTTTGAAGACACCATGTGACCAATAAGTGTACCATCATACTCTTATTGGTACAAACTGGATGAAATTATGTACCATCTTGTGTTGAATGGTACATAAGATACGACGTTGAACTTGATGTAAGAATCAACTTGATGTGACAACTCACTCCACTGACACTCAGCAGATGAGGTCAACAGATTACTCTCATAGTGCAAACGTGTAAACAGATGATGGCAGAAGATTAAACAACTCAATGACGTTGAAATATTAAAAAATGGCTGAGTTCAGAGTAGCACAGAAGTTGTACCGCTGAGTTTCTTAATACGTTATTCTAACATTACGACTTAATTAGGGCCTAATCAACATCGTTAGTCGCAACGACTTTGCAAATTCGAAATGAAAGGTCGTAATCAATATCGGAATCACAAATGGACGTAGTTATGAATTAATTAGTCAAAATCAGTATGATGTAACATTCAACGTATTCTAATTTTCACTTTGCAACAGAAATCCACACAGTGGTACAAACGGTGACTCGAGTCAATGTATTTGGACCTTGGAATTAACTATTTTTCAGAACACACAACACTCACCCACTTATAAATACACAACATGAACAAAGTGAAGAGCCACAATTAGTCTGAGCTTCACACAAGGAAAAACTAAAAAAAGCTATGTCGAGTTCAAGTGATGAAACCGTTTACAGTGAGTCGGAGCTTGAGGAATGCTCCGAAAAACCATACCAAGCTTTAACGGCTGGGAAGACTAAGGTACGTAAGTCTACCCAGGGGATGAGGTGTCCCTTCTGCCTTGGGAAGAAGGTTAATTACACTTACACCTCTCTTCTTC
This sequence comes from Chenopodium album, assembly GCF_948465745.1. Taxonomy (NCBI): domain Eukaryota; kingdom Viridiplantae; phylum Streptophyta; class Magnoliopsida; order Caryophyllales; family Amaranthaceae; genus Chenopodium; species Chenopodium album. Next base: position 44,601,723 of record NC_137836.1, read on the forward strand.
AACATTCCCATGGTGTTGCATACGGTTCTAAGAAGCGCTGTGTGAAACAGAAGGCTGAACATCTAGCCCTGGAGAAGTACCTGAAGGAAATGAAGCGACGTTGAAGTAGTGCAATTTTCTATGCGTTTTTACTATGTTATCGTGTCGTGTTTGTAATTCAGTGTTTTATATATTAATAAAATAAAATGTGTTTTTATCGTTTCTACTTTAAACATTGTTCACCATCGTTAATGGAACCAATGATGTTAGCAATCGTTTTTTCCTAATTCAACCAATCACGTTAAGGTTACTACCTTGCACGTTGAGTACCCTAGCCTGTGGCCTCGTTAATGGAACGTTTTACAACCCTATAATCACCCTTTAGTTACCCAGTGGTACAATGACAATAACAAATAGTACCACATATTTCATATAAACTTAATTCCTATTCCTTGTTATATCAAACTATCATTATGGACCGTTTGATGCACATGCTCTTATTTAGATTATGTCATACTTAAGTAAGTTTTGTGGTGAACTGGTAATATATACGGAGTACATGGATTTTGGAAACGAAATTCTACTTAATTTAAGAGGTGGTTATTAAAAATGTCCGCAAATAAAGTTTGTTTGTTCAAAATAAGCCAATTAGAGATACGAGTATTTAAGAAAAAATGTTAACTAAAGGATACATTATGGTGAAAATTTTATTACATTTTTTTTGGTAAAAAAAAACCGTCCATTAGAACAAAATTAGTTTTAAAAAAAAAATCGTCAAGTTTGGTCCTTTTATCACGAAAGAATTTATTCAAAGGTGTTTAAAATAAATTTTTATAGTGGTACATTACTACATCACTTAAGTGCCATCTACAGATTTGGGTACAATAAATGGTACTTTTTTTAATTCCTCACATCAATTGGCGCGAAGACAAAGGGAAATTTAATGAGGAAATTGGATCAGTTATGACATCATCCCATGATCATATAACTGCCTCCTCCCACCCTATATATATGACTTTGATATTTTGTAAATCTTCATCTTTGTCATTCCTCTTGCTCTCCATTTTCATAATTTGTACCTTCTCTTATGCCATTTTGTTTTTCCTTTACATAACACCAAAAATGGTGAAACAAAACAAGGGTAAACAGGCAATCGTACAATCAGACACAGAAAAACCCAAATACTCAGAGTTAGAATTCCTTCAGTTCAAAGAGAAGATGTTAAAAGAGCAATTAAACGACCATTTGTCCATATGCAAGGGCCTGCAGGGTTAGTTGAATGATGTTTCTAAAGACATTGCTAATTTTAAGAAACAAAACCCACAGGGCAACGTCGCACAGAGCGCAAGCGTCAACAAAACTCCTCTTCGGTTAGGGGCTAGGAAGAGACCCACCAAGGTGGCCAAGACAGCGGCTACGAACAAGGGTTCTGAATAGGGGCCAACTGTTGCAGGACAGGGGGCAACCGTCGCTAGACAGGGGCCAACAGTTGCTGGACAAGGGCCAACAGATGCTGGTGGAGCAAGTGGGGGAGGATTGCAGGCGCCGGTGGAGGTCGGGGCCTATAGACACCCATTTGTGTCTCCCCAAAACCAAACCCGGTGATGAGTATCTTTCACGTCGAATCGTAATCGAATGAAGTGAAAGTGTGGAAAGTCTAGTGTTGCGGATAGTTTTAATTTCTTTTCTCAACTCTCTGTTTTTGAAAACCTATTTTAAGAAAACAGCCAATCCAGTTTGGTTGGTCCATGATATGGGTCCAATAGTAGTGTAGTTGGATAGGGCTTGAAAAGAGCTTTCCAACGATATATTATAAGCCCAATTCCGATGAATATTGAGGAAGTTATTGCCAAATTACTAAACAGGGCCCGGTTTGAGCCTTATATTCGGCCCAATGATCTAGAGGAGGGCCTAATATGGATTTATCATTCCTAATGCAATTAGGAATGGTTTAAGTCTTCTAGATTCTTCTAGAAGGTTCTTTTCATTCATAATTCAATTAGCATTGATAAATTGACTTTTGTTGACTATTTAGAGTTTTAATCAGAATAAAATAATGTTTTTGAGGAAAATACGATTTTATCCTCCTGCACGGTTAATTTCTATCTGATTTTAGAAAACGCGTCAGAAATTTAATCAGCGCCAAACGCCAGTCATTAGCTCCTGGCGCTAGCGTTAGCGCCTGGCGCTAATGTCAGCGTTTGGCGCTAACCTCATTTTTGCGCGTCAGAACTCTGTTTCGATTTTCTATCTTTTTGGATGATTTTCTCTATAAATATCCTTCTAAAAAACTCCGTTTTCATTCATCAATTCTCATCTAGAATCTCCAATCTACAATCATCAACTCTCTCTAAGCTAAAGTTTCACTCTCTCTCTTTTCTAAACCTACTCTTTCTTACAAAATTCCGCATTCACAAGACCTAGATACACCTAGCCAAATTCGAAGTTGCCTTCGCCCTAGACGTGAAAGGTTTTAATTTCTGAGGGTTTGGTCCCAAATCTTTATTTCAATTATTTAATTTAATTGTTTTGATTATTATTTCCTTGAAGTTACTAACGTGTGTATTTTGTTATTAGAAAGAGTTACGAGGCATCCAAGTAAGTGCTTTAATGGTTTTTATTGATGTTATTATGTAAAAATCATGCTTAGGTTGTTATTGTGATTCTTAATGTTATGTTAAGGCATTTTGATCTTCCTAGTATCATGTCTAGGGTAACTTTAATATCAAGTATGATTAAAAGTATGATGCCTTTTATGTTCTTCCTAATATTTATGATCGTTAGTATCATGTTAGGGTTAAAGCTTTAATTTTTATTGTTTAGTGACATGCTAGGGTTTGTTATTAATCTTGTTAGTATCATGCCTAGGATCTTGCTATTATTATGCTTTAACATGATTCATGATTATTTTTATAATTGTTTTGATTATGATTTAATGATTATTATAATTATTATTTTGATGATTATTATGATTATGATTATGTTGCTTGATATCATATTTACTGTTATTGCTTGATCACGCCTTTTATGCATGTTTAAAGAGAATTGGTACTTGTAATCACGCTTATATAAGATAATTAATAATCTTGTTTAGGGTTAATTTGATTATAATTCAAGTGATCGCCAATAATAGTTTATTTGTGCATTTATATTCAACCAACATAGATAAACAGGTTTAGGGTTAATTCTATTTATTGCATGTTAGTCAGAAAGCGCACATGAATACGATCAGAATAAAGTAAAGGCCTATTATTAGGGCAGGTTCAATCTCTTTTAGATTGGATTTGTACATTCATCCCCGAACTACCAGTCATGGTTCAAGACCTATTGGAGTTAACGATATCTTGGATTGTTAAGGGGTGTAACCTTCACCTCGTGAACGGTTTACAAGTTCCTAAAACTTGTTGGTGACTCTTTTGCTCTATCTTCTTTCCCTTTGGACGCCATCGTACTTTAGTGTATGATCACAGTGGGGTTCAAGCTAGGGATAACGCTTGAAATATTCCCTACAGTTTTTGGTGACTCCGCTGGGGAGATTTCTATTTTAATTCCTGAAATTTATTTCGGCAATGATTTAGAATGAGTGGATGAGACTCGAAAAGTTCTAAATATTTCATGTGCGTAATTTTGATTAACATTATTGTCATATGCATAAAAAATATCTCATTGGAAAGACCATCCGTAATGAGTTAAAACATAGGATTTTTACACGTAGGAAATTTGAGGAATATCTTTCACAACTAGGATCGAAATAACACTGCGCGAAACTGGAAAATTTTATCGAGCACGGAAAGCTGCTGAGGCATGTAGGAACTAGCGTCAGCGAACAAAGATTAGCGCTAGTATTTTGACTTTAGCGCCAGACGACAGCCTCTGTCGCCAAGCGCTAAAGCCAAAAGCTGGCGCCGGCCTCTGTTTGTTGGCGCCAAGTTCTTCCAATACCGGGCCAGAAATATGCGCTCTAATTTTGACCAGGTTTTAGTATTGTTTGCTCGATCCTACTTCCTGATTGAGTTTTTCTCACTTTTCTGAAACCCATATGTGTTCTACATATGGACATAACCCTCTGGGAATTCATGCTCCATCTACCTGATTGAACGCTCTAAGCAATAAACGGTACATCCGAGAATGTTGAATTCACCAAACCATGGAAGCGAGTTTTTCTAAATTCGCGGTGTCCTATCCACTCGCGCCAACCCTTCACGATTAGGCTTCCGCGCGGTGCATCTGGACAATTAACCATGGACCCTCTATTGACTAACCCATATCCCGAACTTTAGAGAACTAGAGCCATGGTTAGGTTGCAAACTCATTGCATCATATTGTGCCTACTTGACTAATTGTGCATTATTGGTTGGGCATACTCTATGTGTTTTTCCTAACTGTTTGTTTGACTTGTGCTAAGATTAAATAAATTAATGACTAAAAGAACTTTGCCTAATTAATTAATTAATTAATTAATTTGAGTAAATAAAGTCTAATATTTTAATCAGCGTTGACTTAGTACGACTTTAGGTATACCCCTGTTGAGCAATAATACCGAAAACAGTTTCAGATCGACGCTCCAGCAATGGCGCAAAAGTTTGAACTGTAGCGCCACTCTGTGGAGTGTGGCATCTGGCGACAATCCTGTCGTCTGGCGCTACACGCAAAGAGAGGCGCCAGTCCTGTCGTTTTGACGACAGTTCGGTTTATTGCTCGAGTCATCACTTTGTGTCCAATTAAACAGTTTGCTAATTAATTCGGTTAATTTTTACTGTTAATAATGCCTTGTTAAGTCTTTAATTGAGTCTAGGCACTAAGTCCCATGGTTTTACACAAAATTCAAAGCATGTCACTTACACTCACCACATAACGCACACACTAATACACATTTTTTACCATATCTAAGAAAGTTTTGTATACGCGTTTTTTTTCCGTCATTTTTTTTAAGGGGGTAAGTCGGATATTAATCCTCCAATTTAAATCACTTGATTAAATACCATACTTGATTCCTAAAAATATATACCTTATTTTTGCCAAAAATATGCACCTATTTTTACTTTTCCTCTTTAAAACCGTAAAGTCAAGGTCGATTTGAGTCAAATAATTAAAACAAAAATGGTTTAAATTACAGCGCGTGGTCAAGAAAGGAAGGGCGGTTAATCAAAGACAATCTTTTTGTACAAGTCCAACTTTTCGACAAACCCATCGCTCGTAAGAGGAAAGCTAGGACAGTAATGACAACACAAGAAGAAGTCAATGAGCTCAGGAACCAACTGGTCACCGTGACTGAGGCATTTAAGATTCTAACCCTCAAGATCGATGATCTTGTGAAACAACAACAGATGGACCTCATGCAAGAGAGTCTGAGCAAGCTATCTAGTGACTACAAGTTTCAAGGGATTAGCTCACAAGGGGTCTCGGTGGACAAGGATCTTCTTCCGCAGAAGTTCAATGCCAACGACATCCCGAAATTCAAAGCAATCGATAACCCTTATTTTCATTTAAGAGCCTTCGAAACAATAATGAGTATTAAGGGTATCGACAAGAAAGTGTTCCCCTCTTGGTTCTCACTATCTCTCAAAACCGTTTGCCAGCAATGGTTCTTTTCTCTCGAGAAAGAAAAAACCCCCACCTGGGAGTCCATAGCAAACGCTTTCGTTGATAGATACAAATGCAATATTCAAGTTGAGACCTACCATAGAGAACTTGAAATCCTCAAGAAGAAGGAGAATGAAGGCTTCACCTCCTTCTTTAACAAATGGAGAGAAACCTCAGCTAAGATGATTGAGGTGCCCAGTGAAAAAGAGTCTGTAAGGTTGTTCATCAAAAACCTTTAAGAAAAGTACTCCAAGCATCTCAAATATCAGAATAATATCCATACCTTCAAGGCCGTCTAAGACATTGGAATTAATATTGAAGACGAACTGACTAAGTTGAAAGCCGCCAATAATAACTCCAACAGTGGCTGGAAAGGCAAGAAGAACGACAATCCTTCTTCTTCCAAAACCACCCACTCAAACAATGTTAGCACTTTTAACCTAAGTGAAGTCCTTGCTATGAATAATCAAGGACAAAAGAAACCATTTAGGAGGAACTTTACTCTTATTGGCATGAGTTATCACACCGCATTTGACCGATTAAATGCAAAAGGTCTTATAACTCCTATTGGACCGTTTGGGGACCCACCAGTCGAGAAGAGGACGGCTAAATGGAACCCCAATGCACATTGCAAGTATCACCAAGGTAAGGGCCATCTTACCGAGAACTGTTGAAAGCTTAAATAAGCTATCCAAGACTTAATCGACAACAACAAGCTACCATTGCCCCCACCCAGTAAGAAGCTAAGTATTGATTATGCGCCTCTCGCTCAGTCCTTGGCCATCTCTGATGAGGAAAACGAGGTTGATCCCTCATCTCTCATCAAACCTGTCAAAGAAATCCATGCTATCGAAGAAGAGGAGGAGATCTTTTTCGACGCCATGGATAACCTCCAGAATTAGCAAGTAAAGAGGAGTTACAATTGCTTACACTAACTATGATGGAAGGATCACACTTGCTACGTGAAGCCCTCAAAGTTGTAAAAGAACTTCAGAAGAAATATGACGAGGTTCCACTCTCGAAAAATAAACCTAAGAGAAAGTTCACACCCATGGGAATGGCCTATGATGCTATTTTTGATTAGTCCTTGGACTAATCAAACCTATTGGCCCTACTGAGGATCCAACACTAGAAAAGCGATCTTCAAGGTGGGATCCCAAGTCTTACTGCAAGTACCATCGAGGAAACGCTCATACCACAAATGAATGCTACGGGTTTCAAAACCTCATTCAAGATCTTGTGGAAGCCAACAAGATCCCATTACCTCTAGCTAGTAAGGGAACGAGGAAACACTTTTCTTTGCAAGGAATCGATGAACCCAAGAAGAGTAATAGACTCTACACTCCGATTGGGATTCCATATGTACAAATGTTCAAAATGCTCTCCGAGAGTGGCGAGATCAAACCTCTCGAACCGAGACCGTTTGAATCATTAAAAAGGACAGATAGATATTATTGTCAATATCATCAATCAGGGGGTCATACTATCGAAAACTGTTTTAAATTCAAGGATTTAATTCAGAAAATGATTGATGATAAGAAGCTAGTCCAAGTTCCACAAGAAGAGGATGCAAATATTAATGGAGTTTGGGACAGCGACGAAGTAGACGTCTATTTAAAAGACATGGTAGGACCTCCACCTTCGGTGTCATATGCCATGGATGACTTTTGGGTAGAAGAAGATTCGTCAATAGACGTCCTCACAAGATCCGGGAGAATGTAACCTCCTGTTTCGACACAACTCATGTCAACCACACAGAAAGTTCCCATACCTATCATAGAAATAATGACATCGTCAAACAGTTCAAGAAAACTAAAGTTTAAATGAACGTCTGGAAGCTTATGGAAACGTCTCGAGAACATAGGTTGGCCGTAATGAATGCCTTGGATAAAATAGGGATAGATTCTAACACCACTCCTGAGGGGTTGGCTAATTTCCTCATGAGTGATCTCCCTAGTCCCATCAACTTGATCACCTTTTCCGACAATGATTTGCCCCCAGAAGGTGACAAACACTATAAGGCATTAAACCTCACAGTGGTTTGCAAAAGAATGAACGTCCCCATGACTCTTAAAGACAATGGATCAGCCATTAATGTCTGTCCACTTAGAACTGCGAGGATGTTAGGCATAAGGGATGAAGACTTAACCCCGTCAATGTAAGGAATAAGAGCCTATGAAAACACTCGTCGTCAAGCTCTTGGTAAGAATACTATGAATGTAACGGCGGGAGCGATAGAACACGCTACTACTTTCCAAGTAGTAGATATTAAAGCTTCATTCAATCTATTGTTGGGACGCCCTTGGCTTCATGACCTAAAGTTCGTCCCCTCATCTCTCCACCAACAAGTAAAAGCTATAATTGGAGGAATTCCTATTACCATCGATGCTTCGCCTATGAGAATTAAATCTATAGAAAATCCAATAATTAATGTGGAGCACGATAAAGACAATGAAGATTTGTGGGGCTTTAATGAAGAGGTCTTCTTAATCGAGGAGGATGAAAGGACCCCTCTCTGCCATGACCCCCATTCCAACATGATCGTGAATGCTATTCTGAAGAAGCAAGGACATTTTCCTGGGATGATCCTAGGAATAGAGAAACCGCTGGAATCACCTGGCCTCCCTAAATTAGACACTTTCGGACTTGGTTTCGAACCGACTTGAAAAGATCTCAAGCGAGCCCAGGAAAAGTCGAAGGCACGTAGGGACGCTCGCATTCAAAAGAAAGCAATCCCAATGGATCAGTACCCTCTTACCCTTAATGGGAAATTTATAAAAGAAGGAGAGGACTATCCATGCTACGAATTTCCCGAACCATTTGTCGTAAATGGCATAAGGCAACCGGGATTCGAAATTTTCTTAGATTGCTATTTCATAGACGAAATCCCAACTCCTGTCCATAAGGAGAAAGCACCCCCACGCTTTGACTTTAATGTCATGGGATTATTATTTGGGCGAGAAAAGGATGAGCCGACATATAAAGGGGATAACTCCTCGCTCATTCAGACAGTCCTACAAAGCGAAAGCTTTGATCCCTCGAAGCTAATCACTCCAACGGAAGGATCACTATAAGGGTGGCGCAAGACCGTCAAGGTGACTACTCCAAGTGGAAGAAAGATCTCCATCACGACAGGGCAAGGACCGATGTTCGAAGAGTCGTCTGAGTCGGAGTCGGAGTCAGAGTCTCTCCCTATAGAGTCATCTAAGTCTTTAGTTGTAGCACCTCCTCCTTCTATCCCTTCCCCAAGAATAGTTAGTGATCAAGTCCCTAAGGACATATCACTCTTTGATATAATGATCTCAGAGTATAATAATATGACTTCTTCTCCTTACTCCTTGTGTTCTTCTTTAACCCAAGATGACGAGCATTGCTTAACTAACAATGAAAAAGACAAAGAACTTATTAAAGCAATGGAAACACTTGAAAAGAAAACACCGATAATTGAAGAAACTGAGACGGTTGATATCTCAAATGATTCAACCAATAAAAGAGAAGTTAAAATCGGACTAACACTTAATGAACTAGAAAGAACTGATTTAATTAACTTGATTAAAGAATTCATCGATGTATTCGCTTGGTCATACGAAGATATGCCAGGCATTAATAGAGAAATAGCTCAACACACTATACCACTAATTCCGGGAATGAAACCTGTAAAACAAAAGTTACGTCGAATGAAACCCGACATAGCTCTTAAAATAAAAGAGGAAGTTCAAAAACAAATAACTGCAGGTATCATCAAGGTATCCAAATACCTCGAATGGGTCGCCAACGTCGTTCCAGTTCCAAAAAAGGATGGAAGGGTAAGAATGTGTGTCAACTATCGAGATCTAAATAAGGCAAGTCCAAAGGACGACTTTCCTTTACCACACATCGATATTCTGGTGGATAACACAACAAATCACGCACTTCTCTTGTTCATGGATGGATACGCAGGCTATAATCAGATTCTCATGGCAGAAGAAGACATGGAGAAAACAACCTTCATAACACCATGGGGTACTTACTGCTACACGGTAATGCCATTCGGGTTGAAAAACGCGGGTGCTACTTACCAACGTGCAGCGACTGCCTTACTCCATGACATGATGCATAAAGAAGTCGAAGTATATGTGGAAGACATGATTGTAAAGACAAAAGATCGCCCAGGCCATCAAGTAGCCTTAAGAAAATTCTTCGAAAGGCTAAGAAAATACAATATGAGGTTGAACCCATCTAAGTTTGCTTTTGGAGTCACCTCAGGCAAGCTTTTGGGTTATGTCATAAGCTCTAGAAGAATAGAGATAGACCCAACCAAGATCAAGGCAATCATGTCAATGCCACCGCCCAAAACCGAGAAGCAGATTTGAGGATTTATTGGTCGGTTGCAATACATAAGCAGGTTCATATCAAAATAGACGACAATATGTGAACCAATCTTTAAAAAGCTTAAAAAGAATGTACCAGTAATATGGGATGACGAGTGTTAAAAAGCCTTTGAAAAAATCAAAGCCTATCTCGCAAATCCTCCCGTATTAGCACCAGCACTTTCGGGAATACCTCTTAGGCTGTACTTAACAGTTACCAAAGAGACAATGGGAGCCATGCTAGCACAAGAAGTAGAAGGCAAGGAAAATGCGATCTACTATCTAAGCAAGAAAATGCTCGAATATGAAGCACGCTATACACCACTTGAGAAATTGTGCTTCGCCTTGGTGTGGGCCACAACCAAGTTAAGACATTACATGCTCGTGCATACAGTCTTCGTAGTTTCCCGATTAGATCCACTCAAGTATTTATTCGAGAAATCTACACTCAATGGGCGTATATCGAGATGGATAGTCAATTTAGCCCAGTTTGATGTAAGGTTCATGCCACAAAAAGCTATCAAAGGATCTGTGGTGTCAGATTTTCTAGTGGACTTTCCAATAGAAGACTCGACGCCAATACACGACAATGAATTTCCAGATGAAGAATAATGGTCACTGAAGATGATACTTAGACCTTGTACTTCGACGGAGCCTCAAGGGATGTGGCGTTGGAGTATTACTAGTATCACCTATAGAAGAGCATGTTCCAATCTCCATAAAGCTTGATTTCAACGTTACCAACAACGCTGTTGAATACGAAGCATGCGTGGTAGGCCTTGAAACAGCTTTAGCATTGGGAGTAAAAAAGTTACGGATATTCGGAGACTCTTCATTGATTATCAACCAAATCTCCAAAGGGTAGAAAGTAAGGAGCGAAAGTCTGGCCCCTTACCAAACCTATCTGGAAACCCTTACTAATCAGTTAGAGAAGGTAGAATACACATATCTACCTGGAGAAGAAAATCAATTTGCTGATGCCTTGGCAAGACTAGCCTCAATGGTTAGGATTCCTACGGAAATCGAGCAAATGCCTCTAACTATAGAAAAAAGGCACAAACCAGCATATATTCAAGCTAAAGAAGATGATGAAGTAATTCAGGACGAAGAAGAAGAAGAAGAACCGTGGTATACGGATATACTCAATTATGTCACCAAAGGAGAATACCCTCCCCATGCTGACAAAAGAGCAAAACGAGCATTAAGACTCTTGGCTTCCCAATACGTACTCATAGACAACGAGCTACATAAAAGGGTACCTAAGGGTCGAGCTCCCTTATGTGTAGGAAAAAAGGATGCCCAAAGAGCAATGAGGATAGCCCACAAAGGAATTTTTGGAACTCACGTAAATGGCAAAATGTTAGTCCAAAAGATAATGCGAGAAGGATACTATTGGACTACAATGAATAGGGATTGCCATCAATACGTAAAAAGATGCCCTAAGTGCCAAATCTACGCTAATTTACAACACGTTCCTCCATCTTTGCTCTACACCTACACGTCGCCATGTCCGTTCTCTACATGGGGAATTGACATCATCGACAAAATCACTCCCCCAGGAACATGAGGTCACGAATATATCCTAGTGGCAATTGACTACTTCACATAGTGGGTCGAAGCACAATCATACGCTAAACTCACCGCAAAACATGTAGCACTCTTTATCAAAAGAAATATTATTTGTCGATATGGAGTCCCACATGAAATGATAAGTGACAATGGAACTCACTTTCAAGCCGAATGTGAAGAATTGCTACAGAAATATGGCATTCAACATCATCATTGTTCCCCTTATAGACCTCAGGAAAATGGAGCAGTCGGAGCAGCTAATAAAAATCTAAAGACTATCATCGAGAAAATGACGAAAAATTACAAGGATTGGCCTGACAAACTTCACTTCGCATTGTGGGGTTATCGCACGTCAATTCGCACATCAACGGGAAATACGCCATTTTCCTTGGTTTATGGAATGGATGTCGTACAACCTGTCGAACTAGAGATTCCATCTCTACGCATCGCATTAGAAAGAAAACTCGATGAAGTTGAATGGACTAGGGAAAGATATGAGGAGCAAATTCTACTTGATGAAAAACGACTAGAAGCTCTACATCATACTCAATGTTACCAAACTCGTATGGCTAGGCATTTTAATAAGAAGGTCAAGACACGAAACATCAAAGTAGGAGACTTGGTGTTAAAAGCATTAAGGAAAAATGTTTTAGATCCAAGGGGAAAATTCAGAACTAATAGGTCTGGGCCCTACATTGTCAAAACAATTCTGTTAGGAGGTGCAGCAAAATTAACTGACATGGATGGCAATGAGTTCTCGAACATGACAAATCTTGACCAACTTAAGAAATACTACCCATAATTACTTGAGTAGGATACTCAAGAGAGCTACGTTTGGCCTGATTCCTTAAGAAATGATACGTAGGCAACCCTTTACGGGTGCGGCCACTTTATTTTTTTCAAATCTCGCATCCCAGACTTAATAAAAAATTCAACAGAAGATCGACGAGACATCGGCGTCACGAAAAAAGTTCTGGCGCCAGCCGATGAACATTAGCGTCGGACGACAGCCTCCGTCGCCTGACGCCATACTGCTGCATTTGGCGTCAGTCGCAGAATTGTGGCGCCAATTTACTGAAAAATATCTGGGAATATTTCGGTGTTTTTCGGAAAATTTTCGACTTCCGTACTCGAAAAAATTTCTGGAAAATTAATTTTTCGGTTTTCATTGCTTTAATAAATTAAATTTAAAGTAAATAATTTAATTATAAAGCTGCAATTTCATTAATACAATAAATTACAGTATTTATGGAATTCAAATAAAGCTTAAATAAATTAACTTTGAATTTAAAAAAAAAAAAAAAAAAAAAAAACTAAGTCTAATAATTGAAAATTAAGCAATGCTCTTAATCTTTTTTCTCTTTCTTAGCCCTTTCCAATTCTTGTCTACGTCTTCTTCCTCATCTATAACCTTAGCTCGTAGGCATCCTTTAGAGGGCCTACATTCAATCTTTGAATAAATAGTTTCTCCCTTAGCTAGGACCCCATGCTTCTTTTCTACCCAAGCTTTCTTTTCTGTGGTGTCAGCTTTCCTTTACCTTTCTCTTTCGCAGTACTTTTCTTCTTAGGCATTGTAGGTGTTTTGAACTCAATTCTTTCACCCAAACGTTCCTTAACAAGAATCACTTTGTCACTTAGACGACTCTTCACATCAGTTTTACTCTGATTTTTCTTCACGTCCTTTGAAGGTTTCTTCAAAAGCCACTTTTTCACATCATTGAGCAAGGAAGGAGGAACCTTTTGGGTAATCACTTCCCATAAAGGTCTAGCGCTCCAATAAGAATCAAATTTGTCCACTTTCAGAGAGACAGGGAACTCATAGGGACGACGAAGATCGCCGGAAGGAATAGTCTGAAGTAGGCCGTACTGTCTTTTTACCCTGCAGGGATAATAAAAAGTCATTCGGGACAAGCTTGGAAGACGGTAGAAAGGCATCTTGTTGACACCAACCATCCTTTCTATTTTCCACCAAGGGATGACCCACTTGATGGCAAAATTATAAGACTCGAAGACCTTCTTCCATTCATGGCGCCCCATCTTAGAAAAACGTTTCTTCCTTCTCACGAAGCAATTTGGAGTATACTTCTCACCATTTTCTGGAGGGCTAATTAATTCCAGTCTTTCCATTAGCCACATCTGTAAAAATTGCAATACAAATAAATTATTATTACTATACAAAAATATAATTTTGATTTCTGTAATTAAAAATATTATTTTTCTACCTGTAATAAAATTAGAGAGCCCCGAAAAGGCGCTTTTGGATTCTTCTTTAATTCATCAAGGCTAAGCATAGTCTCTCCAACTATTAAGGGCATTGGTTTTCTCCCAGATTCAATATTCTCTAAAAAAGTGGATATAATTGCTTGACCCTCATTATTTTTACCACTAGTGAGAAAATATTGATTGAGCATACAAAAGAGAAAAGCCCTTCTTCTATAAACATGGAAAGATTCAGAGTAAGGTCTATCAAAATAATGGCGAGCAAATTCTTTGAAATTAACTATGCTACCATCTACTATTTTTGATATATCTTTATCTTTTAAATTGAAGAAGCGTTCAAAATCCTTATAATAATATTCGTTTATCTTAGGGATTACTACAAGATCTAGTGAAGGGAAGCCTAAAATAGCACCGAATTCTTCCGGCAAAGGGCTAATTTCATCATACCCTATTCTAAAGCAATGAGTATCTAAATCCCAATATTCTAGAGTGGTATGAATAAAATCTAAATCAAGATCTACCCCTTTGACACCATAAATACCCCCCAGATGAAACACATCTAACTCTTTCCTCTCCTTGGCATTAAGAGACCGACACCATTCATGAGTGTAATTGGTAAAACTTTTGGAGACTAGAGACATGTTTTATTTGCTGAAATTATGAAGAAAATTGGCTGGGCAAGGGGCTATTTATACACAAAATCGGCACAATTTTAATCCAGGAAGGATTCGGAGTCAACGCTCATTAGCGCCAGACGGCAAACATTGGCGCCTGACGCCAGAGCCTGGCGCAAAACGCTAAGTGTAGCGCCTGGCGCTACACCAAAATGCGTGGCGCCAGCTGGCTCTAATGTATCTTATCGTACGAGCTTTCCAAAAAACCACGTTTTTGCCCTGATTCGAGTCTGCCAATGACTTTACAGTTTCTTTATTCTTCTTTTATATCTTTTTCAAAAAATTCATTTATTCCTTCCTCTTAATTAATATAACTATTATATTAATTATATTATTTTTCGGATTTTATTTAAATTAACTTCCAAGTTTTTATAAATCCAATATTTTTTGTGACTTTTATTTTTCATTTTTTCTTTTTGGGGGGGAGAAAGTCGGATACCCTCCATCCATAATAAAAATGACAGAATTTTTTTGCGCAAAATTAATTTTCACAATTCTTTGCACACACAAACATGCACATAACAACAATAAAAAATGAAAAATAACGATAAATAACGAATAAATTCATAATAATATGTATATACAAGCATGTCTAAATAATGAGTCTAATTAAAGGAAAAGTTCTATAAAAAGTCAGAATGAAATAATAGAAAGCACAGGAACAAACTACGGCTCCTGGGGACGTACACCCATCATCTCATAAAATTGCGCCGTACGAGGAGTAACCTCTCCACCAGCTCCAGCTCCAGCTCCAGCTCCGGTCTCCTCGAGAGGGGGAAAACTCAGCACAGGACCCGTCCACCCAAGATCAACCTGAGGCTGAGGCTGCGGAGGCTGATACGATGACGAGCCGATCTCGTACATTCCACCACCTCTAAGAGCCGAAGTAGCCACTCCCTGGCCTACCGGCGCATCATGTGCACCCTCAGATGAAGAGCCTGAGCCCTCTACCGCCTCGGTGCGGGCAGCCTTAGAATGATCGCCCTGACCACCCGAACCAGTGCGGCGACGTCTCGAGCTAGACCTCGCCGGATCCCTCCGCACCTTAGGTCTCGTACGGGTACGAGAAGGAATGGGCTGACCCTGCAAAAGAAACCAAAATAAAAAACATGCAGAATAGAAGTGGTAATGCAAAAACATAAGAAGGGAAGCTACCTCCTGAATGGCGTCGTCTCGGCGACATGTAGCCACATTCCTCATCCGGACGATCTGGCTCCGGAAGGCATCTATGCATCGTGCCATCGCTGAGACCACCTCGCGCGAAAACTGTCAGGAAAATAAAGTCAGTAAACATACATAACATATATGGACAAAAAGTTGCAAATAAACAAGCTTACCCGAGTCTGGTGACAAGGAATCGACCGCTCCACAAAGCGCTCGCCCTCAGGAGCCGGAGGAATCATCTCCTCAATCGGCCCATATATCCCCTGATAGTGGATGGACATACAAGGTGGCACGAACTCAGCATGACCACCCTGACGAAGCAAATCAGAATCAGTAAAGCATTGCTTGGGGGCTACTTAACGAAAGGTAAAAGCTAAAAATCATACCGCCACATCCTCAACAGGTACAGGGACTGGAGCTAACAACGGCAGTAGATCCTCCTCATAACACTGCCCAGGGATCGTATAAGATCGCCAAGGGGTACCAGCTCCCTCTGACATACTCACCAACCTCGCGGCGTTAAACATATGACACGGAGGAGGAGCAGGAACAACAAAAGTATCCGAGGAATGCTGAATAGCAACCCTCTCCCCAAGGTACGCAACCGCTCCATAGGTCCCCAAGAAATAGCGACGCTCAGCAGAATACTGTGCGGCTAGCCCAGGGACTGTCAAGTCGACCCACGGTCGGTACAGCACATCAGACTCCTGCAAAGAACGCCTATTAGACATGAATCTATCGAAGTTATCACGAAATGTTCAAATATGTAAAGAACCATACCGAGATGATCCAATCTCGGACGTAAGCAGTGGACATCCCCACACGGCGGCTGCCCCAGGAAGCATTTACTGGGAACCTGCGCGGCAACGGTCTCACCGGCGCAGCTGAGGGAAAGTACTCGTAGAAACAGATCTACAAGAAACAAAAACTATCAGCGAGTGCTAATAAAAATTTAGAGCTAAACTTTACAGGAAATAAAGTATACCTCTACGACCCTTCAAAAACTGGATAGAGCAACGTTCCCCATGAAGAACCGTTGTCGACACGAGTCCCGCAACGCTTGGATGAAATCAGCGTAGGCCAAGCAGCAGGAAGGTAGTAAAGCATCGCCCTACTACCCTTGTCAGGAGAGAACGTCCCTGACAGCAAGATAAGTGCAAAGATGCGCACCCGTTGCTCTCGGCTAGTCGCACCATCATAAAAAGTCGTTGCTAGAGTCGAGCGGCGAATCCCCTTCGCGCTGAACTGAGTGGACTCCACCTCAGCACGAGCCCGAACAGCAATCGAACCCAGCAGCTCCTCGACCTCGGGAGAAAAGACGCTAATCTCGCTATCGAACGGCAGTGCCACAGAGCTAAACTACAGTCCCGTAATGAGACTGAAGTCGGTCGGGGTGACCATCATCTCACCCCAAGGGAAGTGGAAAGTGTTGGTGGTGTCCCAAAGGAACTCCACCAGAGCACGGACTACATGGTGACCCCCGCTAGAGGCAATCATGGCCTCCGAGGTCTCAAACACAGCAGTCAGTCCGCAAGACTCCCATAGAAGTCTCGTCTTGTCGTCTTTGGCAATGTACATCTTGTACAGGTCGCCCAAACCGTCGCAACCGAAACCGTGACAATGTGTCCTCCCAACTGTGACGCCCCGTCTCACCCTCTTAGAGATATGATGGACGGGAGAGAAATACAAAGTCCTCTCATCCCACTCAGGGAGTCGGCCGAGTGAAGTGGACGGATCAGCATCGTCCTCTACAGGCTCATGCTCCCGTCGAACGTCTCGGGACCGTGAACCAGAGCCTCGCTGTCTAGCCATGCTACATTTTGCAGAATCATTATAAATTAAGGTTCTATGGTATTTAAGAATCGCCTAGCTGCATGATACTATGTTTGCAAAAAAAAAAACAGAGTACGTAGTACTTAAACAGGGCACAAATTCAAATTGAGCATATACGACATTTTTCAAGCAATCAAACAATTTCTTGCAATACTATAGTAATTATTGTGACAAATTGGACAAGAATTGCTAGCAAAAACATCAAGAACAAGCCACATTGTCTTCCCGACCTTAAGAGGTTCAACAATGGTGATTTGTTCGTTTCTTCACCAAATTGAGTCAAACAAGTCTCAAATTACTCCCAAGGCAATATATAAACATAATCAAGCAATTTCATGGCATAAAATTCGACAAACAAAGAGAATTAAGCAATTCTAGTTTTAAATTTTCAAGAAATACGTGAACAAACTTGTGCGAAATTCATTAAAACCGGTGTGATGAGTTCGGAGGAATCTTACATAGATCGGGAAAATGGATGGAATCATCTTTGATTTGCAACAAATTTGAGCGAATTCGGTTGAGAAACGAGCAAGAACGAACCAAATTACTCCCAAGGCAATATATAAACATAATCAAGCAATTTCATGGCATAAAATTCGACAAACAAAGAGAATTAAGCAATTCTAGTTTTAAATTTTCAAGAAATACGTGAACAAACTTGTGCGAAATTCATTAAAACCGGTGTGATGAGTTCGGAGGAATCTTACATAGATCGGGAAAATGGATGGAATCATCTTTGATTTGCAACAAATTTGAGCGAATTCGGTTGAGAAACGAGCAAGAACGAACCAAATGCAGTTTTGAGAATTTCTTGAGCAAGAACGCGAGCAGCAGCAGCGGAAATGAAGAAGAGAAGGGTATTTAAGGAAAACCCGACTCTAGCGCCAAGCGTCAGACCTTGGCGTCAGTCGATAAGGCTTAGTGCCTGGTGCTAGTGCCAAGGTCTGGCGCTACAGCCAAATATGCAGCGCTAGCGTTATTTCAGTGGCGCCAGGCTTCTCAGCCACTCAGTGCGGTTATTCCAACCTCTTGCAACAATTTTGGGCTCCTTGGTACGCCAATTAGCCCCTCTAAGCAATCTGACATGATTTTAGTAATCGACTTGATTACAAATTACATAAAGTGATCGACCTGATGAAAGATCGTCTCACTTATCTTAAAGCGCCTAAGCATTGGCTCATCGCAAAAGGCACCGACATACCGGTTCATATCGCAAAAGGCACTGAAATCCAAGTTCGAAAGCAGCAGAAGCGCCGACGTACAGGCATAGCGGAAACAAAGTTCAAGCGAGCTTTTAAGGATCGACAAGCGTAGGTCTTCGGTAATTTTCTTTGGAATATTATCGCAACAAATGAGGATAGCTTCAAGCGAGGATATCTTTGGCAGCGTTCCCTAGCTTGCGGAGAGTTGTCACAAACAACTGGAGGTCGTTTCAAGCGAAGCAATCGTCGATGGGGTTCTCTAGCTTACAGAAGTCTATCATGGCGGAATTGGAGGCAGTGACAAGCATAGCAGTCTTCAGGCGGCATTCTCTAGCTTGTAGGAGGTTGTAGGGAATAATTTCAAGCCTTTAAATCCCACTAGCTTGAACCCCACTGTGATCATACACTAAAGTACGGTGGCGTCCAAAAGGGAAGAAGATAGAGCAAAAGAGTCGCCAACAAGTTTTAGGAACTTATAAACCGTTCACGAGGTGAAGGTTACACCCCTTAACGATCCAAGAGATCGTCAACTCCATAAGGTCTAGAACCAAATAAGGGTTCGGGGATGATGGTACAAATCCAACCTAAAAGAGATTGAACCTGCTCTAATAATAGGCCTCTACTTTATTCAGATCGTATTCATGTGTGCTTTTTAATTAACATACAATCAATAGGATTAACCCTAAACCTGTTTATCTATGTTGGTTGAATTAAATGCACAAGCAAATCTATTATTGGCGATCACTTGAATTATAATCAAATTAACCCTAACAAGATTATTAAATATCTTATTAAGCGTGATTACAAGTATAGATTCCCTTTAAACATGCATAAAAGGCGTGATCAAGCAATAAATAAATAAAATATATCAAGCAACATAATAAATAATAAACAATGTCACGAATAATTATAATAATCATAATAATATCATCATAGATAAAATAATCATCATCGAAATAATGATCATCATAAATTATAATCACGTTCATGTTAATATTAAAGCATAATAAAAATAGCAAGATCCTAGGCATGATAGTAACAAGATTAATAACAAACCCTAGCATGTCACTAAGCAATAAAACCCTCAGAAATTAAACCTTTCACGTCTAGGGCGAAGGCAACTTCGAATATGGCTAGGTGTTTCTAGATCTTGTGAATGCGGAATTTTGTATGAAAAAGCAAAATAAGAAGAAAGAATTGAATGATTTAGAGAATGCTAATTAAAACTAATTGTAGGTGAATGATGGATGTAGATGATAATTGATCGTGAGAATTGGTGAATGAAAACGGAGTTTTTAATACGATATTTATAGAGAAAATCGGCCAAAAAGATAAATTAAACAAAACAGAGTCTGACGCACAAAAAACAGAGCTGGCGCCAACCCTGGCTAACTGGCGCCAGGCACCAACACTAGCGCCAAGCGCCAATGGCTAGCGCCAGGCCTGGTTCCAGGCGCCAAGGCCTGGGGTTAGGCGCCAAGCCTGATTTTAACGCGTTTTCGAAAATCAGATAAATATACCGTACTGGAGGATAAAATCATATAATTTCCTCGAAAATGCTATTTGATTTTGATTAAAACTCTGAAAAGTCAAAAGTCAATTTATCAATGCTAATTGAATTAGGAATGAAAAGAACCTTCTAGAAGATTCTAGAAGACTAAAACCATTCCTAATTGCATTAGGAATGATAAATCATATTAGGCCCTCCCCTATATCATTGGGCCATATATAAAGCTCAAACCGGGCCCAGTTTAGTAAATTGGCCATAACTTCCTCAATATTCATCGGAATTGGGCTTATAATATATCGTTGGAAAGGTATTTGCAAACCCCATCCAACTACACTACTATTGGAACCATATCATGGACCAACCAAACTGGATTGGCTGTTTTCTTAGAATAAGTTTTCAAAAACAGAGAGAAGAGAAAAGAAATTAAAACTTTCCGCAACACTAGACTTTTCACACTTTCGCTTCATTTGATTATGATTTGACGTGAAAGGTACTCATCACCGGGTTTGGTTTTGGGGAGACACAAATGGGTGTCTACAGAGGTCGACAAAAAAAATACAGAAAATAAAGCAATACGGCAGCAAATCGATTACCTTCAGAGACGTGTGCTCGACGGTGCAAGATACGCGTTTCTTAACTCTTTTATCTGTTTAACTAATGCTAGTTTGCAGGTATCGGCGTTACAAGAGTGATTTAGGATCACAGAACGTTCTGAATCATTCTCTGTCCCTATTGATACTATGACTTTTGTTTTCAAAACTTGCGTTTCTCCAAACTCAGTCAAAGTGGGGGCTTCTGTAGACACCCATTTGTGTCTCCCCAAAACCAAACCCGGTGATGAGTACCTTTCACGTCGAATCGTAATCGAATGAAGTGAAAGTGTGGAAAGTCTAGTGTTGCGGATAGTTTTAATTTCTATTCTCTACTCTCTGTTTTTGAAAACCTATTTTAAGAAAACAGTCAATCCAATTTGGTTGGTCCATGATATGGGTCAAATAGCAGTGTAGTTGGATAGGGCTTGAAAAGAGCTTTCCAACGATATATTATAAGCCCAATTCTGATGAATATTGAGGAAGTTATGGCCAAATTACTAAACTGGGCCCGGTTTGAGCCTTATATGCGGCCCAATGATCTAGAGGAGGGCCTAATATGGATTTATCATTCCTAATGCAATTAGGAATGGTTTTAGTCTTCTAGATTCTTCTAGAAGGTTCTTTTCATTCCTAATTCAATTAGCATTGAAAAATTGTCTATTGTTGACTTTTTAGAGTTTTAATCAGAATAAAAGAATGTTTTTGAGGAAAATACGATTTTATCCTCCTGTACGGTTAATTTCTATCTGATTTTAGAAAACGCGTCAGAAATTTAATCAGCGCCAAACGCCAGTCATTAGCGCCTGGCGCTAGCGTTAGCGCCTGGCGCTAATGTCAACATCTAATGCTAACCTCGTTTTTGCGCGTCAGAACTCTGTTTCAATTTTCTATCTTTTTGGATGATTTTCTCTATAAATAGCCTTCTAAAAAACTCCGTTTTCATTCATCAATTTTCATCAATTCTCCTCTAGAATCTCCAATCTACAATCATCAACTCTCTCTAAGATAAAGCTTCACTCTCTCTCTTTTCTAAACCTACTTTTTCTTACAAAATTCCGCATTCACAAGACCTAGATACACCTAGCCAAATTCGAAGTTGCCTTTGCCCTAGACGTGAAAGGTTTTAATTTCTGAGGGTTTGGTCCCAAATCTTTATTTCAATTATTTAATTTAATTGTTTTTATTATTATTTCCTTGAAGTTACTAACGTGTGTATTTTGTTATTAGAAAGAGGTACGAGGCATCCAAGTAAGTGCTTTAATGGTTTTTATTGATGTTATTATGTAGAAATCATGCTTAGGTTGTTATTCTGATTCCTAATGTTATGTTAGGGCGTTTTGATCTTCCTAGTATCATGTCTAGGGTAAATTTAATATCAAGTATGATTAAAAGTATGATGCCTTTTATGTTCTTCCTAATATTTATGATCGTTAGTATCATGTTAGGGTTAAAGCTTTGATTTTTATTGTTTAGTGACATGCTAGGATTTGTTATTAATCTTGTTAGTATCATGCCTAAGATCTTGTTATTATTATGCTTTAACATGATTCATGATTATTTTTATAATTGTTTTGATTATGGTTTTATGATTATTATAATTATTATTTTGATGATTATTATGATTATGGTTATGTTGCTTGATATCATATTTATTGTTATTGCTTGATCACGCCTTTTATGCATGTTTAAAGAGAATTGGTACTTGTAATCACACTTATATAAGATAATTAATAATCTTGTTAGGGTTAATTTGATTATAATTCAAGTGATCGCCAATAATAGTTTATTTGTGCATTTATATTCAACCAACATAGATAAACAGGTTTAGGGTTAATTCTATTGATTGCATGTTAGTCAGAAAGCGCACATGAATACGATCAGAATAAAGTAAAGGCCTATTATTAGGGCAGGTTCAATCTCTTTTAGGTTGGATTTGTACCTTCATCCCCGAACTACCAGTCATGGTTCACGACCTATTGGAGTTAACGATCTCTTGGATCATTAAGGGGTGTAACCTTCACCTCGTGAACGGTTTACAAGTTCCTAAAACTTGTTGGCGACTCTTTTGCTCTATCTTCTTTCCCTTTGGACGCCACCGTACGTTAGTGTATGATCACAGTGGGGTTCAAGCTAGGGGTAACTCTTGAAATATTCCCTACAGGACCCCAAACTGGCCCAGGCAGAGGGTGAGGTAGATAAGAGAGAGGAGCCCCGAAAGCCCCAAAGACGTCATTCCCCATGCACCGTACCATGTCCGTGATCGTTGGTCTCCAGAGATTTCTGGCCAGCAATCCGGTGAATATGGTCACTCAACTTCAACCATTGAAAAACTCAACTGATATCATACAAGTTGGTTGGATTTCAGTTTGATGTTTGGTTAGATTGTTTGATCGTTTAACTAGTTTAAGTAAGATATTATTGAACAATGTTGGTAATGTGTTTATGTGTTGCTTGTTTTGAACAGTATCATTCTTATTTATTATGGACATTGTGATTTAACAATATTTTTAAATCATGTTATCTTTCTTAGCCTATTTTGTATATATTAATACCATTCGTTAATAGTAGTACCCTTGGAACAACTAATTGGTACTTTTTAGCGACAATTGGTACATTTGGCAAGATCATTTGTACCAATTATCAAATCATAACACATGCCAGTGATACATTTTAAACGCTACTAGTTCTGCTCAAATTGTGCGTAAGTATAATGGAGGAAATTGAACCATTGTCACAGAAAATCGCATAAATTATACTTATCAATAGTTTGAACAGAATAGATTAATTGTGATTGGATCCTGATGTACCAGGAGTCAAGCCAAGGAGAGAAGCAAACACTCCGCCAGAGTGTCCTCCCCTAACCATAGTAAAGTATCCTAACGAACCATCCAAATACCTCATTTGTATTCCCCCTACGGATCGAATATACTCACTTGTACCTAAAGATATGTTGGTCGGGGTCTGAGCAGCTTGCTTCCTAGCATCATTTTTCGCCTTATTAGCAGCCTTTTGTTTTCCTTTCTTTTCAGTGCACGACGGATATCTAACATTTGTAGTACGATGTGCCTTCTTCTTGGGTAAGGGTGGATCCTTAATCCTACCTGGAGCAGATCCTTCGTAGCTTCCATGGATTCCACTACCTGGAGTACTGTTGTTACGGATTCCCGATGCCACTGTGAATGGTGTGTTTGTCGCCTCAGGCTCATTGTTCTGCGCCACAGAAGAGGGCGTACGGATAACTCCTTGCACATCTTCACCCTCACCAGGACCGTTCTCATTCTCTCCTACAACCTGCCTTTTCGCAACCATAGCAACATCAACTCTCAAATCCATGAGCTGCAACATTTCTGTCACAGCCTGCACTGCCTCTTTACAAGTGGAAGCCTTAGAGCAAATCAGTTCATACGTCCCCATAAGATTGTGATAATTCCTCACCTCATCAGTTGTCAATGGATCATGGTAAGCAACTTTTACCCGTGTGTGTTTCCGTTGTACATCCTTCCTCCAACGACGAAGTATATACTTCTCAGGAACAATCGTTACTCCACTAAGATCATAAACAAGAATCATATGGCGACAAATGGTTCCATGACACTCAAAGTGTTTACAGTCACATGCAACTTCATAAGTACTGGTATTATATACAACCCGTTAGCATCTACGAATCTTTGTCACGGACTCCTTCTTTGCATGTTTAGGCTTGATCCAAATACGGTCCTCAATGACAAACTCGATTTCATTAGAACCGATTTCTTATTGATCTAGGCAACGAACATACAACATCTTCTTGCACTGTCCCTGAACTTCTTTGAATTTCGCATCCGTATAGCACTTTTGAAACAATCCCTTAGCCGGGAAATCAGTCACTAAAGGCCTCACATACCGTTGTGTGTTCGAGTCTGCCATTCTTTCGGCCTCTGCCCTTACTTGCATAGCATCGCAATACCGAATCACAAACTCTCAGAACGTTGCGTCGTTTTCATCCCGGCCCAGAATAAATGTTTCAAATACGCGGGAATCCACGTAACTCTTTCCTCATAAAGCCCTATTTGAAATAACTGAAACTATTAGTTTTTCCACAACAAACAACTTTAGTACTAATAACTAGCCACACACAAACATCAACAACATAGGGAAACAAATGCTTCTGCTACCTGCAAGTACTACTTACAGTAGTACAATTAATTGACACAGTCAGGTCTCAAAATTGATAGTGGTACAAAATATTTAACAGTGGGACAAAAATATGTTAAAGTCGGTATAAAACATTAACATTGCTACACATTATTCGTAATGGTATAAAAAATATACCACTGGTACAATTACACTTCTCAGTGGTACGTAAATTTAATATTTGGTGCTTACGGCCGATAATGCACAGCAGCAGACCATCAAAACTACTCACACCAATCCTTACATTTCAGCAAGAACAGGCACTTACTCAAATATTAAGATCATCAACTACACATACCCTAAAAATGGGAACACAAAATCATAAGATTACTCAAACAACAAAAATTATAAACCTTTACGAAGTGTAATAAACTAACCCTCTAGCCAACTGTTGTCCTATAGTTTGTAATGATCAACTGCATCACACCATCGACCTTCAAATTCATCAGCATCTAAAATACCGTATATGAGGCTCTCAAAGTCATCCTTTACATCTTCGTACTCGTCATGCTTCACATACCTACCAAACTTCTGAAGAATGTTCCATATGCACCACCTATGGCAAGTGTCAGTCATAGTAGAATGAACAGCATTCCTAATTGCCGGATCTTGATCCGTCAGAATTGATGTAGGGGCTTTACCGCCCATACAATGCAGCCATGTCCTCATCACCCACTCGTACGTTTTTGCGGTCTCTCGAGAGATCAATGCACAACCAAACAATATACTCTGTCCGTGGTGGTTCACACCAAGAAATACAGCAAAGGGCAAATGGAATTTGTTAGTCAAGTAAGTACTATCAAACAAAAAACATCGCCAAACTCCTCATACGCAGCTCTACTCCTCTCATCAACCCATACAACATCCTGTAATGAATCATCCTTCCCAAACCTATAAAGATGAAAAAAATTTTGATTTTCTGCACTCATTTTGTTAAATGACTCAACCATCCCATTTGCATCACCCTCAGTAAGTTCCAGCCTCTTTTTTTCCTCCTCGGCCACTACATTCGTCAAGTCTTTTTGAGTAAATGTCATCTGATCCACCCCATTCCGTTCACTAGCAAAACATCCGTACAACTGGGAAACCTTCACCTTCGACTTCTTCGCTGAAATCACCTGTTTCACCAAGTGCTTATTGTTAAAAACCAAATCGTGCTTCCTGTACATGGAAACATCCTTGGACTTTCCCGGTGTAACTTTGTGACCAGTGTGCTCCAACTTTAGCCTACGAACAACCCAATTCCCTTCTGCATTCACACTAGCATACAACTCCACAAGACATCCACACTTTTTGGTTTTCCTATGTGTAATTGTCTCCTCATCTTGAATCAAGCCTTCCTTCAGTGGATCAACTTTACGCTTCCTAGAAGGTCTTCCATAGCAATCACAGGTCCACTTAGCATTCCTCCGCTGCTTACAACACTTCCCACTACCTAATTCCTTCTTCACCTTCACCCATCCAGAAGCAGCCCTAACTATGCCAAACCCCTTTTGCCTAGCATAGCTCCAGAAATAAGTATCTAACTCATCCCAACTACCAAATACCATGCCTAAAGTTGGGGGTGGTATTTCCTCTTCCACAACGAAAACTGTTTGCACCATTTCCCTACCCTTCTTTGGTGTTATGAATGAAGAACCTCCTCCCTCTAACCCTTCACCATCAACATCGTTTTCACCATGTACTTCCTCATAATCTGACCCCCCATTTCCTCCATCATCTCCTTCTCCCATTTCATCCTCCTCCTCTTCTGTAAAATCATCCCCACTCTCTACCCCCTCATCATAAACATTTACATCATCCTCACCATCATCCTCACTATCTTCTCCAAATGGACCAACCTACAACACATATACATCCACAACTCATTCAACTGGCTATTATAGAACCAAACAACTACATACCAACACAAAATACCAAACAAAAACGTTATAACATGCATTCTTCCAAAAGTCGTAGATCACACAACACCTAAAGCCAAAATTATAGAACAAATTCCATCACTATCATCAATTAAATTAAATTATTACCAACATTATCCTATTAATTCACCTACATTAGCCTATCATCAATTATAAAGAACAACAACAACAACAAAAACAACGATAAAAATTGAATAACAAACTTACCCACATAATAATCACAATTTGGACAATAAACACAATAATTACTCAATAATAGATTACCCACCCCTACCAATTAACCAACATAATTACTAAATTACAAAAACTCAACATAAACCCTAACCTCCTCTTACCCAAGCTTTAATTTTTAAATTCCACAATTTCTTTAGTTGATTACCTCATTAGCGAACAAACAACCCACAAAGAAAAGAAACAAACCATAACTAACCATCTCAGAGTCGAATCTCATCTCCCTTGCGCAACCATGCCCGTCTTCTCCATCTTCCCGAATTGCTTCCGCCAGATCGACATCCAAAATATCTACTAGCCGATTACTCATTCTACTAATCCACTGCTGCACTTAGGAGTTCACATTTGACAAAGAAAATTGCTTTGTTGAGCTACATTATCGCCAATGAAGACCTTCTTCCATTTTTTTTTTTTACAGTGATAGAGTAAATAGTTTTCCCGCTTCTTTTTTCACTCCCTGTTACACATCATTCACCCTGTAATGAAGATGGCCCACTTGCATGTTAGAAAGTTCCAACAAATTGCAAAACTGCCACCCTATATGCCCCAAAATCCATAGTTGCTATGCGCCTAGACTTAACCAAATTATATAGTTAATGAATTATAAATGACTTTTTACAAAAACACATCATATTACTCTCTCCGTTTTTAAATATGATGAGTGACATTTATGTCACTCCTAAGGAGTACTTTTAGAGTCTTTTCCGTGTTTATTTTTCCCTTATTTTCCTTTTATTCTCTTGTTTTCTCTTTAATAAAGTTTCTAGTTTATTTTGGTAATTTTGGAGTGTTTTGGTTTAGTTTCTTTATTTTATTAGTTTAGTCTATTTTCGTATTTTATTTTACTTTATTTGCTTGTATAGTTTTTGTTTTATTTTTATTAGTTTAGTTTTATGTCTCTTATTTTCTATTTTATTTTATTTTATTTATTTCTATTTTATTTATTTTATTTTATTTGTCGTGGTTTGGTTTTATTTCGTCCTTTGTTTATTTTCATTTTATTTTATTTTATATTTTTCCCGATTCTCCCTTGTGTATATTTTGTTTTGCAGGATCGTGTTCGGAGGTCCGAGGTTCGAGTCAAATGAGCAATGCCTCTCACTCCACGTAATTGCTGCTCATCTTGCTGCACCTTGCCCTTCCTATCCTCCACCCCACCATATCTTATCCTCCACCACAACAGCACCTCACTCCCCTGCTCCCTGCTACACCACCACAGCCCAAACCAGCCTGCAACAACCTGACCACCAATTGCAGCAGCCACGCAACTCCCCTGCTGCCACCCAATCCACGCACCAGCCTAAGCAACCCACCATCAATTTCAACCACCAGCCAACAACCACCTGACCACCGCAACTCAGAGCAACAGCCCCTGCTGCCTCCCTCACGCAACAATCAACCCCACAACCACCAACAACAGCAACCACAGCCGCACCACCACCAATCCGCAACAACAACCCAATTATCCACTGCTCACCCTCACCTTCAACCACCAGCTACCACAACCCAGCCACGCACTTCCCAGCTCCTCCAATCACAGCCACCACTACCCCCTGCTCTCACCACTTCACACGACCACAACCAAACACCACACACAACCAGCAGCAGCCACCAGTCGCCAATCCCCTGCTCCCTCACTCAACCACCACGCCTACCACCATCACCCAATTGCAGCCGCATCTCCACTAGCCCAAACCGCAGCAACCAACTTCACCACCGCCCCAATTTACACCCGCAATTAGCCGCACCTAAACCAGCAACAATTAAGCAACCAATTCGCAAAAGCAATTCGGCCCCTCAATTAAGCAAAAATCAGATTAAATTTTGATTTCAATCAAGTTCGAGCAAATCGTTGAGGGTTCGGCCGAACGCCGAGTCAAAGACTTTGGGGGTTTTGTTATTCGAAGAGGAGTGGTCGAACATACCCATGGTTTGACCGAACCAACCCCGTAGTTCGGCCGCACCAACCCGTGGTTCGACCGAACCACTTCACGAGCTTCTCACGCGAGTTTTAATGAAAATTGAACGACCTTGATTGATTGCTGGTTGATGAAGATGTCGATGATGATTTTTGAGCCATTGATGATGGTGGTACGATGATCAGAAAATCAGAGCAGCCATTAAGGTCGAAGAAGAAGCTTGGGGGTCTGTTGGTTTTGGTGAGAATTAGGATTTGTGGGTTTTTTTATTTTCTTTTTCTTTTATTTTTATTTCTTTGTTTTCTTTTCTCTTTTCTTATTTTCTTTCTTTTATTTTTATTTTTATTTTAGTTTCTTATTTTTACTTTTCCTTTTTAATTTATTTTATTTTCCTTTCTTTTCTTTTTCTATTTTTCCTAGTTTTATTAAGTTGGTATAAATACCCAATTTAGAGATATTGAATAATTATCTATTCTACTCTCTAATTAGTTTTAGGTTAGGTTAGGATTAGTCTTTGGTAGAGAGAGAAAGTGTGGTTTTCTTCATTAATGAACTTGGATCTTGAAGAAGGAGCTTGTTCAATCCTTTGTAGACCTTCATCTTCATTTAATGAGCAATCTCTTACTCTTTCTCTTTACCTTTGTTTTTTATTTTGCTTATTTGCTTTTATTTTTCTTCTTTGCTTATTAATCATGTTGATGCTTATTGATTTGATGATTGATATTGTTTTCAATATGATTTGTGAGTAGTCACCTAGCCAAGGGTGTGGGGATGGTGTATTTGCTAATTGTTCATGCTTATAATGTTTAGGTTATGTTAATGGTGATTAAAGTCTTTGCATGCTTGATATTCTTTGGTCTTCTTGCAAGTGCACGTTGTTAGTTGATCAAAGATGAGTCTTTACTAACAAGTAACGGAAGTTGACTTAGTTGAGGTTCATTACTATCGATTGTTGTTTAATAGTACCTCCTAGTATATGGTTCTAATGTGGAAACATAGAGGCTATGTTAGGAGAAGCCAATTGACCCCGGAAGGCGACTAGATTGGACCCTTTACTTCGATATTCACGCATGTTTAGTTTACCATTGATATGCTACTTTGTTATTGCATGATCAAGCGTCAACTTCACCTACCCATTTCCCTTGGTGCCTTAATGTTTTATTTCTTGTTTTAGCATCTTTAGACTTTAGTTTATTTATCTCCTATTCCGGACTAGCTTAATTGTCGATAACATTTGGTGGTGTTTATCCGTTCTCTGTGGTTCGACCCCTATGCTTGCCTTATACTCGTATTAGGTTTGTTTAGGTTGTATAAATTGTATTTGATCTAGGGATAGACAATTGACGACGCGTTTATTCCCTTGTCAAATTGGCGCCGTTGCCGGGGAACGGCTTCCATTACCATTGTGTTATATTATTGAGACTAGTTCATTGTTTATAATTTTCTTTTAATTTGTTGAATTTTATTTGTGTTGCTTTATTTGAGAAAAAAATGGCTTATATTTCTATTCCTCAATTTGATAATGAACCGTTTTGGGTGTATTTCAATAGACTTGAGGATTTCCTAGATGGTGTTAAAGGTTTAACCAAGGGTGATTATTGTGAAATCATCAATTTGGGATTAAATGAGAATTTTAGAGGAGTAGTTGATAATATGTTAAATGGTAAGTTTCAAGACATGTCTTCGGATGAAGCTTGGGATTTCTATTCATGGTTAGCTAGGGATAATTATGATTGGGAGAGGGCCAATCATGAGACTTATGTTCGGGATTCTCATGCTTTTAATATTGATGCTAATTTTCATGATTTGTCTAATATGAATTCCCATGATGTGCTTGATGCTCCCCATAGTGACCATGTAATGCATGATTTCAACTCCCCTCCCTCTATAGCTCAATGTAATGAGGTACATTCTAATGATGATGAAGTGCATGTTCTTTCTCATATTGCGTCCGATTTTTGCATGAATTCTAAAGGTGTGCCCCAAAGTCCCCTAGATGATTCCAATGAGCAAGCTTTTGACTCGTCTATCCATGATGATTTGGACTCATTTGAGATTATGGCCCAAATATTTCTTGAGTTTCAAACGGTAGCCCATAACCTTATGAGTGAGTTCATTGATAAGGCTTCATTAGAAAGAGATGAGTTTGAGAGAAATTTTCCCCCATTCACTCTTGATTTTGAGATAGTAGAAGGAAAGGTTGTTTATTGTGGTGAAAAGGAGGATAAGGTTGATTACCTTGGAGTTTTTGAGCTTGAGGGAGATGTAGAACATGAGGGTTCTTCATTTGAGGATTCCATGATTGATTTTCATTCCCTCATTAGTGATGTGAGATCTTGTGATGAGGGATTAGCTACCCCTTTTTCCCTTTCTCATACACCTTTTTCCCAAAGGTTTAACCATATCTCCTACTATCCTATGTTTCTCCCTTCTTTTCTCAAAGAACCTCTTAGGGATCCTCTTCCTATTCATGATTCTGAAGCCCCTAACTCTTTCATTGTTGATGAGGAAAATAGTTATGATGCCAACCAAAAAGATTTTTGTGAGGATTTTTCTTTTTCTTTTTCTACTTTTTCTTCTTATTTTCTTGTTTTTTCTTTTGATTCTTTTACTTTTTCTTTTCTCCCTTCTCTCAAGCATAAAGTCTCCTCGTACTTTATGTTTTCTTGTCATATGAGCATCACGTATGCTCTATTTCTTGATATGTTTGCCGGTGCATATGACAAGCTTTTGCGTTCTTTGTCGGGTTATTTACTAGATTGGTCATGCTTGGACGTTAAGCAAGCCTTTGCGGGAAGTAACCCGTGTTTTATTGCTTTCTTTTTCTTTCTTTTGTGTTTCTCATTTTTTTTTTACTCTCTTGTCTATGTGTATAGGTACTCGATGCATATACTCATGTGCAAGGATTTTGGATTGAGCTCCTTGAGAAGAAGCACACCAATGATTGCTTGCATTTGGAAAAGCAACAAAGACGAGGAATTAGATGAAATTGTGGACAATGTGCTCAATTGCGGGTTTCAACACCCACCTCACATTTGGTTTACTCTTTCCTTCTTCCCTCATCTTGGATTTGCTTTCTTATTTGCATTTGGATTGATTGAATTATGAATTGTTGTGTGAATGTTTTTTCTTTCTTCCCCTCCCACCCACCCTTTGTGCCTTTATTTTGAGCATTGAGGACAATGCTCCATTCTAGCTTGGGGGAGTAGCTATTCGCTAGATTGGGGGGGTTATCTATATCTCTTGGTGGTTTCTGAATCCATAGTCTCATAATTGCTTGATTTATTTCTCTCATACTTGCCAAAGTCTATTATTGAGATTGGTTTTCTATGTTTGGATGGCCATAAGCACCTTATTGAGTTGACTTTTGGTATTTGTAGCTTTGATTGATCATGCTTTCATCTTGCACAATTGTATATGCATTCTTGAGTATTGTTGGTTTTGGTGAGAATTAGGATTTGTGGGTTTTTTTATTTTCTTTTTCTTTTATTTTTATTTCTTTGTTTTCTTTTCTCTTTTCTTATTTTCTTTCTTTTATTTTTATTTTTATTTTAGTTTCTTATTTTTACTTTTCCTTTTTAATTTATATTATTTTCTTTTCTTTTCTTTTTCTATTTTTCCTAGTTTTATTAAGTTGGTATAAATACCCAATTTAGAGATATTGAATAACTATATATTCTACTCTCTAATTAGTTTTAGGTTAGGTTAGGATTAGTCTTTGGTAGAGAGAGAAAGTGTGGTTTTCTTCATTAATGAACTTGGATCTTGAAGAAGGAGCTTGTTCAATCCTTTGTAGACCTTCATCTTCATTTAATGAGCAATCTCTTACTCTTTCTCTTTACCTTTGTTTTTTATTTTGCTTATTTGCTTTTATTTTTCTTCTTTGCTTATTAATCATGTTGATGCTTATTGATTTGATGATTAATATTGTTTTCAATATGATTTGTGAGTAGTCACCTAGCCAAGGGTGTGGGGATGGTGTATTTGCTAATTGTTCATGCTTATAATGTTGGGGTTATGTTAATGGTGATTAAAGTCTTTGCATGCTTGATATTCTTTGGTCTTCTTGCAAGTGCACGTTGTTAGTTGATCAAAGATGAGTCTTTACTAACAAGTAACGGAAGTTGATTTAGTTAAGGTTCATTACTATCGATTGTTGTTTAATAGTACCTCCTAGTATATGGTTCTAATGTGGAAACATAGAGGCTATGTTAGGAGAAGCCAATTGACCCCGGAAGGCGGCTAGATTGGACCCTTTACTTCGATATTCACGCATGTTTAGTTTACCATTGATATGCTACTTTGTTATTGCATGATCAAGCGTCAACTTCACCTACCCATTTCCCTTGGTGCCTTAATGTTTTATTTCTTGTTTTAGCATCTTTAGACTTTAGTTTATTTATCTCCTATTCTGGACTAGCTTAATTGTCGATAACATTTGGTGGTGTTTATCCGTTCTCTGTGGTTCGACCCCTATGCTTGCCTTATACTCGTATTAGGTTTGTTTAGGTTGTATAAATTGTATTTGATCTAGGGATAGACAATTGACGACGCGTTTATTCCCTTGTAAAAATACTTGTTTCATTTCCTTATTTAGAAAGTTTTTACAATATTTAATTAATTTCTCTTATGAAGTGGTACCAACAATATTAATTCTATATTCTCTCTCCTTCAATTATCTAAACTACTTTTGGTTTGTTTTTACAATTTTTTATTCTTTCACCAACCCCACTACCTCCATATTTTATTACTTTCTCCAATTTCTCCTAAAACTCCGCGCATGGAGAAATGGAGCAAGTATTTAAAAACGGAGGGAGTAATTAACATTTGTATCTATAAGAATTCTTCTGAACTAGAGTTGAAGTTATGATTACTGTTAGATTTTGTGTAAAACTCCTCATATTGGAGTGATTCCATTGATCAAATATATGTATAGTTACAAGAGTGATTCCTAAACACATTAAGAGATCTCACAAGATAATTACATAATATTAACAAAATATATCCTTCTATACAAAATAATATTTATCATATTCTATAACACCCCCGCAGTCATATAGGGAGGAGGACGTACGCTAAGACTGGAACGAAACTCCAAAAATAGTTGTAGAGTGTAGGGAATATTTAAGCATCCCACACTTGATCCCCACATACACTTAAGCGTGGTGATAACCAAAGGAAAGGAAGCTAGAGTAAAAGAGTCGCCAACAAGTTTAAGGAACTTGTAAACCGTTCACAGAGTGAAGGTTACACCCCTTCACGATCCATGAGACCGCTAACTCCATAGTGGCCTTGAACCATGACTGGATATTCGGGAATAAAGGTACAAATCCAACCTAAAAGAGATTGAACCTGCCCTAAAAATAGGCCTCTACTTTATTCTTCTCATATTCATGTGCGCTTTCTGACTAACATGCAATCAATAGGTTAACCCTAACCTGTTTATCTATGTTGGTTGAATATTAATGCACAAACAAAACTATTATTGGCGATCACTTGAATTATAATCATATTAGCCTAAACAAGTTTATTAATTATCTTATTAAGCGTGATTACAAGTACAAATTCCCTTCAAACATGCATAAAAGGCGTGATCAAGCAATAACAATAAATAATATATATCAAGGAACATAATCATAACAATCACCATCATCATAATATTCTCAATCTCATCAAAGCATAATAATATTAGCAAGATCCTAGGCATGATACTAACAAGATTAATAACAAATCCTAGCATGTCACTAAGAAATAAAGATTAAAGCTTTATCCCTAACATGATACTAAAATGATATAAGGAAAGAATAGGAAGCATCCTAAACATGATACTAGAAACATACATGATATTAGAAATTTTAGTTATTACCCTAGACATGATAATAGGAAGCAATAAAAGCATCCTAACATGATACTAGGAATCAAAACAATCAAAGCATGATTTCTATATCAAAATAACAATTAAATTTCTTACTTTGATGTCTCATATCTCTTTCTAATAACAAAATACACACGTTAATAACTTCAAGGAAAATATTAAACTAACAAACTATTAAATTAAATAATTGAAATAGGGATTTGGGACCAAACCCTCAGAAATTATCAACCTTTCATGTCTAGGGCGAAGGCAACTTCGAACTTGGCTAGGTGTGTCTAGAACTAATGTATGCGGAATTTTGTTAGAGGGA
Source organism: Chenopodium album (assembly GCF_948465745.1). NCBI lineage: Eukaryota > Viridiplantae > Streptophyta > Magnoliopsida > Caryophyllales > Amaranthaceae > Chenopodium > Chenopodium album. The sequence goes on from NC_137836.1 coordinate 44,636,829, forward strand.
AGATATAGAAAAAGAATAGAGAGAGAATAATTAAGCTTCTAGCTTTTAGAGAGGGAGAATAGTGAATTATTGATGATTATGAATGAATGAAAAACGGAGGCCAAGGACCCTATTTATAGAAAAATAGTCCGGAAACCGATCGAAAAGATATCGAGTTCCATTCGGAATAAAAAAACCTCCTGTCGCAAACATCAGGAGTTAGCGCCAGGCGACAAGTAATAGCGCTAGGTGACAGGCTTATCGCCTTGCGCTTAGTCAGAAAATAAACGCACTTTGCACGCGGAATCCTCTTCTTAATATGATTAAGCAGCAAAATCTGTGTTAATCAAATTAAAATCAGGTTTATCATAAAACACTTATTTTATTCCAAATAAAACTCTTTAAAATAAATTAATCAATCCTAATTCTATTGGAACCTTCTAGATTATTTTAGTAGATTAAAATCAATCCTAATAACTTTAGTAATAATAAATAATAGGCCCTCCTCTAGATCATTGGGCCGCATATAAAATTCATTTCAGGCCCAATTTAGTATTTTGGCCATAACTTCCTCATTATTCATCGGAATTGGGCTTATAATATATCGTTGGAAAGCTCTTTTCGAGCCTGATCCAACTACACTATTATTGGACCCTTATCATGGACCAAAATAAATTTTACTGGCTATTTTCATAAATAGAGTATAAAAAGAAATATTTTCAAAAACAGAAAGAGAGATATTTTAATAAAAACAACCGCATCACTAGACTTTTCACACTTTCACTTCGTTCGATGATCAAATGATGTGAAAGGTATTCATCACTGGGTTTGGTTTTGGGGAGATACATTTGGGTGTCTACATCGAGGTAGGCCTTTAGTGAAGATGTCAGCAAACTGATATCGCGAAGAAACGTGCAAGACCCGTACATGCCCTAATGCCACCTTTTCTCGAACGAAATGAATGTCTATTTCGATGTGCTTGGTGCGTTGGTGTTGTGCGGGGTTATGAGATAAATAAGTGGAACTGACATTATCACAATAAACAACAGTGGCCTTTCTAAGAGGACACAGTAAATCCAAAAGAAGATTACGAAGCTAACATGCCTTGGCAACACCATTTGCGATGCCACGATATTCTGCCTCTACACTTGATTTAGAAAGAGTAGGCTGACGCTTGGACGACCATGAAATGAGATTATCACCTAGAAAACAACAATACCTTGAGGTCGACTGACGAGTGTCAGGACACCCGCCCCAATCTGCATCTGTATAAGTAATCAATTGCGAGGATGATGAAGGATATAAGTGCAATCCGTGATCAATAGTTCCCTAAATGTAACGCAGGCTGCGTTTCAATGCATCATAGTGAGCCTCTTTGGGGTCATGCATGAATAACAAACCTGCTGGACTGCATAAGTTATATCAGGGCGAGTGAAGGTCAGGTACTGTAGTGCACCTGCAAGGCTGCGATATAGTGTTGGATCATGAAATTTAAGCCCTGTCTCCGCACTAAGTTTGTATTGAGTATCCACTGGAGTTGTCGTAGGTTTACAACCGGCCAGACCTGCGCGCTCTAAAATTTCCTGTGCATATTTCTGCTGTGACAAAAACAAGTATGATAGAGTACGAGTGACAGCAATGCCCATTATTCATTGGAAATTCTGTACGTAAATGAGAGATGATGCGCTCACATAACAGATCTAAGGATGTAACCAACACAATATCATCAACATATAATAGAAGATATGCCACATCATTTCTGTGTCTGAAAATGAATAAAGAATTGTCACTTTTAACAATGACAAACCCCATCTGCAAGAGAAAGTTAGCAAACCATTGATACCAAGCTCAAGGAGCTTGTTTTAAACCATATAGAGCCTTACGGAGTCTGCAAACATAGCATGGAAATTTCTTATCAACAAAGCCGGGGGCGTTGATGCATATACACACACTCTTTCAAATCACCATTTAAGAAAGCATTTTTAACATCAAGTTGATGAATAGACCACTTACGAGTCATAGCCACGATCAGCATCGTGCGAATAGTAGCCGGGTTTCACAACCGAACTAAACGTTTTGTCACAATCCACACCTTCAACATGTGAATTACCATTGCAAACAAGATGAGCTTTGTGTCGTTCCAGATCACCATTAGAATTCAATTTATGACGAAAAAGCCACATATTATTAACAATATTCACCCCTGTAGGCCTCGGAACCAATTCCCACATCCCCGTTTTAATTAAAGCACTATATTCATCACGCATTGCGGCATTCCAATTTGGGTCGAAAGGGCTTGTTTATGATTTTTGGGAAGCGAGGATCTGACGAGGGGAAAGCTAGGTCGTTATCTAATCTTCCCTCGGTCAAACTAAATTATAAACACTTAACAAACCTAAATACGAGTATAGAGGCAAGTCAAGGGTCGAACCCAAAGGAACGGTAATGTTCAAATGCTTTCGATTTAGGTGCCTAAGCTAGGTCGAAGCCAAAGATAAAGAGAGAATACTAACAACTAACAAAACAAGTAACCAAGGAAAAATAACACTAGGAACAGGGATCAACATGTAATCATGACAATTGCAACAACTTGAGAAGATCATGTCAATCAAAGGTTGTGAAGACTAATGATAAAAGCAATCAATTGTATCAAAGAGCTATTTCCTAATTGTGAAGCTAGGGTTCACTATGAATAACAAACTAAGAGAATCACAATCCAAACCAATCAATAATTGCAATTCCTAAATCAATTGGTCGTGTCATTAGCAATTACAATGCAATCTAGCATAATTCTCAAGGCCTAATCGAATTACACACATGCAAATCTTCATTAATCACTTTAATCTCAACAATCAATCAACACAATTCCCAAATAAATCACAATCAATCAATCATACAAGTTTGACCCAATTCCTAGCCAAACGACTACTCAAGAATCATCATCTATCAACAAACAACTAAAGAAATCAAGAATCAACAAAATATCAAGAACAATTACACTATGAAGAATCAAACATCAAAATTAAACCAAACAAACATGAAATTGAACAAAGCAATAAAGATGAGATAGAGTGAGAAATGCTCTGATTAAGAAGATCTTCAATACAATTGTCACCATTGGGTCTTCAATCTCTTAAACTACCATTAAAATCCCTCACTTTCTCTCTCTAAAACTACTTTTAAACTATCACTAAAAACTAGAGAGAGAAGCTCTCAACCTAACCAAAGATATGAGAGAAAAAGTCTCCAAAACTAATCTAAAATTCGTCCTCTAAAATAGAAATGACAAGGCTAATTTAAAATAAAACGAGCGAAGGGAAAGAGGGCAGACCGTGCGCACGCACCACCTCTCTGTGCGCACGCAAAGCAGGCCATAGAAGATCTGTCCGCATGCACCACCCAGGCCACGCGTGCGCACAGCTGGGTCTGCGCGCACGCACCACTATGCCGCGTGCGCGCACAGCTGGGCCTGCACGCACGCACCACTATGTCGTACGCGCATCCCTGCTTGGTGCTTGTGGCCTTGCTTCCTTGGCTTGCTCGATCAATCTCCGCCCTCCCGAGCATCCCTATCATTAGTGCACTTGAAGCGATGCTCTTGAGAAGGGCAGATCCTTTATCTTCCAAGCACTTGAACATTCCAAGCCAAAGCATTGCTTCCAAGTTCCTTGTGCTTGCGGAGCTAGCTTGAATTGCATGTTTGGATTCCCGAACTTAGCTCCATCAACCTCCTTGAATGCGCTCGATCTTCCTCCTTGATAATTAAATCCTGGGAAACTCGACACACCTACAAAACAAGTCAAAGAAATGAAGAAGCGAGAGAAATAGCCGAGAAATGAATAAAATAATAAGAAAACCATTAAAAGCATGCATTTCTCTAAACTAACACACAAACACGCAAATCAAGCATTATTCCATAAAAACACAACATAAAAGACTAAAAGCGATCATAAAAATAAGAAGAAAACCTAGCCTAAGAGTGCCATAAATGGCACGCATCAGGACTGGGTTATCGGATGACTCAGGGTGGTAATGGCAAGGCCGAATTTTGGGTTTGGTTTGAAAATGTCGTGTTTGGAACGAGTTTACATTTGTGGAGAAGGAGGTACACGAGTTGGGGTGATGGGGGGATGACCTCGGAGAGGTGGAGGTGTGTAGGCAGGGGAGCTCGAGCCAGCAGTATGTGTGGCTGGGCTATGTGGGGCAGCATGACTGTCCGAGCCAGCAGAGTGCATGGCAAGGCTGCCTAGCTGCACATGCTGGCTCGGAGGGGGGCTGTGCGAGACATCAACACTGCCAAGGCGAGCTGACTGCTGCGTCTGGCTCCCTGGCTGCTCTGCCTAGCCAGCTGGATATCCAGCGTGCGTTGGGGAGTGCTGGGCAGCTGGGTCTGGCAGTCCAATCCGCAGGTTGGCTGCAGTGTGAGGCAGAATGTCGCGGCCTGCCTGTGGACTAGGATGTCCGGGGTTTTGGGGTGGGTTTTCGGGAGAGTGATGCATCGAACGCAATGAGGGATGATTTAAAAAATATGGTGATGGATCATCGAAAGGCAAAAAATCATAATCGATTGGCGAAACAAAGAAATGTTGTGATATGGAAGAGTTTTCTCATCAAATGTAACATGACGAGATATGATTATTTTGTTGGTGTTGAGATCCAAGCACCGATATCCTCTATGGTCGAAAGGGTAACCACAAACACGCAAGGTGTGGAACGAGGTGCTAATTTGTGGGACATAATAGCAGACAAGTTCGAAAAGCAAAGATACCCAAAAACCCAAAGGTGATCATAGGATGGAACTACCCCAAAAAGAGCCTGAGTCGAAGTGATTTGATTGAGAGTTTTTTTCGGCAAAATATTTAGTAAATATGTTGCGGTTTAAAGAGCAAAGTGCCACATAAAAGGTGGTAGAGAAGCATGGAATAGAAGAGTACGCTTAACGTTGTTAATCATACGGATCATTCTTTTGGCTTTTCCATTTTGTGAGGATGTGTGAGGGCATGAAAAGTGAAAAACCAATCCATTTTTGACACAAAATAATTTGTACCGATCATTATCAAATTCGCGACCATGGTTGCTTTGAAAGGATTTAATAGGACGTTCAAATTGAGTGAGAACATATTGTCTAAATTAAGAAAGGTTTGTAACTCTTGGGATTTAAAAGCAAGAGGAATAGTCCATACATAGTGAGTAAAATTATCTAAAAGCACAAGATAGTATTTGTGATGTTTGTCACTGTGAATAGGAGAAGTCCACAAATCAACATAAATAATTTCACTTGAAAACATACTCGCTTGCCTTTTTATCATTCTTATGTGTGATGTCAATATAAAGGAGAGTTAAAAAAAAGAAAAAAAAAATTCTAGCAACCCTTTAAATCTAGTCATGCAAATTGGAATCTCACTTGAAAACCAACTGGGCTATGAAAATTAACTAGAAATTACAAGCATAATTTGTTATTATAGAGTATTATGGGGGTGGCCATGGCCTACACCAGCCCCCCTAATTCCGCCCCTGTTACTCTTAGTAAAAAGACGAAAAAAATGAGGTAATAATGTACTCCATAAAAAGGTCTTGTTTGATCAAGAGTAGTTTTGATAAATTAAGCTTTCGAACAAATTTATCAGTTGACAATATAAAACAACTATTTTTATTGTAGGAAAAATTGTAAATAATTATCCTAAATTTGCTTCATTTCTTTTAATAATCCCAACTTTGGATTATTCTGGAATAATCCCAACTTTAGGAGTTGTTTTCTTTCTTCAATCCCAATCACCGGTTACCAATTGAAAAGGTTAAATTTTTTTTTAATAATAAATGACACGCGTCAAAAGCTAATAAGCCAAAAAAATAAAGAAAAATAATAAATTTAGAAAACCCATCCCTATCTCTTTCCGGACCACCCCAGCCCCCCTAATATCCTCCCGCATCAGAAAACCCACTCCCCCCCTCACGTTGGCCAGTCGCCTATTCTCCCATCCCATCCCATCCTATCTCCCCTCCCCCTTCCTCGTTGAACCACCTCCCCCAATTCCCATAAGCCGTAACCTCCTTCTCTCCCCTCGAAACACCCACGATACGCTGCCTTAATTTCAATAGCAAAAGTGTGGCGATTGACGTGAAGAATTTCTTACGAGCTGTCGGATTTACTCATCTAATTTTGCGGTGGCTCTACAGCGGAATCGATGATTTTTAGTTGTCGATGTTGGCGATTTGCAGGAGAGATTTGGAAGTGGTGGTTCAAGAGAAAACGCGGCGGGTTGGAAGGGGAGGTTGGTTGGGTAGTGTGGTGGTTCAAAAGAAAACATGGTCGACGAGAGAGGGCGACAGGCTGGCGGTGTGGTGGAGCTCAGGGTAGGCATGTGGAGGAAGGGGAGGTTGACTGGTATTTTGTGGTTTTTGTTTTTTTTTTTTTTTTTTTTTTTGTATTTTTTATGGACTAATCGGCACTTGACACTTGTCAAGTAACCTGATATAATATGTCATTGACTTTTGTTGACCGGTTTGGGATTGAAGAAAGTAAACAACCCCAAAGTTGGAATTATTCAAGAATAATCCAAAGTTAGGATTATTAAAGAAAATGCAGCAAAGTTGGGATTATTTTTTTTCAAAATTTTTCGTTATTGTATTGGAAAAGAGCTGATTTTGTCAAATACACTACTTTGTAAAAGACTTTCGAAGAGCCTGATTGAGAAATTTTAGCTAAATGACAATATTATCCTAAAGTTACTTTAATTCAAGGCTTGTGGTCTCTTCACATTTATTGGGCTACTACTATTTTTATTATCCCAAAAGTGGTGTTAGATGGTGTTTCAGTTATCTGCAAGAATTATCTTTGTGAAGAGAGAGTTGTTTATACCAAAGCTCCCCCAATAGCCTGGGACATTGTGTGCAGATGCAAGAAACATGATGGATTAGGAGTGCAGAATTGTTATAATTGGAAAATTGCAGCTATTGGGAAGTAGATTTGGAATATTTCTTAGAAAAAGGATAGCCTTTGGCTCAGATGGGTCAATGAGATGTATTTGAAGCGCAGAACTTGGAAGAGGTTCTAGTGTGTTCACAACACTAGCTGGAACTAGAAGCAACTTTGGTGGGTTAAGGATAAAATGAAGACAGGATATTCTGGTAATGTTTGGACCGACAATCCTAAGGGTTACACAATTGCAAGTAGGTATAACGGTTAAATGCTTAGCATGAAAAGGTTGTGTGGGGGGATTGGGTCTGGAATAAGCTGAACATCCCCAAACACAAATTTGTGTGCTGGATGATTATGTGGAGAAGGATTCGAGTTAGGTCTCATCTTCTCAAAATTGGGGTGATCACTAACTCCTCTTGTCCTCTCTATGAGAATGGTGAAGAGACCACAGATCGCTTATTCTTTGACTGTGATTATAGAGGAAATGTGTTAATATTTTGCAAGAGAAGCTGAGAATAAAGATGGAGCCTCTGAATATTGAAGGATGTAATAATAAGATGAAAGCTATCAGAGGAAGATTTCAGAAACAAGTTGTGTACAACTACTATGCTAGGTTACTTTATGTCATTTGGAGACAGAGAAACAAAGTAATCTGGGATAAGAGCCTTATGCAACCAGAGAAAGTGATTCAGAAACTGTGGTCTGAGCTTTTTCACAGAATATCTTATGCCATGCCAGTCAAGACTAGTTCAAGGAATCAGAAGTGGTTCAAGGACCTGTTTAGAAGCTAAAGCTGCCCTTTATGCTTAGTTTTTCTTTTTGCTTTGTTTTTGTGTTTGCTTTGTTGTTGTTGCTGTCTTTTAGGGCTCCTCTGCCCTATGGGTGTATTGTATTACTGTCTTTGTTGATTAATAAAATTTCTTTTTACCTTTTTTCAAAATAATAAAAAAAAATTAATTAAAAAATAAAAAATCAAGGCTTGTGGTCTTGTGGACTAAGGAGCTCGAAACGCTCCTATAGTCTGTTCAGGTGACATAAAGAAGGTAGTTCTCGAATTTAAGTAAACCAGACTTTCCCACAAGGCTGCCTTGACCCTTGAAGTTGGTTTTGGGGTCATCAAACCTCTAGAAGTGCTACGAACATTTGCTTGGAAGAGAAGAGTTCAACCCATTGTAGATCTCATTTTCTCAAGGGGAGTCTAGAAAAATTTTGGCGGTATCAACAAAGATAACATGGTACAAAGTACTCTTAACCAAGGATCATGAAGAATGATCATGACTTGATGGGAAGCAATTACTATATTGTCGACAAAGTTGAAGTTTGCAATAAGCTACCGAGAGTCTTGGTGGAAGCGCTTGCATGAGATTCACCGGGCACATAAGCACTCTTAAGCAAACGAATGCTAGGTCAACAAGTCTATCACTCGAACCAATAGGGTATATCCTTGTTAAGATACTTTTGGGTGATGATTGTAAGAATACAGAAAAAGGATAACCAAATTGTCGCTCCCATGGTAAAAGGAAAACAAGACCACGAACTCCCAATTTCCCATGCAGATCATGATTGGATTCAAATATTTTGGGGTTCAAACAACTCAAGTCATGATCGAATTTTGGTTAATTTTTGGTTAGGATTGGATTAATTTTTCAGGTTGGGTCAGTCAGTTTTGGCAGCTCTTCACAGTGACGATACAATTCTAACTTATACGAGTTCACCTGTAAAAGTTACGTGTACCGCCCATGGTAGGGTCCTAGAAGGTGGACAATGAGCAATCTAAATCACACGCAGAAGTTTAACAACCTACCGTGTTGAACGAACGGGATGAGTACAATAGTAACATAGCCAACAATTGTGAGCTTGTGGAAGCTTGATTGCATAACAAACTCTAATCAAAATTACCATAATCACAATATTTTACAAACTGAGAACAAAACCTATCAGAATACTCTTCTTGAAAAGGAATTAAAAATAAAAATTCAAGTATTGTTTTCATTTGCAACCAAACTAAAATCTAAATAGCACCAACGAAGAACGGACAACCTCCAAGCTAGTGGTTTAAGAGTTTTAACCCTTTTTTGTGATGTGCAAATCTCCCTAGTATACTTAGATTCTTACAAGGCAGAAAATTTTTGAAAATGGCGACTTACATCAACCAGATAAAAAACAAAGATGCAATCTTCAACAAAATGTCAGCAACTATATACTGATGACACTACAGAATTAGTACTCCCGCAATCAGGTTTTTACTGATTCAGATATCCGAATAGAGTTGTCACAAACCTACAAAATATACATACCCCGTTATTCATTATTGAATAAACTAAGCCCCATTTTAGTTGGATTTGTAGAGCAAAATTGGAAAGGAGATCTAAAACTCTAACGGTTCACAAAGAAACAGTAAAAAAGACAGAAACCTCACTCAGTTCTCAAGTAATCAGCTTCTTACATAATTGCATAAATGCCAAACAACCGACGTGTTCATATCTGTAAGAAAAAAAAATAATGACTAGTCCGGTAGTTCTTTATTTCCATCAAGCTCTTAAATCTTGGCTGCATCACAGACAGCATTGTGGCCAAACTGTAAAGGTTTTCGAGTTACCAGTCATGCTATTAAGCTGCACCAGCCAAAAGCCATTCACATTGTCCTAAAAATTAAGTTTCCATGGCTGTTATAGCAATCAAAACCCTGATTTCATCATGCTATTCCCTAGAACTTTAAGCATTAACATCAGTGACGCTTGAATAACTCTAGAAAAAATCTTATACATATAACATCCCAGCTCTAAAAGAAATCATCTTATCCACAAGGCTAACAAGAAAAGGTGCAAATAAAAATATTTTTGACACAAGCACAAATGAACAATCAAGGAAGATTACTTGGTTTTCTTTCCGCAACAAAAGTTATTTAAGTGCCCGGATAAACTCAAGGGTACCCTTTAATTCCATCTTTCCCAAATTTTACAAAAGATTCCACCTTTTATCAAAACAAGGATAAAAGAATAGTTTTTTCCTCCTCTTCCTACTCATGTACTTAAGTTTCTGCAATTTCATCCTTTTCAAACAAACAAATTAGACTTGCAAATGCTTACTGTAAATTATCCTTGGCTAAAAGAAACGAATGACCATTTTAGCTGAAGATGACAGTGAATAGGAAGAATAAGGACGAATTATGCATACAGAATACTCTGTATAAGGTATATTACAGAGAAAGGAAGGACATTTATTCAAGGATTAAATTAAGTGCATGCTAATGAGTTCATTACAAGTATCTTCAAGCAGTTGGGTTTCCAAAACAATATTGTGAAATACAGCTTAACTTGGTAACAAATCACATGTCATTGATTATTTTGTTGTGTTTTATGATCCCAGAATAATACTGAATCTTTTAGAAATGGATATGGTTTAAAACTGAAAATAGAAAAACTCAGGAAAATTGACAATGTATATCATCAGACATGCCAGATAGTACCATCACAGGATTTTACTTAATTAAATCAGGACCCTTTTTGCCTTAGCACGACATAAATTTAACTTTAAAGTAGTCTTGTCCAAGAAAAGATTGAGGGATGGGGCTGTGGTGTAAAAGGGAAGGAATCTGGAAGAGGTGGATAGGGTAACTGTGGGAAGGAGGAATGGGGATTTACAGGGTGATAAGACTGATAACTAAGCCGAGTGGGAGGAAAGGGGAAAAGGAGTCTGGGATTGGTGGGTTAGATGGTGATAGCAGAAACAGAGACATGGCAGGTAACGACCAACAACAGAATCAAATTAGTAAACAATACTTGATTAAATTTGGTTCATTAACAGAATAAAGGCATTTATAAAATATATTTATAATACAAGAAATCTTTTTTCCCTGTCCCGAGAAACAAATGTTACACAAAACAGACTATTCACCATAAGTTATTTATTTGGCCAATGATTCCATATATTTCATCCAGATGATTTTGCTACGTATTTAATCTAACAAATGTAATTATTGGATTCTACTATATCATGACAGATGAAGAAAACTAAAATAACCTTCTCTATAAAATGATACAGAGTAATAACAAGGAACATTACCAATAATGATGTAGTATACAAGGACAGATGTACATGAAGTGTTGATAAGCAATACACATTCATTTTCCAAGAACAAGCAAAGGTATAAAAAAAGACATGGAGATAAACACACCAACAACCCACATCCTCAAACACAGACAGATGAGATAATACCGAAGCCAAATGACAGTCAGCTCCCCTTATCATTTACTTCTTCAATACACTGCAAAAACATGGCTTCCATTTTAAAAAAAAAAAAAAATCAAATAGATAAATATAAATAAAAGCAACTAATTGAACATATTATGCTAATTATAATCAAAATGCCTCAGTATTTGTTTTGATGCATAACAGTGATGTTTCGATGAACATCTACACATAGACAATGAAAGGGGCAGAAAAATGCCCAATGGTGACCTAAAATATTTAGAGAGGCATGTGAGGAAATAGGAGATAACTCAATTCTACTTTAAGTGCTAACAGTAGCATATCATCAATAACTCCTATGTCTAGCATATTTAGACTTTTATTTGGTAAATGAGAAAATATATTATGGAGGTTTTTGGATATAGGAACGGGTAAGTGTACATAAAATTGGCCTGTATTCCTAGGTTTTATATACAGAGGAAAAAAAAAAAAAAAAACCACAATACTCCCTCCGTTTCATATCATTCTTCCCATTTCAACCAATTTTGTCTCAAAAAAGGATTTCAGGTCAGAAAACAATATGTAACGGAGGGACTGAGGGCGTACGTTATTTAAATGAGGGAATAGAAATGTTAATTTTACCTTATTCATAATCCCAATGAATGCATGCTACATGAATGAAGAAAACAAATTTGGGTAATACTATACAATAATATTTTTATTTTTTTTCACTTCCTCACCTACTGGAAATTTCTGTAATGTTCCATCAATTAACTCGAAAAATGTTATAGGTGATGTCTTTGTCATTAATATGATGTTAACAAGTTCCATCAAGATGCGTTATGAGAAAAGCTCTGAACATCAAGATGCATTATGAGAAAAGCTTAGAAATTAAGACCTTGATAATAAGCTTAAGAACCCATGATAATATTGGTAAGTTAGCTTAATAACCTTACATTAAGATTAACAATTTTAAATTATTAAGTCTAAAAGATTACCTTAATAATTAAAGGCTTGTGGATTTCTTAGTTTCCGCTTCTTTTGAAAATGAGAAGAAAAAAAAAATCCTATTTGAGAAATGCATTGAAATAAACAAGTTTCAAGGAATTCGAAGTATGAGCCACTTAAAGTTATTTTATTCAATTCATTTTAGTCTTAGAAAACATAAGACTCACCGCCTAACCCTTCATATCATACCTTTGTTCTCTAAAGGTCTCATTTGTCTTTCACCTATTACCATTATAGGGATAGACATCTTACTCTTTTTCTTTTTTATATAATTTTATAATCGTTCTAGGATTTCTCCATATTCTTATGTCCACCCTTTTTTAGTTTATTCTTAATGTATGATATAACATCCCTTCTTAATACTGTGGAGAGGTTTAGATTCTAGATTTCTCAATTCATATCCAATTTCATTTATTTATTTGGATATCTCATTAGTCTTTTAATTGGGAGGTGTAATCTTTTTGTTTTCCCTTTTTTTCAGCAACCAATCTATTGTGTAGGCCATGCCATGGCCTATTTGCAGTATGTGTAAGTGCTGGTGGTGTTGGGAAAACAAAGGAGATAGAAGGTACTAGCTCAATTGTACAATGGTGATCTTGCAATTATACACCAGCCCCATCTTGTGTGGTCCTGTTTTGGTTTAGTTGAAAGGACAAGTGACTTCTTTTGGTTTACTACATTATACAACTAGTTCGTATTCCCTTAGTCCCTTATTTACATGTCTATTTGGGTTTTTCTCACATGAATCAAGGAAGCAGTAGATTCCTTAAAACTAATGAATGGGTATACAAACATGCATGTGGGTTAAAGAGAGATACAGACAAAGAAAAAGTAATTGATAATTATTGAAGAGAGGGGGAGAAAGTATTGGGAATTGTTGATGTCACAAGTACAAAAAAAAAAAAAAAAAAAAAAAAAAAGACAAATCATTAAAAAAGAGGGTAATATTGTAAAAAAAAAAAAATACAACTTTTAAATAGAAATAGGCGTGTAATTTTGGTTACCCAAATATAGAACAAAGGCTTGTGAATAAGGGACGGAGGGATTGTATGATTGCCTACAATTACCTTATCTATCAATAATTATTTCCTCCATTTTCAAATAAAGTAACATTTCTAAAATGCAAAAAATTTAGGATGGTTTGATTTTAGGGAGACATCTTTAGGTGTCTTCATAGTCATAATAGTTACAACTCAATCTAGAAAGATAAAGGCTACCAAACTGAAATTCTGCCAAACCATGGAAAATAGAAGAAATAATAAGATAATTCAAGCTTTCAAGAAGCTTAATTCTCTCTCAACAAACAAACAAACGAACAAAAAACTAATTTCTCCAAAAAAAAAATTTATATATCTCTCTCTACTCCCCTCTTTTTACAAAAATTTTGACTAGGAGCAAGGGATTAGGGATCATGTGCTTTTGGTATTCTAAGCGAGGCGATTTTAAAGACTATTTTCAAAAAAAATGTAATTGTTTATTATAAGTGCCTCACTTTAATGGTGCCTCGTAGGGAGCCTCGGTGCACCTTAAGCCTTTTTATACCTTTTATACCTCTTCGGTCAGTCTATTACAATAATCAATCATAATTTAATAAGTTTATTTTTTTTTTAAAAAAAATAACAATTTATAAAATAAAAAAAAAAACTTTTAATGATATACTACATTTGACATTTAAATAAAAACTTTTGATCAAATCTAAATTACCTTGGTGTGCACCGAGCCTTTTAATACATTGCTTTGACTTCCTTACTTTCTCATCTAAAACATGAGAACTTTCTCAAATTACAGAGCTCAACTACAAAATCTTTTCCCAACCCTCTCTTTGGTCAGTCCATTACAGTACTATAACTTAATAATTTTTTTTTTTTAAATAAAAAAAAAAAAAAACAATTTTAAAAAAATTCTTAAAATGATATACAACATTCAACATTTAAATCAAAACTTTTGATCAAATCATAATTAAAGCAACAACATTGCAAGAGTACTTTGTTAGACAACTTTTGGAATGTATTTTAACATTACAACTCAAATAATCAAATAAAAGGTTGGGCTTAGTAAGCCTAGGAGTGCATCTCAGGAATAGCTCCTTTGTATTTACAAAATATATACGAGGGTAAAAATGTAAATTTGGCAACTACAGTGGTATATTATAAGTTTATAATGTAACATTATGTACCATTATGCATGTATAATGTACTATTAAAGTATAAGTTGTTTGAATAGTACTTACCACCTACCACATGTCACCTATTATACATGTAATGGTACATTTTTCATCCTATATGTTTGCTAAATCAATAGGAGCTATGCTCTAAGGGTTAACCATAAGCCTAGAGCACTAAGGAAAAGGCTACAAAGCATGGTGTATTACTCTAAAGCAAGGTAACTTATGGAAAATTGCCAACAACATTCATGATAATCATGATTCAACATTAAAATGCAACATGAATAGGTTTTCTCCTTTCTACCCTAAATTAAATGCAAGCGAGAATGTTTAACTACTATCCTAACGACCTAAAGTACTTTTAAAAACAGAACAAGAGTAAACCATGATCTTACTTGTACAAATATGCAGCAATCCCAAGAATTATACACAAGAGGATGATATCGATGCAGAAGTTTCGACTCGACCTCAGCTGGAAATAAAGATGCATGTAAAGTCACTAAGAAGGAAAAATAATACAACCTAAGGATACAGATGTAACAGTTGAGCATTATATTGCAATTCAATACCTGTGTCACCGTGTCCTTGAGTCTGACATTAGTATTCTTAAGATCAGAAGTTGCCTTATCCACCTGCAAAAATCAAAGAGAATTAGCTCTGGGTCAAAATCAATCCATTAGCTGCATTATCAGCTTGCCAATAAGAATAAATTGTTTTTCACCTTGGTGTCAATCTCATCCATCAAGGGAACTTGCCTATCCATCTCCTGTATTTGGCAAAAAGCACAGGATGACATGCAAATCAAAATAGAATACTTATTTGAAATTTATCAAAGGAAGGATACAAAAGATGGAAAACCTCGTTCATATCGTGTGCCATATTTTTCAAAGTGTCCAAACCTTCTGCTATCACATCTAAACCTTGATCCTAACAAAATAAGAATATTGCCATAAAGTAAGAATTAAAACACATGGACATGCAAGAAAGAACTCAAATTCCAACTGAAAGTTTTGAGTAAGAAATGGGAGCACTGTGCAAATTCACCTGCTTGATTTTTCTCATTTCATACTCTTGCTTAAATTGGCTGGACTGTTCAGTCTCCTGTAGATACTCATCATCAAATCTTCCATCTAACATTTATAGAAAACAAAATGCAATAAATTATATTAGTCCCATAAGCCCTTTCAAGCGTCAACCTTAACACTAGCAAATGTAGGTTTGCTTTCCAAAATGCCACACAAATAAATTCAAACACACCTGAATCAAATTTTATCTCCTGGCGAGTAGCTGAAGAAGTCCAACCAGATGTCCAACCCCCATTCTTTTTAGCTGCAGGGGTTCCATCTGGTATGGATTGAATTCTATCAGGCAAAGCAAGGACTAAATCATTACGAGCGGAAAGTTCCTCAATTGAAAGCCCTTTCACCTGCATTACATAAGATTAACTAAATAAGTACTCAAATTGCAAGACCAAATGCAAGATACAATGGCTTTGATTAAAATCAAAATACATTGTTTTTCACCATTCAACCACGGGAAAATCTAAGGCGGGCTAACCCAGGCCACAACCCGCCTCATTGCCCAGAATATCTATAAAAAGTATTGAATGTATCATTTTACAGAAAAATGGGTTAGCATACTTGATTCTTGTTTGATGCAATAAATCAAATCCTAATGGTTGTAGCTTTACTCGATTTGCTTCTGTTGACACTAATTTCATACTTTTACGGATTTATTTCAAAAATATCTTTTTTATGTTATAAGCAGATTAGCAGAATACATGTTCTTATTAATTACTTTGGCTTTTTTTCCCCTATTTCTCTTTAGGAATTTTTTTCTCCTAATTCTTTGAGAAAGCTCTATAGTTACCGTTTTACGCCATGCCCAATCTAAAAATTCTGATCCACCTATGATTCACCTCAAATAACTTAGCATCTCAAAAGGCAACAAGACTAAATTCAAAATACCAATTCATTTACAAAATAAGAAAGTATAATTCATTGTCTTTCTGCTAATTTAGTTTTTCAACTGTATTGCTAGTAGAAACTACCGATATTTCAAAGTTCCAAGTAAACATAGATCCAGCAAAAGTAGGGCAAAATTGGCAACAAATCAATTGAAATTCAGCACAAAATCAGATTAATCAGCATCATAAACCAAAACTGAAGAAAATTACACACCCTTTTTTGAGCCAATCGCTGCAACTTAGGCACTTCTTCAAGTAATCGGCCTTTAATTCGACGAATCTCAGCATTCAACGCCACAACAGACGCCCTATTCGACTCATTTGCAGCTGTTTCAGCTTTCTGAAAAACAAAAATCCCCCAATTCAACAACCATAAATTCAATCAAACCCTAAATCAAGCAAAACCAAACAATGAGAGATGAAGACCTGATATGCAGTTTCAATGTCGGATTCGACGGAAGAGTAGAGACGAGCAAAAGCGTCATCGCCGGAAACGTTGGAGTCGCGCTGCTTTTCGACGTCGTATTTGTCGTATTTCTGGCAGATCGCGTCAACTCTGGTGAGAATGTCGATCACACTCATTGTTAATGCAGTGGGGTGTTGATGATGGGATGGGAGGTTATGCCGAAGATGTTAAGCTTACAACACCGTCAGGGGAGTATGAGAGTGAGAGAGAGAGAGAGAGAGAGAGAGGGGGGGGGGGGGGGGGGAATAATTTGTGAGTGACAGGCTAAAACAGGTCGGAAAGCCTTAGAATTCAAATTTTTAGCAGTTTTTTTTTTTTTCCCCTGTATAGGCTGTATTGAAACTAGGGATGTCAGTGGGACGGGTCTAGCTTTGGTGGGTCGCGGGGCGAGGATGGGTCTAAAATCCATACCAGCGATGGGGCGGGGATGGATTTTAAGTAGGGTGGCAATGGATTTGGACCCGACCCGGATCCGTGGATCCAGATCCGTTTTTGGGTCTTCAAATTTTGGACCCGACGGATCCGGGTCGGATCCGGGTCCTGTTGACAAAAACGGATCTGGATCTGGGTCTGGGCCCTAGACCCGGATTCAGATCCGTAGACCCGTTTTTTTATTTTTCCTATTAAAAAAAACTAAAATTGTTTGTTTCTAAATTAAAAAAGTTGATAATGTTAGTAATGATAAAGATTTACCCTTTCAAGAGATGAATTTTGGATGCTCATATTATATACATCATCGTTGTTTTTTCACTAGCTCATATGTAACATCGTATTTTTTTTGTTGTTTATAATTTTAATTCAAAATATTAGTGTATAAGTTGGTTAATTTGGGGTTGAACTTAATAACCAACAACGTAAGTTTGAAATAAATTTTTTTTGACCCGGACATTACATTTATTGCAAAAAAATTAGGCAAAATATATTGGACTCGTTTTGGACCCGGATCCGAACCCGGATCAATTGGACCCGACGGATCCGGATCCGGGTCTTCATTTTCTAGACCCGACGGATCCGGGTCGGATCTGGATCCTATATACAAAAACGGATCTAGATCCGGGTCCATCCGAACCCGGTCCAGATCCGACCCGTTGCCATCCCTAATTTTAAGGAATACCCGCCTTGCCCTGCCTGACCCGCCCCATACCCGTCCGCCCCGCCTGACCCACCCCATACCCGACCCATACCCGCATTATAACAAACTTCCTGACTTCCTAAGAAAAAAAACCCACCTTCTCATTCATTCTCATTTCCCAACCCTAGCCGCACTATCACACTATTCTCTCCTCTCACCTTACTTCCTCTCAAGATCTAATCCTCTGAAATTTTGAACACATAACCCGTATACAATCTTACCGACCAGCAATATGATCATGGGTTAGATAGGTCGTTAAGCTACTACCCTAACCAAATTAATCATTTATAATACCTAAACCTACACTAAACTAGTTAGTGGCAAGTAAAGGGTCGAACCACTAGGGAAGCACGCTAATTCAACATCAATAATCACTAATGCAAGAGTGAAAAGGGGATTGTTTTTGTTGGTTTTGTTGAGTAAGAACACTAAAACTACAAATAAGCACGAAAATGATGGTTAAAATCAAGGGAAAATGACGCTAGGGATACGGGGGTGTCCAATATGATTAGAAAGAGGGGAATAATGGTAATTATCATGAAACACATGTCAAAGAACACAAGATTCTACCTAAACAATTCATTCTCATGCAATAGTCTAGGCAAATCAATGAAAGAGGTCTACACTAATAAGGATCATTCTCATGCATCCTATTAGTTACAATCAAATCAAGAGAATAAAGAAGCACAATCCATAAAAACTCCACTTTAATAACTCATTCTCATGCAATCATTAAAATAGAGATGATCCTAATCTAGTTCAAATCACTTTCATGCATTTAAACTAGAAAACATCAAATAGAGTGCAACAATAATCTCAAGCTAATAAAAATCATGTCTTTCATCAATATATGGCATAAGTTCAATCCAACCATCATCATTCATCCAATATCAAATCATATCTTCCACCCCCTTCCCCTAGCTAAAAGTTTAGCCTAGAGAAGGGAGATTAAACATAATATCAAAACTAGAAATAAACTCAAGAAACTCAAAACAAAACATGATTAAAATCAATGAAATCAATAACAACTAGATAAACTAATAAGATTAACAAGAATAAGTAACAATAAAACAAATAAATAATACTAAAGGAAAGGCGAAGAGATTACTAAATAAAGGACTAATGAAAGATGAAAACTTGAATTCTTGCTTGATTGAAAATTAAACTTGAGCAAAGTTGAATACTTGGAAGAAAATTGAGCAATAATCTACTTTCTCTCTCTAAAAATTATCTAATCTACCCTAAGAGAGAGAAGCTCTCCTCAACTAATTAAGAAAAATAGCATCATAAAATTCCCCCTTTCTAATTACCCAAAGATGGGTATTTATACAAAACTAATAAAACTAAAAAAAAATTAAAAAAAAAATCAGAAATTAAGGAGGAAACAAAAGAAAAATAAAAGAGAAAAGAAATAAGAAAAGAAAAGGAAAATAAAAAGAATAAGGAAAGAAAATAAAAGAAAAGAAAGAAATTGAAAAAAAAAAAAAGCAAACCCACCAATTCCCCAAATTAAACCATCAGACGACCCTCCATTCCCCTTCTTCTTTGATTTTTTTGCTTTTATGGGAATAATCCCATACTTCACTCACCATCAAACTCCATCATCAAACATCGCCATCAAATCCCCACCGTTCATCATCATCAACTATAATGGAGCAGCCAATTCGCGGCCGCGCAGCCCTGTTAGAAAGCGCACAAATGGAGTTCAAATTCAGATTCGAGGCAGTAGCATTTGCGCGCTTTCTGACAGGGTTGTGCGGCCGCGAATTGGCTGCTCTGTTAGAGGTTGTTGGTGAGTGTGTAACGGTGGTTAATTTGAGGTGAATAATTACGAGGTGATGCAGGGGAAGTGGGCTGTTTGCGTGTTTGCGAGTTGGCTGGGATTGGTGGCGAAATGGGAAGCGCAGCAGTTTCTGAGGGTTGCTCTGATTGGAGGCCGCTGCTGGCGATTTGTGGTTGTTGGGTAGGTGGTAATTGATGGCTAGAGATGTTGGGGTTTGGTTTGCGTGGGCAGCGTTGCTGCTGGGAACGGCTTTAATTGGTGGCTGACGGTGGTTCTGGGTGTGGGGGTTGACAGGGTAAAGTCGTATCCCCTAATCAAAAGTATTACCTAAATCCTCTAACTAACGTAGATAGGGAAGTAGGGTCGAATCCACAGAGAAACGAGTCTTTCTATTCCTAATTAAATAAAGTAATCTAAATTATAAAGTAACCAATATGTGAATTTGAATGTGAAACTAAACTACGAAGATTAAGAATAAGGAGAAAATAATATATAAAAGGATCTAGGGCATAGGTTCACCAATAAATAATATTTCAGGGTAGAATATAATAATCAATCATCAATGAATATATTAATCAGATTATAAAGGACTTTCGCTACATATTATAATCAAACAATCAATTTACCGGTATTAAATCTCATCTTTCGAATCTCGACCTAACCATTTATAAATTAACCTGTCTATTGAAACTTGACCTAAACATCAATTCTCATCTGTCGAATCTCGAATCAATATTGTCAAACTCATGCATAAAAGATCAGGCCTAATCTAGTCACAAAGCATTAAATCAATCAATAGGAAATTAATCTAGCATTGACAATTAACAAAAATAAATTACTCCATATTAATTATGGATCCCCACAAACCCTAGAAATAGAACTACTCACACATAATAGAAACTAAACTAATCAAAGCAGTAAAGCAAGACATGATCAAAGGAATAAAATAAACAACTAAGATTAAGAAAAGAGAAATAGTTACCAAAAAAATCTGGAATTAAGAACAAAAGTATAAGAGAGAGAAAACCTAAGAAAACAATTAAGAGAGTAAAGAAAAGAGTAAGAAGTCCATCTACCTAATAATTACACGTGCCCGATCGGGCGAGGCACCGCCCGATCGGGCGCGCCTTTTTGCTTCTCTCGCCCGGCCGGGCGCGCCTCCGGGTGCCAGCCTTTTTGGCCGGGCGGCTCTCTTGGGCCACTATCTGGACTACGATTGGGCTCCGATTCTTCGGGCCAATCTGGGTTTCCTCTTCGGGTCTTGAATACTCGGTCCAAATGCCCCGGTATCACACATACCGAGCCCTTAATCATCGGTTCGATGGATCTAACCGGCTCTGGGCTATAAAATCTAGTCGTGCTTCTCCAATGCTCGTGATTGCTCCATAATATATCGGGAAAATGCTCCAAAAGTGAAAATCCCTGCAAAAGTCAATCAAATCTGCGAAAACACTAGAAAACACCAATTAGTAATAAAAGTGGCTCTAAAGAGCCAAAAACACTACTAATTATGACCAAGGGACGGGGGTAAAGTACTATATAAAATAAACACATCAAACTCCCCCAAGCCAAACCTTTGCTTGTCCCTAAGCAAAGATCTCATCAATGAATCAATAAATATGCTTCACCCCAAAAAGTAAAAATCAAGCACAAACGATTCAGGGTAAATCAAATAAACATGCTTCAAAATCAACCAATCAAATCCATCCAATTACCTTTCCTCCCTAACAATTGTCAAATAGAGCAAACCACAAGAGCATATAGAATTCAAGACTAGTGCTCACACACTCAACTCTCATTTATGTGGCGAGTAAAAGATGTACTCGATCGCTCTCCAACCAACCCCTTTAAGTGAACAATGCCCTCCCAACTCACACTCTCGTGTGTATAAAACAATGAACGCTCAACCTACTAGTCGACTCGAAATATGTCAAATAATAACTTGCATTGATAAACAACACTTTCACATTCATACAACTCTATGCACAAAGGTCAGAAGGTCTTTAAAGCTTGTAATGTAAGGCTAGGGTAAAGGGTAGGAATCATTTGGGAACAAGTGAGAGAAAAGCTATGCTTAAGGGAGCAAATCCTAGTAAAACCCATGATCAAAATAAATAGTGATCAACACCTCCTACATAACCAACTCTAACATCAACCAAATATACTCCAATCAATACAAACAATCCCAACACTTACATATCACTCATAAAAATATAATAATGAAGAAGTGGAGTGAATAAACAAACTTTATTTTCCAAACTTGAATTTTTCATTGAAGCTCTTATTTTTTTTCTTTTGATCAACCTCCAACTAGAACATTTGAACACTGAACATTTTTTTTCTCTTTGTTTTCTTTTCTTTTGAAGTTCACTTTTTTTTTTCACTTATTTTTTTTCTTGAACTTTTTTTTTTTTTTCATAACACCATGATTTATTTTTTTCAAGAAAATATAACTTTCAAAATCATCAAAAATAAACATGATCAAGAACAAAAACAACTTCTCAAATCCCACCCAAATTGTGCAAATAATAAGCACACTACAAACTCCCTCACCTCACTCACTAATAGCTCCCCCAAGCCAAGCTTGGGACTAGTAACCAATGGGGCAAAATAGGCTTGTAATGTGGCTAATAAACAACAAAAAGTCAAGGCAACAACATGGGTAGCAAGAAGGGAACAAATGTATCTACAATCATCTGAAGGCTACCTAAAAGAATGAACGCCTTAGTCAATGTGCATAATAATGAATCATATAAACATTACTCATAGTTGCAAACTGTTTCGGGGTTTTTGTCCCTCGGGAGAGTTACAACACTGAAACTGGATTCAACTGAGGATGCCTGTACCTGCAAAGCAAACGGACCGCCGGATGGTCGGTGGTCCGCCTCCGAAGATTAAGTCAGTAAACGTTCGGAAATAAAACGTGCGGAAGTAAAGTTATCTGCTTGGATTCCAAGCTCAGGTAAAGTGCTGTGTGTTCCTTGAAAACGACAGCTCTGTGGTAAGTGACGTATTGTCTCGTATTGCGTGTCAAAATTCTCTCTCTTTTTCTGTGTCGTCATAAATGACATAATGTCCCTATTTATAGGGTCCTTTTGAAAAGTGTGCCTTCCTAGGATCTGGTGACCTAGGAATTAGGTCACGCCGTTTTGCGGCGCCTCGGGATTTGGGCCTTAGAAGGCCTCCATCCCAGGGCCAATGCCTGAGTGACACGTGTCACTATGCCCAAAAGGATTTTGAAGCACTTTTTGTGTGACACGTGTCGCCACCTGAATAGTCCCTGCTGGACCTTCAGTCCACGTAGGACGGAGAAGAGCCCACCCTCCACGTGTCATTATTCCATAGGTCCAAATGGCACCTATACGGAGGACACGTGGCGCTTTCTGATTGGGCCACCTGGCCGGGTATGAAATACCCAAATCATTTGCCCCTCACAGGGGTCACGTGCCTTGCACGTGACTCCTGTGACAGGTGTCAGTATCTGAGTGGTCAGATTCAAAAATTACTGGAGGGAAAAAATTAGGGTTTTACCCCCCTATAAATAGTAAGGTTTGACCCCCCCCCCCCCTTGGATTCACACCTTGGCGAATCTCTGGAGAATCTTGGACTTTTTGACTTAAAGAATCTCAAAATTCCCTAAGCGTTTTTCAAGCATCCGACACTCGGCCAACAGTCCGACCGCTCTTAAATCAACCAGGCGTCTTTCTCCCTTCTTCTAAGGTAACGCCTGTTTTTTTTCTCTTTTTACTCTTCATTTTTTCTTTGTTTTCGAAAAAATGGCTCCCCAATTGCATGTGGCACGGCGTAGGATAGTGATCAGGCGGTCACCGGGGACGGCTGAATCTAGAACTAGCAGTGCCGAATGCTTGGCCAAAGACCCTGCTTTGCGAACTTCTCCGAATCCGACCGTTTCCGTGTCTGTGCAGGACACTATGGCCAGAATCAAAAGAACAGCAAGGCAGTGTAGCTCCGATGGAGTTTTCTACCATTCGGATGGGTCGACTGTTTTTTCAGACGGCTCAATAAGAGTGCCTTGAAGTGAGCTGTCGGAACACCCTGACAGCCCTTCTTATCTTCCTCCAACCCCCACCTATTACCATTCGCCCACATCTAGTGGAACTCCCAGTGATGGAATCTTGGGGGAGGCGGATGAAGAATATCAACCCGGGCCTTCTGGACAGGCGTCGGAAGAGAGTCTAGGGGAGGACCCCGCTGGAACCAGTCGGCGGTCCCCTAGCTCTGATGAGAGCTCTGATGACGAGTCGGCCTCGTCATCTTCTTCTGAGAATGCCTCCGTAACTTCAGAGGAGGCTAGATCAAAAATAGATTCTGCCAGAGAGTCCCTGGCAGTGGATAGGGGGGAAAGCTGGGCCGAGCCGAGCGCTTCCAGGCGCTTGGAGAGAGCCCCCTACTATCAGCATGTTCCGCCAGGCAGGCGGAGCGCCATGGCATCCGGCCTTGCCAATTTTAGGCGCAAGGTCGTCCTAGGATATGGCTACACTTTGTCGGTCCCTAACGAGGGCGACACCATAACCTGGCCGAGCCTGGCCAGCTATCAAGACAAAGCATTCGGCTACTATGAAGCGGCCTTCCAGGCTGGCCTCCGCTTCCCTCTCCATCCGGCCGTGGAGAGGATCTTGGACGGATACCAACTGGGTATCTGGCAACTTGTACCCAACTCCTGGATCAATATTCTGGGGTACGTTGCCGCCTGTGAGATGCTGCAGGTGGAGGCGAGCTTTGAAGCGTTCGCCCACATGCACTATCTGAGCAGGGCGCCTGCTAGGGGCGGCGAGGGCTGGTACACCTTGACCACTTGCAAGGGGTACATGATGGCTGTTGGCAAAGAGAACAAGTGGAAAAACTGGAGGACTAAGTTTTACATAGTCAAGTCTGCCGACAGCCGCCTGAACCAAAAGTATAACAGGTGGAATAAGGATCCACCTCTCCTAGCAGGCAGGAGCGCATTGCCGCCTATTCCCAGGCGGGCAAAGGAGGAGATCATGGACGCGGGGTTGTTTACCGTGTCCGTGTGGACGAATGATGAGGGGGACAAGGAGGTCACCCCTCAATGCTATCTCCCTTTTTACAAGTGGTTTGAAGAAGGGACATTCTTAGCCGCTTGTGGGCTAAGTTCTGAAATGCCGAGAGGTAGTCGGCCGTCTGTTTTATATGCAATTTACTTTTGCTTTTCAGTACCTGTTTAATGGTGCTAACACTTGTTCATTTTTGCAGACAAAGCAATGGAGAAGCTCTCGGCCACAAGGAAACCGGCTGTATCTGCTGCTCGATACAGGTCGAATGTCCTAAACAGGGCAGAAGCAACCACTCACACCAAAGTGGATGAGCAGAGAACTGGCGGCACCTCCAAGGTAGGAAATTGTTATACTTTCATTCTGGGCCAATATTTAACTTGCCCGAATGATTTCTAACTTGTGTTTGTCTTGTATTGTTGTAGGGTACGCCTTCCAAATCTCCTTCAAAACCATCCGACCCTAAAATCGAAAAGACTAGGGCGGGTGACGTGAGCGCATCCGGCAAGGGCGGCCGGAAGCACGTTGCTCATAAGCCCAAGAAGGGCCCAGACGCCTCTTCTCTCGAAGCTGAAAAGGAGATCAGCAAACCGGATGCCCAGAGGGCATCGAAGGGTGGCTTCAAGCAACCCACCACTGCTGTCGGCTCAGCAGGAGAGAAGAGGAGCCTGGGGAGAGAGGAGGAACAGAAGGACGACGGTAAAACCCATTCGCCTCTATTGTTCTTCCATTTAGATGTACTTTAAGTTATTTTTCTAACTTTCTTTCCCTCTCAGTTCCTGTGCAGAGGCCGACTGTAGTCCAGATGGCCAAGTCCATGCTGAGGGCGGTTGATCCTGACGACAAGGCGTCTGTCAGAGGAGTCGGCACCCTTGACTTGGATGGCATCTTGGGGAATGATGTATTCATTTTATATAGTATTTTACCCCCGTCCCTTGGTCATAATTAGTAGTGTTTTTGGCTCTTTAGAGCCACTTTTATTACTAATTGGTGTTTTCTAGTGTTTTCGTAGATTTGGTTGACTTTTGCAGGGATTTATGCTTTTGGAGTATTTTCCCGAGATATTTTGGAGCAATCACGAGCACTGGAGAAGCACGACCAGATTTTATAGCCCAGGGCCGGTTGGAGCCATCGAACCGGTGATTAAGGGCTCGGTAGAGGTGATACCGGGGCGTTTGGACCGAGTATTCAAGACCCAAAGAGGAAACCCAGATTGGCCCGAAGAATTGGAGCCCAATCGAAGTCCAAATATTGTCCCAAATGATCCGCCCGGCCAAAAAGGCTGGCGCCCGGAGGCGCGCCCGGCCGGGCGGGAGGAGCGCCCGGTGACGCGCCCGGCCGGGCGCGAGATTGCTATTAGAGATAAAAAAAGGCGCGCCCGATCGGGCGGTGCCTCGCCCGATCGGGCGCGTGTTTATTTAGGAAACAATTAGAGTCGTATTAATTTGTTTTAGTTTAGGATTTTTGTACGGAGTATAAATACTCCTCCGTAATACGTTTTTAGATCGTCTCTTCTTTTGGGGGGAGATCTTCTTTTCTCTTCTTCTCCTCTTCTTCTTCCCTAATCTTTTCTCTTAGACTTTCTCTCTCTACTTAGTTTTCTCTTTCTAAACTCTCTCTCTAAACCTTTGTGATTATTTCTTTAATTAATTTCAGAATTATTTTGGTAACGATTTCTCTTCCCTTAATCTTAGTTATTTATTTTATTCCTTTGATCATGATTTATTTTATTGCTTTGCTTAGTTTATATTTAATTATGTGTGAGTAGTTTAATTTCTAGGGTTCATGGGGATCTAATAAATAATATGAAGGAGTAAATTATTGTTGTTGATTATTAATGCTAGATTAATTTCCTATTGATTGATTTAATGCTCTGTGACTGGATTAGACCTATCTTTTATGCATGAGTTTGACAATATTGATTCAAGAATCGAGAGATGAGAATTAATGTTTAGGTCTAGTTTCAATAGGCAAGTTAATTTATAAATGGTTAAGTCAAGATTCGTGAGATGAGATTTAATACCGATAAATTAATTGTGTGATTGTAATAAGGAGCGAGAGCCCTTTACAATCTGATTAATTAATGCATTGATGATTGACTATTATTGATTGTTGGTATTGCATGATGATTTCTTATTGAATTGTTTTAATGTTTTACAATTGCGGCTTGTAAAATTATAGCAATATTAAATTGATGAATCGAGCAGATGTTAATTTGATATTAAAGGCTATTTTCGATAAGAACTTAGATCTAGTAAATTGCGAGAGCCTGTTAGATCTATGTTGATTAATAAATTGCGAGAGCCTGTTAATCATGTTATTTATGCCATGTCAATGATTGATTACCCTATTTTACCCCGGAATATTATTTATTGGTGAACCTATGCCCTAGATCCTTTTATATATTATTTTCTCCCTTTTCTTACTCTTTTTAGTTTAGTTTCATATTCAACTTTTAATATTGGTTACTTAAATAATTTAGATTATAATATTTAATTAGGAGTATAAAGACTTGTTTCCCTGTGGAGATCGACCCTACTTCCCTATCTACTTTAGTTAGTGAATTAGGTAATTATTTTTGATTAGGGGATACGACTTTACCCTGTTAAAATTTGGCGCTGTTGCCGGGGAAACGGTTTTATTTTTATTTCTGATTATTTTTGTAGTCTAGATTATTTCCCTTTTTGTCTCAGAGAGCGTTAGTTCTCTGAGACAAATCTCATATTTGCTTCTAGTTTTTGTTTATGCCCAGGTATTCCAGATCAGGTTACATCCCATTCGATCCTGAGATCGAACGTTCCTTCCATAGACAGAAAAACTTCTACAAGCAAATCCTGGCGGATTCTGGTGATAATAACAATAATCACCGAGATTCTCCAACTGGTACTAGCAATTCAGAGGCATCATCAGACACAGAATCAGAGATGGCGGTTCCAAAGAAACTTAGTGATTATTCACAACCAAAGCTTACGGATTTTCCACATCTCACCCCCACTCCGGCTCTTGATGGGGTTCAATTTGAAATTAAGCCTCAATTTATAACGATGATAGAGAGGAAGCAATTCAGTGGAGCCAAGGGTGAAGACCCAAATCTTCACATTGCCGACTATTGTCAATATTGCAACACCATAAGGCAAGCCGGGGTCACTCAAGACCAAATCAGGGAGATTCTCTTTCCCTTTTCTTTAACTGGAAAAGCTAAATTGTGGTTTAATGGTTTAAATAAAACTACGCTTGGTATATCTGACTGGGAAACTCTTGTTTTGAATTTTTATAACAAATATTACCCTGCAGAGAGAACAGCAGTACTACGGAGTGCGATTCAGAACTTCGCCCAAGAAGCCGATGAGTCTTTATATGAGGCTTGGGAGAGGTTCAAGGACTTACAAAGAGAATGTCCTCACCACAATTTAGCACAATGGCAGTTAATCCAAGCCTTTTATAATGGCATTGGAAATTCTTCTAGAATAATTTTAGACTCTGCAGCTAGTGGGAGATTTATGAATCTTAATGTTGATGACGCAGGTCAGGTTATTGAAGATATGGCGATACACAATTCCCAATATGGGAATCCAAGAGGATTTGCTAACAAGGGGAAACATAGCGTCGACTCTGTATCCTTTTTGCAAGCTCAACTGACCTCTATTTGTCAAAAATTAGATAATCTGAGCACTGCTAACGTAGCCAATGTTTCTGCGATTAATAATAATTCTAATGAGGCTTTCTGTGAAAATTGTGGTATTGTAGGTCATTGGGAGCAGGATTGCAGGAGTTCCGTGGAGCAAGTTAATGCCTTCCAAGCTTATAGGCAGAATAACCCATACTCCAACACTTACAATCCTGGGTATCGGAATCATCCATACCTTTCCTACCGGAGCACTAATGTTCAAAATCCCCCACCACAAGAACCACAGGTGCCACAACAACAGCAGCAGAAATACTATCATCCCAATGCTGGCCTAAAGAATCAACCACAACAACCCCCCTCATCTTCAGACCCTTCTTTAGGGGAAATTAGAGCAATGTTGGTTAATATGCAAAAGCACATGGAGAGCAGAGATGCGACAATTGATCAAATTCTAGCGCATAACAAAATTGTAGATAATCAAATTGCGCAACTCTCCGCTACTCTACAAGCACGCCAACAGGGAGCCCTGCCGGCACAGCCGACTAGGCCTACGGATCAAGCATTTGCAATTACTCTAAGGAGTGGTTCAAATTATGAAGGGCCCTCTATGCCCAGAGTTGATGAACCTATTTTATTAAATAATGCTAATCTTGATTCCATTAAACCAAACAATGTAGTTGCTAGCCCTGCAGGGCTAGAAGATAATACTAACACATCTAATCCTACATTGCAGGGTAAAACTCCGGAGAAGGTGGCTACTCCAGACAAAGAGAAGAATGCTCAAAAGCCAATTATCAAACTTCCTTTCCCCAATCGTCAATTGAAGACAAACTTGGATAAGCAGTTTGGTAAGTTCCTGGAGGTGGTTAAGGATTTGAAGGTAACAGTTCCCTTTACTGAATTGATCACACAAATCCCCTCATATGCAAAATTTATGAAAGAAATTTTGACGAGAAAAAGGCCTATTAGTGAGGTAGAGACAGTAGCTTTCACTGCAGAGTGTAGTGCCGTACTTCAAAATAAGTCTCCACCTAAATTGAAAGATCCGGGTAGTTTTTCTATCCCTTGTCATATTGGTAATCTTCTGATTGATAATGCATTATGTGATTTGGGTGCTAGTGTTAGCGTTATGCCTTTATCTGTGTGTTCTAAGTTAAATATGGGTAAATTAAAAGCTACCAATATAACTCTGCAAATGGCCGACCGTTCTTTCAAATACCCCCTAGGTGTTTTAGAGGACGTCCCCGTTAGAGTAGGTAAATTTTATATACCTGTAGACTTTGTTGTTCTTGATATGGCTGAGGATATGCAAACCCCAATTATTTTGGGTAGACCATTCCTTAACACTGCAGGAGCAGTCATAGATGTTAGAAGTGGTAAGCTAACACTATCTGTAGGGGATGATAAAGTGGTTTTTAATCTGGATAACACCCTCAAAAGCTCCATGACTG
Organism: Chenopodium album; assembly: GCF_948465745.1. Lineage (NCBI taxonomy): Eukaryota > Viridiplantae > Streptophyta > Magnoliopsida > Caryophyllales > Amaranthaceae > Chenopodium > Chenopodium album. The sequence goes on from NC_137836.1 coordinate 44,666,549, forward strand.
AGGAGAAATGTTTCAGTGTTAATGTGGTTGTAAATTATTCTAATAAGCCCCAAGCTCTTGAAAAAGATCCCTTGGAGGCGGTATCTTGTGTTGCATCCTTTTCAGATGAGATAGACAAATGGCAGAAGGAAGTCGACACAATAGAAAGAGCACTCTACAATGTTGGTCTTGGTTTCGAGGATGAACAAGTGGAACCGATTGAGCAAGTTGTGCGAATCGAGCCTACGGTAAGTGTTCCGCCAGATCGAGTTGCAAGTGTTGAACACAATGACAATTTGAAGCAACATTCGATCGAAGAAGGGTTTTTAGTGCGTAGCATTGAAGATCCCCCAATCCAAGTCATGGAGGATCCACCAGATAAGGCGACTTGGCGTCCCACAGGACATGTAAGGAAGCCGCATCGCGGCCTAAACATCGCTAGACCGGGTGAGAAACCACCCGATCAAGCGTTAGGCCAAGGGTCTTAGGAATTGTACTTGGTAAGAAGGTCGTGTGGGACCTAGATAAACCAGCGCTTTGCGGGAGGCAACCCGTATTTTTAATGTTTTTTGAACCAGTTTTTCTTTTCGTTTTCTTAAGTGAGGAGAGATGAGGGAATTTAATGAGTCTTTTTTTGAGTATTTGTACAGGTTTGAAGGAAAATAGTTAGACAACTTTTTGAGAACAGAAGGAAATTAGCTATCACCGAATTAGTCTCGGGCCCGACCGGGCGAAGCTCGCCCGATCGGGCGCGAGAGTAATGTTTCAAAATAGGAAATTTCGCCCGACCGGGCGAGAGGCGTCCGATCGGGCGCGAATTTTGACGTTTACGGACTAATTTGTCCGCCCGATCGGGCAAGCCTCGCCCGATCGGGCGCGAGAGCAAGGTGGAAATCAGGGAGTTAGATCGCCCGATCGGGCGAATGGCGCCCGACCGGGCGCGAGCGACTACGGAATTTTGCATAGTCAGATCGCCCGACCGGGCGACTGGCGCCCGACCGGGCGCGAGAAACAGTTTGAGTTTAGATCAGATCGCCCGATCGGGCGAGCCACCGCCCGACCGGGCGCGAGCCAAGTTCCGCGGTTTTCTTCTTCTTTCCTTCTTCATTTCTTCTTTCCTCCATTACTTTCTCTCTCTAAAACTCAAATTTTCTCTGACTTCTCTCTAAGATTTCTCCTCCATTACTAATCCAAATTCAAAACTTTTTATATATTTGTAATCCTCTATTCATCCTCTTCACTCTCATACAAAAATTTTTCAGTTTTAATTCCAAAAAAATTTTCGACCCATTTCTCTACATGACTTCAAAGAGAGCAAGATCAATTTTTGGTAGGAGCTCCAGCTCGAGGGAGGAGTACGACCCAGACTTACAGCTCCCGTATTGGCCGACGATCCGGATCGTGAGCCGGGAACAGAAAGAACGTTTGGAGCATTTGGTCGGTCGTGAGGTAATCCCTTCTCGGTGGTTACACCGCCCTACCTTAGAATCATATGGTTTGTTTGATTATGTTAAACGATTTTTGAATGATATTGGCATGAGAAAATTCGTTGACATGCATTATCCTACATACCGAGAACTTACATGTGAATTTTTGTCCACTTTTCATGTTGTTAGTAGTAGAAATGGACCTAATTTATTTTTCAGGTTAAATAATAGAAATATTAGTTTAACTTTTGTTGAATTTTGTAAAATTTTTGAATTAAATTCTGAATTATCTCACCAGTGGCATGAAGATTATAAAATGGGTGATTTATATTTTGCTTTGACTGGTTTACCTGCCCCCGACCCCCAACATGCTAGTACCAAACCCATTCACCACCCTGTCCCGAAAATCTGGCAAAGGTTTGCGGGATTGTGTTTCTTGGGTAGGGCCGAGCCTCATAACGCTCAAACCAACGAACTAGCTATAATAGGACATTATGTATACGGGTTCGGGAAATTGAACATAGGCAGGTTCATAGTTCATCACCTGAGTCGGCATGCCACAGCCAGCACCACTTCCAAGTCCCCTATCCGTTTAGGTGGCCTCATCACTCGAATAGCGGTGAAAAAGGCCGGTTTTGTAGTAGACGGACCCCACCAGCTGACTAACTGTGGACCAGACACCTACATGACTGCTAGGTATTTTGAAGATGTGGGGTGGGTTAGGCCGGATAACGAGCAGACACCCTTTTGGTGTATTAGGACTGGGAATGAGCAACCCTTGCCTATTTTTCCCCTTCCCAGTCCAGACTTGACCGCCTTTCCCCCAGGGCAACTTTCCTATACCTATGATGCTTTAGTTGCCAACGCTAGGGGACAGGCACCACCACCACCAGTTCCACCACCTCAGCCCCAGCCCGAGGTGGCTTTCTCTCCACCTCGTATGTCTCATTCCGTCTCTCATGTTGACTCTGACCCAGTTTGGGATTTTCAGAGTATAGGTCAGGCCCTAGGACGTATTGAGCATGCACAGACTGACCTTAGGAGGATGGTAGGCTCTATTGACCACAGGTTAGGGTACCTAGAGAGGAACCAGGGTAGAGCTCTCTACCCTATGTACGATGATTATGCTCGTCGGGGCAACATTCCCGACGACGCTATCCACCCTGACTGGTTTCAGCCTCCACCCCAGGGGTACGGTAGGGATCCCACTGCCCGTGGTATTTACTCTGACTATTCTTCCTTTTTCGGGTACGGGCAGGACATTCCTTTCGGGGGACCGGCGGGGGGGGGGGGGGAGTTTTCACGCTGACTATTTTGGTGGTAGCTCTTCAAGTGCAGGTGGTGCAGGTGGCAGTGGAGGTGCGGGCTTCGGCTCGATGGACGAGGATGATGAGGACTAGCTATGCTGGGCTAGTTTCCGAGCCAATGAGGACATTGTCTGATTCTGGCTTGGGGGAGATTTTGGTTTGGTATTTTTCTTTTTCTCTTTTCTTTTATTTTTGGTGTGTTTTCTTAGGTTAGATTTTTCGCTTTCTAAGTTAGCTTTATTGCTTTCTTTATATATAAAAATGCAAAAAAAATTGAAAAATTAAAAAAAAAAATACAAAAATACGTTCCAATGAATTATAAATTATGCTTCCCTGTGCCCCTTACTTGAGAAAAATTGTTTTGATTCCTGGTATTTGATGATAAGCATTATGGATTAGTTGATCATGATTTGATGTTTGAGTGCCTTGAAACCTTAACATGCGTCAATTTTGTCCAACTACTTGTGAATATAGTGCTTGACTAGTTGATTTGGTTAGGAAATGTGTGATAGTTCCATTTTTCCTGGTATGTCAATGAATTTGAGTATTGGTTTGCAACTACTAGTAATGTTTATATGATTCATTATTATGCACATTGTGGAGGACGAAGGCATTTGTTCTTTTAGGTAGCCTCCAGACATTGTAGATACATTTGTTCCCTTCTTGCTACCCATGTTGTTGCCTTGACTTTTTGTTGTTTATTAGCCATATTACAAGCCTATTTTGCCCCATTGGTTACTAGTCCCAAGCTTGGCTTGGGGGAGCTATTAGTGAGTGAGGTGAGGGAGTTTGTAGTGTGCTTATTATTTGCACAATTTGGGTGGGGTTTGAGAAGTTGTTTTGTTGTTGTTCATGTTTATTTTTGATGAGTTTGAGAGTTATATTTTCTTGAAAAAAATAAAGCATGATGTTATGAAAAAATAGAAGTTCAAAGAAATAAAAAAATGTGAAAAAATAAGTGAACTTCGAAAGAAAAAAAAATGTTCAAATGTTCTAGTTGGAGGTTGATCAAAGAAAAATAATTCTGAGCCTCAATGAAAAATATTCAAGTTTGGAAAATAAAGTTTGTTTATTCACTCTATTACTCCATTATTATATCTTATGAGTGAAATTGTAAGAGTTGGGTTTATTTATTATGATTGGAGTATATTTGGTTGATGTTAGAGTTGGTTATGTAGGAGATGTTGATCATTATTTATTCTTGATCATGGGTTTTATTAGGATATTGCTCCCTTAAGCATAGCTTTACTCTCACTTGTTCTCAAATGATTCCTACCCTTTACCCTAGCCTTACATTACAAGCTTTAAAGACCTTCCGACCTTTGTGCATAGAATTGTATGAATGTGAAAGTGTTGCTTATTAATGCAAGTTATGATTTGGCATATTTCGAGTCGACTAGTAGGATTGAGAGTTCAATGTTTTTATACACACGAGAGTGTGAGTTGGGAGGGCATTGTTCACATTAAAGGGGTGGTTGGAGAGCGATCGAGTACATATTTTACTCGCCACAAAAATGAGAGTCGAGTGTGTGAGCACTAGTCTTGAATTCTATATGCTCTTGTGGTTTGCTCTGTTTGACAATTGTTAGGGAAGAAAGGTAATTGGATGGATTTGATTGGTTGACTCTGAAACGTGTTTATTTGATTTACCCTGGATCGTTTGGCTTGATTTTTTTTACCTTTAGGGGTGAAGCATATTTATTGATTCATTGATGAGATCTTTGCTTAGGGACAAGCAAAGGTTTGGCTTGGGGGAGTTTGATGTATTCATTTTATATAGTATTTTACCCCCGTCCCTTGGTCATAATTAGTAGTGTTTTTGGCTCTTTAGAGCCACTTTTATTACTAATTGGTGTTTTCTAGTGTTTTCGTAGATTTGGTTGACTTTTGCAGGGATTTATGCTTTTGGAGTATTTTCCCGAGATATTTTGGAGCAATCACGAGCACTGGAGAAGCACGACCAGATTTTATAGCCCAGGGCCGGTTGGAGCCATCGAACAGGTGATTAAGGGCTCGGTAGAGGTGATACCGGGGCGTTTGGACCGAGTATTCAAGACCCAAAGAGGAAACCCAGATTGGCCCGAAGAATTGGAGCCCAATCGAAGTCCAAATATTGGCCCAAATGATCCGCCCGGCCAAAAAGGCTGGCGCCCGGAGGCGCGCCCGGCCGGGCGGGAGGAGCGCCCGGTGACGCGCCCGGCCGGGCGCGAGATTGCTATTAGAGATAAAAAAAGGCGCGCCCGATCGGGCGGTGCCTCGCCCGATCGGGCGCGTGTTTATTTAGGAAACAATTAGAGTCGTATTAATTTGTTTTAGTTTAGGATTTTTGTACGGAGTATAAATACTCCTCCGTAATACGTTTTTAGATCGTCTCTTCTTTTGGGGGGAGATCTTCTTTTCTCTTCTTCTCCTCTTCTTCTTCCCTAATCTTTTCTCTTAGACTTTCTCTCTCTACTTAGTTTTCTCTTTCTAAACTCTCTCTCTAAACCTTTGTGATTATTTCTTTAATTAATTTCAGAATTATTTTGGTAACGATTTCTCTTCCCTTAATCTTAGTTATTTATTTTATTCCTTTGATCATGATTTATTTTATTGCTTTGCTTAGTTTATATTTAATTATGTATGAGTAGTTTAATTTCTAGGGTTCATGGGGATCTAATAAATAATATGAAGGGGTAAATTATTGTTGTTGATTATTAATGCTAGATTAATTTCCTATTGATTGATTTAATGCTCTGTGACTGGATTAGGCCTATCTTTTATGCATGAGTTTGACAATATTGATTCAAGAATCGAGAGATGAGAATTAATGTTTAGGTCTAGTTTCAATAGGCAAGTTAATTTATAAATGGTTAAGTCAAGATTCGTGAGATGAGATTTAATACCGATAAATTAATTGTGTGATTGTAATAAGGAGCGAGAGCCCTTTACAATCTGATTAATTAATGCATTGATGATTGACTATTATTGATTGTTGGTATTGCATGATGATTTCTTATTGGATTGTTTTAATGTTTTACAATTGCGGCTTGTAAAAGTATAGCAATATTAAATTGATGAATCGAGCAGATGTTAATTTGATATTAAAGGCTATTTTCGATAAGAACTTAGATCTAGTAAATTGCGAGAGCCTGTTAGATCTATGTTGATTAATAAATTGCGAGAGCCTGTTAATCATGTTATTTATGCCATGTCAATGATTGATTACCCTATTTTACCCCGGAATATTATTTACTGGTGAACCTATGCCCTAGATCCTTTTATATATTATTTTCTCCCTTTTCTTACTCTTTTTAGTTTAGTTTCATATTCAACTTTTAATATTGGTTACTTAAATAATTTAGATTATAATATTTAATTAGGAGTAAAAAGACTTGTTTCCCTGTGGAGATCGACCCTACTTCCCTATCTACTTTAGTTAGTGAATTAGGTAATTATTTTTTATTAGGGGATACGACTTTACCCTGTTAAAATTTGATAAAAATGCAAAAAAGCTAACTTAGAAAGCGAAAAATCTAACCTAAGAAAACACACCAAAAATAAAAGAAAAGAGAAAAAGAAAAATACCAAACCAGGGAACCTCTGCGAGGTATGAGTCTTAGCAAATTTTTTTTCTTTTTTTTCTTTTTTTTTTTTTTTTTTTTCCGCCTGGTTTTAACCATTCGACTCTTTTGCAGGCCATGCTGCGCGTCCAAGGGCTCAGGCAACCCCTCAAGGAGAAATCCAAAGAGGTAACAGTCGCTAAAGCTCGGGCCGAGTCCGCCTTAGATCGAGCTCAATTTGATATTGCTCAGAATGAGTATCTGACGCTTGATATGATGTATTCGCAGGCGGAAGCCAATATGCAGGTGAAGAAGGACCTGGACTCGGCCCGCCTGCGCATCACTTCCCTTAAGAAAGAGATTACAACTCTTAAGGAGAAGCTCGAGCCTCTTCAAGATGCCAAAGAAGAGGCCGAGAGAGCCAAGCAGAAGGTGGGCCGCCTGGAGCAGCGCCTCAGCAACCAGGAGAGAGAGGCTCTTGTTAAGCAAATGATGAGCGATTATGAAGCCATCATGCGGGACACTTGGGTGGCTGTACAGCCGGACTCGAACTATCAGATTTGGAAATCCAAATTTGACGAAGCCAGCAAAGCATTCGACGCTCGCCTTATTGAAGAGGCTGAGAATGCTGAGGCCGAGGAAAGTTCTGGGTCCGACTCTTCTGGGGAGTCGTCCTCTGGTGGCGAGGAGGAGGATCAGGCGGAGGAGCAAGAGAAAAAGGATGAAGAGCAGCCGAAGGACGACAGGCCGGCTGCCACTGAAGAGGCTCTCCCCTGATCACTTAAGCTTTTATGCTTTTCTGCGGCCGAATGGCCATGTACTTTTCTTTTCCGGCCTGCGTGCCGAGTATTTGTATCTTTACCGACCAAGGGGTCGGGTAATTTGACAATCTTTCTGGCTTTGCCAGATAACAATCTTAACCAATCGTCTGGTGACGATTGGTCTTTTTAATTTGAATCATTCGGCCATTTGGCTGAAGTTATCCATATTGTTGTCCTTTGCATTTTGAATTTTTCATTGCATGTTTTTGGCTAAGTATTATAACCTGTATACCACGCGAATGTTCTTGCCCCTGGACGGATGTCGAGTGGTTTCGGTTTATTGGATTGATTGACTTAGAAATTTTTGATACTTAGAAGAGTATGCATGGTTTCTAAGTCAATCAATCACTATGGTGATTGCCCCAAACCACGCGGCAGACGTCCATCCAGAATTGGCAAACATAAGTGCTCATTCGGCCAATGACTCGAACTAACTCAAATTTCCAACTTAGCTAATTTGCTAAGGGTAAACCTCCGCCTGTTCTGCCCTATAAGCAAAAACAAGCGCCTCCGGCCATAGGCCTCTTTGAGATAAAATGCTAAGTTTGTAACTTAACCAATTTTCTTTAAAAAAATTGTCCGCCTGTCTTGCCCCATAGGCAAGGGTCAGGCGTCATCCGACCAATAGCCTCAATAAGTGCTAAGTAGTTAACTTGTATATTAATCAAATTATTCCGCCTGTTTTGCCCCTGAGCAATAACAGGCGCATCCGGCTTTTATGCCTCGCTTAGCCTCTACTCATGAAACAGTGACCATTTCTGAACTGCGCTAAATAGAAAATTCAGGTCTTTTAGATTTCACTTTCGATTAAAACAAACGACTGCGAATGCTGCCTTAGCATTCGGTAGGGCCGCTTGATATATTCGTAGAGCAATGTGCCACCCAAATGGGAGATGCTTCTCCTCGACGAATTCGCCCGAATGGACGTCGCCGGTTATCTGACTCATGTTGGAGCAGACGGTCATACTCATTTTGGAGCAGACTGTGACCATTCGGTCTCTTTTTGTTTATTAACATCCGGCCATGGGCCTCATCATGATTTTATCTGGCCTTAGGCCTCTTAAATGATTAAGTAAATATTCGTCAAGTGTTGGTGTAAACTTGATGAGTTTAGTAGGAACGACTGTTCTAAAACAATCGGCTCCTTCAGAGGGACTGGGGCGTCTGCTGTTGGGACAGACGCTTTCCAAACATATTGGCCGTTTGTATTTGGTACAGGCGACACTTAAAAAACTTAAATAAAAAGAGAAGTTGGGAAATGAAGGCATATTCTCATTAACAAAACTTGAGATTACCAAATTGAGGTTTTTACATTCGTACTTAGAAGTAGTACTTTTTCAAGTTGTCTACATTCCAAGTTCTGGGCAGCTGCCTGCCGTCTGGTTCTTCCAGGTGGTAGGTGCCGTCTCTTACCTCCTCATAAATTCGGTAGGGGCCTTCCCAATTTGGGGTTAGCTTTCCCTGTTCATTCGCCCTACCGACTGCCTCCATTTTCCGTAGCACAAAGTCCCCCACTTTGAGAGGACGCTTGTGTACTCTTTTGTTGTAAGTCCGAGTCATTCTCAGACGGTATATCTCATGACGCAAGGCAGCATTGCCCCTGCGCTCTGGAAGTGAGTCCAATGCTAGGCGCATGGCCTCCCAATTCGCCTCTTCATCATACAACATGATTCGAAGGGTCGGCTAATAGTGCTCAATGGGCAGAACAGCTTTTGCACCATACACCATTAGGAATGGGGTTTCTCCCGTTGCCCCTTTAGCAGTCGTTCTGATGGACCAAAGGACGTGTGGTAATTCATCCGCCCAAAGGCCACCAGCCCGCTCAATTTTCTTTTTAATCCCGTCTGAGATTAACTTGTTGAAGGCTTCGACCTGGCCGTTTGCTTGCGGCCGGCCGACTGATGCGAAGAAGCTTGAGACCCCCTGGTCTCCCAGCCAAGTCTTGAGTTGAGGCGTCTCAAATTGAGGACCATTGTCAAAAACCATAGACATGGGCACCCCGAAACGAGTGATTATGTTCCTCCAGATAAAGGAAATGACGTCTTTAGTCTTGATGTTTTTGACTGCCTCAGCCTCTACCCACTTGGTAAAGTAATCCACAGCCACCAATATATAGCGCTTGCCGCCTGGTGCAGTTGTATATGGCCCCAGAATGTCCATGCCCCATTTGGCAAAGGGTATTGGGCTGTGGATGGCCGTCAGGTCTGTAGCCGGACGATGGATGAGCTTGCCAAACTTTTGGCACTTGTCACATTTTTTTACCATTTCCATGGCATCCGACTCCAGAGTTGGCCGAAAGTAAAGCCGCCTGGCCTTGGCTGCGAGGGATCTGCCGCCTATATGGGAGACGCAGAATCCCGAATGCAGCTCTTTGAGGACTTCCTTCCCCTTTTCAGGGGTAACACACTTCAACAGGGGTTTCAAAAAGCCAGCCCTGAAGAGTTCTCCTTGTCGCAACTCGAAGTGAGCTGCTCGTTTTTTTAGAACAGCCGCCTCCCGTGGTGAGTCAGGGAGCGAGCCGTCTGCAAGATAGGCCCGGATGCTGTCCATCCAGGTTGAGCTTCGGTCAAGAATTCCAATGGGGTCTTCCTCAGATTTACTTCTTTTTTCCATGACCTCCCAGAAAACTGACCGAGGCGTTTCACAGGAGGCGGATGATGCCAACTTGGACAGAGCATCCGCCTGATTGTTTGAAGACCTGGGCACTTGAGTTAGAAGAAATTCTTCAAGTGACCCAACTTCACTCTTGACCGCCTGCAAATATTTTATCATGGCCGGATGAGTGGCCTCGTACGTTCCATTAACTTGGAGTACGACTAGTTGAGAATTAGAGCAGGCGGATATCTTCTTCGCCCCTGCCGCCTTGCAATACCGGATGCCGGCCAGCAGGGCCTCATACTCGGCCTCATTATTAGAGACCTGAAACTTGAACCGTAGTGCGTATTTGTACTTATCTCCTTCAGGAGATTGACAGATAATCCCCGCACCACAGCCGTTCACAGTGGAGCTCCCATCCACATACACTTTCCAAACCTGGTCTGTATTGTCCGGAACAACCGGCCTTGTCTTTTCGACAATAAAGTCAGCGAATGCTTGTCCCTTTATTGCCTTCCTTGGTTCGTAAGTGATTTCTAATCCTTGCATTTCAATCGCCCATTTGAGCATTCGTCCAGAAGACTCCAAGGTTGTGAGTGGCCGTTTGATCGGTTGGTCAGTATAGACCTCTACCGCATGCGCCAAGAAGTAAGGTTTAAGCTTCTTGATGGCCATGTAAAGGGCAAGGCCAAATTTCTCAACCATGGGGTACCGAAGCTCCGCGTTTCTCAAAACATGGCTTATGAAATACACCGGGAGCTGGATGCCGTCTCTTTCAGCTAAGAGGACGGCACTGAGGGCATGATCAGAGACGACTAAGTACATGAAGAGCTTCTCTTTAGGCAAAGGGCTGACAAGCCTCGGCAAAGAGTGCAAATGAGTTTTTAGCCTTTGAAAGGCCGCCTCTGCATCATCCCCCCATTCAAAGTTTGTCTTCTTTTTGATTGCCTGGAAAAAGTAGAGACACTTGTCGCCTGACCGACTGAGGAATCTCCCCAGGGCCGCCAGACAACCTGTTAGTTTTTGCACTTTCTTCACAGTACGGGGCGACTGCATGTCGATCACCGCCTGTATTTTCTCAGGGTTGGCCTCTATTCCCCTTTGGTCAATAAAAAATCCGAGAAACTTCCCAGACTCAACACCAAAGACACACTTTTTTGGGTTAAGCATGACCTTGTGCCGCCTGAGTATGGCGAATGTTTCTCGGAGATCAGCAAGGTGATCCGCCTGCTGTTTGGATTTGACTATCATATCATCAATGTACGCCTCTACATTCCTTCCGATTTGATTAATGAAGACCGTATTAATCATTCGTTGGAAGGTAGCAGGCGCATTCTTCAAACCAAACGGCATCACCGTATAACAGAACAACCCCTGATCAGTGACGAATGCCATCTTTTCTTGATCTTTTTTCCACAGGGGGATCTGATGGAAACCTGAATAGGCATCCATGAAACTCATCAGGGCATGCCCGGCTGTTGAGTCGACCAGACTGTCGTTCTTAGGCAGTGGATAGCTATCCTTTGGACATGCCTTGTTGAGGTCTGTGTAATCAACACACATCCGCCAAGTTCCATTCGACTTTTTTACTAACACAACGTTAGCTACCCACTCAGGGAAGTTGCACGGCCGAATGAACTTGGCATCTAACAGCTTTTTTACTTCGGCAGCTGCCGCCTGACTTCTTTCTTCGCCGTGGTTTCTTTTCTTTTGCCGGATGGGCTTCTTTTTAGGATCCACGGCGAGTTTGTGGACAGCGAGATCCGGGCTGATGCTTGGCATCTCCTCCACTTCAAAGGCAAAGATGTCTTTGAATTCCTTGAGCAGCTGGTGAAGGTTTTCACCCAGCTTTGCAAAGGCAATCGTCCCCACCTTAACAGTCCACTCTGGACGGCTGTCATCCAGAGGGATATCAATGTGTTCATCAGCAGGCTGGGGACGAAGATCATCCGACCGTTCCCCGGTCAGTGATTGCTATTGCTTTTCTTTTTTGACCACCACCAGCTGATCAGTCTTTCTTTTCTTTCCGGCTGGTGGGGCCGACTGCTCTTCCTCGACATCGTCGAGGTCAATCATTTGCTTGCCTGAGTGGATGCTGCGGCCGCAGGCTTGACTTCCGAGAGGTAACACTCTCGAGCCGTCTTTTGGTCCCCATTAAGGGAACCAACTGTTCCATCATCCTTCTCATACTTGAGTAGCATGAGAGTAGGGATGATGACGGCCTTACACTCACTAAGAGTGGGTCGGCCAAATATGAGGTTGTAAGCCGTGAGCTCTTCAACCACTAGGAAACGGATGGTCATGTGCCGACCGTCTCCCCTGCTTCCCAGACGGACAGGTAGGTCAATTCGTCCGACTGGGTGCACAAGTCCTCCCCCAAACCCAACTAAGGTGTGGGTGACCTCCATCATGCTATCCGGTTTGTACTTGAGATTGGATAAGCATTTGAGGCTGATAAGGTCAGAGGAACTTCCTGTGTCAATCAGAATTCGGCCAACCAGCTGGTTGGCGACTTTGCACTCAATGACAACAGGGTCATCATGCGGCCGACGGACTTTGCCTCTGTCCTGCTCGGTGATGACAACTTTAGGGAAGGTGGATGTGCTAGCTGCATCCCCCTCCTCAACAGAATTGACCATCTTTCTCAGATGGTCCTTGGTACCCCGAATGGTCGGGCCACCACCGGCAAATCCGCCTGCTATGGTGTACACCGGTTCTTCATCAGTTTCGGCACTCACAGCAGGCTGGGGAGTCTTTTTCCTGGACTGCCCGGATTTGCTTTTGAAGTCACTTTGGACTTCACATAGGACTTCAGCTGTCCTTTGTCGGCCAGACGGTCGAGCTCCCGCTTAAGACTAAAGCAGTCGTTCGTGTCATGACCAACATCCTCATGGAAATGGCAATGCTTGTTCTTGTTCCAATTTTCAGCGGAACCTTTCATAGCAGTCGGCTTTTCAAGAGTTAGCCGATCCTTAATTTCCAAAAGGATGGAGCAGCAGTCCTTGTGGAATTCGTACCTTGGGACGTACGGTTTCCACTCTTTTTTCTTCTTCTGGGGCGGTTGATCAGAGTTATCAATGGCCCAGACTTGCTTTTTCTTTTTGCTCTCTTCTGGCTTAGGAGCCGGCTGAGCAGGCCGACTCTCTTTCTGCCGGTCGGACTTCTTATGGTTCGACTGCTTATTGGAGGAGCAGAGTTCGGTCGCCTGTATGTAGGCTTCCGCCTCTCGCAAGGCTCCTTGTAGGGTAAAGATTTGTTTGCGGACGAGTTCGTACTTAAAAGTAGACCCGTCCTTCATACCCTTAAAGAAGTCTGTGAAGGCGACCTCATCAGACAGCCCATGAATCTGGATTCGGACCAGATTGAACCGCCTGACGTAGGATCGCAAACCTTCTCTATCTCCCTGCTGTACATTGCCCAAGTCAAGACTTGTCTTTTTGGCAGGGATGTTCATAGAGAAGTTTGATGCAAACAAGAACGCAAGCGTCTTGAAGCTATTTATGCAGCCAGCCGGCAGGTTGCCAAACCACTGCTGGGCTATGCCCTTCAGGGTGGCTGGAAAGCAACGACACCATGCGGCATCATCCAACCCCTGTAAATACATGAGGTGGGTGTATGCCAACAGGTGGTCCTCTGGGTTGGAGGTCCCGTCATAGGCTCCAACCAGAACGTTTTTAACTTTAGCCGGCTGCACGGCTTCAGTTATTTCTCTGGAGAAAGCAGAGGGTTGGTCTCCAAGGTGCTGCAGTCTAAGCTGCCAGTCCATCGGCTGATAGCCGTATACCGCCTGTCCCCCGTAGAGGGTAGGCTGCATGTAAGGTACTACTGGCGCCTGGTACAGTGGCGGTGCCATGTACTGGGCGGATTGAATCACATGAGGCCCAGACTGAACCCTTTGGCTGCTTGCTGGGGTCTCATGTACAGACTGGGAACACCTCACAGAGGTATTCCGAAAGCTATCATGATAAGTCGACGTTGAAGCCGACTCTGATTGCTGGGTTCTCCTCTCCTTAATGTATTGCCGAGCGTCAGAGAACGTTTTCTTGCTACCATCCGGCTGTATGTGCCGGATGGGTTTTCTTGCGCCCGTTTCTGGGAAACGGAGCTGATTAAGGTCAAATTGGGGCCTGGCCTTCTCCTTAGGAGCAGGATGAGGAGTCGGCTAACGGTCCCTGACCGACTTCTGTTTGCCAGCTTGGGCTGGCTTCTTGGCCGACTGCTCCTTTCTAGGAGTAGGCGACTTCTTTGAGGCGAGCTGCTTGATTTCACCCCTGAGGCTGCTCAAGAGTGACATTAGCTCATCCCGAGTGACGGGAGTTGATCCTGCCGCTTGGGAAGGATCAACCGGCCGCCCCGAGGGCTTCTTTGGCTGACCAGCAGTTTTGCTTGGCCCTGCCTGGTCATGGTGGCGCTCCCGCCTTTCCTTACTGCGGATGCGTTTAGAGATGAGGGATCCATTTGGATCCACATAGGTTTCGACATCAGCGTCGTCACCTGAGTCATGGTCCGTTTGGACCAGTACATCATTTGGAGGCCGAATGGCCTCCGGATTTGGTACAAGCTCTTGTGAAGCCATTTCAGAGGTACTCTCCCCACAGACGGCGCCAAATATTTCGGGGTTTTTGTCCCTCGGGAGAGTTACAACACTGAAACTAGATTCAACTGAGGATGCCTGTACCTGCAAAGCAAACGGACCGCCGGATGGTCGGTGGTCCGCCTCCGAAGATTAAGTCAGTAAACGTTCGGAAATAAAACGTGCGGAAGTAAAGTTATCTGCTTGGATTCCAAGCTCAGGTAAAGTGCTGTGTGTTCCTTGAAAACGACAGCTCTGTGGTAAGTGACGTATGGTCTCGTATTGCGTGTCAAAATTCTCTCTCTTTTTCTGTGTCGTCATAAATGACATAATGTCCCTATTTATAGGGTCCTTTTGAAAAGTGTGCCTTCCTAGGATCTGGTGACCTAGGAATTAGGTCACGCCGTTTTGCGGCGCCTCGGGATTTGGGCCTTAGAAGGCCTCCATCCCAGGGCCAATGCCTGAGTGACACGTGTCACTGTGCCCAAAAGGATTTTGAAGCACTTTTTGTGTGACACGTGTCGCCCCTTGAATAGTCCCTGCTGGACCTTCAGTCCACGTAGGACGGAGAAGAGCCCACCCTCCACGTGTCATTATTCCATAGGTCCAAATGGCACCTATACGGAGGACACGTGGCGCTTTCTGATTGGGCCACCTGGCCGGGTATGAAATACCCAAATCACAAACTAATACTCAAATTCATTGACATACCAGGAACTAACACACATTCCTAACCAAATCAACTAGCCAAGCACTATATTCACAAGCAGTTGGGCAAAATTGACGCATGTTAAGTTTTCAAGGCAATCAAACATCGAATCATGATCAACTAATTCACAATGCTTATCATCATATACCAAGAATCAAAACAATTTTTCTCAGGTATGGGGCACAGGGAAGCATGATTTATAATTCATTGGAACGTATTTTTGGATTTTTTATTTTTCAATTTTTTGTATTTTTCATATATAAGAAAGCAATAAGACTAACCTAGAAAGCAATAAATCTAAACTAAGAAAACACACCAAAAATAAAAGAAAAGAGAAAAAGAAAGATACCAAATCCAAAATCTCCCCCAAGCCAGAATCAGACAATGTCCTCATTGGCTCGGGAACTAGCCCAGCATAGCTAGTCCTGATCATCTATCCTCATCCATGTGGCCGAACCCTGCACCTCCACTGCCGCCTGCACCACCTTCACCAGAAGAGCTACCACCAAAATAATCAGCATGAAAATTCCCCCCCCCCACCGCCGGTCCCCTGAAAGGAATGTTCTGGCCGTACCCATGGAAGGCCGAATAATCAGTGTAAATACCACATGTAGTGGGATCCCTATCATATCCCTGGGGTGGAGGCTGAAACCAGTCAGGGTAAATAGCATCGTAGGGAATGTTGCCCCGACGAGCATAATCATCGTACATAGGGTAGAGAGCTCTACCCTGGTTCCTCTCCAGGTACCCTAACCTCTGGTCTATAGAGCCTACCATCCTCCTAAGGTTAGTATGGGAATGCTCGATACGTCCTAAGGCCTGACCTATGCTCTGAAGATCCCAAACTGGGTCAGATTCAACATGAGGGACGAAGTGAGACATGCGAGGTGGAGAAAACGCCACCTCGGGCTGAGGTTGAGGCTGGGGTGGTGGTGGTGCTTGCCCCCTAGCGTTGGCAACTAAAAGGTCATACGTGTAGGATGGTTGCCCTGGGGGAAAGGCGGTCAATTCAGGACTAGGTAAGGGAAAGATGGGCAAAGGCTGCTCGGTCCCAGTCCTAATACACTAGTGGGGTGTCTGCTCAGTATCCGGTCGTACCCACCCCAACTCCTCAAAATACCTAGCAGTCATATAGGTATCTGGTCCACAGTTGGTCAGTTGGTGGGGTCCATCCTCAACAAAACCGGCCTTTTTCACTACTATTCTAGTGATAAGGCCACCTAGACGGATAGGGGTAGTAGCGGTGTTACTAGCCGTGGCATGTCTGCTCAGATGGTGAATAATGTACCTACCTATATTCAATTTCCCAAACCTAGACACATAGTGACCTATAACAGCTAGCTCGTTAGTTTGGGCGTTATAGGGCTCGATCCTACCTAAAAAACACAAACCTGCAAATCTTTGCCAGATTTTTGGGACAGGGTGATGAATAGGTTTGGTACTAGCATGTTGGGGGTCGGGAGTAGGCAAACCAGTCAAAGCATGATATATGTCACCCATTTTGTAATCAGCATGCCATTGGAATGGTAATTCAGAATTTTATTCAAATAATTTACAAAATTCCACAAATGTTAAACTAATATTTCTATTGTTCAACCTAAAAATTAAATTCGGCCCATTTCTACTATTTACAACTTTCAAAGAAGACAGGAATTCACAAGTTAATTCACGGTATGTAGGATAGTGCATATCAACAAATTTTCTCATGCCTATGTCATTCAAAAATCGTTTCACAAAATCATAAAAACCATACGATTCTAAAGTAGGGCGGTGTAACCACCGTGAAGGAATTACCTCGCGCCCGATTAGGTGTTCTAGCCGCTCCTTTTGCTCCTGGCTAGCGATACGGATCGTCGGCCAGTACGGGAGTTGCAAATCAGGATCGTATTCCTCCCTCGAACTAGAACTCCTACCGAAAATAGACCGAGCCCTCTTTGAAGCCATGGTAGAAATGGGTATGAAATTAATTTGAAAGAAATTCGAAAATTTTTATATAGAAATGTAGAGGATGAAGAGAGGAGTAATAATATGTAAAAAGTTTTGGATTTAGGTGAGAATTGGAGAAGAAATCTTAGAGAGAAGCTAGAGAGAATTTGAGTTTTAGAGAGAGAAAGTTATGGAGGAAGTAGAGTGAAATGAGAAAGAGACGAAGAAAAAGGAAGAAGAAAGGGGTCGGGTGCGTCGCGCCCAGTCGGGCGGGTGCTCGCCCGGTCGGGCGATCTAAGTTTTAAAATCTGTTCTATTCTCGCGCCCGGTCGGGCGATATGAACGACCCGATTTCATATATTCTCGCGCCCGGTCGGGCGCCCTTCGCCCGATCGGGCGATCTGATGATATATTTTTCGCCTCTTCTCGCGCCTGGTCGGGCGAGGCTTGCCCGATCGGGCGGACGAATAAGTTCGTATACGACGAGTTTCGCGCCCGGTCGGGTGCCTATCGCCCGGTCGGGCAAAAATACTTGATTTTGAAACCTAGCTCTCGTGCCCGGTCGGGCGAGCTTCGCCCGGTCGAGCCCGAGGCCAATCGTTGAATATCTTATTTTCTTCTTTACTTCAAATTTTGGCTAACTCTTTTCCTTCAAACCTGTATAAACACTCATAAAACTCATTAAATTCCCTCATCTCTCCTCTCATATGAAAAAGAAAGAAAAACTAGTCTAAAAAGCATTAAAAATACGGGTTTCCTCCCGCAAAGCGTTGGTTTATTTAGGTCCCGCACGACCTTCTTACCAAGTACAACAACTAGGACCCTTTGCCTAACGCTTGATCGGGCGGTTTCTCACCCGGTCTAGCGGTGTTTTGGCTTCGACGTGGCTTCCTGACATGCCCTGTGGGACGCCAATTCACTTTGTCTGGTGGATCCTCCTTGACTTGGACTGGGAGGTCTTCAATGCTACGCACTAAAGATCCTTCTTTGATCGAGGGTTGCTTCAAATTGGCATTGCATTTAACACTTGCAACTCGATCTGGCGGAACACTTACCGTAAGCTCAAATTACACAACTTGCTTGATTGATTCCACCTTTTCGTCCTTGAAACCAAGACCAACAGTGTAGAGGGCTCTTTCCACTACTAAAATTCGGCCAAATTGCGACCACTTATTTACGACCGCCATAAAAACAGTTGCAATTTGCGATCGTTTTTCAAATGGTCGCAAAATTACGACCGTTTTTCAAACGGTCGCAAAATTGCGACTGTTTTTGCCCAAAAAAAACGGTCGCAAGAGTATTTAAACAATTTTTTTTAAAAAAAACATATGAAAAATAATTGTAAAAGAAAAATAATCTATTACGACCGTGTAAAGCGGTAGCAAATTTCACAAATTGCGACCGTTTTATAAAGGGTCGCAAATTTCACAAATATCAAAAATTGCGACCGTTTTTAAAACGGTCGCAAATTTCACAAATTGCGACCGTTTTATAAACGGTCGCAAATGTCACAAATTGCGACCGTTTTTTAAACGGTCGCAAGTACCAAAAAAGCGGTCGCAAAAGGGGTTAATATATATTTTTTTAAAATAGGGTATAAAAGGATACCCCCATTCACCCAAACCCTAACCCTCTCTTCACTCACGCCGTTCTTCTACTCTTTCTTTCATTCTCTTCTCTTTCCTTTCTCTCTCCTCTTTCCTTATCTTTCTCTTTCCTTTTTCCTTTTCTCACGCTCCTCCATCTCTCTTGTCATTTCTTAGCTTTCTCTTTCCTTTCTTCTTCTTAAGTCTCTTTGCCTCCATTAACCGACGCTTGCACCACTATTTCCTCCATTTTTGGTCTATTTTTCTACTTCATTTTTTCTTTATCTATGAATTTTCATCAACAAAGTATTTCGGGTGTTCGGATTTTCATCAACAAACGAACAATTATGGTGTTTATGGTCAAATTGGACCATAAAAATTCCAGATCTGGAGTTTTTTATGGTCCAATTTGACCATATAAACCCAAAAATGAAGAAATATGAGGAAAGGTTTGTGTTTTACTTCATTTTTTATTCGATTTTCCATGTTTATTTTTATACAAATTTTTTTTGATTTTATTTTCGATTTTTGTTTTGAGTTTTTGTTCGAATTTCGACGATTTTGGGTTTAATTTTTAGTTTCGTTGATTTTGTTTGATTTTGCGAACTTTGTTCATATTTGGTTAGAACTTTGTTAACTTTGTGATTGATTTCGAATATTCCTTGATTTTGTTAATTATTTCGGTTAATTTGTTCAAATTTTCGTCAATTTTATTCGTGTTTTGTTGATTTGTTCATATCTTCATTGATTTTGTTCGTGTTTTGTTGATTTGTTCATATTTTCGTTGATTTTTTTCGTGTTTGGTTGATTTTGTTCATATTTTCGTTAATTTTTTTCGTGTTTTTTGATTTTGTTCATATTCTTGTGAAGTATAGTTTGATTTTCGTTAAATTTTGATAATTTTGTGGGGGGTTTTTTAGGGTATTTTTTTTTTATAAAATCAAATGTTTTGGGATGGCGGCGATGTATGCTTGGTAAAGGTTGTTTAGGCAGGGTGGTGGTGGTAGGTTGGGTGGAAAGTGGCGGTGGGGCTGGCTTCGAAATACAGTCAGTGAGTGTTTTTATTTCTTTTTTTTTAATTAATCAAAACAATTTGCGACCGCCAGAAGCAGTCGCTATTTTCTAGAATTGCGACCGCTTAAACAAACGGTCGTAATTAATTTAATTTGCGACCGCCAAAACCAGTCGCTATTTCCCAGAATTGCGACCGCCTGAACGGTCGTAATTATATTAATTTGCGACCGTTCCTCACACGGTCGTTGAAAATACTAAAAACGGTCGCAATTTTAATTGCGACCGTCAACCAGTCGTAATTTTTTTTGTTTTGCGACCAAAGGAATAACGACCACCACATTACGACCGTTGACGATCGTAATCACTTTTTGCGACCGTTTTTGCTATTTTCTACGACCGTCAGAGGCGGTCGCAATTCAACTTAATTTTAGTAGTGTTCTATTGAATCAACTTCCTTCTGCCATTTGTCTATCTCATCTGAAAGGGATGCAACACAAGATACCGCCTCCAAGGGATCTTTTTCAAGAGCTTGGGGCTTGTTAGAATAATTATGAACCACATTAACACTATAGCACTTCTCCTCTGTCATGGGGCTTTTAGGGGTATTATTAAGATTAAAAATAATTTTATCGTCCCCTACTGATAGTGTTAACTTGCCACTTCTCACATCTATGATTGCTCCTGCAGTGTTGAGGATTGGTCTACCTAAAATAATTGGGGTTTGCATGTCCTCAGCCATATCAAGAACAACAAAATTAACAGGTATATAAAATTTACCTACTCTAACGGGGACATCCTCTAAAACACCTAAGGGGTATTTGAAAGAACGGTCGACCATTTGTAGAGTAATATTAGTAGCTTTTAATTTACCCATATTCAACTTAGAACACACAGATAATGGCATAACACTAACGCTAGCACCCAAATCACACAATGCATTATCAATCATTAGATTGCCTATATGACAAGGGATAGAAAAACTACCCGGATCTTTTAATTTAGGTGGAGATTTATTTTGAAGTACGGCACTACACTCTGCAGTGAAAGCTATTGTCTATACCTCACTAATAGACCTTTTCCTTGTCAATATTTCTTTCATAAATTTTGCATATGAAGGAATTTGTGTGATTAATTCAGTGAAGGGAACTGTTACCTTCAAATCTTTCACCATCTCCAGGTACTTACCAAACTGCTTATCCAAATTTGTTTTCAGTTGACGATTGGGGAATGGAAGTTTGATAATTGGCTTTGGAGCATTGTTGCTCTTATCTGGAGTAGTCACCTTCTCTGGAGTCGTACCCTGCAATGTAGAATTAGATATATTAGTACTATGCTTTAGCCCTGCAAGGCTATTAGCTACATTGTCAGGTTTAATGGAATCAAGATTAGCATTATTTAATAAAACAGGTTCATCAACTCTGGGCATAGGGGGACCTTCATAGTTTGAACCACTCCTTAGAGTAATTGCATAGGCTTGATCCATAGGCCTGGTCGGCTGTGCTGGCAGATCTCCCTGTTGGCGGGCTTGTAGAGTAGCGGAAAGTTGTGCAATTTGATTATCTACAATTTTATTATGTGCTAGAATTGAATCAATTTGCGCATCTCTACTCTCCATGTGCTTCTGCATATTAACCAACATCGCTCTAATTTCCATCAAAGAAGGGTTGGAAGATGAGGAGGGTTGTTGTGGTTGGTTCTTCTGGCCAGCATTGGGATGGTAATATTTCTGCTGCTGTTGCTGTGGCGCCTGTGGTTCTTGTGGTGGTGGATTTTGAACATTAGTACTCCGGTAGGAAAGGTATGGATGATTCCGATACCCAGGATTGTAGGTGTTGGAGTATGGGTTATTCTGCCTATAAGCTTGAAAGGAATTAACTTACTCCACGGAACTCCTGCAATCTTGTTCCCAATGACCTAAAATTCCACAATTTTCACAGAAAGCCTCATTAGTATTATTATTAATTGCATAAACATTAGCTACATTAGCAGTGCTAAGATTATCTAATTTTTGGCAGATAGAGGTCAGTTAAGCTTGCAAAAAGGATACAGAGTCAACACTATGCTTCCCCTTGTTAGCAAATCCTTTAGGATTCCCATATTGGGAATTATGTATCGCCATGTCTTCAATAACTTGACCTGCATCATCAACATTAAGATTCATAAATCTCCCACTAGCTGCAGAATCTAAAATTATTCTAGATGAATTTCCAATGCCATTGTAAAAGGCTTGGATTAACTGCCATTGTGCTAAATTATGATGGGGGCATTCTCTTTGTAGGTCCTTGAACCTCTCCCAAGCCTCATATAAAGATTCATCGGCTTCTTGGGCAAAGTTCTGAATCGCACTCCGTAGTACGGCTGTTCTCTCTGCAGGATAATACTTGTTATAAAAATTCAAAACCAGAGTTTCCCAGTCAGTTATACCAAGTGCAGTTCTATTTAAGCCATTAAACCACAATTTAGCTTTTCCAGTCAAAGAGAAAGGAAAGAGAATCTCCCTGATTTGGTCTTGTGTGACCCCGGCTTGCCTGATGGTATTGCAATATTGACAATAGTCTGCAACGTGAAGATTTGGGTCTTCACCCATAGCTCCACTGAATTGCTTCCTCTCTATAATCGTTATAAATTGGGGTTTAATTTCGAATTGTACCCCATCAAGAGCCGGAGTAGGGGTGAGATGTGGAAAATCTGTGAGCTTTGGTTGTGAGTAATCATTAAGCTTCTTTGGAGCCGTAATCTCTGATTCTGTATCTGATGATACCTCTGAATCGCTAGAACCAGTTGGAGGATCGCGCTGATTATTATTATCACCAGAGCCCGCCAGAATTTGCTTGTAGAAATTCTTCTGTCTATGAAAGGATCGTTCGATCTCAGGATCGAATGGGATGTACCCTGATCTGGAACACCTGGGGATAAACAAAAAAACTAAACGCAAATATGAGATTTGCCTCAAAGAACTAACGTTCTCTGAGACAAAAAGAAATAACCTAGACTACAAAAATAATCAGTAATAAAAATAAAACCGTTTCCCCGGCAACGGCGCTAAATTTTGACAAGGTAAAGTCGTATCCCCTAATCAAAAGTATTACCTAAATCCTCTAACTAACGTAGATAGGGAAGTAGGGTCGAATCCACAGAGAAACGAGTCTTTCTATTCCTAATTAAATAAAGTAATCTAAATTATAAAGTAGCTAATATGTGAATTTGAATGTGAAACTAAACTACGAAGATTAAGAATAAGGAGAAAATAATATATAAAAGGATCTAGGGCATAGGTTCACCAATAAATAATATTTCAGGGTAGAATATAATAATCATTCATCAATGAATATATTAATCAGATTATAAAGGACTTTCGCTACATATTATAATCAAACAATCAATTTACCGGTATTAAATCTCATCTTTCGAATCTCGACCTAACCATTTATAAATTAACTTGCCTATTGAAACTTGACCTAAACATCAATTCTCATCTGTCGAATCTCGAATCAATATTGTCAAACTCATGCATAAAAGATCAGGCCTAATCTAGTCACAAAGCATTAAATCAATCAATAGGAAATTAATCTAGCATTGACAATCAACAACAATAAATTATCCCTTCATATTATTTATGGATCCCCACAAACCCTAGAAATAGAACTACTCACACATAATAGAAACTAAACTAATCAAAGCAGTAAATCAAGACATGATCAAAGGAATAAAATAAACAACTAAGATTAAGAGAAGAGAAATAGTTACCAAACTAATCTGGAATTAGGAATGAATTAAGAACAAAAGTATAAGAGAGAGAAAATCTAAGAAAACAATTAAGAGAGTAAAGAAAAGAGTAAGAAGTCCATCTTAAAATCGTTTTACAAAGAAGTATTTATACTCCGTACAAATCCTAAACTAAAACAAACTTAAACGACGAAATTAACCCCTAATAATTACAAGCGCCCGATCGGGCGAGGCACCGCCCGATCGGGCGCGCCTTTTTTGCTTCTCTCGCCCGGCCGAGCGCGCCTCCGGGCGCTAGCCTTTTTGGCCGGGCGGCTCTCTTGGGCCACTATCTGGACTACGATTGGGCTCCGATTCTTCGGGCCAATCTGGGTTTCCTCTTCGGGTCTTGAATACTCGGTCCAAATGCCCCGGTATCACACATACCGAGGCCTTAATCACCGGTTCGATGGCTCTAACCGGCCCTGGGCTATAAAATCTGGTTGTGCTTCTCCAATGCTCGTGATTGCTCCATAATATATCGAGAAAATGCTCTAAAAGTTCAAATCCCTGCAAAAGTCAACCAAATCTACGAAAACACTAGAAAATACCAATTAGTAATAAAAGTGGCTCTAAAGAGCCAAAAACACTACTAATTATGACCAAGGGACGGGGGTAAAGTATTGTATAAAATAAACACATCAGGGGTTGCGTGAGAAGGACAGTTGGAGCAGGGGAGTTGGCTGCAGTTGCTTTTTCGGTTATTGAGAACGGTGGCGCGTCTGGTGGTTTTTGATGGTTGGTGGATGTGGTGAATTGGTGGTTTAATTGGTGAGTGGTAGAGACTCGAATTGGGAGTTGGCTGGTGGTTTGGGTTGCGGCGGCTGGCTGCAAATTGTTGGTGGGGTGGATGCGTTTGTTGCTGTTGTAGTTGGTGGTGTTGAGGAAAGCAGGGAGCAGGGGAGATGAGTGCGTGACTGGTGTGGTGGAGGATAAGTGTCTGTGGGGTGAAGGGTTAAGGGGCAACAACTACGATGCTTGGAAGCTTCTTGGATTGAAACCTTTGACTCGAACCTCCGACCTCCGAACACAAATATGACTTTGAAACCCGTAACACCTACAACCAAAAACACGAGGGTATTACCACGAGATAAAATAAAATAAGATAAAGATAAAAAAAAAGAATAACTTAAAAATAAAATCAAAAGAAATTAAATAAAATAAAGAAAACAAATATGAAAATAAAATAAAATAAGAAAATGAGAGAAACTAGGAATTATTAACTAAAAACACGAAAATAAACTAAAAACTATTAAAAACTACTAAAATACTCAAAATAAAGATAAAAGACGAGAATAAGCAAATAAAAGAAATAAAGGACAAAATGGGCTAAATTATTAGAAAATAAGCCGGAAAATGACTCAATAAACACCTTAAAAGTGACATAAAAGTCACTTATCACAATACTGCCGGAATATTTAAGGTGAGACTGCCGCCGAGTTGGTTGCCGGAGTTGTACTCAATACTTGCTAAGTTGTGCGCCGGTCATCTCTCCGACCAACAATTCAAGCTCACCCACTTAGTAATTTTAATACTTTTTCTTTTGTTTTTCCCTTAATTTCTTTTTCTACACTTTATGTTCTTTAATCATCAATTAAAATTTTACTAGTTAATTACTAGCTTCGTACAACCATGTTATGGTTTGTTGTAATTTTGTTAATTGATTTGATGTTTTTCATAATATTTGATATTTTTGGATTTTTTTTTGTTAAATTTCGTGTTATGGTGAAGTTTGTCGTGTGGATATTTTTAGTTTTAGAGATTAGAATTCTAATTTATTTTTGCATTGTAAACTATTAATTTCTTTTAATTAAGTCTAACATTCAAATGGGTAATTTTCAAATTCATTTGCTTTGGTTAAATGTGTTCAAAGTTGCTGTCTTTTGTGGTAATTTGTAAATAGTGGCTTGATTCTTGTATTACAACTGGTAATTAACTAAATAATTTGCATGTTATTGGTTAAATGATGTTTGATTACTTGTTTTTTTAAGTTGCATGTTATATAATTATTATTATTATTATTATTATTATTATTATTATTATTATTATTATTATTATTATTATTATTATTAATTAAGTCTCATTGTATTTGCAGATTGTGGAGAATTCAACGATGATGAATATGCTAAATTAGTGGGAGAATTAGAGGAAGAATTTGAAACATAGGACATCGATTCCGGAACAAGTGGAGTTTGCACCGAATAAGTCAAGGCCTAATGGATTTCTTATATGTATTTTAATATTTCTATACTTGTAGTATTTTTAGTATTTGGATTTTGGACAATTTGGAGTTACTGTTTTTTTTCTCCAATATGTTAAGTATGTACTTTTTATTTGACTTGAAGGCCGTAGTCAGGCCTACTGTAGTACAATTTTTTTTAATAGATTTAAATTTATTTGTGGTGGATTTCAGGTGGGGATGGGGCGGGGATTAGGTGGGGCTAAGACAGGGATGGATAACTACATGGGGATGGGGCGGGGGTGGTTTTGAAGTTAGACCCACCGGGGCGGGGATGGGGAAAATTTCCAGACCCGCCGTGGGGATGGGGATGAAAATGGGAGGCGGGGATGGGGATGGGAATGCCAAAACCCGCCCCGCCCCGCCTCGTTGACATCCCTAACTGTAACGGGGAATACCCAATCAATAAGCCTGATCAACAAACATTGTAAATCAAATGAAAATTGAGTAATTTTCTGTAATTTTTTTTACAAAAAGGAAATTTTGCAAAAAACCACCTTTTAAATTTTGTTTTTTTGTATTTAACCACCTTATAAAAAAATGCAAAAAACCACCAATTTTAAAAATTTTGTTGCAACTTACCACCAATTCAATGAATAACAATTGATAAATTTGGTTAAAAAAGTGGTAATATGCAACAAAATTTTTAAAATTGGTGGTCTTTTGCAACATTTTTTTTTAAAAGGTGGTTATATGCCAAAAAAAAAAAAAAAGATTTAAAAGGTGGTTTTTTGCAAAATTTCCAAAAAAAAATAATTAAAAAAAATTAGGATTTTATTTTAGATATACTCAATATTACGAACCCAAGTTCACAACAACCACCACCGCTTGAAGTCCATCACATTCATCACAATATGTCTTCTCGTCAATCAACCACGGAGGCTTCCTCTTCTTGTTCATCCTTTCTCACTGCAATGACCCAACACCGTTTCACGATGGTAATAAAACAACACTCTGGTAGCAAAGAGTGTAAATTTAGGGTCATACTTACCCTTTAGGGAAAGCATCTTCTTCGCAACGACATCTTCATCTCAACGACAATGGTATTGCTCATGGGGAGGAAGGAGGAGAACAATTTAAACAGCCACTGATGTACTGATGTGAGAAGAGAAGAAGATTTCAATTACTTATTTGTCCCCGTTTTTATTGCTGAAATTACCAATATACCCCCTGTTTTGGGTGTTTTTGTCCCTCGGGAGAGTTATAGCTTAGAGACTGGTTGCGCGCAACCTGTACCTGCAAAACAAAGGAGACTCCAGTTGCTGGTGCTCCGCCTTCGACGATCAAGTAAGTACTTGAGTAAGAATAGGACAAAGTGCGGAAATAGAGATGAGATCTTTTCGGATTCCGAGAGTAGGTGTTTCTCTGATGTAAGAGAATGTAGGGTATGCTGTAATAAATTGTAGATGTCCCAAAAATGGGGGGAATCTCCCTATTTATAGGTCAAATTCAGCAGCATCTCAGACGTAAGGTACCGCCTCTACCCCCTTCAACTCATTTACATTTGCTTCAATTTATTCAATAAATGGACTCATCGCCAACATACACGGCACGACCTAGGTCAGTAGTCAGCTGGTCAGCTAGGACGGCTGAGTCTAGGACTGGGAGTGTCGGCTCTGAGTGCATGGAGCAATTTTTTACTCCTCAACCGACCATTTATGTGTCTGTGCAGGACACGCTGGCTAGAACTAAACAGACAACCACCAAACGGCGTCGAAGAGACGGTACTTTGGAAGTGTCGTCCAATGAAGTAACCCCGGTTGAGGGGTCAGAGAGCAATGAAGGCTCAGGGGAATATTCCCCGTCTGGGAAACCTATAACCCCAAGTGACGTAATCTTATACGATGAGGGTAGAGACGGTGAGGGAGCCATCTCCCAGATGAACCTTGATGAAGCTGGCCCCATAAACTGAGACGGGGAAGAGTCTGCATCGAGGTCAACCGACGAAGAGGGATCGAGACGGTGAAAGCTCCGCCTTAGGGTCTAGCTCTGAGGATGATAGTGATTCCCCTCTTTCCCCGCTTGAGGATAGTGAATTCGAAGAGAGGAAAAAATGGGAAGCAAAGGATGATCCCTTTAATATCCATATCTCCGCTAAAGACATGCAGATAATGCTAAAGGGCATTGAAAGCTTTGTAAAGAAGCGGCCCCTGGGAAATGGATATACTATCCAGGTGCCGCCTGAGCTAGGCACCATCTCTTGGAAAGATGACTAGGAGAATGCAAATTCTTACTTTGGATGCTCTGAGGCGGCAATTCTGGCAGGCCTCCGGTTCCTGCTTCACCATGCTGTCAGGGCCATACTTAGGGGTTATGGCCTGGGCGTCTGGCAGCTCACCCCGAATTCATGGGCTAACACTCTAGGATATGTCGCCGCTTGTGAGATGCAAAACTTGAACCCTAGCTGGGAGGCTTTTGCACACATGCACTATCTTAGCCACAACCCAAGTGGTTGGAGGGCGTGGTACACCTTGACCACCCTCTCTCAATATCAAATGACATTGGACAAGGTGTCCAAATATGAGAGTTGGAAGACCCGTTTCTACCTGTTGTCTGCCCCAACCCATCGAGAGAACCGGGAGCTACGCAGGTATGATAAAAAGCCCGACCTATTGGGTCGCAAATGTGCTCTTCCCTGGATACCAGGGGATGACTATGACGCTATCATGGAAACCATGTTTTTTGAGCTCCATTCGGAGACACTCTTAACCAGGGATGTAATAAAGGTCCTAATTGGATTCCCATGTTGTAACACCCTAGAAATTCCTTTCTTTTAAAATACCTGTTTTGCCCTGTTTAAAAATTTAAATAGGAATATCTAAGATATTACCGCCACCGTGAAAACGGCTAAGGCAACCATCAAAGACACACAGCGGAAGACTAATTTCAAAACCATTCAAAACAAGTCAACTTGAAAAGTCAACCAACGAAAGTAAAGTCAAAACCAAAGTCAAACAAAGTAAAATAAAACCATCCTACAATTTGGAACCATTGTAGGCCCTTATTAAAACCAAACCAACTTTAAAACTTTTGCGTTAGTCATGCATGATAATAATATCATAAATAATTAAAGCATTAAACACATCATATACTTATAGAAACTAGCACGATTCGCTCTTCACTCATGCCCATTCACGAATATGCTTCATCACCTGAAAACCTCCTCTCTACTTGTCCCCACAACTCGCCATTAGAAAATGGGTCGTCGTAGGGCCAAAGTAAAGACATGGCCAAACACACAAACACACACAATCAACAAAGCTGAGTACATAAGCGTAATTAAACACACTAACATGCTTTCACCTATCAACACACACTTACCTCATTGCACCTGTTTACAAGCACACACAACAATCAACAAGACACATTAACTAGACACTAAATAATTCATTTAGCGTTGATTACGCATCGAACGGGTTTCCAACTATACCTCCCCCAAATAAATTGAGGTTAACTGACACGGGAGCTAACCGTTCCAGCGACAAAACCACTCAAAGGTGGCGGAATTCCTGCGCATAATAATAAATAAAAAGGAATGTATAGCGTCCTGTACTCCATTAGAAGTTATGGTTAAATATAAAACCCCATAACTCCCCGCATTGTTCATACTCAAGGCATATATGTTCCAAGAGTTTTGGTGCGTAATCTCTTTCACTTTACATTATTTACGTGTTATTGGACTTGGTGATGACTCTCAAAGCATAATAAATCAATCAACAATAATTATTCAATCAACCAAACATACCTTTAATTCTTGAATAATTAGTGACAACATAATATTTAATGTTGAACCCCTTTTAATTCTACCTCAGTGTCAAAGACACCTTAAACGCATAAAGGGCCAAAAATCCTATCCCTCGGTGTTAAAAACACCTTAAGTGCACAAAGGCACCAACATACAATTTATTCCTCGTGTACATAGACACTTATATAGCTCCTTCCTCATGCTTAAAGCATCAATAAAAAAATTATATGAACCATAATAAAATTCCTTTACAATATTCCAAGCCAAATTAAACATGTAGTTTAATTAAACATGCACTCTAACATGCCATAATTAAAAGTATAGTCCATATAATCATGCCAAAATCTAATTTTCAAATCCATAGACCATCACAAATAATTCATGCTTCACAATTTAATCACCAACACCGATACTTCACAATTCCATACGTAAACCTTAGCATGATACTACTTGTAATTGATTGAAATCAAGCCTAGCATGATTCTACATCATCAAAATATGCTAAGTACGCGAACGTACCTCAAGTAAGCCCTTAAAGTAGCCGATTACACTACAACAATTCCCGAATTAAGTCTCCTACATAAAGAGACAATAATACTATATTAATTCTCCTTGTATACACAATTTCCAGCAACTTAAATGTACTTTAGATTACTTAAAATAATCTGAAACTTATTTAAAAACCCCTATTTAAACTCATTTTTAATGGGTAATCACACCCTTTTATTAAAATCACAATTATACTACTTTAAATAAAATTCCAGCATTTTAAACTAATCAAAAACCCCTTTAAAACTTCATCAAAATACATCTTTATACTTAAATTATCCATAGAAACATTAAATTATATCTTACCCCTTTTAAACTCAAGGATAAAATTTAAAGCATAAAAAAAACACTTCGTTAAAAATCAAAAACTGCCCGAAAATCATATTTAGAAGCTGAATTTGGCCACGAGAGGATGGTATTCACTACCAAAGGTAGTGAGTCTTTCTTAAAACATTGTTTCCACATGGAAAACACTACTTTTTTTTTTTTTTTTTATCAAAATCGGACGAGTTCAGAACCTGATCGGGATTAATATTAACGAACGAAAATCTAATTATTAAAACATGAATTTACGTGTTCAAAATAATCTGGAATTAAGTTAAACTAATCAGTAGTTATAATCACCAAAATTTCAAAACATCATTACTATAAAAGCTCTAAATCAATTGTTCATAAAAACCCTAAAATCATGATTTTCAATAATTAAAAACCCTAGGTTATAAAATTTACAAAATCTGAAAATTATGATATTTATAAAATCTGAAATTATAAAGTTTAATCATCAAAATACAATTTGATACTAATTAAATTAATTTCAAACAATAAAATCAAAACCCATAAATCAATAATTATAATTACACAAATTAATAAAACAAAGGAGAGAGAAAATAAGACTAACCTTTTTGTGTGGGAAATTTTTGGGGATTCATGGGGTATTTATAGAGTAGAGAGTGTAGGGTTAAATTTGGGCTTATAAAAATGTGGGCTTGAGTTATGGGATAGGGCTTAAGTTATGGGTTTTGGAATGGGTTATTCCAATAAGAGTATGTAGGAATATTTTACATTGCTCAATAATTAATAAACTTTTGGCCCAAAACATATTTTACTTTTATAAAACTTTATATTTAAAATACTTTAACCCTTTAAAATATTTAATTAAAATACTTGAGCCCTTGACAATACATTTTATAATACTTAAATACTTTATAAAAATACATAAAAATATGGGGTATTACACATGTGCGCATGGTTTAGAGATGTGGCGTTCTTATCCGCCTGTGGACTAAGCACGATGTTTCCAAAGCGTACGTCTAATATACATCCAGTTTAATGCCGCTTGTACTATTGTTAGCCAATTATGATTTTGTACTAAGCGTGTGTTTAATATTTATGCATAAGAAGCTTTAAACATGGTGGCTGAAGAGAAGACTCCTAAGAGATCCTCTGCACAAATCCGGAGAGACTTGGCGGAGGCTAGAGCCACCAAACTCAAGGCTGAGATAAAGAATCGTCTAGCACCTTGATCTAATTTTCCAACAAGCATTGCCGGTTTTTTTATATTAAATACTTCTTAAATTGCAGGGTGGAGAAGCTCCTAGGTCCTTTACGAAGAACCTATTTAAACGGGGATGGGATCAGACCACCTCTACTCCTATCACGCCTGCAAAGTTTGCAAAAGCAGCTTCAGGTAAGACAGGCCCCGAAGGATCTTCTGGGAGGAACCGCCGCTGCATTGGGGGGAAGAATGTTACCATTGGAGGCTTTTGGAGTGGGCTTTGATATGATCCCATCCAGCTTCTCCGCGCCTGTGGGTGGTGCAGTCCCACAAGCTTCTGAAGGTAAATACAATCCCTTCGAATCTCCGCCTGAGCTGGGATGACCGTTACGAGTGAAATCTCACTCTTAACAAACTTCCTCGTCCGACAGCCGACATCAAGCTAGTGCTGCCTATATAGCTCACTCACCCCTTTTCACACATGGTGCTGATCAATCCTCCCGATGGCCGGACGTCCAGGCGCATGCCCAGTCCATGCTGGCGGCCGTCCCCAAGAAGGAGAAGGATGCCATCCCGGGCATTGAGACGTTCAATGTTTGTAGGGAATATTTCAAGATATCCCACACTTGAGCCCCACTGTAATCATACACTTAAGCATGGTGGCATCCAAAGGGAAGGAAGCTAGAGCAAAAGAGTCGCCAACAAGTTTTAGGAACTTGCAAACCGTTCACAGGGTGAAGGTTACACCCCTTAACGATCCAAGAGATCGTTAACTCCAATAGGTCTGCAACCATGACTAGAAGTTTGGGGATGAAGGTACAAATCCAACCTAAAAGAGATTGAATCTGCCCTAAAAATATGCCTCTACTTTATTCTTCTCGTATTCATATGCACTTTTTGACTAACATACAATCAATAGGTTAATCCTAAACCTTTTAAATTTATGTTGGTTGAATATTAATGCACGAACAAATCTATTATTGGCGATCACTTGAATTATAATCACATTAGCCTAAACAAGATTATTAATTATCTTATTAAGCGTGATTACAAGTACAAATTCCCTTTAAACATGTATAAAAGGTGTGATCAAGAAATAACAATAATAATAATCATCAAGAAACATAATAAATAATCATCATCATAATAATAATCATAATCAAAATAAAAATCATAATTAAAATTATCATGTTAAAGCATAATATTATTAGCAAGATCCTTGGCATGATACTAACAAGATTAATAACAAACCCTAGCATGTCACTAAACATTAAAAATCAAAGCTTTAGCCCTAACATGATACTAACATGATATTAGGAAAGAAATAGGAAGCATCACAATAATCATACTTGATATTAGAAATTTTAGTTATTACCCTAAACATGATACTAGGAAGCAATAAAACATCCTTACATGATACTAGGAATCAACAAAATAATCTAAGCATGATTTCTATACCAAAAGATCAATAAAACAATTAAAGTACTTATGTTTGGGACCAAATCCTCCGAAATATCAAACCTTTCACGTCTAGGGCGAAGGCAACTTCAAACTTGGCTAGGTGTATCTAGAACTAATGTATGAGGAATTTTGAGAAAGGGAAGGTTTAAAAAAAGAATAGAGAGAGAAAGCTTCTAGCTTTTAGAGAGAGAGAAAGATTGTAGATGATTGTGAATGATTAAAAATGGGGAGATACGACCCCTATTTATAGGAAAAATAGCACAGGATCAAAGAAAATCATATTCAAAATAAAATACCTCTTGTCGCCAACGACAGGTGTCAACGCCAGACGACAAGTTCGTCGCCAGACGACGAAGGCCAGCGCCAGACGACGAAAGTCAGCGCCTGGCGACGACTTTGTCGTCTCGCGCTGGTTTAAAATTCAACGCGCTTTTACACACGTAATTACCTTTAAAACCGATTACAAGTAATTCTACATCCAAGCAGATTTTAAATCAGATTTAATATATTTTATTCAAAATAAAACATCTTTTAAAAATATAATTATCAATCCTAATCTTATTAGAATTAAAGAGAACCTTCTAGATATTCCTAGAAGATTAAAATCAATCATAATCACTTTAGGAATAATAATTAATAGGCCCTCCTCAAGATCATTGGGCCACACGTAAAATCATTGGGCCTAATTTAATTTAATCCATAACTTCCTCATAATTCATCGGAATTGGGCTTATAATATATCTTTGGAAAGCTCTTTTCAAATCCCATCCAACTACACTATTATTGGTCCTTATCATGTACCAAACCAAATTGGACTGGCTATTTTTCATAAAATAGAGTAAGAAAAGAAATATTTTAGAAAACAGAAAGAGAAATATTTTAATAAAAACATCCTCATTACTAGAACTTTCACACTTTCACTTTGTTCGATAATAAAATGACGTGAAAGGTATTCATCATTGGGTTTGGTTTTGGGGAGACACATTTGGGTGTCTACAATGTTGAACGGATCATTGTACTCTTGTCTGAGGTACCTAATTCCCCATTTTCTAGGACTAAGTATAATATATCCCGCATGATTGACACCGTTTGTGTCTGCAGGTGACAAGGTACAGTCGTATCACCTAATCAAAAGTAATTCTTAAATCCTCTAACTAATGTAGATAGGGAAGTAGGGTCGAATCCACAGAGAAACGAGTCTTTCTATTCCTAATTAATTAATATAATCTAGATTATAAAGTAACCAAAATATTATAATCAAAGGAAACTAAATAAGAGTAGGGAGAAAACAATATATAAAAGGATCTAGGGCATAGGTTCACTGATAAATAATACTCTAGGGTAAAACATAATAATCAATCATCAATGCATACATTAATCAGATCATAAAGGGCTTTCGCTACGTATTACAATCACACAATTAATTTACCGGTATTAAATCTCATCTCTCGAATCTCGACTTAACCATTTATAAATTAACCTGCCTATTGAAACTAGACCTAAACATCAATTCTCATCTGTCGAATCTTGAATCAATATTGTCAAACTCATGCATAAAAGATCTGCGCAAATCTAGTCATAGAGCATTAAATCAATCAATAGGAAATTAATTTAGCATTGATAATCAACAACAATAAATTACCCCTTCATATTATTTATGGATCCCCACAAACCCTAGAAAAAAAAACTACTCACACATAATAAAAACTAAACTAATCAAAGCAATAAAATAAGACATGATCAAAGGAATAAAATAAATAACTAAGATTAAGAGAAGAGAAATTGTTCCCAAAGAAATCTGGAATTAAGAATAAAGTTAAGAACAAAGTATAAGAGAGAGAAAACTAATCTAAAAGCTAAGTAGAGAGAGAAAATCTAAAAGAGAAGGTATTAAGAAAGAGTAAAAGGAGAGATCCCTAAACTCGCTTAACGGAAAAGTATTTATACTCAACGAGAATCCTAAACTAAAACAAACTTAAACGTCGATAATTAACTCCTAATAATAACACGCACCCGATCGGGCGAGGCACCGCCCGATCGGGCGCGCCTTTTTCCTCTCAAGGATGAATTTCGCGCCCGGCCGGGCGCGAGTTCGAACGCCAGCCTTGCTTCCCTCGCCCGCCCGGGCACGCCTCCGGGCGGTAGCCTCTTTGGCCGGGCGGCACTCTTGGGCCACTATTTGGACTACGATTGGGCTCCAATTCTTCGGGCCAATCTGGGTTTCCTCTTCGGGTCTTGAATACTCGGTCCAAATGCCCCGGTATCACATATACCGAGCCCTTAATCACCGGTTCGAAGACTCTAATCGGCCCTGGGCTATAGAAACTAGTCGCGCTTCTCCAATTCTCGTAATTGCTCCATAATATCTCGGGAAAATGCTCCAAAAGTGCAAATCCCTGCAAAAGTCAACCAAATCTACGAAAACACTAGAAAACACCAATTAGTAATAAAAGTGGCTCTAAAGAGCCAAAAACACTATTAATTATGACCAAGGGACGGGGGTAAAATACTATATATAATAGACACATCAGCAGGCCATGCTCAGGGTTGATGGACTCAAACGGCCATATGCCCGGAAGAGGGAGGAGGTAAAAAGAGCCCTTAGATCAGCTAGGGATTCTCAAGATGTTTCTGATTATCAATGTACCCTTAATGAGTTTGAAACTAAAGCCGAATTGATGCTACAGGCGGATCAGATCAGGGGTCTTCGAAAAGCCCTGGATGAGGCCAAGGAGAAGGCTGACACAGTTAAAACCAACCTCAAGAAGGCGGACGAAGACCTCAAGACCTTGCAGGGTGCCTCTCAAGAGAATGTAAATCTCAAGGCAGAGGTTGAGAAGCTGAAGAAGGATGCGGAGCAAGTCCAAATGAATCTCAGGGAAACAATCGAGGCGAAGCAAGATCGCCTGATTACTGAAAATGAAGAGGACTCCGACACCCGGATGAAGATCGCTTGGAATGCTCTCTAGCCCAATAAGGACTACGGCATGTGGGCTCTAGATTTTCAGTATGCTGAACATATAGTGTATTTAAGAGAGAAAGGAGAGCCGGAGCCCGAGTCCTTCGATGCTTGGGCAAATATAGAGCTTGAGGAGCCTGCTAAGGAGCTCCTCAAAGAAGGAGAAGCCATTGAGCTTCAATTTGATGGGGAGAATCCCAAAGAGGAGAACCAGGCGACTCAGCATAAGGAGGACCAGGCAGCCCAACCTCAGCCTTGATTTCTCAGCGGCAGTATGCCAATCTTTATCATTTTCCGACCTGCGTGCCGAGTATTTTTGTATTTTTACCGACTAAGGAGTCGGGTAACAATTTTACTTTATTTTATCCCAGATGTATATCCGGTTAACAATATTATCTGGTTCAAACCGGTTTTAAATGAAATTTGCCGACTGAGTCGGCTTGATGGATTTGTTATTTTGTTTCAATTTTTGCATTTATATTCTGTAATTTTTATTTTTGAATTTTTGCCTAACATTTTAAAGCATGTGGCAATTCAGATAGTGTACCGGCTACTCTTGCCCTTGGCGGCTGTGTGGTTGGTTTCAGTACTACTTTTATTGATTGACTTTGGAATGTTTGATATTTTAAAGAGTTTGGAATGTTCCTAAGTTAATCAATCACAGTGGTGATTGGCCCAAACCAAGTACACAACCGTTTACCCAATCGGGTATTCGCATTTAACTTCTTTGTGAGCCAGAAGGGAACTTGCCGCCTGGCAGTTAATGAAATAGGGAACATATTATTTGCCTGCTTGGTTCGTCTGCCCCATTGGGGTGACTGGTACTACTTCGTTGAATAGTCTAACAAAGAACTTCAGTAATTGACCGGCTGATGGCAATTGACAACTGTTTTTAAGCTTAATCATTCTTTTAGACTATTTTGGCCAGACAACTCTGAGTTAACCAATTAGGTCGTTCAATCTTTGCTGTCTGTATATGCTGGTAGAGCAAACAATAGAATTCCCTCTGCGACGATAACACTCGGAGGGGCATCGCTGGACGCCATCCTCATATTGGAGCAGACGAATTTATAAAATAAATTTGCATCCGGCCATTGGCCTCTATTTTAATATCAGGTTAGTCGCCAAATTTTTAACCTAGCTTATTTATTTTGTTGGCCGTCTGTGTTTTTAACAGGCGGTAGTGTATTGTTGCGCATGTATATATACAAAGCAATTAAATTAATATTGGAAACAAAAAGCAACCTTCTCGTTGATAGGCTTTTTATTTACAAAAATTTACAAGACTTAGAAGTAGTACTTATTCAAGTTATCTACGTTCCAAATCCTAGGCAGCAGCCTACCGTCTTGGGTTTCCAGTCGGTAAGTACCGTTTCTCACTTCTTCATAGATCCGATAGGGGCCTTCCCAATTAGGAGTTAGCTTTCCTTGATCATTGGCCCTACCGGTTGCCTCCATCTTTCG
Organism: Chenopodium album; assembly: GCF_948465745.1. Taxonomy (NCBI): domain Eukaryota; kingdom Viridiplantae; phylum Streptophyta; class Magnoliopsida; order Caryophyllales; family Amaranthaceae; genus Chenopodium; species Chenopodium album. The sequence continues at coordinate 44,703,705 of NC_137836.1, forward strand.
CAACACAAAGTCCCCACTTTTAAGGGTCGTTTGTGCACTCTCTTGTTGTAGGCCCGAGTCATTCTCAAACGGTAAATCTCATGACGCAAGGCGGAATTTCCCCTGCGCTCTGGGAGTGAGTCCAATGCAAGTCGCATGGCCTCCCAGTTTATCTCTTCATCATATAACATGACTCGTAGAGTCGGCTCATAATGCTCGATGGGCAAGAGGGCTTCAGCACCGTAAACCATGAGAAATGGAGTTTCACTGGTTACTCTTTTTTCAGTTGTCTAGATGACCCATATGACATGAATTAACTCTTCAGCCCATAAACCACCAGCTCTTTTTAATTTTCTTTTTGATACCGTCTGAGATGAGTTTGTTGAAGGCTTCAACTTGGCCGTTTGCCTGGGGTCGGCCGACTGATGTAGAACAATGTGAGACTCCTTGATTTCCCAACCAAATTTTAAGCTGAGGTGTCTCAAATTGAGGTCCATTATCAAATACTATAGACATAGGTACCCCAAAAAGGGTGATAATGTTCTTCTAGATGAAGGAGATGACATCCTTTTTCTTGATACCTTTGACCGCCTTGGCTTCCACCCACTTGGTGAAATAGTCCACAACCACAAGAATATAGCGCTTTCTGCCTGGTGCAGGCGTATACGGACCTAGAATGTCCATGCCCCATTTAGCAAACGGGACGGGGCTGTGGATTGCCGTCAGGTCAGTAGCCGGGCGATGGATTAGCTTGCCAAATCTTTGACACTTATCACATTTTTTAACAAACTCCATGCCATTTGACTCAAGAGTGGGCCAGAAATAATGCCGCCTGGCTCTAACGGCTAAGGACCTGCTGCTTGCATGAGAGGCGCAGTATCCCGCATGCAATTCTTCGAGAACTTCTCTCCCTTTTTTCTAGGGTAACACACTTTAATAGAGGCTTCAAAAACCCCGCATTAAAGAGTTCTCCTTATCTTATCTCAAAGTTTGCATGCGGGATACTGCGCCTCTCATGCTTCTTAAGTATGGCCGCCTCCTGGGGTGAATTAGGGAGCATGCCGTCTGTCAGATACACCCGGATGCCATCCATCCAAGTAGAACTTCGGTCAAGTACTACAATGGGCTCTTCATCAGATATACTTCGTTTTTCCATTACTTCCCAGAAGACTGACCAAGGCGTATCACAAGAGGCGGAGGATGCCAATTTTGACAGAGCATCCGCTTGGTTGTTTTCAGACCGGGGCACTTGACTTAGATGAAATTGTTCAAGTGTCCCACCTTCAGCCTTGACCGCCTGTAAATACTTGATCATAGCTGGATGGGTGGCTTCATACTCACCATGGTATTAGCTAACAACTAACTGAGAATCAGAGCAGGCATCAATTTTTTTTGCCCCAGATGCCTTACACATGCAGATACCGGCTATCAGGGCTTCATATTCCGCCTCATTGTTTGAGACTTGGAACTTAAATCGTAGTGCATACTCATATTTATCTCCTTTTGGAGATTGACAGATTATGCGTGCACCACAGCCGTTCATAGTAGAGCTCCCGTCCACATGCACCTTCCAAACCTGATCAAGGTTATCCGGAGCAATCGGCCTTGTCATTTTGAAAATGAAGTCAGTAAACGCCTGACCCTTCACTTCCTTTCTTCGTTCATAGGTGATTTAAAGACTTTGCATTTCAATAGCCCATTTGAGAATTCTATCGGATGAGTCTAGGGTTGTCATTGCCCGCCTGAGGGGTTGATCTGTGTAGATCACCACCGGATGTGTCAAGAAGTTTGGTCTCAACTTCTTTACAGCCATGTAAAGAGCAAGGCCAAAATTTCAACCATGGGGTACTGGAGTTCAGCGTTTCTGAGTACATGGCTAATGAAATAGACCGAGAGCTGAATACCGTCTCTCTCAGCAAGGAGAACGACACTGAGGGCATGATCTGAGACGGCTAGATACATGTAGAGCATCTCCTTTGGCTTAGGGCTAACAAACCTTAGCAAGGAGTGTAAATGTTCTTTCAGTTTCTAAAAGGCCACCTCACCCTCATCTCCCCATTCAAATCCAGTCTTCTTCCTGATTACTCGGAAGAAGTAAAGGCATTTGTCATCTGATCGGCTTAGGAATCTTCTTAGCGCAGCCAGGCAACCGGTAAGCCTCTAAGCTTCCTTAACAGTGCGGGGTGACTTCATGTCAATCACCGCCTATATCTTCTCGGGGTTAGCCTCTATCCCCATTTGATCAATCAGGAATCCGAGAAACTTCCCAGACTCAAGACCAAAAACATATTTTTTGGGATTTAACATGACGTTATGCCGCCCGAGTGTGGTAAAGGTTTCTCGGAGATTAGAAAGGTGATCCGTCTGTAGCTTGGATTTGACTATCATTTCATCAATATACTCCTCTAAATTCATCCCAATCTGATTAATAAAGACTGTATTAATCATCCGTTGGAAAGTAGCCGGCACGTTCTTCAAGCCACACGGCATCACCGTATAACAGAATAACCCATGATTAGTGACGAAGGCCGTCTTCTCTTGTTCTTTTTTCCACTGGGGTATCTGATGGAAGCCGGAGTAGGCATCCATAAAACTCATCAAGGCATGCCCGGCAGTAGAGTCAACAAGGCTGTCAATCTTTGGTAGCGGGTAACTATCTTTTGGACATGCCTTGTTCAAGTCAGTGTAATCGACACACATGCACCAAGTACCATTCGACTTCTTTACAAGAACCACATTCGCTACCCAATCAAGGAAGTTACATGGCTGAATGAACCCGACGTGTAACAACTTTATGACCTCTGCAGCTGCCGCCTGACTTCTTTCCTCGTCGTGATTTCTTTTCTTTTGCCGGATGGGCTTCTTTTTTGGATCCACGACAAGTTAGTGGACAGCGAGATCCGGGCTGATGCTTGGCATCTCTTCCACTTTTAAGGCAAAAATGTCTTTAAATTCCTTCAGCAGAAGGTGCAAGTCTGCACCAACCCTTTCAAAGGCAGCTGTCCTCACCTTAACAGTTCGCTCTGGACGGCTATCGTCCAAAAGAATATCAATGTGCTCACCAGCCGGTTGGGGACGGAGATCATCTGATCGTTCCCCGGTCAATGATTGCTATTTATTCTCATTTTTCATCTCCACCGGTTATTTAGTTTTCCTTTTCTTTGCGGCTGTTGGAGGGGGTGAATCAGGATCCTTGACATCGTCAAGGTCTATTGGCTCCTTCGGTTGACCGGCTGCAACAGCAGTTGGCTTGACGTCTGAGAGATAACCCTCCCTTGCCGTTTTCTGATCCCTGTTGAGGGAGCCAATAGAGCCATCATCCTTTTCATACTTGAGAAGCATGAGAGCTAGGATGATGACGGCCTTGCAATCGTTTAGAGTGGGTCGACCAAGAATGATGTTGTAGGAGGTCAGATCTTTAACCACTAGGAATCAGACGACCATGTGTCGCCCTTTTCTCTTCTTCCCTAGCCGCATGGGTATATTGATTTGTCCGACTGGGTGCACGACCCCTCCACCAAAGCCAACTAATGGTTGGGAGACGTCGCGTAGGCTGTCCCGCTTGTAATTAAGCCGGGACAGACACTTGTAGCTGATGATATCAGAGGAGCTACTTGTTTCTATTAGGATCCGCCTAACCATCTGGTTGGCGACCTTGCATTTAATGACGACTAGGTCGTCATGCGGTCGGTGAACTTTGCCCCGGTCCTTCTTAGTGATAAGAACGTCTAGGTATGTTCCATTGGAAGACGCCTGTCCATCATTAACTAAGTGGATCATCCTCTTCAGATGATCCATGGTGTCTCGGTCGGGCCACCGTTTGCCAATCCGCCTGCTATAGTGTAGACCGGATCCTTGTTGGTATCCGAGCTACTAGTAGGCTGGACAGTTTTTGACGACTGCCCCGAATTCGTCTTAGAAGTCGCTTTGAACTTCAAGACATAGGACTTCAGCAAGCCCTTGTCAGCCAGACGGTCCAACGTCCACTTGAGGTTATAGTAGTTGCTGGTGTCATGGCCCACTTCTTGATGGAAGTGACATAATTTATTCTTGTTCCGCGACTGAACGAAACTCTTCATAGGATTCAGCTTCTCAATAGTTAGCTAGTCCTTCACCTCTGTAAAGATGGTGTAACAGTCTTTATTGAATTCATATCGTGAGACATACGATTTAAATTCTTTCTTTTTCTTTTTGGACGGTTGATCAGGTTCCTCAACCGCCCAAACTTCTTCTCTGTTTTTGCTCTCTTTAGCTTTCTAAGCCGACTGAGCAGACCAACTCTCCTTTTTCTTGTCGAACTTCTTGGAGTCCGACTGATGGCTAGACGAGTAGAGGTCGGTAGCCCAAAAAGCTCTCCGCCTCTATCAGCGCCTCTTGAAGGGTGAATACCCTCTTTTGGACAAGGTCGAACTTAAAGGTCGACCCGTCCTTCAGACCCTTGAAGAATTCTGGTGGCTACCTCGTCAGACAACCCCTGGATTTGAATTCTCACCAGGTTGAACCGCCTGACATAGGAGCGTAGTCCTTCTCTCTCTCCCTGCCGGATGGTGCTCAAGTCAAGACTTGTTTTCTTGGCAGGGATGTTCATTGAGAAGTTGGAGGCAAACAGGAAGGCAAGTTTCCTGATGCTGTCAATGCATCCAGCTAGCAGGTTGCCAAACCATTGTTGGGAAATGCCCTTCAATGTAGTCGGGAAGCACCGGCATCACATAACATCCTCCAACCCCTACATGTGCATGAGGTTGGAGTAGGCCATGAGGTGGTTCTCCGGGTTGGTGGTACCGTCATAGGCACCCACCAACACATTCTTAACCTTGGCCGGCTGTGCAGCCTCGGTTATCTCCTTGGTGAACGCAGAAGTTTGTTCACTAAGTTTGAGCAAACGGAGCCGCCAGTCCAAAGGTTGGACGTTATATGCCACCTGACCTCCAAATAGGGCTGGCTGCATGAAGTGAGGAGAATACGGACCATAGACCATAGGGGGTACGTACGGTGCATTCCCAATCATCTGAGGGCCAGAATAGACGGTATTACCGCCTGTATGGCTCTCATGCAAGGATTGAATGTTCCTTGCAGATGTGTTTTTGAAGCTGTTTGGAAAGCTCGAAGTAGAGGCTGACTTAGACAGTTGCTGACTTCTTCTGCGCGTGATGATTTCCCGAGCGTCAGGAGTAGATTGTTTGATACCCACCGGTTGTCCCTCCCAGCGGGGATTTCTTGGACCCTTTTGGGGCAGAAGGATCTTGGACTAGTCAAGGGTTGCGCTTGCCTTGTCCTTTGGATGCGGAGTTGGCTGCCTGTCTCTGACTGGCTTCCTCTTCTCTTGAGGAGTCTTCTTTGCCGACTGACCCTTTCTTGGGCCAGTCTTGCTCTTAATGATCAGATCCTTGATTTCACCCTTGAAACTAGTCATGAATTTCATGAGTTCGTCCTGGGTGACTGGGGCGGATCCGTTTGCCGCTTGGGTTTTCCCTTCCGACTAACCAGTGGGCCTTCTTATACCTGCCGGGCTTGCACCCCGTTCTAGAGTGTCTTTAGGACAGATGCGCTTGGTGATGAGTGAGCCCTCTTTGGAAATGTACGTTTTGACCTGAGGATTATCATCCCCGTGGTCGGTAAAGACCTCTGGCTGATTAATCGTAAGGTCAGGAGGTGGTACAGACTCTTGAACCATCCTTGAGGTACTCTTCCCACAGACGACGCCAAATGTTTTTTGTGTTTTTGTCCGTCGGGAGAGTTACAACTCAGAGACTGGTTGCGCGTGGCACATACTTGTAAAACAACAGAGACTCCGGTTGCTGGAGCTCCGCCGCCGACCATCAAATTAGTACTTGAGTATGAATAGGAGAAAGTGCAGAATTAGAGATGAGATCTTCTAGGATTCCGAGATCAGGTGTTTCTCTGATGTAAGAGAATGTAGGGTATGCTGTAATAAATTGTAGATGCCCTAAAAATAGGGGGAATCTCCCCATTTATAGGGTCATTGGAAAATGTGCCCCTAATTAGGTCATTCTGACCTAATTCTACTGGGCTGCGCCGAATTACGACTTTCTCGGGATTTGGGCCCTTGAGGGCCGCCTTTTGCTTCCAAGTTCTAGGAAGGACACTCAAATGGAGATTGGTCTAATTTGGACTAACCAGAGTATGACATGTGTCAGGGCATGATTGGCTCACGTGGCATGGGTATAATTACCCAAAACACCCCCTAATTTACAAAGTTGGTAAATAAGCCTGATTGACTTATATTTCCTCTACTATAACTAATACTCCCTTATTCCTAAAAAAAAAAAACAAATACTCCCTTTTGTCCTAAGTGTTTGTCTCATACAATCATACTCATACAGTGTTACAAACTATTAAATAGATCTTGTTCATATAATTAATTGTAAATAGATTAAACAAGAAATGCCGAAATTTTTTATGAATTTGGTTATGAAATAGGAAAATTTGTTTAGAAAAATCTTTTAAAAGTGAACTTTTTGTTTAGAAAAACCTTTTATTTTTTTTAATTTTATTTATTTATTTATTTTTTGCACGGAGAAACCTGTTATCATTTTATTTTGTTGAAGGCAGCCAAGTGAGACTTTCCGATATTGACTCTCATTTTCCCAGTGTTGATCACCGTTTCCCACATGTGTGTGTCACGTGCTTCCTAAATTTATAATCACACCCCTCTTTTCCTAATTCCACTCTCTTTTCCTTCCAAATTAAACACTTTCTCCTACCCTCTCTCCTCTCCGTGAACAAGTATCGAGGCAAAGTAAGCCCTTCTATGCCATGGTTGAAACACCATCAATAACGAATTGCATTCAATTTACACCAACCCAACAACAATAATTTATTCCTCCTCAACCATAATTGCTGCACATTTGAGAAAGTTTAAGGGGGGGGGGGACCCTAATTTCTAATCAACTTTTGAAAACTTGAGAGGTGGACAAATTAAGCACTAACCTCTGGTCAAAACATTTTGGGAAAGCCATCAATTGCTTCGAATAGATTGCACTCCAACAATGGCTTAGCTTGTTCACAGAGAGAAGAGAGAGGAGGAGATATAGAGTGTGATGGGGTTAGGAAAAGGGGGTGTGATTAGAAAATTAAGATTTATGTGACACACACATATGGGAAAAAGGTTGGTCAACGTCGAAAAAATGCGAGTCAACGTCGAAAAGTCCCACTTGGCTATCTTCAACAACTAAAATTTTATACTCCCTCCGTCCCAAATTACTCGCAACGATTTGACTTTTTGCTCTATTCACACATTTCATTTTGACCATCTTTTTTAGCTATTATATGAAAGTCAATGTAATTATGTAAGATGTTGTTGGATTTATTTTAATGTATAGTTTCTTAACATAATCTTTTTAGGGTTTTTATAACTTATTAAAATATATAATAAAAGATATCAACGGTCAAACATGTGCATCGGCAAGCGTATCCAGTCAAAATGTTGCAAGTAAACTGGGATAGAGGGAGTACTTGGTTTGTCCTAGCCAAAAAAAATTTAAAAGGTTTTTATGAACAAAAGCCTCACTTTAAATGGTTTTTGTAAACAAATTTTCCTATAACTGGTCAATGGTCAACCGTCGAAGAATTTTATGCCGAGTCTTGGGCTTAGACAAGGGGATCCCATCTCCCCTTTTTTGTTTATTATGTGTGCGGAAGGTCTCTCATCTTTGATTTGGGATGCGGAAAGGAGGAAACTTATTCATGGTGTTAAAATTGGGAGCTATGTGAATCCCATCTCTCACTTATTTTTTGCAGATGATAGTCTCTTTTTTGTGAGAGCGACAAAGGAGGAAGTTGATAAAATGCTTGGGATTCTTTCTACCTATGAGATTACTTCGGGTCGATAACTAAATATGGATAAATCAGAAGTGTCTTTTAGCCAATACATTGAGCAAGAACGGAAGAACATGCTGAATATGAAGTAATCTTTTAAGGTCGTTGAGGGATACGACAAATATCTTGGCTTACCCACTTATATTGGTGGGTCGAAGAAGAAAATTTTTCGGAATATTTAGGATCGGATTTGGAAAAAACTCAAGTGGTGGAAGCAAAAAATTTCTTTCCCAAGCCGGGAAGGAAATTTTGATCAAATCAATTGCGGAAGCAATCCCGATCGACCTATGCAATGCAGGGTTTCTCAATACCGGAGAGCATTTTAAATTTTATTGAAAGTCTTTGTTGCTAATTTTTTTGGGGACAAAAAGGGGTTGAGAAAAAGATTTGTTAGGTTGCTTGGGACAAATTGTATGCTTCGAAGAATGATGAGGGAGGATTCAGATTTTGTAACATTAAGAATTTTAATAGGGCTCTCTTGGCTAAGCAAGCGTGGAGGATTCTTTCAAATGAGGATTTTTCGATGAGTAAGGTTCCTAAAGGAAAGTACTTTCCTCACTCGACCTTAATGGAAGCAAAAGTCAGCCCGAACTCTAGCTACATTTGGAGGTGAATTCTTGGAGCTGGAGATGTGCTTTTGAAGGGTTCTGGGAAAAATATTAGAGATGGTTTGTCAATCAACTACTGGAAGGACCCGTGGGGCTCCTAATCTCCCTGGGTTTACTGTTGCTTCGAGTCGTGGAAGTGATGATTGTCTAGTTTATGTGCGGCAATTATGGAATAACAGAAGATGGAATGTTGGTGCCCTTAAGGGCTTGTTATCTGATCTTGAAGTTGTTGCAATTCGAAACTTGCATATTCCTCTCTTTGATTGCAAGGATTGTTGGATGTGTTATTATACTAAGGATGGGGGCTTCTTGGTAAAAAGTGATTACAATGGAGCAGAGGAATGACAATGCTGCTACCTCGAATAGTGGTTGCTCGTTTTACTAGAAGAGTATTTGGAATGCTGGAATTGTTTGCTTGGAAGGCAATAAGAGGAGCTGTGGCTGCATGTGATAATCTTGTTAGAAGAGGTATTGTGAGTTATCTGTGTCCCCTATGTGTGGTGATGCAAATGAGAGTATTTTGCACATGCTTATGATATGTGAGGAAGTAAAAGTAGTTTGGTATTTGTCCCCCTTGAAATTAGAATTGGAGAAGTATGATGGTGATTCTTGTAGAGAGTGGTGTTACTCATTGCGTGTGAAACACAAAGAGCTTAATTGGTGGAATTTATTTTAGAGTATGATGTGGGGTGTATAATTGCGCAGAAATATATGGAATTTTGATAGGAAGAGGTTGGATGTGAATGTCACCATCTACAAGGCTATGGGTATTGTTGGTGAGTTTAAGCACGCTAAAGATATAATCAATACTTTCCCTCATACTCAGTTGATTGAGTTTGCTTGGAAGCCTCCTCAGTTTGGGGTGATCAAAGATAACTCAGATGCTGGAATTTTTTATTCTACTGCTGTAGGTCTTGGTGGAGTTATGTGTGATTCTTTTGGGGATGTGGTGGTGTCTACCTATTTAAATATGGAGGGCTCTTTTGCGCTTGATGTTGCTGAAGCAATAGCGACGAGACACGCAATGAAGGTAACGATTGAATCTGGGTTGTTTAGAAAAGTTTGCTTGGAGACTGATTCTTTGAAGCTTCATAACCACTTGGTGAAGGGGCTTATTACTTTGAATGCTTTTGGTATGATAGTTAAGGATATCCAACACTTTCTCCGACATGCCAATTTTGTTCTTTTACATTTGTGAAACGATTTGGTAATCAAGTAACTCATAGATTAGCAAAGTTGTGTAGTGGTTATGTTGAGCTTAGAGTTTAGATGGAGTAATTTCCAAGTGAAGTTTCTAACCTTGTAATGGCTAATTGCTCTTTTGAATCTTAATAAAATTTCTATGCTTCCAATAAAAAAAAGAAAAGAAAATAAAGAGAAAAAGAGAGAGAGAGAGAGAGAGAGAGAGAGAGAGTATATATGATGCGTTTTATTAAAAAATAAAAATAAAATAAAAAAGTCACTAAATTAAAATGAAGGTTAATATCTTAAAATAAAATTCATTATGTTATTTTAAAGGCCATAAGAGATTATTTTCTTGGAAAAATTGCCCAGAATATTCCCACCTTTGGGGTGTCCGCTAACAATAATCCCACTTATGAGTTATTTTTAAATAATCCGACCTTTATACCCAATCTGCTCTAAATGGTCCCAATCGATCAGGTAACCTGTTATAACAAGTTACTTGACACGTGGCGACCTATGATTGGTAAAAAAATAAAGGGAAATTTTCAATGGTAGCTATGTAAAATTGCACAGTCTCAATGGTAACAAAAACTTTTGCAAATTCTCTCAAATAGCATTACTTTTGATAATTTTCCCTAACATGATAATTTTTTTGTAATTATTAAATAATTAGCTTAATTAAACAAGATTTAACCTAATAATTAACAAAAACAAAACAACCAGCCATCTAACCCCCACTCCCGTTGTCCTGCTTCCCACGTTGGCCACCCTCGCCGGTGCTTAGTATCCCTGCAACCACTTGCCGGCGCATACTACCCCTGAAATCGCTCGTCTACGCCAGTGACATCCCACCCCGACCTGGAATTTCCCACTACTAAACCGAGCTTGCCTAATAACATCACGGCCTTGAATAATCGGCATAACAACACGCTATTGAACATCAGAAGGCTTCAAGAAACCATAATCATAGATCCCACGCAAAAGGTCGTCTTTAATCCCCATTTGTTCAAAGCTTGTTACAGGTTCGATACCTTTTGTTGCTTCGAATTGTAGCTTTTCATCGTCAATTAGGTTTCTTGTTCCTCTGTTTGCCGGAACAACTGAACCTGACGGCATTGTTGCCGCCTTCTAAAGGTGTGATTTTTGTTGCCGGTTAAGTTTTTCTCTCTCTTCCCTTTTGGGGATTTTGGCTAGTTTTTACGTTTCTCCGTGTGTTTTTTAGGGAAAGGAAGGTGGTTTAAGGGAAGGGGAGGGTGGTTCAGGGATTGGGGGTAAGGTGGGGTGTCGTTGACGCCGGCGAGTGGTTTCAATGGTATTACACGGCAGTACATGCTGTGGAGGGTGGCCAAAGTGGGGAGCAGGGCTGCAAGGTGGCGGGCTGAGGATGGGGGCGGGGGCAAGGTGGCTGGTTTTTTTTTTCTTGTTAATCATTAGGTTAAATTTTGTTTTTTCTTCATAAAAAAGTTTAAATTTTGTTTAATTAAGTTAATTATTTATTAATTATAAAAATATTGTCATGTTAGGGAAAATTATCAAAAGTAATGCTATTTGAGAGAATTTGTAAAAAAAAAAAAAATGTTTTTAACATTTAGAATGTGCGATTTTACATAGCTACCATTGAGAATTTCCCAAAAATAAAAATAAAATAAAATAAAATATTTAAAAAGTTAGATTTTTAAAAAGAAAAAATTTCAAAAAAATAAAAAATTACCGACCACCCACCAAGCTCGTTCCCTCCCGCAGCTCCGGCCACCCAGCCCCAACCATAACACCGGATCCGGCCACCTAGTCCCCAACCACATCACTGGCATCGGCGTTGACGCCGCGAGAATCCCCTCCCCCTCCCCTGAACCACCGACCCCTTCCCTCCCTCCCTCCCTCACGTGGCATCCCCCTTCCCTAGAAAACCCCTTCCCATCCCGATCCCAGCCCCCTTGGCGGGCTTTTGATTTTTTGAAGGGGTTTTTGGGGTTGATTGTCTAGTTTGGTGGCGGTGGTTATGGGGATGGTGGTGGCTGAACTTAATTAGGTGGGGGTGGTTTTTTTATATTTGATTTCACTTTTTTTTTGTTAATTTTTTTTTTTAATTTTGAACGAATCAAGTTGTAACACTTGTAATTTAAATTTAATAAAAATAAAATTACCTCTTCAACCAGTTACTGGTCACTCGAGACCATTTAGAGCGGATTGGGTATAAAGTTCGGATTATTTAAAAATAACGCATATGTAGGATTATTTTTAACGGACGCCCCAAAGGTGGGATTATTCCAGGCAATTTTTCATATTGTAGGGAATATTTCAAGCATTACCCCAAACTTGAACCCCACTGTGATCATACACTTAAGCATGGTGGCGTCCAAAGGGAAGGAAGCTAGAGCAAAAGAGTTGCCAACAATTTTTAGGAACTTGTATACCGTTCACAGGGTGAAGGTTACACCCCTTAACGATCCAAGAGATCGTTAACTCCAATAGGTCTGGAACCAAGACTGGAAGTTTGGGGATGAAGGTACAAATCCAATCTAAAAGAGAAAGAACCTGCCCAAATAATAGGCCACTACTTTATTCTTCTCGTATTCATGTGCGCTTTCTGACTAACATGCAATCATTAGGTGTAGGCGTCGCTCGAAGTGCGCCTACGTTAAAGCATGTTGTGAATATGCTTGGCACTCTTAGGAAGTAGGAATTGACATATACGATTAGGGAAAACGACTAGGGACAAGGGAGCCGCCAACAAGTATTTGAGGAACTTGTAAACCGTTCACGGATCATTTAAGGCAACCACGAATAAAGGGACAACGAAAGGCAACAACAATTGACCCGTGAAGGTTACACCCCATTCATAATCCATGAGATTACTAACTCTATATGGTTCGGAACCACAAAAGGAGGATCGGGGATGATGGTACGAAGTGAGTCATGGAGTCACATTCGCCCGTATTGGCCTCTACTCGATTCTTATAGTGAAAAGTGAATCCTGCGATCTCAAAGGCATGCAAACAAAATATTCAATTTGCTCCAAACTATTATTAAGCTAAATTGGTTAATTATTAATGCAACATATAATTCTAAAATATTTATGATCACTTGATTAACAACAAGATTAAAAAGGAACCTAAGCCGGTTGTCCAAATTATCTTATTGGGCGTGATTTTCAATTACATATTCCCTTTAAACATGCAATATGGTGATCATAAATAAATAATATAATAAACATTAATATTGGAAGCAATTCAACAATAAATTGTTAGTCAAATCAAATATTAAATTACCTAATCATGACACTAGCAATATTAAAATAAAATAAGTAGTTAAATTAATTAATTACTCATATTCCGCGCGTTCCTTTAAATTGCTACATCATGAATAAACTGTTAGTAACTTCAATAAAAATATGAATCAAATGAAAATTAAATTAAATAAATGTAGATTTGATTTGGTCCAAAACCTCAGTTATTTGTACCTTTCACACCTTGGTTTAAGGACGGAACCTCGGGTGTTGTATAGACTCCTTGGAATGCTTAAGGGTTGAATGTGTAATTAGGAATATAGGTTTAAGGCTTAGAATATGAGAGAAAGAGAAGAGAATAATTTCTGGTGTAAAAGAGAGAAAGAGAGAAGGATTTGATGCCCTAAACTGCAGAAAGGAGGGGGGTATTTATAGGGAAAATGAGTAGAGGGAACACACGAAACCCTAAAAAGATAAAAACCCTAAAAAATAACACCGCAACACGGAGGAGAACACCGTGACACGGTGCCAGGCGCCGTCAGACGGGGGAAAGCACCGTCAGACGGGGCACACTCCCATGACATGGTGGAAAACAGTGCGACGCGGGAAATATTTGATCTACGGGAGGTGAAAACGCGTGAAGGGTTTACGCAGAAAAGACACAAGAAAATTCCGTGACACGGCACACGTACCGTAACACGGCAGTGTCCACCGTGGCACGGTACAGTACATTGTGTCACGGTATGGGAAAACGCGGAAATTACACGAAAAAAGCACTTTTACACAATGAGAAATGCCGTGTCACGGCAGCAGGTACCGTATCACGGCAACAGGTATCTGTTGGGGTTTGGTGAGTCCGACTCACCGCGGAAACAACCTCGACCCAAGGAACCACTCGTAATTAATAAAACCATAAAGCATAAATAAATAAACACAAGAAAAAGGAAGAACGAATCATACCCTTGAAGCGAGCTTCGCCCTCTCAAAACGGGCTCTTACTTGAAAGCCTTGAGCACTGCAAATGCCGTGCCTCCAACAGTATCCACCCACAAAGGACGAACACGACTTTTTAGGTCCGCTACCTTGGACTTAGCAAGGTCCGACCAAAACCCAAGTGTTAATGGAGTTTAAGAGTTTTTCCAAAATATGGAATGCTCTTTCTAACTCCCACTCAAGCACTTTACTCCAAATCCCAAGGTTGGTATTTATAGAGGAAAGTATGAGTAGGAATTTCTATCCCATTAATGTGGGATCATGAAATTCCACAAATTAATTTAAAGCTAAATTAAATTAAAATTGCAAACTAATAATAAATCTACAAGTGGCATTACCATGTGAAATGGGTTGGTGAGGACCACATGGAGAGTAGGGGACCATACTTGCTCCCCACTCAATACTCTCCTTGTGCCACATGTCCTTACCCACTTGCTCCCATATTCCTGAAGCTTCCCCATAGTGACCGGCCCTATGGCCCAGCCACGAGCCCAGCCACGAGCCCAGCCCGAGCCCAGCCCCGCACCAAGAAGCGGGCTGCTGCTGTGCGCGCAAGCCACGCACTTGGTGCGGGCTTGCTGCTTAGCGTGGCTACTAGTGCGTGCGCTACACGCACGCCTAGCTTGCGGCAGCTAGCTGCTGCACACACCACGTGCATGCGGCTGCTAGCTGCTGCTGTGTGTGGCTGCTAGCACGGTGCGCTAGCACGCACCTAGCCGGCCATGCTAGGCTCGGCTTGGTGCGCTTGCTAGCCACCCATGCTTGGACATTTTTGCCCCTAGCATTCGGATTCTCGGGGCATTCCGATGCTAGGGGTATTTTGGGAATATGGTCGATTTATTATTATTTTGCGCGTCTCGTCTTTTTATTATTTTTTATTCGACTTCCGACGATCGGTTTCGACGCTCCAAGCTCGAATTACCGACGTCTAAATATTTAACACTCGGGCGACGAATTAATTTCTTCCGAATTAATTCGTCGAGTCGGTTCGTATATTTTGCTTGGGTGTGACCCGAAGGGTTCAGTCAAGATTAAGTTGTAATATTAATTATATTAATATTACTGATCGGAAGCGGCCTCCACCCAGGCATTCCGATCACTTAACCTTACTGAATATATTAGCTTTCTAATAATTCTGAACCCGCTATCAGAATAATACACTTGTTCGAAGGACACCATTCCTTTCAGTACCGTGCCACGGTGGAATTTGACGCAAAAAGCTTCGAAAATAGCACCGTGACACGATGTACATTACCGTGTCACGGCACTAGGCACCGTCAGACGGGGCACACTCCCGTGACCAAATAATAATTGGATCAAAATTATAAGACCAAAAAAATCAATATCTCTCGGTTTTGCGATGTGGATACGAAAAGTGGAAAATAGGTTATGGTTTAGGGAAATGAGCTAGGAAATGGATTGGTTTATGAAATGTATTGGATAGAACATGGATTTAAGCAGTCCAAAGATTAAATACTCAACCAAACCAATAATGGTGGTGAAAGGTGTTCATCATCGGGTTTGGTTTTGGGGAGACATTTTTTAGGTGTCTACAGAAGCCCCCACTTTGACTGAGTTTGTAGAAACGCCAGTTTCGAAAACGATAGTCAAAGTAGTCGATAGGGACGGAGAATGATTTAAGACGTTTTGCGATCCTAAATCACTTTGTATACGCCGATACTTGTAGAAAAATGTTAGTTCCACAGATAAAAGAGTAAAGGAATAGAATGCTTATCTTACACCAGTGTATCGGTGACAAATGAGTTTGGTAGCTTCCTATGCTTGAAGGAATCCACCGAATGACGTTTTGTTGAAATACTTTCCATGCTTGAGGAAAGTCAACTGATGAGTTTGGTAGCTTTCTAAGCCCGAAGAAATCTACCGGATGATACTTTCCATGCTTGAGGAAAGTCGACATATGAACTTGACGGTTTTCTACGCTTAAAGAAATCCACCGATAATACTTTCCATGCTTGAGGAAAGTCGACAGATGATTTTGGCAGCTTTCTATGCTTGCAGAAATCCACCGGATAATACTTTCCATGCTTGAGGAAAGTAAACAGATGATGAGATTGCAAGTCTCTATGTATCGAGAACCTTGCGTCGTGAAATGATGGTGGTTCGATTGTCCCCGAATGTGGGTTGTAGTTGGTTCGCTTGTCCCCGAACATGGGCTGTAGTTTGTTCGCTTGTCCCTGAACGTGGGCTGTAAATGGTTCGCTTGTCCCCGAACGTGGGATGTAGATGGTCCGCTTGTCCCTGGACGTGGGCTGTAGATGGTCTTCTTATCCTCGGACGTGGGCTGTAGATGGTTAGCTTGTCCCCGGACTTGGGCTGTAGATGGTCCGCTTGTCCCCGGACGTGGGCTGTAATCGAGTCCTGCAAAATAAAATTTGCCTAGGGACTCGTATAGACTATGATTGACTTGACCAACTGACTTGACCAAGCTTTGACTTGACACGACATGACATGTGTATAGCTTGTGATTGTGTGTATGTGTGCACAAACAACCAAAAATGCAAAAGCAAAAATTTTCCGTCATTTTTGTCACGAGACGAGTGGAGGGTACCGACTTTCTCCCAAAAAAGAAAGACGTGAAAACTGAACTTTTATTTTCAAACTTCCATCGATAAAAAATTTTGAAAAAAGTTTTTTGAACTTCCCAAAAAGAAAATAATGAAAAAGGGAAGAAGTTTTAAACTTCCTCCTTGAGCAAGACTAAATGAATTGTATGGATTGAATTTCTTGTCCTGAAAATAATGTATGCATGATGCATGTTCTTAGGCCAGGAGGCTAAGGACAATTACATCATGTGACACGATAGATGAATGAACTTAGGTCATGGAGCTAAGCATCATATATGGTGTAAAGAAGCGATGTTGAACGTCACTTAGGTCTGGAAGTTAAGCACGTATATAAATAAAGTGATTATGAACGTTGCTTAGGTCAAGGAACTAGGCACGATATGCTTTTATGATTACAAATCAAGACGATATGCTTTGTATGATTACAAATCATTGATATATAAATGTTGCTCAGCACATTATGCGAAGCATGAAACAATGAACATTGCTCAGGTCAGGAAGCTAAGAAAGTATACAACGTTTCTTCTAATGAATGTTGTCTTGAAAGATGATGAAGCATGCGCGGTAGGGAAACAAGATTTCATAATAAAGGGTTCCTAAGGGAAAGATGATATGGCTATGTATGTGTGAAAGAAGTGTGTGAAAGTGATACTAAGGTGAGGCTGCAAAAGCTATGGTCGAGATGGTGACTCTTTAGGGTAGGCAGGCTAATGTATGTAAGTTCAAGCCCCCAAGTCCAGCTCTAAATGGATAGGGGTAAGCATTGGATATTCTTTGACTCGATCATGCATGGATATGGATATGAATGTGGCCGCACCTCGATGTGAGGTTGCCTACAAATCCGTTAGGAATCAGGCCGAACGTAGCTCTAACCGAACTTTGCACAAGTGTGTGTACACCTCAAAGAGGTCTTTCAAGGGTTGTAAGGTGGTTAAGCTGAAGGTTTAAGGAAGAAAGGGGTAAAAGGCTCAAGACCCGAGAGAAGCCCCCAAGATATGCAATTGTGTATTAGACTTTGCAAGTTTTATATTTCATATATATCTTTTTGTTTTGAATTTCGCAAGTTTATTTTCATTTTTTCTTCTTTTTTTTTCATTCTTTTGAATCAATGTGGGCAATCTCAAATCATGCGGTCCATCACTCACTTAGCATTCATGTTTATCAGGCTCGGTACCAAGCACTCGATGAGAGACTTAATTTGAGACGTGTTCATATCAAAGACATTGGAACACTTGCCCTTAGACATTGTTTTATTGTTGCTTTGCTGTTTTTTTTTTTACTTGCTTTTTGAATGTTATACAATTACACATCTTTGAATCCTAGGGTTAAGTAAATGTGGGTTGAAGAAATGAAGGCCAAACGTTAGACGAGGCTCAAAGTGGTTGATGAAGAAATGGAATGTGATTGAACGGTTAACAGGGAATGACAGGGTTGCAGAGGTGCCTCAAGTCATTGGTGTACCTTGTGTTTAGTTCGGTAATTGATTATTTTTTCAGAATGAGTTAATGAAAAATGCTATGATCGAGATGTAAAGGAAATTTGCTCATTTTATTAATGGAAAAGGTGAACGAAACACATGAAACATATAAAAATTTGAAATGAAAAACCTATGCTAGACATGAATGGGGAATGGAGATAAATGATAAAAAAAGAAAACATGAAATCTTGCACAAAGGATATGTTGTGCGCCTTGTATTCATTACTTCTTTCCGCCTGGAGGGACAGGATGTTTGTTTGCATCCACCAAGTCCTGAATGACGTCCTTCAAATTCCAACATTGCTCCGTAGTGTGGCCCCTTCCTTGATGGTACTTGCAATGGGCATTGGTGATGAGCGTCATTTATGGCGCTTAAAAGAATAAGATTTAGGTCCTTTTTCTATATTTTCTTTCTATATTTTCATATAATTTTCTTAGTTTTCCTTATTTTTCCATTTTAATAACTCATTTTGAGTTTTGATTAGTTTTTACGAGTTTTTCATGATTTTACTCCTTAATTCATAGATTTAGTTTTATTTCTTTTATTTTTACTTTATTTATTTCCATTTTATTTATTTTATTTTATTTGTCTCCTTTTTCGGTTGTTCGTGTAGGTGATTGCTCGGGACAAGACACGATCCAAATTGTCATGTTCGGAGTTTCTATGTTCAAGCTTGATGTTTTGAGGTCTTATAGTCAAAATCAATAAAGTGTTGCAACGATATCAAGCAAACAAGTCTATCCCATAAAGCAGCCACCCAACGCAGCAACATAGGTAGCCGCGGACGCAGGTCTACAAGCCGCGGGCGCGGTTTTGTTTCACCAAAACAAGCAAAACTGACCAGGAAGTCACCGCGGTATGGCCGCAGGCTCACCGCGCGCGCAGGCTCCAGCACCGCAGGCGCGACCGTCGTGCCCTGTTCCAGCCAACTCTCACTCATGCACTTCCCCTGCTCCCGCAATTAACATGCAATTCACCTCCAATCACCACCGATATCCCGAAACTGCAAACAAACCCAAATAGCAACGATTCAGCCAGCCACCACAACTCACCTTTTAGCACAGCACCAACCGCAACTGGCGCCTTCAACTAATTCACCGCCGATAGCCTCCAACATCAGCAATTCGAAAGCAACAACAACAACATTAAACTCCAACTGAAGACCTATATGTGCGCTCATCATGAGGGTGGTCAACCCCATTGATGCGTGTGCACAAGCTGGGTGAAAATTGAGTCGTTGATCTTGATTAATCTTGACAATTGAACGGTGATGGTTGATGTTTGTTTGATGGCGTGAAGTAGGGGATAATTTCCCAAATAAGAGCAGCCAAAGAATCGAGAAAGAAGTTTGACTTCTTTTATTTATTTTTCCTTTTATTTTGATTTCATTTTATTTCTTTTCTTTTCTATTTATTTTTCTTTCTTATATTTTCTATATTTTCCCTTTTTAGCCTTATTTTGCTTAGTTTTATTTCTCTAGTATAAATGCTCATTTTGGGGTAAAAATTAAGAGAACAATTTTAGATCAATTTTTAGACCACATTTTCTTAGCTTAGTTGAGAGCTTCTCTCTCTAGATCTAGGGTTAGTTTAGGAGTAGTTTTAGAGAGAGAAAGTGAGGGATTTCAATGGTGGTTTGAGAGATTAAAGATTCAATGGTGACAATTGTATTGAAGATCTTCTTAATCAATCAATGATCATTTCTCACTCTCTCTCCTCTTTATTTGCTTTGTCTAATTTCATTGTTTGATTTGGTTTTGATGTTTGATGTTTGATTAGAGTAATTGTTCTTGAAATTTTGTTGATTCTTGATTCCTTTAGTTGATTGTTGATAGATGATGATATTTGAGTAGTTGTTGGCTAGGAATTGGGTGAAACTTGTATAATTGATTAATTATGATTAATTTGGGGATTGTGTTGATTAATTGTTGAGATTAAAGTGATTAATGTAAGTTTGCATGGTGTAATTCGATTAGGCCTTGAAAATTATGCTAGATTGCATTGTAATTCCTAATGACACGAACAATTGACTTAGGGATTGCAACTATCAGTTGGTTTTGATTGTGATTCTCTTGATTTGTTATTCATAGTGAACCCTAGCTTAACAATTAGGAGATAGCTCTTTGATTCCAATTGATTGCTCTTATCATTAGTCCTCACAACCTTTGATTGGCATGCTCTTCCACATTGTTGCAATTGACATGATTACTTGTTGATCCCCGTTCCTAGTGTTTTATTACCTTGGTTACTTGTATCATTAGTTGTTAGTATTCACTTTTACCTTCGTCTTCGACCTAGCTTAGGCGCATAATTGAAAGTTCTTGAACATTACCGTTCCTTTGGGTTCGACCCTTGACTTGCCTCTATACTCGTATTTAGGTTTGTTAAGTGTTTATAAATTTAGTTTGACTGAGGGAAGATTAGATAACGACCTAGTTTTTCACTCGTCAAAATGGCGCCGTTGCCGGGGAACAGTGTCTATGTTTGAGTGTTTTTGATTGCTTGAGTCTAGGTTTTTGTGTATACTTTTCTTTTATTTGACTTTTGTTTGTTTAGTGAAAAAAAAATGGCTTGTATATCATTTCCTCAATTTGAAAATGAGCCTTTTTGTGAATATTTCAATAGGCAAGAGGGATTTTTAGACTATAATTGTTGTAGTCTTTGGGAGGCTTGTGAGATTTGTTATTTTGGTTTGAATGAGCAAACTAGGGATAAAGTTGAATGCATGCATAATGGTGAATTTAGAGCATTGTCAATTGATGATGCTTGGGATTTTTATGTTTGGTTTGCTAGGGATGTTTATGATAGGCGTAATCATGATTCTAATATTGATATGCAATGTGTTGATTCTTCTAATATTAGCATGAATTCCCATGATTTGTCACATGACCCCTTAAGTGAACCTAGAACACATGATTTCAACTTTATTTCTCATTTTGTTCATGATGATGAAGTGCATGCTCAAGTTGATGCTAATGGTGTGTTTCGATATTCTTCATTATTTACCATGCCTTCTTGTGATGTGCTTCATTCCCTTGATGATGAATCTCATGTGTTTGATTGTGCCCCCACTCCCCAATGTGATTTATATGCTCATGACCTTAATGTTGATTCTTCCAATCTTGGTTGTACTTCTTCTTCTCTTGTTGAGCCTCAACCTTCTACATCTTTTGAATCTCTTGTTGATATATTTGAGTCTCAAATTAGGTGCATTGAGCTTGATAATGAGCTTAGGCCTAGTAAGGAGATGATTCTTAATTCTATTAGAGGTCAATTAGAGATAATGAGAAAAAATAAGGAGCGTATTGAGGAGGAAAAGAGAAGAGGAGAAGAGTTAGAAAGCCAATTGTCATCCTTGATGCTTGTTTGTGAAAAATCCCAATTTAATGAGTTTATTGAGGATGATGATGATGATTTTTGAGCAACCAAGAGAGTGTGAGGATCCCATTAGTGACCATTTGAGTGATGGTAAAGGAGTTGAGAATGAAGAAATTGTTGATTTTGAAAATCTTAACCCTTCTTCCCATCTTGATGAGTCTCAAGTACATGATTGTGATTTTTCTATCCATGAGTATTTGGACTCGATTGAGGTTATGACCAATGTGTTCTTTGAGTGTCAAATGAAAACCCATAGCCTTTTGAGTGAGTTCATTAAGAATGCTTCATGGGAGAGAGATGAGTTTGAAATGAATTTGCATCCATTCATGCATGGCTTTGAGACTTTAGGGTTTAAGGAAGTTGAGGGAGTTGTTGTTCATGGTTGTAGTGAAGGGGATTATGTAGTTCCTCTTGGAAGTTGGATGTTTGAGGGAGATGATGATCTTGAGTGTTCTTCTTTTGAGGATTCTATGATTGATTTTCATGCTCTTATTGGTGATTTGAGGCATGGTGGTGAGAAAAAGTTCATTTGTAAGACCATAGCCCCTTTTCTCTTTTCTCATACCCCTTTTTCAAGAAGATTCAACCATATCCCTTACACTCCTATTTCCCTCCCTTCTATTGTCAATGAGCCTATTAGGGACCCTCTTGTTTATGATGATTTGTATGAAGCTCATTTGTCCCCAATTGAGGAAAAAGGGTGACGTTGCCATCCAAAAATATTTTGAGGAGAGTTTGCCTTCTTTTTCTTCTTGTTCTTCTTTTTCTTTTTCTTCATATTTTGTTGAATTTTCTTTTGATTCTCCCTCTTCCTTTTCTTGGCATCTCTCTCCTCTTTTGCGTGCACTATCCTTGTTGCACGTACTCTTCCCGTCATTTTCCTAACTTCTCTCCTATGAAATGTGTAGTAGTGCATTTGACAAGCTCTTGCGTGCGTTGAATTATTATTTTCTAGAGCGGTCAAGCTTGGCCCCTAAGCAAGCCTTTCTCGGGAAGTAACCCGTGTTTTATTGCTTTTATTTTCTTTTCTTTTTAGAATAGATTTTCTCTCATGGAAATGTTTGTGTGCCTTTTGCTAGGTACATGACTTGATATACTTTGGTGCTTCGATTTTGATCAAGAATCAAGGAAGTTTGACTCCTATTTTTGCTAGCATATGGAAGGCAAGGTTCAATTCTTGAGGAAATTAGTTTTGAAAGGTTAATTTGGGTCATTTGCGGGTATTTACACCCACCTAAGTCCGGTAATATCTTTCCTTGCTCTCTCTCTCTCTCTCTCATGGTTGATGCCTTGTTGGACATGTGTTGGTATTGTTGGATAATTCTCCTTGTTTTCTCCTCCCATGGATTATTTGATTTATGTTTGAGTGTAATGTCTCATTCAAGCTTGGGGGAGGGTTTTCTATATATCATGTTTGGTGGGATTTTGATTCATATATTCTATGCACCTTTGTATATGCTTTTCCATATTTCTTTATTTTGAAAAATCCCAAAAAGATTTTTATTTATATCAAGGCAAAATTGCATTGTGTTTTGTTTTGTTCTTGCTTTGGACATAATACTTTTGGACTTGTATAGTTGAATGCTTTTCTTCTTAAATGGTAACAGTGTGCACGGTTTGAGAGTACGCTTGGTTGATTCTAGGATAAAGCATGCTAAGGTAGTTGGTTAGAACTAGTGGGACCATGAAACCGGATTCTACTTTTTTGTGGCATGGTGGTAGTTGCTTCCTATAGTCGAATTGACATCAATAGTGAGTTTTTGATACATCCATGTGAGGTTCATTATTTTTCAAGCCTTCAACATATATTTGCATGAGCGACATGGATCCTTGACTATTACGGACCTAATCTAGAATCTTGACTCATAATTCTCAAACTCGAGACCGAGCCATCTAGGGAGGACAAAGGCATCTTTTCGGGGTTGTAATTTTTCTTTTCTAGGTTAATTTTCTTTCTTTTTAGTTCAATGGGTAAATTTGCCTTCTTGCTAACCATTTGAGCATTTTCCCTTCTTTTCAAGCCACATCTTTAGATCTTGAGCCTTTTGTTTCATTTTCGTTTCCATTCTTGGTTTTGTGAAGCAATTGAACATTATTATTGGAGTTTGTGGTGGAGAAGTTTGGATATTTGGTTCTCTTGAAAGCAAGTTTTTGTTGTGATATTTGTGTGAATAATGGCAAATGAATAAATGTAAAAGCCGTCCAAAGTTAAAAAAAAGGCAAGGACAATGCAAATGCAAAATTGTAAAAGCCGTCCTAAGTTAAAGAGGCATGGACAGTTGCTTTGAAAGAAATAAAAAAAAAAAAGTGAAAATGAGAAAATTTCAAAAATATTTCGATGTAATTTCTTTTCCCTTTTCAAGCATTAAGGACAATGCTTCCTTTAAGCTTGGGGGAGAAGCGTTTACGCTTTTTGTATATATGATTGTGGTTTTAGCTTTGAATAAGCTTGGGGGAGTGAGTTTGTTTTTGTTTGGCGATTTCTTGGTTATGAGGAGAAGGTTTGATCACCCTTTGCTTCACTAATTAGGATTACTGCCAAATTCTAAATTCTAAGCCTACCCTCAACCCTTTTTGCCCTTACGTTACAACCATTGGGAAAGACCTTTCGACCTAGAGGTTAAGTCATATACCGAGGGAGGGCATTATGAGTTAAAGCCTAAGGAGAGGGGATGCATTGTCAAGACGTCGAGTAGCCCAAAATTATCTCCTTTTCCGGTTCCTTCGAGGAACTTTTGAGATGCTCACTAGGGGAAGTTATGAGACTAGTAGGGAGAACGCGGTAAGACCGTTTGGGATGAAAGTGGATTGCGAAAACTAGTTCCTATGCTTAGCATATTTATGTATTAATCAACCTCGGGTATCTTGAAACGTGCACTCCCTTACTTGTTTAGAAAGATTTGCATTCATTTGTGCTTATACATTTGGAAAAGTCCTTTCATGAACATGTGTTTGTTTTTCTTTTATTTTGATTTTCTTCTCATGCTTTGCCTTGTTTGTATTATTACGAGAGTTATAGGTTAATCTCTTAGGAAACCTTTACGAGAGCATCACTCGTCCTTTAGGGAGATCTAGGGGTTTAAATGACTTGTCTTTAGTTGCTAAAATTAACCGTGATTCCTACAAAAGTGAGTTAGTGTATATTCTCATCCTCTATCTTTCTTGTTTCTTTCTTTGCTTGAATAAATTCATCATTTTCCCTTGGGTTGGATTTTATTTTGCTCGAGGACGAGCAAAAGTTTAGCTTGGGGGAATTTAATGAGCGTCATTTATGGCGCTCAAAAAAATAAGATTTAGGTCCTTTTTCTATATTTTAATATAATTTTCTTAGTTTTCCTTGTTTTTCCATTTTAATAACTCATTTTGAGTTTTGATTAGTTTTTCATGATTTTAGCCCTTAATTCATAGATTTAATTTTATTTCTTTTATTTTTACTTTATTTATTTTCATTTTATTTATTTTATTTTATTTGTCTCCTTTTTCGGTTGTTCGTGTAGGTGATTGCTCGGGACAAGACACGATCCAAATTGTCATATTCGGAGTTTCAATGTTCAAGCTTCATGTTTTGAGGTCTTAGATTCAAAATCAATGAAGTGTTGCAACAATATCAAGCAAACAAGTCTATCTCATAAAGCAGCCACCCCAACGCAGCAGGATAGGTAGCTGCGGACGCGGTTTTGTTTCACCAAAACAACAAAAACCGACCAGGAAGTCACCGCGGTCTGGCCGCGGGCTCACCGCGGGCCCGGCCCAAAACCCACGGGCGCGGCCGTCGTGCCCTGTCCAGCCAACTCTCAGTCACGCACTTCCCCCGCTCCCGCAATTAACACGCAATTCACCTCCAATCACCACCAATATCCCGCAACAGCAAACAAACCCAAGTAGCAGCGATTCAGCCAGCCACCACAACTCACCTCTTAGCGCAACCAACCGCAATTGTCGCCTTCAACTAATTCACCGCCGGTAGCCTCCAACATCAACAATTTGAAAGTAGCAACATCAACATTAAACTCCAATTGAAGACCTATATGTGCGCTCATCATGAGGGTGGTCAACCCCATTGATGCGTGTGCACAAGCTGGGTGCACATTGAGTCGTTGATCTTGAGTAATCTTGGCAATCTAACGGTGATGGTTGATGTTTGTTTGATGGCGTGAAGTAGGGGATAATTTCCCAAATAAGAGCAGCCAAAGAATTGAGAAAGAAGTCTGACTTCTTTTATTTATTTTTCCTTTTTATTTTGATTTCCTTTTATTTCTTTTCTTTTCTATTTATTTTTCTTTCTTATATTTTCTATATTTTCCCTTTTTAGCCTCATTTTACTTAGTTTTTTTTCTCTAGTATAAATACTCATTTTGGGGTAAAAATTAAGAGAACAATTTTAGATCAATTTTTAGACCACATTTTCTTAGCTTAGTTGAGAGCTTCTCTCTCTAGATCTAGGGTTAGTTTAGGAGTAGTTTTAGAGAGAGAAAGTGAGGGATTTCAATGGTGGTTTGAGATATTTAAGATTCAATGGTGACAATTGTATTGAAGATCTTCTTAATCAATCAATGAGCATTTCTCACTCTCTCTCCTCTTTATTTGCTTTGTCTAATTTCATTGTTTGATTTGGTTTTGATGTTTGATGTTTGATTAGAGTAATTGTTCTTGATATTTTGTTGATTCTTGATTCCTTTAGTTGATTGTTGATAGATGATGATATTATTTGAGTAGTTGTTGGCTAGGAATTGGGTGAAACTTGTATAATTGATTAATTATGATTAATTTGGGGATTGTGTTGATTAATTGTTGAGATTAAAGTGATTAATGTAAGTTTGCATGGTGTAATTCGATTAGGCCTTGAAAATTATGCTAGATTGCATTGTAATTGCTAATGACACGAACAATTGACTTAGGGATTGCAATTATCGATTGGTTTTGATTGTGATTCTCTTGATTTGTTATTCATAGTGAACCCTAGCTTAACAATTAGGAGATAGCTCTTTGATTCCAATTGATTGCTCTTATCATTAGTCCTCACAACCTTTGATTGGCATGCTCTTCCACGTTGTTGCAATTGAGGTGATTACTTGTTGATCCCCGTTCCTAGTGTTTTATTATCTTGTTTACTTGTATTGTTAGTTGTTAGTATTCACTCTTACCTTCGTCTTGGACCTAGCTTAGGCCCATAATTGAAAGTGCTTGAACATTACCTTTCCTTTGGGTTTGACCCTTGACTTGCCTCTATACTCGTATTTAGGTTTGTTAAGTGTTTATAAATTTAGTTTGACCAAGGGAAGATTAGATAACGACCTAGTTTTCCACTCGTCAGGTTTCCATTTGGACCTCCTTTCTTCAGGTTTTGGCTCTGGAAATGGCCCAATAGGTGTGATCAAGCCTTGACCGTAAAGGCGATCAAAGGCTGCATCATAAGTCATTTCTAAAGGAGTGTAAGTTCTTTTCTTCTTGGGCAATGGAGCATCAAGAGCTAACACTTCATTGAGATCAACTTGGCTTATATTGTTGGTAGTATTTTCGTGCTTAGAAGACGAAGAAGAAGGATGGTCGTTCTTCTTGTTTTTCCAAGTGTTATTATTATTACTACCAGCAGTCTTTATTAGCTCATCCTCGATATTAATGCCGATGTCGTATACAGCTTCGAAAGTGTTCAGTGGAAGAAATTTGAGATGTTCCTTATATTTGTGAGTTAGATTTTGAATAAGGAGGCGAACCATCTCTCTTTATTTGGGAGGATCTACCAAGAGTGAAGCCGTTTCCCTCCACCTGTTCAGATAAGCGGTGAAGCCTTCATTCTCTTTTTGTTTGAGAATGGAGAGTTCACGTTCAGAAGTTTTACTTTGAATGTTACACTTGTAACGATTCATGAAACTTTCGGTGACATCTTGCCAAGTCGCAGTACGCTTGGCATCTAGGGAATAAAACCATTGTTGGCAAGCATGTTCTAAGGAGAGAGGGAACACCGTAGGGAAGAGTGTTACGTCCAATCCCTTAAGAGCCATGGTTGCAGAGAACGCCTTCAAATGGAATATTGGATTGTCAGTAGGCTTGAACTTTGGAATATCAACATTGGAGAACTTTTCAGGGAGTCTGTCCTTCACATCCAAAGGAGTGGGAGGCTGTTCCACATAGGTGAAATCCTAAAAAATCTTGCTCATTTGCTCTTTGATCTTGTCCATTGCAGCCGCAGTAACATTATTTTGCTCTTGTGTGTTGACTCTGGTAGTGAGTGCTTGCAACATGGTAGACATTGTTTCAATGGACTTTTTAATGCTCTCAATATCTTCCTTAGTGGCCATTGGGACAAACTGAAAGTAGTTTGAAGGTGATGAGTGATGTGGAGATGGTGAAGTTCTCTTTAAAGCCTACAAGGTTGATGCAGTAACGACTCGAACCATACCAATCTATCCCTGCTCCTTGACCAAGTACTGTGAAATGAAATAAATTCACTTAATTGTTTGACTCATTGCTCAAGATAGGAAAGGAAGGAAAAAATAGACATTTGAAAATAGGTGAGAAAACTCCACTCATTTTTTTATTATGACGAAAAAAAGGGTGCATGAACCTAGTATACGATCATAAACGACCTGGTGCACAACTCGAGTCGGAACATAAAGAAAGTGTGTGGACTATACTTGAATCGTGAGTGATTAAGTGATGTTATAAGACTCGTGGTATGATCGTATGGTTAGACATGTGAACAGGAACCAAAATAACTGATGCGAGGACCGAATTAACACGGAAGACTAAAAAAAAGCTGACTGGACTTATTTCCTAGGCACTGTGACACGGCAAACTGTACCGTGTCACGGTACAAGCTGCCGTGACGCGGTGATTATTTCCCTTTTTTTTACTTTTTTTTTGTTGGAAATCCACCGTGCCACGGTGGAAACTGCCGTGACACGGTGAACTTTCCCGTGGCACGGTGGATGCTGATGTGGCACGACATTTTTTTTTTTGCGCTAATTACTAAGTGAATACGGTCCATTGACAATCGTTAGTCATAAAATAATCTACCATAAACAAAGAAAGATAGTTAAGGTTAGGATCAATATGTCCTACTATATATTTGTTGTTTTCTAGAGCTGATAGTGTTTCTGTTAAGCTTCTCTTCCAAGCCTTCTTGAAATTCTCGGGTGCTTCTATGCTTTCTTCTAATCTTGATAAAAGTGAAGTCTATTTTGGAGGAGTTTCTGTTGATGTTCAGACAGAGCTGAGAGAGCTTTTTAGTGTTTCTCAAGGTACTATTCCTTTTAGGTATCTTGGGGTCCCTCTCTCTTCCAAGAAGCTTACTATTGCTCAGTGTAGGCCTTTGGTGGAGAAGGTGACTGCTAGAATCCAAGGGTGGATGGCTAAACACTTGTCCTATGCTGGGAGGCTTCAGTTGGTGAAGAGTGTGTTGTTTGGTATTCAGACATATTGGGCTCAAATTTTTATCTAGCCAAAGAAAATTCTGAAAGATATCGAGGCTAGATTCAGGTGCTTTCTTTGGACTGGATCCTCTGCCCCTGCTAAGAAATCTTTGGTTGCTTGGAATTATGTTTGTCTTCCTAAAGTCTGTGGTGACTGGAACTTGCTTTCTCTTCCTGAGTGGAATAAAGCAGCTGTCACTAAGTTACTTTGGGATATTGCTCACAAGGCTGATAATCTTTGGGTTAAGTGGGTCCATATCTATTATTTCAAGCATAAAGATTATTGGACCACTCCTACCCCTGCTAAATGCTCTTGGTTTTTGAAGAAGATTCTGAGTTGTAGGGATATTGTGAATGATCAAGGGGGATGGGATGGTTTTATACAGGGCGATAAGATGAAAATCAAGAAGCTTTATGCTGCTATTAGGCCTCAAGTTCCTAAGGTTCCTTGGAAGAGGGTCATTTGTCATAACTTAGCAACTCCTAAAAGTGTTTTTATCTTGTGGCTAGCTTTATGGGATAGGCTTGTCACTAAGGATAGGTTGCTTCAATGGCACATCTCTTGTGATCCAAGGTGTTTCTTTTGCTTGAATAGCAATGAAAGTGTTCAGCACTTATTCTTTGATTGTGAGTACTCTAGACAGGTTTGGAACAAGGTGTTAAGTGTCTTACATGTTTCCAAGCCTGTTCAGCAGTTTAGTGATGAGATTGAATGGTTGAAGAAAATCTGCAGAAGTTCCAGATTGAAAAACAAAGTGATCCAAGTTGCCTTCACTGAAACAGTCTATGGTATTTGGATACAGAGGAATGCAGTTTTGTTTACTGGTTGTTGCAAGCCTGTTGATGTCCTAGTTAGGGACATTATCTTTCATTCAGCCTGTAGAATCCCAGCGGGAAGCAAATACTTGATTGCTTAGTTGGTTTATTAGGGAGCTGCTTCTGTTGTTCTGTTTTACTGTTGCTGTTGTTGGTTCTATTGCTGATGTTGCTGAATTCTGCTACTGTTGTTGTCTATTTTCTGTTGCTGTTGCTGAATTCTGCTGCTGTTGCTGGTTTCTGTTGCTGCTGCTGGCTTCTGCTACTGTTGCTGTGTCCTGTTGCTGTTGCTGTTCTCTGTAGCAGCTTCTATTTTCTGTTGTTGTTGCTGATTTCAACTGCTGTTGTTGGTTTTTGCTGCTGTTGCTAGTTTCTGTTGTTGCTGCTGATTTCTGTTGCTGCTGCTAATTTCTATTGCTGCTGCTAATTTCTGTTGCTGCTGCTATTTCCTGTTGCTGCTGCTGATTTCTGCTGCCGCTGTTGGTTTCTGGTGCTGTTGCTGACTTCTGATTTGTGATTCTGTTGCTGTTTTGTTGTGTTTGACAGCTGTTCTGATTGCTACAGTTTGGCTCTGGGTGACAGCTGGTGCAATTGTTGTTCTGGCATTCTGTTTTCTACAGCTGCTGGTTCAGGTGCTGATGCTGCTGTTCTGTTGCTGTTGGTTTGCTGGTTCTGTTCTGGTCAGCAAGCTTGACATCTGGTTGTTGCAACTTGTGTGCTGGTGTTGCCTT
The DNA here is from genome assembly GCF_948465745.1 of Chenopodium album. Classification (NCBI taxonomy): domain Eukaryota; kingdom Viridiplantae; phylum Streptophyta; class Magnoliopsida; order Caryophyllales; family Amaranthaceae; genus Chenopodium; species Chenopodium album. The sequence continues at coordinate 44,733,934 of NC_137836.1, forward strand.
TTGTTTTGGCAGCTGGTTTCTTTGATGTTTTTTTAGCTGCTCTTGTTTCTTTGCTTGTTGGTTTATGCTAGTTTTGGTGTTTTCAGCTGCTCTTTTTGCCCATTTTTTGTGCTGGTTTTGTCTTAGGTTCTCTTATCTGGTCCTGGCTCTCAGAACCCTTCCTAGAAGGTGGGTGTGAGCTTGAGTCCAGTATGTGTCCTCGTTTCTCCCAAGCACCCTTCCTAGAAGGTGGTTTGGGTAGATTCTTGGACTGTTGGTGTTTGGTGTTGTTACAGCTTAGCTTCTTGTAAGTTGTAACTTTCTTATTTTGGCAATAAAATTCTTATTTTCCAAAAAAAAAAAAAGGTTAGGATCAAAATGACCAAACATAAAACACGTAGGCACAATGAAGCAAAGAATAATTTGCAACCTAAGATCAAGTTTAATGTTCGACTATGGTCAGGTTTATTTGGTGTCAATAGGGTACCATGGTTAAGAGTTTGGACGCAATAGCAAGGCAGCCTCCCTTGAGGGTGTATGCCAACGGGCGGCTCCGCGAGTTCGTGATGAAATCGAACTCGACTCCATGGTTTGGGTGGATTTAAAAAAACTCGGATGAACCCTTATTGCCATGAGCGTTTTTGGGTTGATAGAGCTTAAACCCCCCGGGGCTAAGACGTATGTAGAACACACATGTTTTTTCAGAAAAATCGAATGAAGCTGACTGTGAGAAGAGAAAATAAGCCACCGGACTGATTTAAGAACTTTCGTGACACGGTAGAGAGCACCGTGGCACGATGCTGCACACCGTCTAATGGTGTACTGCACCATGACACAGCAGATTCTGCCGTGGCACGACAGTCTGAAAATCTGACTAGTGCCATGTTTTCCTTCCTACGCAATCAAGTTATTCAATTTTTCCTACAGGATAGACCTAAATGCGACGTTAAAACGTCTATGCTTATACAAAAATGCCAAACTAATCACAGGAATATTTTTCAAGAATCTTTCAAGTCTCATCCACTCATCTTAATTAAATATCGATCACTCAAATTGATAAATAACCAAGAATCCTCCAAGTGGAGTCGCCAAATTGTAGGCGTCGCTCGAAGTGCGCCTACGTTAAAGCATGTTGTGAATATGCTTGGCACTCTTAGGAAGTAGGAATTGACATATACGATTAGGGACAACGATTAGGGACAAGGAAAGTAGGGAGCCGCCAACAAGTTTTTAAGGAACATGTAAACCGTTCACGGATCAATTAAGGTAACCACGAATAAAGGGACAACGAAAGGCAACAACAATTGACCTTTGAAGGTTACACCCCATTCATAATCCATGAGATTACTAACTCCATATGGTTCAGAACCACGAAAGGAGGATCGGGTATGATGGTACGAAGTGAGTCATGGAGTCACATTCGCCCGTATTGGCCTCTACTCGATTCTTATAGTGAAAAGTGATTCCTGCGATCTCAAAGGCATGCAAACAAAATATTCAATTTGCTCCAAACTATTATTAAGCTAAATTGGTTGAATATTAATGCAACATATAATTCTAAAATATTTATGATCACTTGATTAACAACAAGATTAAAAAGGAACCTAAGCCGGTTGTCCAAATTATCTTATTAGGCGTGATTTTCAATTACATATTCCCTTTAAACATGCAATATGGTGATCATAAATAAATAATAGAATAGACATTAATATTGGAAGCAATTCAACAATAAATTTTTAGTCAAATCAAATATAAAATGACCTAATCATGACACTAGCAATATTAGAATAAAATAAGTAATTAAATTAATTAATGACTCATATTCCGCGCGTTCCTTTAAATTGCTACATCATGAATAAACTGTTAGTAACTTCAATAAAAATATAAAGCAAATGAAAATTAAATTAAATAAATGTAGATTTGATTTGGTCCAAACCCTCAGTTATTTGTACCTTTCACACCTTGGTTTAAGGACGGAACCTCGGGTGTCGTATAGACTCCTTGGAATGCTTAAGGGAAGAATGGTGTAATTAGGAATATAGGTTTAAGGCTTAGAATATGAGAGAAAGAGAAGAGAATAATTTTTGGTGTAAAAGAGAGGAAGAGAGAAGGATTTGATGCCCCAAACTACAGAAAGGAGAGGGGTATTTATAGGGAAAATGTGTAGAGGGAACACACGGAACACTAAAAAGATAAAAACCTTAAAAAATAACACTGCGACACGGCGGAGAACACCGTGACACGATGCCAGGCACCGTCAGACGGGGCACACTCCCGTGACACGGTGGAAAACAGTGCGACGCGGGAAATATTTGACCTACGGGAGGTGAAAATGCATGAAGGGTTTACGCGGAAAAGACACGAGAAAATTCCGTGACAAAGCACATGTAACGTGTGTAATTTCTGAGGGTTTGGCCCCAAATCTCTCTTTCAATTATTTAATTTAATTGTTTGTTTTATTAATTTCCTTGAAGTTACTAACGTGTGTATTTTGTTATTAGAAAGAGGTACGAGACATCCTAGTAAGTGCTTTAATTGTTTTTATTGATATTATGATATAGAAATCATGTCTAAGTTGTTATTTTGATTCCTAGTACCATGTTTAGGGTAAAGGTTATAATATCAAATATGCTTATTGTGATTTCTATTATGCCTTTTATTGTCTTTCCTAATATTCATGTTAGTATCATGTTAGGGCTAAAGCTTTGATTTTTTTATATGTTTAGTGACATGCTAGGGTTTGTTATTAATCTTTTTAGTATCATGCATAGGGTCTTGCTATTATTATGCTTTAACATGATTATTATGATTATAATTATGATTGTTATGATGGTTATTATTATGTTGCTTGATGCTTATTATTGTTATTGCTTGATCACGCCTTTTATACATGTTTAAAGGGAATTGGTACTTGTAATCACGTTTAATAAGATAAGGCAAACGAGACAAGACAAGAGGCGAGCTTCAACGACAAGATTTCATGACCTCTTTTTCTATTTCTTTTTAATTTTTTCTTTCCCCAATAAGTCAAGCATAGGCACCTTTCTTTTCCCTTAGATTAATTTTGTAGGTTTTTTCTTTTTCCCTTTTAATAAAAATGCGCATTTATTTCCTTGCATATGATCATTGCATTGCCAAAAAAAAAAATTCCATGTCGAATTAAGCACAAGGTATACCAATGATTTGAGGCACCTCTTGTAGCCACATCATATCACCTTTCACCCTTCAAATATGCAATCCTTTCTTGATAAACCACTTTGAGACTCGTCTAACGATAGACTTTTCTTTCTTCAACCCACAGCTACCTAACCTTGGGATGGGATGGTGTGTAACTTATGCAATTTCAAAAGCTTGAGTGATTTCAAAAAATTAAAATAGCCAAAAAATAATAATAATAAAAGTTTACAAAAGGGTAAGTGTTTCAATGTCTTTGATATGAAAATATCTTTGATAAGAACATGCTCAGGTTGCATTTCTTATCGAGTGCTCGGTACCGTGCCTGAGAAACATGAATGCCAAGTGAGTGATAGACCGCATGATCGAGATTGCCCACACTTATAAAAAATAAAAAAATGCAAAAGCAAAAAAAAAAAAAAAAAAAAAGGGGAGAGCAAAAATAAAAAGAAAGAGCTCAAAAGTAAGAAAACTCAAGAATACAAATATTCAAAAGCAACGTTTCACACCTTGGGGGCTTATCTAGGGTCTTGAGCTTTTAACCCTTTCTTCTTCAACCTTTATCCTAACCACGTTACAACCCTTAAAAGACCTCTTTGAGGTATACACACACTTGTGCGAGGTTCGGCTAGAGCTACGTTTGGCCTGATTCCTAACGGATACGTAGGCAACCCTACAAAGGGGTGCGACCGTAATAAAAATGCATTCATATTCACATTCACACACTCACACCATGATCATATCAAGGGATCCCCTATGCTCATCCTTATCCATTTAGAGCTAGACTTGGGGGCTTGATCCCTACATTATTAGCTTACCTAGCCTAAAGAGTCACCACCATTTGACTCTTTTCAATATATTTTTCAACACACTTAGCCCTTGCGGCCTAACTTTAGTGTCACTTTCACACGCATCACATATACATGACCAAATAGTTCTTCCCTTAGGAACCCTTTGTCATTAAATCTTAACACAACGTTGAAGCATACTTTGTCATAACAAAATCACTTATCACTCATCATTGCATCACAAAGTACAATGTGCTTAGCCTCCATGCCTAAGTTACCCAAATACTTTCATCATCGAGTCAACAATCGAGATAGCCTAGGATGAATTAATCCTTGCACCTTGAGAACATTTGACTACGCTCATTCAACATGTACCATAAAAAACTTTGCTTCTTTCTTTTTTCGTGTCTTTCTTTTTTCGGGAGAAAGTCGGTACCCTCCACAAAAATGACGGAAAATTTTTGAATTTTTTCTTTTTGCATTTTGAGTCAAGCACGTCACAATACAATGCACAACACGAGTCATGTACACATTGAGCCATGTCGTGTTATCACATTGAGTCAGCACAATGCACACACACGAGTCATGAGTCACACGTGTTAACTTACCTTGAGTCATGTCAAGCGAATGAGTCAAGAAACACTAAGTCTTAGGTCAACCATAAAGAAAGATAAGCAAAGTCATATAGTCAAAATATAAATGCAGGTGCATCCCAGCAAGCAAGAGCATTCCCGAATTTTTTCGAAAAACCGCGAATATGACACATGAGGTTCTTCCAAGATGAGAAGAGTTTGAGCAAAATTACATGGATCAATAAATTAGAGATGAAGAGCTTTAATTTACAAAATATTTGAGCGAATTTGGAAACGACCAAGTTCAAAGTTCGGAGCGAAACCGAGCAGTAGCAGCAGCAAGGGCAAAATAGAGAAGACTCAACTCCAGCGCCAGATGACAAGGCTGTTGCCTGGCGACAACATCTGTCGCCTGGCGATAGAAGCAAAGTGCGGCGCCAGAGTGTTCTAGCATGCGCCAGTGCGGCGATGAGATACATGGCCCCATATTAGACTATGCAGACCTCATACAATAATTTTGGGTTTCTTGGTACGCTAGTTAGCCCCGCTAAGCAATTTGACATGATTTAGTAATCGGTTCGATTACAATCGCACTAAGTGATTGACCTGACGACGATCGTCTCACTTAGCTTAAGCGCCTAAGCATTGACTTATTACAAGCACCAACGCATCGGTTCAAAAGCAAGCACTTATACGACGATTTTTCCAAGATTGGATTGTCATCCCCAATTCACAATATTTCCAAATATGGATTGTCACGCATTCTTCCTAAACGACAATTTTTCCAAGATTGGATTGTCATCTCTAGCAAAGTTTCCAAGCGTGGATTGTCGTGCTCCTTCTCTGTTTGGCAATTTTTTCCAAATTCGGATTGTCATCTCAGGCAAGTTTTCCGAGATTGGATTGTCATACACAGTTCCCTATGGAAAAATTTCGCAAAAGATTGTCGTAAGTCTCTACTCATCATAAATTTCGGCAAAGGTTCCTCAAGGTGGATTGTCATTCATTTCAGTAAGTGGAAAATTTTCCCGAAGTGGATTGTCGGTCGACTCTTTTTTTGCAAATGTTCCATGACACGGATTGTCAATTGTGGCAATATTTTCCTAAAAGGATTGTCCCATAGAATTGGTAAATTTCCAAGGTGAATTGCTTTCAAGAGTTATATTGCAAGATGTGGATTGTCGATCGTAGCAAAGCTCTTATGACAGATTGTACAAAGCATTGGCAACTTTTCCCAAAATTGGATTCTGGCAAATTTTCCGAGATACGGATTGTCGCTTCATCGTAGCAACATTTCCAAGGATGGATTGGTACATGGCATTGAAAACTTTCCCTAAATCGGATTGTCATACATCATACAAGACTTAAGTTGGCAACCATTCCCAAATAAAAGAGGATTGTCATCACCGCAAAGGCACCGACATACTGGTTCACAAGAAGCAAAAGCGCCGACGCACTGGCATAACAGCATTAAGGATCAACAAGCAGTGGTCTTTCGAAGACTATCACGACGGAATTGGAGACAGTTACAGGCGTAGCAGTCTTCAGGCAGTATTCTCTAGCTTGAGGAAGATCGTCAAAACAGTAGCAGGATGGCGTTCCCTAGCTTGTGAAAGCAATGCAACACAAATTGGTTCCTTCAGAGACGTGTGCTCAATGGTGCAAGATACACGTTTCTTAACTCTTTTATCTGTTTTAACTAATGCTAGTTTGCAGGTGTCGGCGTTACAAGGATGATGTAGGATTGCAAAACGTTCTGAATCATTCTCCGTCCCTATCGCTACTTTGAATTTTGTTTTTGAAAGTTGCTTTCTCCAAACTTAGTCAAAGTGTGGGCTTTTGCAGACACCCATTTGTGTCTCTCCAAAACCAAACCCAGTGATGAGTACCTTTCACGTCGAATCATAATCGAATGAAGTGAAAGTGGGGAAAGTCTAGTGTTGCGGTTAGTTTTTAATTCTTTTCTTTCTCTCTGATTTTGAAAACCTATTTTATAAAAACAGCCAATTCAGTTTAGTTTGGTCCATGGCAAGGGTCCAATAATAGTGTAGTTGGGTCGGTTAACATTTCCAAGGAAGTTATGGCCAAATTACTAAGCTGGGCCCGGTTTGATTCTTATATGCGGCCTAATGATCAAGAGGAGGGCCTATTATGGTTTATCATTCCTAATGCGTTTAGGGTTGATTATAGTCTTGTAGAATCTTCTCAAAGGTTCTTTTGAATCCTAATTTAATTAGCATTGGTAAATTGACTTTTAAGAGTTTTATTTGGAATAAAAGAAGTATTTTTAAGGAAATTACAGTTTTTCCCTCTGGTACGCTTAAATTTTATCAAAATATGAAAATGCGTAGAAAATTGATTGAAGTGCCGTACGACACGTCTGTCGCCTAGAGACATGTCTGGCGTCTGGCGACAGCCGTGTGTTTGGCGACAGTGTCGTGTTTTATTCTTTTCGAAACTCTGATTCATTTTTTTATCATATCCGGCTGATTTTCTCTATAAGTAGCCTCCTAAAAACCTCTGTTTTGAATCACGAATTCTCAACAATTATTCTCACCAATTATCACCAACTCTCATCAAGAAATTCTTGATTACTCTCTCTCTCTTTTTAAACTAGCTTTTCTCATACAAAATTCCGCATTCACAAGATCTAGACACACCTAGCCAAATTCGAAGTTGCCTTTACCTAGACGTGAAAGGTTTATTTTCTGAGGGTTTTGTCCCAAATCTCTCTTTCAATTATTTAATTTAATTGTTTATTTTATTAATTTCCTTGAAGTTACTAACGTGTGTATTTTGTTATTAGAAAGAGGTACAAGGCATCCAAGTAAGTGCTTTAATTGTTTTATTGATATTATGATATAGAAATCATGTCTAAGTTGTTATTTTGATTCCTAGTATCATGTTTAGGGTAAAGGTTATAATATCAAATATGCTTATTATGATTTCTATGATGCCATTTATTGTATTTCCTAATATTCATGTTAGTATCATGTTAGGGCTAAAGCTTTGATTTTTTATATGTTTATTGACATGCTAGGGTTTGTTATTAATCTTGTTAGTATCATGCCTAGGGTCTTGCTATTATTACGCTTTAACATGATTATTATGATTGTTATGATGGTTATTATTATGTTGCTTGATGCTTATTATTGTTATTGCTTGATCACGCCTTTTGTGCATGTTTAAAGGGAATTGGTACTTGTAATCTCGCTTAATAAGATAATTAATAATCTTGTTTAGGGTTAATTTTATTATAATTCAAGTGATCGCCAATAATATTTTTGTTTGTGCATTAATATTCAACCAACATAGATTAAACAGGTTTAGGGTAAATCTATTGTTTGCATGTTAGTTAGAAAGCGCACATGAATACGAGAAGAATAAAGTAGAGGCCTATTATTAGGGCAGGTTCAATCTCTTTTAGTTTGGATTTGTACCTTCATCCCCTAACCTCCAGTTTTGGTTCCAAACCTATTGGAGTTAACGATCTCCTGGATCGTTAAGGGGTGTAACCTTCACCCTGTGAACAGTTTACAAGTTCCTAAAACTTGTTGGCGATTCTTTTGCTCTAGCTTCTTTCCCTTTGGATGCCACCATGCTTTAGTGTATGATCATAGTGGGGTTCAAGTTTGGGGTAATGCTTGAAATATTCCCTATAGTTTGTTTTCTTCAAACTCACTCGAATTTTGCTGAATTTTGACATGTTTATTCACAAATTTTCTGAAAATTCAAAATTTATTTTGCTTAATTTGCTTTGTTTGTCGAATTTTATGCCCTGAAATTGCTTGATTATGTTTGTATATTTCCTTGGGAGTATTTTGAGACTTGTTTGACTCAATTTGGTGGAGAAACGAACAATTCACCATTATTGAACCCCTTGAGGTCGTGAGAACAATGCGTCTTGTTCCTTGCATTTTTGCTAGCTATTTTTGTACAATTTGTCACAATACTTGTCATAGTATTGCAAGAAATTTTTTAATTGCTTGAAAATGCAATATATGCTTGAATTGAAATCGTGCTCTATTTTAGTACTACGTACTCTATTTTTTGCGAACATAGTATCGTGCGGCTAGGCGAACCATAGATACTATAGAGCCTTAATTTTTGTCAATTTTCATAATGTAGTATGGCTAGGCAACGCGGTTCTGGTTCCCGGTCTCAAGACACTCGACGGGAGCACAAGCACGTGGATGAGGGCGAGGAGTCATCCACCTTTCTTGGTCCCTTCCCTGAGTGGGATGAGCGGACCTTGTTTTTCGCTCTCGAGCATCACATTTCAGAGCGGGTGCGTCGCGGGATCGTTAGCGGGAGGACGCGTAGCCACGGCTCCGGCAACGAGTCCATTGGCTACTTGTACGACAAGTATTTCTGCAATGATGAGGGATTGCGACAGCTTTGGGAGTCTTGTGGGCTAACTGCCTTGTTTCGGGCCACTCAGGCAATGTACTCTTTTGACGCGAGCCACAACGTGGTTTGAGCTTTAGTGGAATTCTTCTGGGACACTACCAACACTTTTAACTTTCTTGGGGCGAGATGACTGTAACCCCTACTGTCTTTAGTCTTATCTCGGGACTGGTGTTTCGCTCGACTGTGCTGCCATTTAACATTACGATTTCTATCCTTTCTCCGATAGTCCAGGAGCTGTTGGGTACGATTACCGTTCGGGCCCGTGCTAAGGTTGAGTCGTCTCGACTTAGCGCTCGGTGTATCCGCCGGTCTACTCTAGCGATGGCTTTCGAGGATGATGCGACATCTAGTGAGCAGCAGATGCGCATCTTCGTTCTTATCTTGCTGTAAGGGACTTTTTCCCCTGACGTAGTCGCGTACTTCTCTACTACCTTCCTGTTCTCCGCGACCTTCAGTTGGTCGGGACCTATGACTGGGCCAGCTTGGCCTCTGCGGATTTCTTGCGGGGCTTGCGAGGCTCCTGTCGTCATAGAGCTTTCACAAAAAACATCGCACTCTTTAGCTTCTAGAGAATTTTAGAGGTATACTTTATCCCTTTTTAAAGTTAGCTCTAGATTCTTATTAGCATTCGCTGATCTTCTTCTGTCTTTGTTCATAGATTTGGTTCTACGAGTACTTTCCACTGCTAGCGCCGACGAGACCATCTCCTCGCGAGCTCCCTATTGGCTCCTATTGGGGAGGTCGCATTAGAGATCAGGCGACTACTGCCCATGTCCGAGAGTTGATTCTCTCGGTATGTTCCTTTTGAACAGTTGTCGTTTTTGTATTGCCTTTTGATAGAATTTTACCTTACAAAATATTTTGCAGGAGCTTGATGTAGTGTATCGGCCATGGGCCGATCTAGCTATTCCTGCGCTAGCCGCTCTGTACACTACCAAGCGTCGTTACTTTCAGGGGATGTACGAGGCTGTGTTGTACCTCGGTGAGAGAGTGGCTATTCAGCACTCTTCGGAGATTGTTGTCGTCCCTGCTCCTCCGCCCTGACATATGTTCCATGATGCGATGTTGATAAACTTGGCGGAGAGGTCGCCTGCTTGTACTCCTTGGCGATCTCATGCTAGCTCGGGGTGGTGCTACGAGGAGGACCCGCTGCAACTGCTAGCTCCGACCCCTTTTTTATCCGAGGAGGCGGCGGTATGCTTTTTATTTTTTAGCTCTTTCCTAAATAGCCCCAAGTGGACTTTAATCACTTAGATTTGCTTTTTGTCAGGCTGGGCTTGCTGAGTTCGTTCCTCCTCGGATGTCCATCACCTATTAGGGGACATACGGCCCCGTTGAGGAGATGATTCCCCGGCTCCTGAGGATCAGTGCTTCGTCGAGCGATCTATTCCTCGTCACCAGACTCGGGTGATTTATTTGCTTGCTATTTATTTATACTTGTCTTCTATGGTTACTGACTTTGTTTTTTATAGTTCTCGCGCGAGGTGGTGAGGTGCATAGAAGCCTTTCGGAGTCAGTTAGTGAGGATAAGGAACATAGCTTCCTATCGTCATGACAACGTTGCTCAGGAGGTATCTTTTTTCCTTTATTTTGCATTGTTTATCCTCCCGTTTTTTGTGCATCTGACTTGATTTAATTTTGCAGGGACAACCTATTCCTTCACGTACTTGAACGAGACCCGATGCTAGGATGGAGCCGTCTAGGTCTGGCTCGAGGCGTCGCCGCACTACTTCTTGTGGTCGAGGTGGCCGATTTGACGCTGCTCGGACTGAGGCTGTGGAGGGTTCGGGTTCTTCCTCTGAAGGTGCACAGAGTGGGCCAATGGGCCAAGGAGGCGCGACATCGGCTCATCTGGTAGGTGGTGGGACGTACGAGTTAGGCTCGTCGTCGCAGCAACCCCCGCAACCTCATCCTTTGTTGGTTCAGCACCAGGGTGAGCTTGGGTGGACTGGCCCTGAGTTGAGGTTCCCGACTCCTGGCGAGTCTGGAGCTGGAGAGGAGCATACTCCTCGGTCTGCGATGTTCTTCGATATGATGAACATTCCTCATCATCTGCACCCTCCAGCACCGTAGTTGTACCTGTTTTTTTATTTTATTTTGACTTTTGTAGGACTTTGCCGATTGTATTATATGACTCATTTGTTAGACATATTTGTATATACAAACTATTATCTATTATGAGTGTTTTATCTTTGCATTTTTTTTTTCATTTTATGTGCATATGTGTGTGTGCAAAAAAAATTGTGATTAATTTTGCGCAAAAATTTCAGCCATTTTTATTATTAATGGAGGGTATCCGACTTTCTCCCCCAAGAAAAAAATGAAAAATAGAGTAAGGTGTTACGATGCATGTTGAAATGAGTTTAAGCAACTATACGCGTCGATGTGGTATATATCTTAGGGAACAATATCACCGCTATAGACAATCTCCTCTCTGCTTCGGGACATCGACGAAGGTGATTGTGCTTCGCCATCTTCAGGGTTTGTGGAAATACCTGGCCACGACTGTGCCTCGCCGCTATAGACAATCTCCTCCATACATCGGGACATCGTCGGAGACCGCTGCTTGTAGCTATCTTTTATTTCATAGTGATAATCTTCTGAGGAAAATTATCGAAGACCATCGCTTGTTCATCCTTAATGCTTTACTTGAATAATTGCTGTTGCGCCAATACCTCAGCGCATTTTGTGAAAGAGCCAATACCTTGGTGCTTGTGCTTCTTTGTGAACTATTACTTCGGTGCTTTAAGCTAAGTGAGACGATCATTTGTCAGGTCGATCACTTACTGGGATTGTAATCGAGCCGAATACTTTATCATGTCAAATCTCTTATATGGGCTAACTGGCGTACCAAAGAACCTGAAATTGCTGTATAAGGTCCGCATAATTATTTATGTGGGCCACGCATCCTTTCGCCGCACCAGTGCACACTGATACGTGTCATCGCTAGAATTTCGCTCTGTCGCCAAGCGACAGGCATTGGCGCCTGGAGATAAGCTTGTCGTCTGGCGCTGATGTTAGGTTTTTTTGAATGAAACCCCTTTCTTCTTCATTTTTCCGTGGCTGTTGCTCGTGTGCACGCGATTCGCTCGAAACTTCAAATTACTTGTTCTCGCTCGTTTTTCAACCAAATTTTCTCAAATTTGTTTCAAATAAAAGCTTTTTTCATCCAGTTTCCCGATCCATGTAAGTTTTATTCAAAATTATCTAAACTTTTTCTGAACTTTCGCATGTTTGTTCGTGGAGTTTTGGGAAATTCGAACACAATTTTGCTTAATTTGCTTCGTTTGTTCAATCTTGTGCCTTGAGATTGCTTGATTATGTTTATACATCGTCTTTAGAGCATTTTGAGACTTGTTTGACTCAATTTGGTGAAGAAATGAGCGAATTGCCATTGTTGAACCTCTTGATGTTCGTTAGAATAATGTGACTTATTCTTCATGTTTTTGCTAGCCAGTCTTATCCAATTTGTCACAATATTTTTCATAGTATTGCAAGAAATTGTTTGATTACTGAATAAAATGCTATTTCTACATGTATTGAAATTATGCTCTGTTTTAGTATTACGTACTTTGTTTTTAGCAAACATAGTATCATGTGGCTAGGCGAACCTTAGATACTATAGAACCTTAAATTTACTATTATTTTTCATAATATAGCATGGCTAGACGACGCGGATCCGGCTCTCGTTCTAGAGAGGCTCATCGGGAGGACAAACCTATTAATGTCGGTGTAGGTACTTCTTCTTCTCTAGGGGAGTTCCCAGAGTGGGACGAGCGTACTTTGTTCTTTGCGCCTGAGTTTCACATCCCAGAGCGCGTTCGGCGTGGGATCCACAGTAGGAGAGTTCGTAGCCATGGTTTTGGCAACGAGACTATTGGCTCCTTGTACGACACTTACTTTCGCGACCCTAACAGTTTGCGTTGCCCGTGGGAGTCTTGTGGCTTGACTCCTCTATTCCGAGCCACTCGAGCTTTATATTCTTTCGAGCAGAGCCGTTACGTGGTCCGAGCCTTGGTGAAGTTCTTCTAGGACACCACCAACACTTTCCATTTTCCTTGGAATGAGATAACTGTTTCCCTTACTGACTTCAGTCTCATCACAGGATTGGAGTTTCGTTCGGTCGCGCTTCCATTTGATAGCGAGATCACCGTCTTTTCTCAAGTAGTACTTGATCTATTGGGCCTAATTACTATTTGGGCTCGTAGTTAGGCTGAGCCGACGCATCTGAGCTCTCAATGTATCTGTCGGTCCACACTCGTGGCGACTTTTTAGGATTGTGCGACCACCTCAGAGCAGCGGGTGCGCATCTTTGCTCTTATCTAGCTGTTAGGGATCTTTTCGCCTAACAGAGGTAGTCGAGTCCTACTCTACTACTTGCCTGCTCTTCGCGACCTTCACATGGTCGGGTCGTATGATTGGGCCTGCTTGGCCTACGCGGACCTCCTTGTTGGATTGCGACTTTCTAGTCGTCATAGTTCCTTTAATGGAGATATCACGCTCTCCAGCTTTTGGAGACTTGTAGAGGCAACTTTATTTCCTTTATTAAAGTATCTCTAATCGGTATTAGGATTTATTGACACTTCTTTATTCTCATAGATCTGTTTCTACGAGTATTTTCCGTCTCTTGCGCCAGCAAGACCTTCACCTCGCGAGCTCCCTGTTGCTGCCTATTGGGGAGGTTGCCTCAGTGATCAGGCAACTACCGCTCGCGTTCAAGAGTTGATCCTCTCGGTATGTCACTTAAATACTTGTCTTTTAGTACCTTTAGTAGGATTTTATCTGATGAATATGCATTTTATAGGAGCTGGCCATAGAGTTTCGGCCGTGGGCCGATTTCGATATTCATGCTCTTGCTGCGCAGTACACTACTTAGCGTCGGTACTTTAAGGGTACGTATGATGCTGCGGTGTATCTAGGCGAGAGAGTGGCTATTCAGTACTCCTCGGAGGGTTTTGTTGTTCTTGCTGGCCCTCCTCGGCACATGTTTGACAAGACGAGATTGAGGACATTGGCGAGTAGGTCGCCAGTGGGAACACATTGGCGGAGTCATGCCCATTCGGAGCTATTCTATGTGGAGACGTTGCTGCTGCTTTTGGCTCCACCACCTGTTTTACTAGAGGGGGCGGAGGAGGTATTCCTCATTTTCCTTGTTTTGCCTTTTTTATAGCCCCCAAGTAGATACTAACTACTTGGATTTATTTTGTCAGGATGCGCGTGCAGAGTTCATTGCTCTACCCAAATCCATCACCTATCAGGGGATGCATGGTTCTGTTTAGGAGATTATTCCCCTAGCTGCTCCGGATCACTGCTTTATTGAGCGATCCATACCTCGGCACCAGACTTGGGTGAGTCATTTAGTTGCCACTTTACTTGTACATATATCTTTTAGTGTTACTGAATTTGTCTCTCGACAGTTCTCTCGCGAGGTGGTATTGAGGATGGAGAAAGGTATGGACGACTTTTGCTACCAGCTGGTGAGATTTAGGGTTCGAGACTCCTGTCGTCACGACGACACTGCTGCAGAGGTATTTCTCTTATCCTTATCACATGTTTTATTTGCCTATTTTTGCATCTGACATGATTTATTTTCACAGGGACTACCTATTTCTCCTACACATACTCGGACGAGACCCGAGGCTAGGAGAGAGAGATCCGGGTCTGGCTCGAAGCGTCTTCATACTTCTTCCCGGGGCGAGGGTGGCCTGTCGAAGACAACTCCTGCTGAGAGATCGGAGGGTTCATGCTCTTCGTATGAGGGTGCACATGTTAGGGGGTTGTGGGACGTACGAGGTTGGCTCGTTGTCTCAACAGCCACAATCGTTGGTGATTCAGCATCAGGGAAAGCCTGGTTTTGCGCAAAAATTTCTGCCAATTTTATTATTAATGGAGGGTTTCCGACTTTCTCCCCCAAGAAAAAATGAAAAATAGAGTAAGGTGTTACGATGCATGTTGAAATGAGTTTAAGAAACTATACGCGTCGATGTGGTATCTTGGGGTACAATATCCTAAGATATCTTGAAAGCATTTCTATAACTTAGGCACGGAGGCTAAGCACTTCATACTTTGTGATGTAATGATGGTTATGACGATGAGTGATTTTGATATGAAAAAGTATGCTTCAATATTGTGTTAAGTTTCATGACAAAGGGTTCCTAAGGGAAGTATATTTGGTCATGTATCTGTGATGTGTGTGATAGTGACACTAAAGTTAGGCCGCAAGGGCTAAGTGTGTGGAAAAATATATTGAAAAGAGTCAAATGATGGTGACTCTTTAGACTAGGTAAGCTAATGACATAGGGATCAAGCCCCCAAGTCTAGCTCTAAATGAAAAGGGATGAGCATTGGAAATTCCTAGATATGATCAATTACAAACGTAAATATGAATGCATTTTTTATTACGGCCGCACCTCGATGTGAGGTTGCCCACGTATCCGTTAGGAATCAGGCCGAATGTAGCTCTAGCCGAACCTCGCACAAGTGTGTGTATACCTCAAAGAGGTCTTTTAAGGGTTGTAACGTGGTTAGGATAAAGGTTGAAGAAGAAAGGGATAAAGGCTCAAGACCCTAGGTAAGCTCCCTAAGTTGTGCAACCTTGGTTTTGAATCTTTATATTTTTATGCTCGAGGCTTTCTACTCTTTTTTAGCTCTCTCTTTTTATTTAGCATTTATTTTATTTTTATAAGTGTGGGTAATCCCGATCATGCGGTCTATCACTCACTTGGCATTCATGTTTCTCAGGCACGGTACTGAGCACTCGATAAGAGACGCAATCTGAGACGTGTTCTTAACAAAGATCTGTTCATATCAATGACATTGGAACACTTGCCCTATGTTACACTTTTATTATTTTTGCTATTTTATTTATTTTGATTCACTTAAGCTTTTGAAAATTGCATAAGTTGCACACTGTCCCATCCCAAGGTTAGGTAGATGTGGGTTGAAGAAACAAAAGGTCAATCATTAGATGAGGCTAAAAGTGGTTTATCAAGAGAGTGATTACATATTTGAAGGGTGAAAGGTAATATGAAGTGGCTACAAGGGGTGCCTCAAATCATTGGTATACCTTATGCTTAATTTGATATATTTTTTTTTATTTTTTTATGCAATGCCATGCAATGATCGTATGCAAGAAAGTAAATGCTCATTTTATTTAGAATGGAGAAGGAAAAAATCCTACAAAATAAAACTTAGGAAATTGAAAGGTTCCTATGCTAGATTTTATTGGGGAAAAGAAGAAAAAAAGAAAAATAGAAAAAGAAGTCATGAAATCTTGTCGTTGAAGCCCACCTTTTATCCTTTGCTTTATCGTCACCCATTCTTCTTGCTAGCTAGAGGCAATGGAATTTTGTTTGCTTATATGAGATCTTGGATGAAATTTTGAAACCTATAACATTCATCTGTGGTATGACCATTTCCTCGATGGTACTTGCAATAGGAGTTAGGATTCCATCTCGAAGATCACTTTTCTGGTGTTGGATCTTTAGTAGGGCCAATAGGTTTGATTAATATTTGACCCAAAAGACGATTGAAAGCAACATCATAGCTTATTTCGATGGGTGTGAGCTCTCTTTTGGGTTACTTTTTAGGTCCTTGATTATCTATGGCTAAGATTTCATTAAGGTCAAAAGTACTAACATTGTTACTAGAGTAGGTGTTTTCGGAAGAAGAAGGATAGTCGTTCTTCTTTCCTTTCCAGCCACTGTTGTTATTGTTACTAATCTTGGCCTTCTTGTTGATCGGAGGAACATGAAGGAGATTTGAATCAATGAGGTCTTGAACGCGATCTTTGAGGATGAAACGTCCTTGGGTAGTGTGATCATGGCCTCTATGGTGTTAATAATGAGAACGCTGTTCGATAACCATTATCCAATCTCTTAATCCTTCTATTGCACCCATAAGCGTGACAACCATATTTCGTAATTCCTGAACATCCTCTTCTAGACTTGGTGAGGTTTCACTAATAACAATTAAGAAAATTTCTTTTTCACTGGCCATTATTACAACCCCTTTTGTTTTATAAAAGAGTGATGCTTTACCAAAATTGTTGTCTTGGTTAAATACTCTTCTCTCCTTAATCAAGTACTGAGAAAAAGTAAGTATTTTTATTATTATTTTTGGCTCAAGATCAATTCAACATGCAATCGGTAAGACGAGAATAGCAATGAATTGGACCCCACTAAAAAATGACGGAAAACACGCGCATACAAGACTCTCTAGACATGGTAAATGTGTATATACATATTAGTGTGTGCTTTATTTGTGAGTGCAAGTGACATGCTTTGACTCTTGTGTATGACTATGGGACTAAGTGTTTAGACTCAATTAAGGACTAAATAAGGTTACTGTCATTAGCAAACTAATCAAACTGATTAATAAACTGTTTAATTAGACTCGTCGTGATGACTCGAGCAAAAAAAATGAACTGTCGCCAAAGCAACAGGACTGCCGCTGCACACTGCAGTGCAGCGCCGGACGATAGAGTTGTCGCACGGCGTTGCAGCCCATATTTTTGCGGGCATAATCTGGGATTGCTTTCAGTATTTTTACTCTACGGGGACAGGCCTAAAGTCATACTAAGTCAGTTTTGATTAATTTATTAAACTTTAATTTCTCAAATTAATTAATTAATTAATTAGGTAAAGTCCTTTTAGTCATTAATTAATATATTTAGGCTTAATTACAAGTTAAACAAACGGTTAGGAAAAATTATATAGAGTATGCACAACAAATAATGCACAAGTAGTCAAGTAGGCACAATATGACGCATTGAGTTTGCAACCTAACCATGGCTCTAATTCTCTAAAGTTCGGGATATGGGTTATTAAAAGAGGGTCCATGGTTATGAGTTTGGATGCACCGCGCGGAAGCCTTACCTTTGGAAGGGTTGGCGCGTGTGGATGGGAACCCGCGAGTTAAACTCGTTTCCATGGTTTGGTGAATTCAACATTCTTGGATGTACCCTTTGTCGCTCAAAGCGTTCAATCAGGTAGATGGAGCATGAATTCCCAGAGGGTTTTTCCATATGTAGAACACATATGGGTTTCAGAATAGTGAGAAAAACTCAATCAGGAAGTAGAATCAAGCCAACAGTGCTAGAACTAGTCGAAACAAGAAGGCAGATTTCTGGCTCGGTATTGGAAGAACACGGCGCCAAAAAACGGAGTTTGTCGCCAAATGACAGAATTGTCGCTAGGCAACATAGCAATTTTTCAGGCGACGAACGCCGCTGTCTAGACGCTAGTTCCTAGATGCCTCATCATCAGGTTTCTGTGTTCTAAGAATTTTCCACTTTTCGCAGTATTATTTTGATTTTAATTGTGAAAGATATTTCTCAAATTTCCTACGTGTAAATATCCTATGTTTTTTACTCATTACAGATGGTCTTTCAAATGAGAACCTTTTTTATGCATATGAAAATAATGTTAATCAAAATTACGCACATGAAATGCTTAGAACTTTTCGAGTCCCATGCACTCATTCTAAATCATTGCCAAAATAAATTTCAGGAATTAAAATAGAAATCCTCCCCAGTGGAGTCGCAAAAAAACTGTAGGGAATAATTCAAGCATTACCCCAAACTTGAACCCCACTATGATCATACACTTAAGCACGGTGGTGTCCAAAGGGAAAAAAGCTAGAGCAAAAGAGTCGCCAGGGTGGGTCTGTCGCCAGGCGACAACTTGTCGTTTGGCGACGCAGAAGGTTTTCCACGCTTTTTCTACATTTTGATAAAATCAAGTCGTAAAAGTCCGTATGAAGGGTAAAATTATAATTTCACATAAAACACTTCTTTTATTCCAAATAAAACTCATAAAACATAATTATCAATCCTAATCCCATTAGGATTAAAAGAACCTTCTAGAAGACTATAATCAAACCTAATTGCATTAGGAATGATAATTCATAATAGACTCTCCTCTAGATCATTGGGCCGCATATAAAAACCAAACCGGACCCAGTTTAGTAATTTGGCCATAACTTTCTCATTATTCATCGGAATTGGGCTTATAATTTATCGTTGGAAAGATTTTTTCGAGCCCTATCCAACGACACTATTATTGGACCCTTGTTATGGACCAAAATAAACTGGATTGGCTATTTTCATAAAATAGAGCAAGTTTTCGAAAACAGAGAGAGATTTTTAATAAACACTAACCGCGACATTAGACTTTCCACACTTTCACTTCATTCGATTATGATTCGACGCGAAAAGTATTCATCACTGGGTTTGGTTTTGGGGAGACACAAATGGGTGTCTACAAATATTTTATTGGAAAAATTGCTTTTACTAATCCCTACTTTCTCTATATCGCTTTTAATAATCTCAACTATCAATTATTCTCTAATAATCCCAACTTTTATACCCGTAAGCTTTTATTAGACCCTTCAGATTTAAAACCTACTATTGCCGATTTCGTGTATGACGTGGCATAGACCGTTGGATTTTTTGGGATTAACTTAAACTAAAAAAAATTAAGCTCCCCTTTTTCTGTTAAAACCCTTATTTACCAAAGACTTGTACGTTATTTCCCTGCTTCTCCTTTTCTCTTTAAATTCCCTGTTCTCTCTTTTCTCTTGATTTACTTCAACAAAGGCAGGAGGAAACCATTATTCTTCTGGTGCTTCGTCGTCAACGTCTAGGGGTATTGTTGGGTCAGGAACAAATTGCACGTGTGGGTTAGAGGTGGTGGTGTGTACTGTTAAAAATGGGCCAAATTCTAGGCGTAGATTTTTTGGGAATCCAAAATGGCCAGTAAGAGTGATTAATTTCTTGTTAATTTCTAATTTAAAGAATTATGATATATTTAAGGTTTTGGTTCTGTAAAATTGATATTTTTTTTTACAGGAAACAAGTTCCAATTTTTTGAAATGGGTCAATTGCAATAATGAGGTGGATGATGATCTTCGGTTTCAAATCATTGAAAGGGATACAACTATTGTCGAGATGGAGTTCAATCAAAGCGTTTTAGAAGAGAAGGACAATAAATTCCAAGGGAAGAAGAACAAATTGGAAGATGATTTACAAGAAATGAAGACACAAATTTGTTAAATGAGGATTCAATTGATGATTAGTGCTAGAAATGAGAAGATGTTGTCAATGGGACCAGTTGTTTCATGGGTGTTGTTAGGCATTTTGATATTTTATCTTAAGTAGAAGGTGGATGTAGTGTTGAAGCTTATGTACTATTTTTTAAGTGTTTTTATTTGTTTTGTTTAATGAATGAACCTAATGTGCTTGGTGCAACTTATTTAGTATTTTGTATTTTATATAGTTCCTATAATACAATGTTTTAATTTTCAAAAGCAAACAATTAAGCTCTGTTATTTAGATCATGACTAACGCTAAACAGGTACAAAATCAAGTTGTAGGACTGATTTCGCTCCGTCGCCAAGCGACAGGCATTGGCGCATGGCGACAAGCTTGTCGTCTGCACTGATGTCGGGTTATTTGAATAAAACCCTTTTCTTCTTCATTTTGCCGTGGCTGTTGCTCGTGTGCCCGCGATTCGCTCGAAACTTCAAATTGCTTGTTGTCGCTCGCTTTTTAACCAAATTTGCTCAAATTTGTTGCAAATAAAAGGTTTTTTCATCCACTTTCCCGATCCATGTAAGTTTTATTCAAACTTATCTCAATTTTTTCTGAACTTGCCATTGTTTATTTGCGAGTTTTTGGGAAATTCGAACCCAATTTTGCTTAATTTGCTTTATTTGTTGAATCTTATGACTTGAAATTGCTTGATTATCTTTATACATCGTCTTTAGAGTATTTTGAGACTTGTTTGACTCAATTTGGTGAAGAAATGAGCGAATTGTCATTGTTGAACCTCTTGACGTTCGTTAGAACAATGTTACTTATTCTTCATGTTTTTGCTAGCCATTCTTATCCAATTTGTCACAATATTTTTCATAGTATTGCAAGAAATTGTTTCATTGCTGAAAAAAAATCTATTTCTACATGTATTGAAATTATGCTCTGTTTTAGTATTACGTACTTTGTTTTTAGCAAACATAGTATCATGTGGCTAGGCGAACCTTATATACTATAAAACCTTAAATTTACTATTATTTTTCATAATATAGCATGGCTAGAGGACGCGGATCCGACTCTCATTCTAGAAAGGCTTATCGGGAGGACAAACCTATTAATGTCGGTGTAGGGACTTCTTTATCTCTAGGGGAGTTCCCAGAGTGGGATGAGCGTACTTTGTTCTTTGTGCCCAAGTTTCACATCTTAGAGCGCGTTTGGCGTGGGATCCACAGTAGGAGAGTTCGTAGCCATGGTTTTGGGAATGAGACTATCGACTCCTTGTACGACACTTACTTTCGCGACCATAACGGTTTGCGTTGCCCGTGGGAGTCTTGTGGCTTGACTCCTCTATTCCAAGCCACTCGAGTTTTGTATTCTTTCGAGCAGAGCCGTTACGTGGTCCGAGCCTTGGTGGAATTCTTCTAGGACACCACCAACACTTTCCATTTCCCTTAGGGTGAGATAACTGTTACCCCTACTGACTTCAGACTCATCACAGGATTGGAGTTTCGTTCGGTCGCGCTTCCATTTGATAGCGAGATCACCGTCTTTTCTCAAGTAGTACTTGATCTGTTGGGCCCGATTACTATTTGGGCTCGTAGTTAGGCTGAGCCGACGCATCTGAGCTCTCAATGTATCTGTCGGTTCACGCTCGTGGCGACTTTTTAGGATTGTGCGACCACCTCAGAGCAGCGGGTGCGCATCTTTGCTCTTATCTTGCTGTTAGGGATCTTTTCGCCTGACAGAGGTAGTCGAGTCCTACTCTACTACTTGCCTGCTCTTCGCGACCTTCACATGGTCGGATCGTATGATTGGGCCATCTTGGCGTACGCGGACTTCCTTGTCGGATTGCGACTTTCTAATCGTCATAGTTCCTTTGACGGAGATATCACGCTCTCCAGCTTTTGGAGACTTGTAGAGGTAACTTTATTTCCTTTATTAAAGTTAGCTCTAATCGGTATTAGGATTTATTGACACTTCTTTATTCTCATAGATCTGTTTCTACGAGTATTTTCCGTCTCTTGCGCCGGCGAGACCTTCACCTCGCGAGCTCCCTATTGCTGCCTGTTGGGGAGGTTGCCTCAGTGATCAGGCTACTACCGCTCGCGTTCAAGAAATGATCCTCTCAGTACGTCACTCAAATACTTGTCTTTTAGTACCTTTAGTAGGATTTTATCTGATGAATATGCATTTTGTAGGAGCCGGCCGTAGAGTTTCGGCCGTGGGCCTATTTCGACATTCATGCTCTTGTTGCGCAGTACACTGCTCAGCGTCGGTATTTTCACGAGACGTATGATGCTGCGGTGTATCTAGGTGAAAGAGTGGCTATTTAGTACTCCTCGGAGGCTTTTGTTGTTCCTGTTCGCCCTCCTCGGCACATGTTTGACAAGACGAGATTGAGGACCTTGGCGAGTAGGTCGCCAGTGGGCACACATTGGCGGAGTCATGCCCATTCGGAGCTATGCTATATGTAGACGTTGCTTCCACTTTTGGCTCCACCACCTGTTTTGCTAGAGGGGGTGGAGGAGGTATTCCTCATTTTCCGTGTTTTGCCTTTTGTATAGCCCCCAAGTAGATACTAACTACTTGGATTTATTTTGTCAGGATGCGCGTGTAGAGTTCATTGCTCTACCCAAATCCATCACCTATCAGGGGATGCATGGTCTGATTGAGGAGATGATTCCTCTAGCTGCTCCGGATCCCATCTTATTGAGCGATCCATACTTCGGCACCAGACTTGGGTGAGTCATTTATTTGCCACTTTACTTGTACATATATCTTTTAGTGTTACTGACTTTGTCTCTCGATAGTTCTCTCGCGAGGTGGTAATGAGGATGGAGAAAGGTATGAACGACTTTTGCTACCAGGTAGTGAGATTTAGGGATCGAGCCTCCTGTCGTCATGACGACACTACTGCAGAGGTATTTCTCTTATCCTTATCACATGTTTTATTTGCTTATTTTTGCATCTGACATGATTTATTTTCACAGGGACAGCCTATTCCTCCTCTACATACTCGGACGAGACCCGACGCTGGGAGAGAGAGATCCGGGTCCAGCTCGAGGCGTTGCGTACTTCTTCCCGGGGCGAGGGTGGCCAGTCGGAGACAGCTCCTGTTGAGAGATTGGAGGGTTCAGGCTCTTCGTATGAGGGTGCACATGTTAGGCTTACAAAGCCAAGGAGGCGTGACATCGGCTTTTTAAGGGTGTGGTGGGACGTACGAGGTTGGCTCGTCGTCGCAGCAGCCACTGTCGTTGGCGTTTCAGCATCAGGGAGAGCCTAGTTGGGCTGGCCCTACTTTATCGATCCCTCTAGGCACCCAAATGTGTCTCCCCAAAACCAAACCCAGTGATGAATAACTTTCATATCATTTGATTATCGAACATACCGAAAGTGCGAAAAGTCTAGTGATGAGGATGTTTTTATTAAAATATCTATTATTTCTGTTTTTGAAAATATTTCTTTTCTTACCCTATTTATGAAAAATGTGCATTTCAGTTTAGTTTGGACAATGACATGGGTCCAATAATAGTGTAGTTGGATGGGTCTTGAAAAAACCTTTCCAACGATATATTATAAGCCCAATTATGATGAATAATGAGGAAGTTATGACCAAAATACTACACTGGGCTCAAACCGGATCTTACCTACGACCCAATGATCATGTGGAGGGTCCAAAGGTTTAATCATATTCCTAAACTAATTAGTATTAATTAGAAGCTTCTATGAGTTTCTAAAAGATCTTAATTATCCTTTTTGAAAAGATAAAATCAAAGAGTTTGAAATTGAATAAAACTTTCCTTTTTTTTAATCCTAATTCTAATAGAATTTAAAGATGTTCAAATAAAGTCAGATATTATTTTGTGCCTCATAATCTTTATCCAAATCTTATATGGTTGGATAGATATTGAAATTATCTTTCTAATGATATAATATAATATTAATTACGAGCTATAACGAAAAAGATATGAATGGAATACAAAACTCTATCCAAAACTGACACCCTTCCACTATTTCGCCCATATCTTTTTATCTACATAAGATTTTAATTTGATTCTAATTGGGTTGGAAAGTATACGTCAGGAGCCTTCCAACGACATATTATATGACTTATTTGGACTTTTGGATCAAAAGGTATGATAAAAACAAAACCCGCAAAAACTTTCTTGCATCGCCAAATGATATGTTCGTCGCTGGGCGACGATCCCTGTCGCTGGTAACAGAGAGATGTTTTATTCCTTTTCGAAATCTGATTCGTTTCGATCAATTTTGGACTATTAATTTAAAATAGGGTCCTTGGACCTCCGTTTTTTAAAAAATAACCGGAATTCTCTAATTCTTTTCTCTATCTCCCTCTTTCTAGCCTAGCCTTTTACAAACACAATTTCTCATACATTATCACTAGACTCACCTAGCCAAGTTCAAAGTTCGCCCTAGACGTGAAATGTTTGATATTTTTGAGCGTTTGGTTCCAAATCTCTATTTCAATCATTTAATTTAATTCTTTAATTTTATTATTTTCCTTGAAGTTACTAACGTGTGTATATTGTTATTAGAAAGAGATACGAGGCATCCAAGTAAGTAATTTAATTGCTTTATTGATCTTTTGATATAGAAATCATGTTTAGATTATTATTTTTATTCCTAGTATCATGATAGGATGTTTTATTATTCTAGTATCATGTATGTTTAGAGTTAATTAATATTTCGATATCAAGTATGATTAAAATAATGCTTCCTATTTTCTTTCCTAATATAATGTTAGTATCATGTTATTAGGGTTAAAGCTTTGATCTTTAATGTTTAGTGACATGCTAGGGTTTGTTATTAATCTTGTTAGTATCATGCCTAGGATCTTCCAATTATTATACTTTAACATGATTATTTTAATTATGATAATTGTTATTTTATTGTCATGATGATAATTATTATGTTGCTTGTTTATTATTATTTCTATTGTTTGATCACGCCTTTTATGCATGTTTAATGGGAATTGGAACTTGTAATCCCGCTTAATAAGATAATTAATAATCTTGTTTCGGTTAATATGTTTATAATTCAAGTGATCGCCAATAATAGATTTATTTGTGCATTAATATTCAACCAACATAGATTAAACAAGATTAGGGTTCATCTAATGATTGCATGTTAGTCAGAAAGTGGACATGAATACGAGTAGAATAAAGTAGAGGCCTATTATTAGGGAAGGTTCTTTCTCTTTTAGATTGGATTTGTACCTTCATCCCCAAACACCAGTCATGGTTCCAGACCTATTGGAGTTCACGATCTCATGGATCGTTAAGGGGTGTAACCTTCACCCAGTGAACGGTTTACAAGTTCCTAAAACTTGTTGGCGACTCTTTTACTGTAGCTTCCTTCCCTTTGGACATACATTGTTTGGGGTAATGCTTGAAATATTCCCTACAATCCCGACTGTTGGTGATCTTGGAGCTAGTGAGGGACATACTATACGATCTACTTTGTTCTTTGAGATTTTGGCAGTTCCTCCCCATTTGCGTCCTTCGACACCATAGTTGTACCTGTGTTAATTTTATTTGACTTCGTAGGACTTTGCTATTTTTCATTATATGACTTCTATGTTAGACAAACTGTATATACAAACTTGTTATGCATATTTTATCTCTACATTTTTATTTTTCATTTTATGTGCATATGAGTGTGTGAAAAATTGTGACAAATTTTGCGCAAAAAACTTCCGTCATTTTTATTATCAATGGAGGGTATCCGACTTTCTCCCCCGAAAGAAAAAAAAATAAATCAAAATTTGACTAAAATAAGCCTAAAATTAATTAATCTTGAAATTAATCGAAGAAAGTGTTTGGATAAGGTTTTGAGACAAGAGGTCAAAACCGTAAAGTTAATGTACAAAATCAAGTCATATTCGAAAACACGTGGTTTGCATAGTGCGCGAAGCTGGCGTCGTGCTGGCTCTCTGTCGCCAGACACTGGTGTCCGTCGCTAGGCGACAAACATTGTTGCCAGGCGTTGCACCTGTTGCCTGGCGCTAAACTTTTCCTCCGAATCCTTTCGGGGTGCAAACTATACCAGTTTTATGCATAAATAGCCCCCAAATCTGCCGATTTTTGTATATTTCGAACAGATTAAAAAAATAGTTATAGCTTTAATTCTCATTAAACAATCATGTCTAAGAGTTTTGGTGATTTTACTCGCGAGTAGTGCCGGTCTTTGACTGGTAAAGAGAGAAAAGAACATGACTTTTTTCACTTGGGAGGTATTTTTGGTATTAAGGGGGTAGACATAGATATAGATTTTATTCATACCGCCTTAGAATATTGGGATCCAGACACCCATTGCTTTAGACTAGGCTATGACGAAATTAGTCCTTTACCGGAAGAATTTGGTGCCATTCTAGGCTTCCATTCTATAGATCTTGCGATAATTCCTAATGTGAGCAAATATTATTATAAAGACTTTGAGCGGCATTTCTTTAATCTCAAGGATAAGGATCTAACAAATATTGTAGATGGGAATGTAGTTAATATGAAAGAATTTGCATGCCATTATTTTGATAGACCATATTCCAAATCTTTTCATGTTTATGGGAGGAGAGCTTTCCTCTTTTGCATGCTTAGCCAATATCTCCTCACTAGTGGTAATAATCGTGAGGGTCAAGCAATTTTAGTATCTGTCATGGAGCTAATCGAATAAGGGAGGAATCCAACGCCATTAATTGTTGGAGAAACTATGCTTAGTTTAGATGAATTAAAGAAAAATCCAAAAGCACCTCTTAGAGGCTCTCCAATTTTATTATAGGTAGAAAAGTAATATTTTTAATTACAGAAATCAAAAAATATATTTTTGTATAGTAATACTAATTATTTGCATTGAATTTTTGCAGATTTGGCTAATGGAGAGGCTAGAATTAATTAGTCCTCCTGATAATGTTGACAATTATACACCAAATTTCTTTGTAAGGCGAAAGAAACGCTTCTCCATAAAGATGGGCCGTCGAGAGTGGAGCAAAATATTTGCCTGTTGTGATTTTGCCATTAAGTGGATTATTCCTTGGTGGAAAATTGAGAAGGTGGTTGGTGTCAACAAACAACCCTTTTGCCGTCTTCCTTGCTTATCAAAGTTGACTTTTTATTACCCCTATAGGGTAAAAATACAGTATGGCCTTGCTCAAACAATTCCTTCTGGTGATCTTTGTTGCCCTTATGAATTTCCTGTTTCACAGACATGGAGAGGTTTGATAATTACTGAAGTGCTAGGCCTTTATGGGAAGTTGTTACCCAAAACGTTTCTCCTTCTTTGTCTAAAGATGTGAAGCATCGGCTATTTGATAGACCTAAAAAGGACAAGAATAGAGTTCAAAGTAAGACCAATGTAAAGAATTGTCTGGGAGACAAGAAAGCTCCTGTTAAGGAATAACTTGGTGAGAAGATTGAATTTAAGACTCCTGTTATGTCTAAGAAGAAAAATACTACTAAAGTCAAAGAGAAAAGAAAAGCTGACTCTACAGAAAAGAAAGTGTGGGTAGAAAAGAAACATTGAGAGATGGCTAAAGGGGAAACTATCGACACTAAGATTGAATGCATATCCTCTAAAGGATGCTTGCTAGAAAAAGTGATGGATGACGAAGAAAATGCTGACAAGAATTGGAAGAGGGCTAGAAAAGAGAAGAAAGATTAGAGCATTGCTTTACTTTCAATTTATTAGACAATTTTAAGTTAATTTATTTTTAAGTTTTATTTCAATTCCATCAATAATGTAATTGTTACTTTATTTATTAATGCTATTTTCAGCTTTTTAAATTAAATCAACATTTACATTTAATTTCCATTAAAGAAATGAAAACACTTTAATTATTTTTCTAAAAATTATTCGAGTACGGAAGTCGAAAATTTTCGGAATACACCGAAACTTGCCCAGATTATCGCAGAAAAATTTGCTCTGCAGTTTTAAAGTCTATCGCCAGACGCTGCTTCTTGTCACCTAACGCTACACCTTGTCGCCTGACACTATGGTTGTTGGTCGACGCTGATATCTGTCGTCCGGCGATAGCTTTTCTAGGATGCGTTGGACTTGAATTTTTTGTGCCAATTGTTCTGAGTTGACTTGTCGATGCTGGGATGTGAGATTTGTAAAAATTAAAGTGACCGCGCCCTATAAGGGTTGCCTACGTATCCTTTCCTAAGGAATCAGGCCAAATGTAGCTCTCTTGAGTATCCTACTCAAGTGATTACGGGTAGTACTTCTTAAGTTGGTTAAGATTTGTCATGTTAGAGAACTCATTGCCATCCATATTAGTTAGTTTTGCAGCGCCTCATGATAGGATAGTTTTGAGAATATATGGTCCCGACCAATTGGGACTAATCTTGCCTCTTGGATCCAAAACATTTTTCCTTAACGCCTTTAACACCAAGTCTTCCACTTTGATGTTTCTTGTCTTGACTTTCTTGTTGAGGTGTCTATCCATAAGGATTTGATAGCATTAAGTATGATGTAGAGCCTTTAGTCGCTTTTCATCAAGTAGAGTTAGCTCTTCATATCTTGCTCTAGTCCATTATACTTCATCGAGTTTGCTTTCCAACGCGATGCGTAGGGAAGGTATTTCTAGCTCTACAAGTTGTACGACATCCATCCCATAGACTAAGGAAAATGGCGTATTTCCTGTTGATGAGCGAATTGACATGTGATAACCCCACAAAGCAAAGTGGAGTTTGTTAGGCCAATCCTTGTAATTTTCAATGTGTGGTAAAGGGAAGTTGTCAATGTGTGGTAAAGGGAAGTTGTCCTTTGGACTTGCCTTATTTAGATCTCGATAGTTGACACACATTCTTACCCTTCCATCCTTATTTGGAACTAGGACCACATTTGCGACCCATTCGGGATATTTAGATACCCTTATAAAACCTACCGTTATCTGTTTTTTTACTTCTTCTTTTATTTTAAGAGCTACGTCCAGTTTCATTCGACGTAACTTTTGTTTTATAAGTTTCATTCTTGGAATTAGTTGTTTTGTGTGTTGAGAAATTTCTCTATTAGTTCCTGGCATATCTTCATATGACCAGGCGAATACATGGATAAACTCTTTTAGTAGATTAATTAAATCGGTTCTTTCATCTTTATTAAGTGTTAGTCCAATTTTAACTTCTCTTTTAATGGTTGGATCTTTTGAGATATCAACCATTTCAGTATCTTCAATTACCGGTGTTTTGTTTTCAAGTGTTTCCATTGCTTTAATTATTTCTTTGTCATTTTCATTGTTAGTTAAGCAATGCTCGACATCTTGGGTTAAAGAGTGACACGAGGAGTAAGCAAATGAAGACATATTATTAAACTCGGAAACTTTTACATCAAATAAAGATATGTCCGCTGGGACATGATTATTAACTATTTTAGGAGAGGGTGCTAAAACAAAATAACTGGGAGAAGGTGCTATAGCTAAGGACTAAGAAGACTCTATAGGGGAAGACTCTGACTTGGACTCTGACTAAGACGATTCTTCGAACATTAGTCCTTGTCCTGTTATTATGGAGATCTTTCTTCCACTTGGAGTAGTCACCTTCACGGTCTTTTGCCATCCTTGAACTAATCCCTCTGCTGGAGTGATAAGCTTAGAAGGGTCAAAGCTATCACTTTGTAGTAACATTTGAATGAGTAAGGAATTATTTTCAATGTACGTTGGCTCATTCTTCTCCTGCCCAAAGAGAATTCCCATGACATTAAAGTTAAAGCATGGAGGTGCCTTCTCCTTATGGATAGGAGTTGGGACATCATCTAGAAAGTTACAATCCAAGAAGATTTCAAACCCATCTTATCTTATCCCATTTTTGACAAGGGTTCGACAAATTCATGACATGGACAATCCTCTCCTTCTCTCATGTATTTTCCATTTAGAGTGAGAGGATAATGATACATTGGGATTGCTTTCTTTTGGGTACGAGCGTTCCTACGTGCATTTTCTTTTTTTCGGGCTCACTTAAGGTCTTCTAGAATCGGTTCAAAACCAAGTCCAAAAGTGTCCAATTTAGGGAGGCAAGGTAGTCCCATTTGCTTTGCTATCCCTTTCTTCTTTCCAAGAGTCATTCCCGGAAAGTGGCCTTGTTTTTTGAGGATTGCAGTTACTGTCATATTGGAGTGGAGGTCATAGTGAAGAGGAGTCCTTTCATCCTCCTCGATTAAAGATACCTCTTCGTTAAAGCCTCACAAATCTTCATCATTTTCATCGTGCTCCACATTTATGATTGGATTCTCGATGGCCTTGATTCTCATTAGTGAAGCATCAATTGTTATGGGAATTCCTCCAACTATAGCCTTCAGTTGTTGATGAAGAGATGAAGGGATGGCCTTTAGGTCATGAAGCCAAGGGCGTCCCAACAATAAGTTGAAGGATGCTTTAATGTCTACCACTTGAAAAGTGTTAGCATGTTCTATGACTCCTGTCGTTACATTCATGGTGATGGTTCGAAGAGCTTGGCGGCAAGTGTTGTCATAGGCCCTTATTCCCTGTGTAGATTGGGACAAGTCTACATCCCTTATTCACAATATTCTAGCAGTTCGAAGTGGACAAACATTAATTGCTGATCCATTATCTACAAGAGTCATTGGGAAATTCATTCTCTTGCAGAATACTGTGAGATTTAAGGCCTTGTTATGTTTGTCACCTTCTTGGGGTTGATCCTTGTCAGAAAAGGTGATCATGTTGATGGGACTAGGAAGATCACTCGTGAGAATGTTACCGAACCCCCTCAGGAGTGGTTTCGGAATCCATCCCTATTTTATCTAAAGCTTTCATTACTGCCACCCTATGTTGATGGGATGTAGCTAAAAGTTTCCATACATTCATATCGACCTTAGTCTTCTTTAGCTGTTTGGGAACATCGTTGTCTTCTATGATGCGTATGGGAACTTGCTGAGTAGTAGGAATAGGTTGTTACACGGTAATGGGAGGTTGCATTCTCCCGAATCTTGTGAGAATGTCTATGGGTGAATCTTGTTCATCTCAAATGTCGTCCACTGGATATATCGTGGAGAGTGGGGTTTCCTCCATATGAGGTAGACTTCCTCATCATCACTGTCCCAAACTCCATTGATGGTAGCATCTTTCTCTTGAGGAATTTGGACTAACTTTTTATTATCAATCAGTTTCTTAATTAAATCCTTAAATTTAATACAGTGTTCTATTGTGTGTCCCCCTGATTGATGATATGGACAATAGAATTTTTCCGTCATTTTTTGTGATTCAAATGGTCTAGGTTCGAGAGGTTTGATTTTTCCACTCTTGGAGAACATTTTGAACATATTCGCATATTTGGTCCCAATTGGAGTGTAGGACTTATTGCTCCTTTTGGGTGTTTTGACTACTTGGAGAGAAAATGGCTTTCTCTTAGTAGTCTTTATAGGTTTCACTTATTAATTGACATGTTTAGTTTGTTCGTTCAAGAACTTTTCTACACATGTCTATTGTTTCCCCATTGTATATTTGAAGAGCAACACAACTTCTTTAGTGGCCGGTTGTTGAATTGGGGACCAGTCACTCATGGCATCGAAAAAGATTTCTTCTTCTTCTTCAAGGGCATGAGTTTCTTTGACTGGTTTGATTAAAGATAAGGGATCAACACAACTTTCTTCATCAGAAATAGCCAAGGAGTTAAAAAGTGGTGCACTATTGATACTTGGCTTCTTGCTTGTACGAGGCACTGGGAGTTTATTGTTTTCAATCAAGTCTTAGATAGCTTCCTTTAGCTTCCAACAGTTCTCAGTAAGATGGCCCCTACCTTGATGGTATTTGCAATGTGCATTGGGGTTCCAATTATCCGTTCTCATTTCGACTGGTGGATCCCCAAATGGTCCTATATGAGTTATAAGACCTTTTGCATGAAGACTGACAAATCCAGTGTCATAACTCATACCAATAGGAGTAAAGTTTCTCTTAAATGGTTTCTTTTGTCCTTGATTATTCATGGCGAGGACTTCATTCAGATTAAAGGCGCTAACATTATTTAAGTGGGTGGTTTTGGAAGAAGAAGGATTGTCGTTCTTCTTTCCTTTCCAGCCATTGTTGGAATTAGTGTTAGCAGCTTTTTGCTTTGCAAGGTCATCTTCAATACTAATTCCAATGTCATAAACAGCCTTGAAAGTATTCAAGTTGCTTTGGTACTAGAGATGTATGGAATATTTTTCCTGGAGATTCTTTATGAACAATCTCACAGACTCTTTTTTAGTAGGCACCTCAATCATCTTAGCGGAGGTTTCCTTCCACTTATAAAAGAAAGAAGTAAAACCTTCATTCTCTTTTTGTTTAATGCTTTGTTGGGATTGCAAAGAAGGAAGGAAAGGAAGGGGAATAGAAAAGGAGGAAGGGAAGGGAAAAGAAAGGGAGGGGGAGGTGAGCTTCATTTTCCTTCCAAATCTCTCCAATAATGGAGGGATTATGCTTACTAAAGATAGAGGGAAAATGGATCCCTCCCTCTCCTTCCCCTTCCTTCCTCCAATCCTTTACCCAAACAAGGGAATTTATCCCCCTCCCTTTCTCTTCTCTTCTTTTTCTTCCATTTCTTTCTATCCAAACAAAGTGTAAGTATCTTAGGTTCTTTATGATATGTTTCAACTTGAATATTACATTTATACCTACCAATGAAAGCGTTTACAATGGCATCCCAGGTAGAGGTTATCTCTTTGTCAAGGGAAAAGGACCATTGTTGACAAACAGTTTTAAGAGATAGAGAACATAATGAATGAAAGACTTTCCTATTTATCCCGCCCCTTAATATTCATTATGGTGTCAATAGCCCTTAGGTGGAAGTAAGGATTGTCTATTGCCTTAAATCTAGGGATTTCATTGGCATTGAACTTCTGTGGAAGAAGCTCCTTGTTCACTGGGACCCCTTATGAGCTAATGCCCTGGAATCTATAGTCGTTGGAGAGTTTGCTCAAGCTTTCTTGGATGAGCTCCATTTTTTGTTGCTTCACAGGGTCATTAATCTGAAGAGCCATAGTCTTTATCAATTCAGTTAAGTTGGCCACATCTTTCCTAAGTTCGTTGACTTCATCTTGAGTTGCCATTATCTTCTTAGCTTTTCTTTTCCGACTGATTGGTTTGTTAAAAAGGAATACTTGAACAAAGGTGTTGTCCTTGATTAATCTCCCTTCCTTTCTTGACCAAGCGCTGTAAATTAAACCATTTATTTGTTTTAATGACTTGAATCAAATTGACTTTGACTTTATTGGTTTTTAAAAACAATAAATCAAAAATAGGGTGTATTTTTTAGGATCAAGTAAGGGTTCAAACAAGTATGGTTTAATTAGAGGATTAATATCCGACTTACCCCCCTAAAAAATGACGCAAAATACGTGAATACAAGACTCTCTAGACATGGTCAAAGTGTGACATACATACTAGGTGTGTGATTTAATAGTGAGTGTGAGTGACATGCTTTGACTCTTGTGTGAAACCATGAGACTATGTGCCTAGACTCAATTAGGGATTGAGAATGATTACTTTCATTAATAAACTGATTAAACTAAAGGATTTATGTCTTCATCGTGTGCAATTAGTAGATATATAAATGGATCAAATTATGGAGATAATTAAGTTCGGACATTTGGGTCGTTGTTTTAACATATCAAGAGGTACTAACGATCTTTGGGCTAGTAAAATAGGCTAAGGCTCAATTGGACGGATCCTATAGGTCACACAAAGGGTCTAGATCGGGCACGAGAGGACAAGTTCCATGATGGGCCTCGTCCTCTAGTATGGCCAGCCATGTGGAGTAAGTCTGAGGGTTTTGGGCTTCCTAACCCTAGTCTAATTATAATATTATTATAAATAGACTAGGTTCCTAGGGTTTGCAAGAGAGTTGAATTCAGTTGACCAGTAAGATCAAAACCCGAATTAGCAAACATGAAACCAACCCCTCTCATACTCCTCTCTCTCACGGCTCTCTCTCTCTTCCCTCGGCACCAGTGTGGTGGTTGATCGTGGTGGTTGGCTTAGTCCAGTAAAGGTGGTGTAGGCGTCGTTCGAAGTGAGCCTACGTTAAAGCATTTTATGAATATGCTTGGCACTCATAGGAAGTGGGAATTGACATAATACGATTAGGGACAAATAAAGTAGGGAGTCGCCAACAAGTTTTTAAGGAACTTGTAAACCGTTCACGGATCATAAAAGACAACCACAATTAAGGGACAACGATAGACAACAACGATTGACCCGTGAATGTTACACCCCATTCATCATCCATGAGATTACTAACTCCATATGGTTCGGAATCACGAAAGGAGGATCGGGGATGATGGTATGAAGTGAGTCATGGAGTCACATTCGCCCGTATTGGCCTCTACTCGATTCTTATTGTGAAAAGTAATTCCTTTGATCTCAAAGGCATGCAAACAAAATATTCAATTCGCTGTAAACTATTATTAGGCTAAATTGGTTAAATATTAACGCAACACATAATTCTAAAATATCGTGATCCCTTGAATTAACAACAAGATTAAAAAGGAACCTAAACCGGTTTTCCAAATGATCTTATTAGGCGTGATTTTCAATTACATATTCCCTTTAACATGCAATACAGTGATCAATAAATAATAATAGAATAAGCATTAATATTAGAAGCAATTTAATAATAAATCCAACAATATAAAATCGTTAGAAAAATAATAGAAATAAAAGGAACATAATTCTGACTTTGATTCTGTTTGCTTGCAACTATAAAATATTAAACGAGTTAGTAACTCCAAGGAAAAATTAATAAAACAATAATTAAATTAAATTAAATTAAATAGATTTGATTTGGGGCCAAACCCACAAACAGTTTTACCTTTTACGCCTTGGTTTAAGGATAGAACCTCGAGTAAAGTATGTACTCCTTGGAGTGCTTGAAGAGGAAATTTTGAAAGAAGAAGGGTAGGCTAGTGTTTAGGCTAGAGCATAGAAGAGAGAAAAAGAGAGTTAATTCCTGCCCCGTACATCAGAAATGAGGGCCGTGACGCGGGAAACTCTGCGTCCATTTTTCCGTCTAAATACATTTTTGCCCTAAATTCGTTCAGCCTTTAACTGCCGATTGATAATTTCGGGCCATTTCTGATTTATTATTTATTAATTGGGCAAAAATAATAAATATAATAACAAGGTTTAGGCCAAAATAATAAATAAAATAAAAAAGGTTTGGGCCAAAATTAAAAATAAACTATGCTTTGACTAAACATGAAGACTGATCCGTGGACTATTAAAAACTGAATTTAATTAAATACTATTTTTAAAGTACTCTCGGGATTAAATACTGAACCCGACCAATAATGGCGATGAAAGATTGTTTATCACCGGGTTTTGTTTCGAAGAGACATTTTTAGGTGTCTACAGAAGCCCCCACTTTGACTGAGTTTGTTGAAACGTCAGTTTCAAAAACGATAGTCAAAGTAGTCGATAGGGACGGAGAATGATTAAGACGTTTTACGATCCTAAATCACTCTATATACGCCGATACTTGTAGAAAAATGTTAGCTCCACAGATAAAAGAGTAAAGGGATAGAATGCTTATCTGACACCAGTGTATCAGTGACAAATGAGTTTGGTAGCTTCCTATGTTTGAAGGAATCCACCAGATGACGTTTGTTGAAATGCTTTCCATGCCTGAGGAAAGCTGACTGACGAGTTTGGTAGCTTTCTAAGCCTGAAGAAACCTACCGGATGACACATTACATGCCCGAGGAAAGTCGACATATGAATTTGGCGTTTTTCTATGCTTGAAGAAATTCTCCGAATAATACTTTCCATGCTTGAGGAAAGCGGACAGATTAATTTGGCGGTTTTCTATACTTGAAGAAAAATCCACCGATAATGCTTTCCATGCTTGAAGAAAGACGACTTGGCGGTTTTCTATACTTGAAGAAAAATCCACCGATAATGCTTTCCATGCTTGAGGAAAGCTGACTTGGCGGTTTTCTATACTAGAAGAAAAATCCACCGATAATGCATTCTATGCTTAAGGAAAGCCGACTTGGCGGTTTTCTATATTTGAAGAAAAATCCACCGATAATGTTTTCCATGCTTGAGGAAAACCGACAACTGATATAATCGCTGACTTCTTTACTTTGAGAGGTGACATCGACCGACAATTTTCCATGCTTGAGGAAAAAACTCGTCGAATGAAATTTGTAATTGTGTGATGGCTCAATTATCCCCGGACGTTGGTCGTAGATGATTTACCATCAAGTCGACTATCCGACCATATTAAGTGTTTAAAGTGTAAAAAAATGCAACCCTAATGCTTCTTAGGGGTAAATCGGTAATTTTGGAACCCTTTAAATACTAATTAGAATTTTCCACATAATTCCGGTGAGAACACAACTGTCCAAAAGTTGCGAAACGTCGTTCAAACTTAGTCAAAAATACCAAAAATATTCGCCAGGTGCTTTCAAATGTGTGCAGGGCACAGAGGTGGGCACCGAGTCACGTGGATATTTCCCGCAACACGGTGTCTGCCCTGTCAGACGGTGGGGAATCCCGTGACGCGGTATTTTTTTTGTTGAAATATTCAATGAGCCTCGAAAAACCAGCCGTGCCACGTGTAAAAAAGCCATTATACGATAACGGGATAAGAGGCACGGGAACGGAGCCGTGTAACGGCTATTTTTTTGTGCTTTACATTCGAGCTACTGCTTCCCCATTTTGTTACTTCTTCTTCACCAATTTCCTTCTCAATCTCCTTCTTTTCTCTCTTCTCCTTTTTTTTTGTTTTTCATTTTTAATTTCTCCAGTCACCGTGCCACAGAGTTTAGCGCCGGCGAGCGGAGAACTCTACCGTGTCACGGCGTCAGTTCTCGCTGCACGACCATTTGTTTTAACGTTTTTCTGTCGCTGCTGCTGTCAGAAGTCACCACTGCTGCCCAAGATACACCGTGTCACGGCGGTTGTTTCACCGTGCCGCGGTTGTTGCGCTGTTGCCTTCACGATTTTTCGAGCTTTTGGAGCTTAAATCTTCATCAAATTTGCTCAAATTTGTTGCTAACTTCACCAAATTTGATTCTCTATAAAGATCTATGTAAGTTTCTTTGTCTTATGTCTCAAATCATGTTGTAAATTCCATATTTGCTTAAAACCCTAAAAAAATCAAATTGGGGGTTATTGATTTTGAGATTCTATGTCAAAAATCTTGCCATGAATTAACTTGTATACGAATGTATGTCTGTTTGTGAGCAATTTGAGACCAAGTTTATGTGATTTCTTGAAGAATTGAGCAAATCAACATTTTTTGGTACTGACGAGTGACATTTATGTCACTCTTAAGGATTAGTTTTAGAGTCATTTTCGTGCTTAGTTTCTCTAATTTTCCCCTTTTATTCTCTTGTTTTCTCGCTAATAAATTTTCTAGTTTATTTCGTTATTTTGGCAAGTTTTAGTTCTTTTCATGATTTTATTAGTTTTAAGTTTATTTTGTTATTTTATTTTATTTTATTTACTTGTATAGTTGTATATTTTTATTAGTTTTAGTTTTATTTCTCTTATTTCTAGTTTACTTTTATATATTTTAATTAGTTTGGAGTCTTTTTCATCTTTTATTTGTATGTGTTTTCTTTAATTTTGTTAGTGTTAGTTTTAATTCTCTCATTTTCTATTTTAGTTTATTTAGTTTTATTTTATTACTTAGTTTTATTTTATTTTTCTCAATCCCTTTCTTCGGTTTTGTGTGTAGGTGTTGGAGTTTTAAGTCAAGTGAGTTCGGTTTCTGAATTCATGTCAAAAGTCAATTGCCGACTGCAAAAGCCACCAACACCACCGC
Organism: Chenopodium album; assembly: GCF_948465745.1. Classification (NCBI taxonomy): domain Eukaryota; kingdom Viridiplantae; phylum Streptophyta; class Magnoliopsida; order Caryophyllales; family Amaranthaceae; genus Chenopodium; species Chenopodium album. Next base: position 44,771,663 of record NC_137836.1, read on the forward strand.
AGCCACTTCCTCACTCAACCTACGTACACCTAGCAGCTGCTTCAACTCGAACAACAGCAACCCACCTTCAATCACCACACTTACCTTATCCTTCACCCCAACAAACCAGCTACCAACTCCAACTTTCACCTACACACTCCCCCTGCTCCGCACACCACCATCGTCACCAATCCCTCACCAATTCCTGCAACCACCCAATTTCCTCAACTCAACCAACAATAGCTCCTCACCTTCACCTCTAAACTCCACCGCCACAACACATATCACAACCGCACTCCAAACCACACCAAAACACTAAACTTCCCCTGCTCCTCCTCTGCTCCCTCTTCTCACATAAACACCACAAGCTACAACCGCAACCCACAGCAGCAGCACCACCTACAACCAATCCACATCGCCGCACCCACCAAACCAGCAGCCCCGTACCGCTATTGCTGCCTCCCCTCTCACCAATTCACAAATCACCAAAACCACACTAATCAACCACCTTCAGCCACCCAAATCGGCAGCCGCGTAAACCCACCTTTAACCACCGCACAGCAACACCTGAACAACCCACTTAACCAGCGCACTTCCCGCAACCTTAGCCAAGAATTCCACCGCAATTACTCACCCCGATTCCACTATTTCCGGCCAAAATTAAGAGCAATGGAAAATCAATCGAGTTCAGGCAAACCAATAAGAGTTCAATCAAAGTGTCAAAATGGTCAGGAAGGCATGGAGTTTTCTAATTTGAACAGGTGTGGTCGAACACACCCATGGTTCGACCGAAACAACCCATAGTTCGGCCACACCAATCTTCGGTTCGATCGTACCATTTCACGACTTATGCGCGTGATTCTTAATGAAGATCGAATGGCTTGAATTGATGCTCGATGAGTGCTGTTGAAGTTGAACAGTGGCGATTTCATGATGAAGCTTGATGATGGATTTTGATGGGGTGTGAAGTAGGGGATTAGAACCCCATTTTAGAGCAGCTACAATTCGAAGAAATGTGATGATGGTTTTTAGGGGGAATTTGTATTTTTTTTTTTTTTTTTTTTGTTTTCTTTCTCCTTTCCTTATTTTCTTTTCTCTTTTTTTAAAAATTTATTTTCCTCCATATTTTCTCATTTTCTTTTATTTTCCTTTATTTTACTTAGTTTTATTAGCTTAGTTTAAATACCAATCTTTTGGGGGGTAATAAAGGGGGGATTCTATTTTCTTAATTAGTTTTAGGAGAGCTTCTCTCTCTAGGGTTAGCTTTATATTAGAGTAGTTTAGAGAGAGAAAGTGATGGTTTCACCATTGTTGAGCTTGGATTTTGAAGAATAAGATTGATCATCTGTTTGTAGACTTTTGATCCGTGCCATTTATGGCACCTTTAGGCTATGTTTTCTTTATATTTCTATGCTCCTTTTTAGTCATTTATGTCGTGTTTTTAAAGAATAATGCTCGATTCGCGTGTTTTTGTGTTAGTTTAGAGAAATGCATGCTTTTAATGGCTTTCTTATCATTTTATTCATTTCTCGGCTATTTCTCTTGCTTCTCCATTTCTTTGTCTTGTTTTGTAGGTACGTCGCGGGCTATATGCATGGGAATTGAAAATAGCACCCACTAGGATCAATATGCACTTTTTGGAATTGAATTTGAGTTTGAAACAAAGGAAAACGAAGGATTGCAAAGTATCAAATAGGACCTTTGTGCATTGTTGTAGTCATATCTCAAGTTCTACAGATCGGATTAGGGTGATTCAAGTTGGGTTGAAAACCAGACTTGAAGATCTTTCCAATGATAGGTCGCACGCCATCATACGATTCTTAGATCGGAAGTTACAGCCTTCTGAAGTTGGCCTTGGAAAACTGCCGCGGGCGCGGGCTACAGTACCCGCGGGCACGGGGTTGCTGCAGCTCCAAAAATGCCGTATTTGGGCAGTAAGCACTCGCGGTTGTTCCGAGGGCTCCCCGAGGGCGCGGGCCTTGGTCCCGCGTACGCGGGCTTGGGCCGCGGGCGCGGCTATCGGGGTGTCCGTTCCCCTCTGCGGGCGCGGGTTTGTAGGTCTTTTACGATTTTAAGCTTCTTTTCTCCTTTTGTTTATATAGTTTTTGGTTTCCTTTATTCTTGATTCATGTAATTCTTTAGTTTTAGAATAGTTTTCTCCCTTTTAGGTTGAGAGCTTCTCTCTCTAGATTAGGCTTGATTAGGAGTAGTTTTAGAGAGAGAAAGTGAGGAATTTCAATGGTGATTGAGAGATTGAAGATGCAAGTGTGACAATTGTGTTGGAGATCTTCTTAATTATCAATGAGCATTTCTAAACTCTATCTCATTCAATTGCTTTGTTTAATTTGATGTTTGTTTGGTTTGATTTTGATATTTGATGTTTGATTAGAGTAATTGTTCTTGATATTTTGTTGATTCTTGTTCTCTATAGTTGATAGTTGATTTGATGATGTTGTTTGAGTAGTTGTTGGCTAGGAATTGGGTGAAACTTGTATGATTGATTAATTGTGATTAATTTTGGAATTGTGTTGATTAATTGTTGAGATTAAAGTTATTAGTGAAGGTTTGCATGTGTGTAATTCAATTTGGCCTTGAGAATTATGCTAGATTGCATTGTAATTGCTAATGACATGAACAATTGATTTAGGAATTGCAATTATCAACTGGTTTTGATTGTGATTCTCTTTTTTGTTATTCATAGTGAACCCTAGCTTAATAATTAGGAGATAGCTCTTTGATTCCTATTGATTGCTCTTATCATTTAGTCCTCACAACCTTTGATTGGCATGCTCTTCCCAAGTTGTTGCAATTGACATGATTACTTGTTGATCCCCGTTCCTAGTGTTTTATTTCCTTGGTTACTTGTTTTGTTAGTTGTTAGTATTCTCTCTTACCTTCGTCTTCGACCTAGCCTAGGCGCATAATTGAAAGTGCTTGAACATTACCGTTCCTTTGGGTTCGACCCTTGACTTGCCTCTATACTCGTATTTAGGTTTGTTAAGTGTTTATAAATTTAGTTTTACCGAGGGAAGATTAGATAACGACCTAGTTTTCCACTCGTCAAAATGGCGCCGTTGCCGGGGAACGGTGTCTATGTTTGAGTGATTTTGATTGCTTGAGTCTAGGTCTTTGTTTTTACTTTTCTTTTATTTGATTTTTGTTTGCTTTGTAAAAAAAAAAATGGCATGTCTCTCATTACCTCAATTTGACAATGAGCCTTTTTGTGAATATTTTAATATACTAGAGGGATTTCTTGATTGTAATTGTTGTAGCCTTTGGGAGGCTTGTGAGATTTGTTATTTTGGTTTGAATGAGCAAACTAGGGATGAAGTTGAATGCATGCATAATGGTGAATTTAGAGCATTGTCAATTGATGATGCTTGTGATTTCTATGTTTGGTTTGCTAGGGATGTTTATAATAGGGATAATCGTGATCCTAATATTGATATGCAATGCGTTGATTCTTCTAATATTAGCATGAATTCCCATGATTTGTCACATGATCCTATTGGTGAACCTAGAATACATGATTTCAACTCTATTTCCCCTTTTGTTCATGATGATGAAGTACATGCTCAAGTTGATGCTAATGGTGTGTTTCAATATTCTTCATTATTTACCATGCCTTCTTGTGATGTGCTTCGTTCCCTTGATGATGAATCTCATGTCCTTGATTGTGCCCCCGCTCCCCAATGTGATGTATATGCTCATGATCTTAATGTTGATTCTTCCAATCTTGGTTGTACTTCTTCTTCCCTTGTTGAGCCTCAACCTTCTACATCTTTTGAATCTCTTGTTGATATATTTGAGTCTCAAATTAGGCACATTGAGCTTGATGATGATCTTGGGACTAGTAAGGAGATGATTCTTCAATCTATGAGAGGTCAATTAGAGATAATGAAAAAGAATAAGGAGCGTCTTAAGGAGGGAAAGAGAAGAAAAGATGAGTTAGAAAACCAATTGTCATCCTTGATGCTTGTTTGTGAAAAATCTCAATTTGATGTGTGTGTCGAGGATGATGATGATGATCATTTTGAACAACCAAGAGTGTGTGAGGATCCTATTGTTGAGCATAGGAGTGAAGGAAAGGGAGTTGAGAGTGATGATGATTATGATGATTTTGTGAATCTAAACTCCTCTTCCTTGGTTGATTATGATGAGTCTCAAGTGTATGAATGTGACTCTTCTATCCATGAGTGTTTGGACTTGTTTGAGGTTATGTCCAATGTGTTTATTGAGAGTCAAATGAAAACCCATAGCCTTCTAAGTGAGTTCATTGATGATGCTTCATGGGAGAGAGATGATTTTGAGTTATATTTGCATTCATTCATGCACGGTTTTGAGGACTTAGGTTTTGAGTATTTGGAAGGAAAGGTTGTTTATTGTGGTGCAAAGAAGGATGAGGTTGATTCCTTTGGAGTTTTTGAGCTTGAGGGAGATGTCAATTGTGAGAGAACTTCATTTGAGGACTCTATGATTGATTTTCATGCCCTCATTGGTGATGTGAGACCTTGTGTTGAGGGAGTCGCGAACCCTTTGCCTATTTCTCATACCCCTTTTTCTCAAAGGTTTGACCACATCCCCTATTGCCCTATTTTTCTCCCTTCCTTTGTTGATAAGCCTATTGGGGACTCCCTTGTCTATGATGATCTTAATTTCCCTCATTCGACTATTGTTGAGGAAAAGGGTGATGTTGCCACCCAAAAATATTTTAGTGAGGAGGATTTGCCTTTTTCTTTTTCTTTCCATTCTTTTATTCCCCCTTCTTTTTCTTCTTCTTGTTATTTTCTTGTTTTTCCTTTTGATCCTTCTTCTTCTTTCTTTTGGCACCTCCCTTCTCACTTGCGTGCAATGATCTTGTTGCACGTTTTTCTTCCGTCATTTGCCTACCTTCTATCATATGAAATGTGTAGTAGTGCATTTGACAAGCTCTTGCGATCATTGCAATATTATTTTACTAGAGCGGTCAAGCTTGGACCTTAAGCAAGCCTTTCTCGGGAAGTAACCCATGTTTTAGAATAGATTTTCTTTTGTTTTTAGAATAGATTTTCTCTCATGGAAATTTTTGTGTGCCTTTTGCTAGGTACATGAGTTTATATACTTCGGTGCTTCGATTTGGATCAAGAATCGAGGAAGTTCGACTCCTATTTTTGCTATCATATGGAAACAAGGTTTAATTCTTGAGAAATTAGCTTTGAAAGATTAAATTGGGTCATTTGCGGGTATTTACACCCACCTAATATCCGGTAATATCCTTCCTTGCTCTTTCTCTAGTGGATGATGACTTGTTGGACATATGTTGGTTTGTTGGATTGATCTCCTTGTTTTCCCCTCCCATGGATTATATGATTTATGTTTGAGTGTAATGTCTCATTCAAGCTTGGGGGAGGGTATTCTATCATGTTTGGTGGGATGTTGATTCATGTATGCTATGCACCTTTGTATATGCTTTTCCATGTTCTTATATTTTGAAAAACTCCAAAAAGATTTTTGTTTCTATCAAGGCAAATTTGCAATGTGTTTTGTTTTGTTCTTGCTTTGGACATAATAACATTTGGACTTGTATAATTGAATGCTTTTCTTCCTAAATGGTAGTGGTGTGCACGGTTTGAGATTACGTTTGGTTGATTCTAGGATAAAGCATGCTAAGGTAGTTGTCTAGAACTAGGGGGATCATGAAGCCGGATTCTACTTGTTTGTGGCATGTTTGGTAGTTGCTCCCTATCTTCGATTTGACAACCTTAGTGAGTTTTTTCTACAACCATGTGAGATTTATATTTGTTCAAGCTTTCATCATATTCTTGCATGAGCGGCATTGGGTCCTTGACTTTGCAAGCCTAATCTATAAAGCTTGATGTATGATTCTTAAACCCGAGACCGAGCTATCTAGGGAGGACAAAGGCACCTTTTTTGGGGTGGTATTTTTCATTTTTAGGTTAGTTTGATTCATATTTGTTTTTGGGTTTCCATTTGCCATCTTGAAACCATTTGAGCCTTATAACTTCTTTTCAAGCCACATCTTTAGTTCTTTGGCCTTTTGTTTCATTTTCTTTCTATTCTTGTTTTTTTGTGAAGCAAATTGATCACGTATGATGGAGTTTGTGGTGGATAAGTTGGAAATTTGGTTTTTATGAGTGCTAGTTTGTGATTAAGTCTTCTTTGTGAATAATGGCAAGTGTTTGAGTAAAAGCCGTCCTTAATCATAAAAGGCATGGACTAATAAATTGCACTATAGAAAAAGCCGTCCGAATTTAGCAAAAGGCGAGGACATTGCAAGTTTAAGTAAAAAAAAAAGAAAAAAAATTTGAAAAAAGTGAAAATTCAAAAATATTTTGATGTATTCTTTTCTCCTTCTAAGCATTGATGACAATGCTTCATTTAAGCTTGGGGGAGAAGCGTTTACGCTTTTTGTATATATTACTTGTGAGTATAGCTTCAAATAAGCTTGGGGGTGTTGCTTTTTCTTGGTGATTTCTTGATCGTGTTGTTAAGGATTGATCACCCTTTTGCTTCACTTTTTAGGAAAACCTCCAAATTTTAAATTTTAGCCTACCTTCACCCTTTATGCCTTATGTTACAACCTTGGGGAAAGACCTTTCGACCTAGAAAGTTGAGTCACCATTCGGGGGAGGGAATCATGGGTCATTGCCTAAGGAAAGGGATGCGAAGTCAATATGTCGAGTAGCCCAAAAATTTGATCTTTTTCCGGTTCCTTCGCAGAATATATGAGATGCTCACTATGGGGAGATATGAGATTAGTAGGGGGAACGCGGTAAGACCGTTTGGGATGAAAGTGGAGTGTGATAACTAGTTCCTATGCTTAGCATTTTTATGTTTCAATCAACCTTAGGTATCTTATAGCGTGCACTCCCTTACTTGTTTAGAAAGATTTGCATTCATTGTTCTTGTACATTTGCAAAAGTCCTTTCATGAACATTTGTTTGCTTTTCTTGTATTTTGTTTTCTTTTTCATGCTTTGCCTTGTTTGTATTATTATGAGAGTTATGGGTAAACTCTTAGGATACCCTTACGAGAGCATCACTCGTCCTCTAGGGCGATCTAGGGGTTTAAATGGCTTGTCTTTAGTTGCTAAAATTGACCGTGATTCCTACGAAAGTGAGTTAGTGTATATTCCCATCTTCTCTAGTTTTCTCGTTTCTTTCTTTGCTTGAATAATGTCATCATTTTTCCCTTGGGTTGGATTTTGTTTTGCTCGAGGACGAGCAAAAGTTTAGCTTGGGGGAATTTGATCCGTGCACCTTTAGGCTATGTTTTCTTTATATTTCTATGCTCCTTTGTAGTCGTTAATGTCGTGTTTTTAGAGAATAATGCTCGATTCGCGTGTTTTTGTGTTAGTTTAGAGAAATGCATGCTTTTAATGGCTTTCTTATCATTTTATTCATTTCTCATGTAATTCTTTTGCTTCTCCGTTTCTTTGTCTTGTTTTGTAGGTGCGTTGCGGGCTATATGCATGGGAATTGAAAATAGCACCCACTAGGATCAATATGCACTTTTCGGAATTGAATTTAAGTTTGAAACAAAGGAAAACGAAGGATTGCAAAGTACCAAATAAGACCTTTGTGCATTGTTTTAGTCATATCTCAAGTTCTACAGATCGGATTAGGGTGATTCAAGTTGGGTTGGAAACTAGACTTGAAGAGATTTTCAATTATAGGTTGCACGCCTTCATACAATTCTTAGATCAGAAGTTACAACCTTTTGAAGTTGGCCCTGGAAAACTGCCGCGGGCGCGGGCTATAGTACCCGCGGGCGCGGGGTTGCTGCAGCTCCAAAACTGCCGTATTTGGGCAGTAAGCACCCGCGGTTGTCCCGAGGGCTCCCCGAGGGCGCAGGCCTTGGCCCCGCGGGAGCGGTATTGGGCCGCGGGCGCGGCTATCGGGGTGTCCGTTCCCCTCCGCGGGCGCGGGTTTCTGGGTCTTTTATGATTTTAAGCTTCTTTTCTCCTTTTGTTTATATAGTTTTTGGTTTCCTTTATTCTTGATTCATGTAATTCTTTAGTTTTAGAATGGTTTTCTCCCTCTTAGGTTGAGAGCTTCTCTCTCTAGATTAGGCTAGATTAGGAGTAGTTTTAGAGAGAGAAAGTGAGGAATTTCAATGGTGATTGAGAGATTGAAGATGCAAGTGTGACAATTGTGTTGGAGATCTTCTTAATTATCAATGATCATTTCTAAACTCTATCTCATTCAATTGCTTTGTTTAATTTGATGTTTGTTTGGTTTGATTTTGATATTTGATGTTTGATTAGAGTAATTGTTCTTGATATTTTGTTGATTCTTGTTCTCTATAGTTGATAGTTGATTTGATGATGTTGTTTGAGTAGTTGTTGGCTAGGAATTGGGTGAAACTTGTATGATTGATTAATTGTGATTAATTTTGGAATTGTGTTGATTAATTGTTAAGATTAAAGTGATTAGTGAAGGTTTGCAGGTGTGTAATTCAATTTGGCCTTGAGAATTATGCTAGATTGCATTGTAATTGCTAATGACATGAACAATTGATTTAGGAATTACAATTATCAATTGGTTTTGATTGTGATTCTCTTAGTTTGTTATTCATAGTGAACCCTAGCTTAACAATTAGGAGATAGCTCTTTGATTCCTATTGATTGCTCTTATCATTTAGTCCTCACAACCTTTGATTGGCATGCTCTTCCCAAGTTGTTGCAATTGACATGATTACTTGTTGATCCCCGTTCCTAGTGTTTTATTTCCTTGGTTACTTGTTTTGTTAGTTGTTAGTATTCTCTCTTACCTTCGTCTTCGACCTAGCTTAGGCGCATAATTGAAAGTCCTTGAACATTACCGTTCCTTTGGGTTCGACCCTTGACTTGCCTCTATACTCGTATTTAGGTTTGTTAAGTGTTTATAAATGTAGTTTGACCGAGGGAAGATTAGATAACGTCCTAGTTTTCCTCTCGTCAACTTTCATCTTCAATCAATGAGAATTTGATCTCTAACTCTCTCTCCTCTATTTTATTTTCTTTCTTTTGATTCTTGATTATTTGTTAATTAATCTTGTTGTTAGCATGATTAGTGAGTAATTTCCCCATTAAGTGGATGGTTGTGGTGTAGGTTGACCTTGAGCATGTTCTAGGGTTTGGAATTGTTTTATTTGTGATTAAATTCTTTATATGCTTGATATTCTTCAATATACTTGTAAAATGCATGTTGTTAGTTGATTGGGAGTGAATTATTGTTAGAATATGTGATAGCGGACCTAGCAAGATTCATTTATATCGATCGTTATTTGATAGCACCTCCTAGTATATGGTTCTAATGTGGAAGCATAGAGGCTATGTTAGGAGAAGCCAATGAACCCTGAAAGGTTGCTAGATTGGACCTCTTATATCGATATTCATGCATGTTTAGTCCATGATTAATTCAACTTCTATGCCTTTGTTTATGTTCAAGTGAATGCTATACCTAAACCATTTCTCTTAGTGTTTTATTTCTTGTTTTAGCATCTTTAGACTTTAGTTTATTTATCTCATATTCCGGACTAGCTTAATTGTTGATAGCATTTGGTAGTGTTTACTAGTTCCTTGTGGTTTGACCCCTATGCTTGCCTCATACTCGTATTAGGTATGTTTAGGTTGTATAAATTGTATTTGATCTAGGGATAGACAATTTGACGACGTGTTTATTCCCTATGTTAGGTACTACTTGTGTGAGATGGTGTTCTTGTTGTTCATGTTATATTTTGCACTTGAAATTGTGATATACTGGTTGTAGATCTTGGAAAATATGCCATGATGTGTCGATCTATTGTTTTTTTTTGTGTATGTACTATATTGTCTTGGAGAACATAGTATCATGCAATTAGGAGAACTGTAGTATTAGTTCATCATCGAGAAACTAAATACTAGAAATAATTCTATTATTTTGCTAATTTTTAGCCTTGAGGTAAAAATTTTGCGTATAATAGAAAATGCAACTTGAGGTAGCTGTTAAGCCGCTTTTGAAAAAATAATTAAATAACTTAGGAAATGATGCAAAGTATTTAGATTTGTATTTTTGTAATAGCATGCCTAGACAACGGGATCGCGATTTTTCTACTCGTGGCCGGCGTCAGGCATTTTGAGAGGACACACCCACAATTCCCGAGGGCATGGACGACGATGCCTTAGAGACTAAGCCTCTCCCTTCTTCGAGTAGGGGTAGGTGGATTCCACCTTCGTGAACACCAGAAGAGTTGGTTTTTGTCGTGGGAACCACATTTCACACCTTGTGGGAGTATGCTGATTTAGGAGATTTTTATTCGGCGGTCGTAGGATTTCGCAGCCCCTAGGGTTGTGGCTTGATAGTTGTTCGTGCATTGTTAGAGTATATTTGGGATACTACCAACACTTTTCACTTTGCTTGGGGGGAGATGACAGTGACCCCTCTAGATTTTAGCTTGATCGGCGGCTTACGCTTCACCGAGCGGGCCGTACGGCAGATTCCTGACCTCACTTGGGGGGCGGCTGAGGTAGCTGATTTATTAGGTTTGGTCGTTCAGCATATCAGGACTCAGCTGGTGCCTCGAGGTGGTCCTAAGAGCGGGCGATCATAGTTGGCTTCTGTTTTGCCCATGGCTTTGACATGGCTGAGACGACACCTGAGAAGCGAGTTTGGATCTTTATCTTGATTCTCATTTCTGGGACTCTTTCTCCTAATAGGAGTTCATGTGTGCTCGTTTGCTACCTTCCTTCTCTGGTCAGGATCGTCGAGATAGGATCCTATAGTTGGGCTAGCCTTGCATATGTTGATCTACTCTTGTCGATGCGTCATGGCTGCGGGCAGTTGAATGACCAGGTCCTATCGCTGTCTACGGTTTATGGAGAGTCGTAGAGGTGCCGATCTTTCTTTTTCTTGTTTTGTTTTAACCTATTTAACTCATGTGCTTAGATATTAATTTTCATTGCAGCTGTGGCTCCACAAGTACTTTCCGGGATTAGCCCCTCGACAACGTCGCTGAGCGGTCCATGATTTCCCTATCGGAGCCAGCTGGCATGACCGAGGCGAGTCACGAGTGGAGTTCGTCTCAACGCTGCGCGGGCTGCTGCGCCGAGGCACCTCTTCCGTTGGTATAAGAATTGATTTTGCAGCATGTTATTCTCTACCTTGATGTTATTTTTCGGCATTCATTGCAACTTTTTATGGCTTTCAGGTTGCTGTTGAGATCCATTATCGGCCTTGGGCTTGGATGACTGAATCCCGAGGCCTTGCAGCTTTCGGCGTACCGTACTGTTTTTGTTGGTACTACACGCTTTGCTTGGTATCTTGGGGAATGCGTTGTTTGTCAGCATAGCGATGACCACTTTGTGGTGCCTTTGCCTCCATCGGAGTTGATGCTAGAATTACGTTTGCTTGGGGCGTTAATAAACAGGGGGGAGCGCTACAGTTTTCGTTGGCAGGAGCTTGTGCGTATGGAGGGAGATTATTCACTGGACTTGCTTCCTTCTTTAGCTCCTCCTCCCCGTCTTCCCGAGGTATGATTTCTTTTGAGAATTTTGTTGTTAGTCTCTGTTTAAATCGTCGAATAACCTGATTATTCGATCGTATTTTCAGATGGCTTCTCGTCATAGGGGGAAGATTGAGGTCCCGCCTCAATCTTCCGTTACCCAAGGCCGATTGGTATTACCGAGGATCATATCGCTGACGCACCAGAGGGTTTTAGATAGGCACAAGAGTCTCTGCCTGATGTGTTTGAGCCTGTAAACTTTTTGACACGTTATCCATCTTTTTGAATACTTGCTTGTTACTGATTTTTATTTGTTCTCAGCCTACGCACTCGGACTTGATGGGATTTATGTAGTTGGTTGACGCTTTGAAGTACTGCATCATCAACCTTTGACGTGGTGCGAGTTGTCGGGGCGACTCTGGCGATGTTCTCGAGGTATATTCACCTTTTTTTCCCATATTTACCATTTGTTCTATCTTGCAATATTGACATCTATTCATTTTTTGTCTTTTAGGAGCGACAGAGGTCTCGCTCGCGCTCGAGGCACAGAGACTCGGACGAGGGGGAGCCTAGTCGCGGTACACGATCTCTTGAGGTTCTTCGGCATTCTTAGTCTCAACGGCAGCCTCGGCCTTCGCAGGAGGCTCAGTGGCAGCAACCTCAGTCTTCTTAGCCATTCCAGCACTTTCACGGTCAGTGGCAGCGGCCTTCATCTTCCCAGCCTTCACAACCTGAGTTCAGGCAAGTCATTACTCCTGTGGACAAGGGTTTATATTCAGTTCCATTGTCTGGGGCGCTGCCTCCACCGGTACAGGGCTTATTTTCAGTTCCATTGCTGGGACGATGCCTCCACCAACGCTTCCTATCTCTTGGAGTCAGCCTACGTCGTTTCCCAGTTGGTCAGGTCTTGCTTGAGTTTGTCTGCTACTGGAGCTATAGGGACTAGTAGGGATACTACTCCTCGTACCCGGATGATCGAGGGACTCTTTGGTACGCCGTTCCTGTATTCGCAGGCTAGAGATGACACTGATCCTAACTCTTCTAGTGTTGTAGATTTTTGACCGAAGGTTTTTATTATGTACTTTGATTGATGACACTTGACACTGTTTATGCATCATGACTCACTTTGTATATTTTATTCATAGTTTATACATTTATTAGTGTGTATTAGTGTGTGCTTGAGACTCATTGTGTGTGATTGTGTATTTATTAATGACCCGAAAAAAAAATCGTAAGTGGAGGGTACCGACCTTCCCCAAAAGAAAAAGAAAATGAAAAATGGGACAAATTTTGCAATTTCCCCAAAAGAAAAAGAAATAAAAAAGAAAATAGGACAAGTTTTACAACTTCCCAAAAAAAAAGGGACAAATTTTGCAATTTCCCCAAACGAACAAGAAATAAAAATGAAAATGGGACAAGTTTTACAACTTCCCTAAAATAAAAAGAAAAATAAAATTAAAAAATAAAATATTAAAAAATAAAAAAATAAAATAAATGGCGAATTTTATTAGGAATGAAACTCTCGAAAAACAAGATTAAAAGGTGAACGGTGAAGACAAAACAATAAAAATTCGGATAAAAATAGGTAAAGGATAAAAATATGAAAACACGTGGGCACTGCAACACGGCAGTATATACCATGTCACGGGAAAACATGCCGTGTTGTGGCACAAATTCTTGTGACACGGTGGAATTTTCCGTGTCACGGTGCGCGCATAGAAAGATAGATTTTGAGTGTTTCCAAGCGTTTTGGCTATAAAATAGGACCAGTTTATTTGTGATATGCATAATTACGAAACAAAAAATAATTAGAATTTCTTATTTCAATAATAATGTCTCATAATTTTGATAATACATTGCGTGACTAGTCATATTCTTTGACCAATGCGGACAAAAGAGAGCTGGAATTGTTTCATGTCAGAGGCTTATTAGCCTTAAGGCATGTAGCAATTGAACATGATTTTCTTAGGGCAGCTTTAGATTATTGAAGTCCAGAAACGCATTGTTTCAAATTTGATTATGATGAAATATGTCCCCTGCCGAAGGAATTCGGTGCCATCTTTGGTTTTCCTGCTAGAAATCTCATTGCAATGCCTACCCTACGTGAGTATTATTACAAAGACTTTGAACGCCATCTGAATCTGACAGATCCAGATTTAAATAAAATTGTGTGTGGTAAGGAAGTACATCTAGAAAAACTTGCAAATTTGTATTTCAATCGTCCTGTCTTCGAGCCTTATCATTTATACCGTAAAAGGGCTTATATTTTTTTGCATGTTTAGCAAGCTTTTATTTGCAAACGGTAGGGTAGGACATGCTTGTTTAGCGTCTGTGCTTGAACATGTTGAATCTATGAGATCTCCTATGCCTACTTGCCTTAGAGAAACTTTGCGTGGCCCTGACGAAGCAAAAGCTGACCTGAAAGCCATCAGGAAGGGCTCTCTAGTACTATTGTAGGTAAAAACGCGCCTTGATTAGCTCCCGTGACACATAGCAGGTACCATGTCACGGTATATGGTTGCCGTTACACGGTGCATTCTGCCGTGACACGGTGGTTTTTTTTTTTGTTTTTTTTTTGCAGATTTGGTTGATGGAGCGGTTAGAACTCTTTGAAGTTCCCGACGATATTGAACAATATGGTCCCAACGATCTAGTCCGTAGGAAGAAGAATTACTCTGTAAACATGTCGTATGATGATTGGAAGGTGTTCTGTGCAAAGACAGAAATTTCCAATCGGTGGGTGGTGCCTTGGTGGAGACTTACTAGGATGATCGGCACGAATGATACTCCGTATTGACGCGTTCTTTGTATTTCAAAGTTGACTTTTTATTGTCCTTCTCGATTGATGCGACAATATGGACTTGAACAAGTAGTTCCACGCTATAACGATAGTCCTCATGAAGTATCGTTGCATGAAAGTAATGTTAACAAGTACGAGATTTATTGGATTGGAAGGCCTTTGCGGACCGTTTCTGCGAGTAACCAAGCTTCTCCTCCTTTATCTAGTGCATACAAGGCATGGTTCAATCCTAGGAGTAGATGGGATCGAGTCGGATCACGCAACTTTGATGTGAAGGGACATCTTGGAAGTAAGAATGTGCCTCCTAAAGATCATCTAGGTCAGAGAACACAAGGGATTGAGTTTAAGACTCCTATAATGCCTAAAAAGAAGAATTATGTGAAAGGAAAGGGTAAGGAAAAGATTGTTTATAGAGAGAAGCAACCTAAGAATTATAAGAAAGGTGAAAGTGGTGAAAGTTCAACTAGAGGTGTGATGGTTCGGGCTACAAAAGACACATTAATGGTGAAGGCCGACCTAGTTGAAAAAGAGAAGGAGGTTCCTAAAGTGAAGAAGGGTTAGATCGATATTGCTTTGCTTATATGATTTAAATTTTTAATTTTTAAATAAGGCGCATGATGCCAATAATTGTAGTCACATTTATTTCAATAATAATAGCATATTTATTTTCGCCTTAAATAAAAATTACAATGGCTTTTTTTTATATTATCCAAGTCAAGAAGTCGGACGTAATGGAAGAATAATAACAATCGTCAAATAAAATATCCGTAAAAAAAATAAATAACAGAATTTGCAAAGTCCAGAGTTTACCGCGCGTTGGAAAAATCTGCCGCATCACGCTGTTAAATATCGTGACACAGGGAATGTTTGCTGTACTTTTTGAGCTAGAAATTCCATCGTGCCACAGTGAAAATTGTCGTGACTCGGTAAAAATCCCCACGGCACGGTGGATGCTAACGTGGCACGTCACCCTTTTTCATTTTTTTTTGTTTTTTTTGCCGTGCCACGGGGTATTCTGTCGTGCCACAGTGGCTACTGCCGAGGCAAGACTGACTCTGACGTGGCGCGGTAGTTGCTACTGTAGGATTTTTTTGATTTTAGCTCCATTTTGCTGTCGTGTGCGTTACACTTGGTCGACGGAGGAAGGATTTTATTTTTTTTTTAACGGGCCGGGCCCCCTTGAGGGGTTGCCTACGTATCCTTAAAAAAAAGGAATCGGGCCAAACGTAGCTCTATCGGGTCCTGAACCCATGCAACTAGGCATAAAATTTCTTGAGTTGATCCAAGTTGGTTAAATTGTGAAAACTGTTGCCATCCATGTCTACCAATTCTGCCGTTTCTCCAGACAAAATGGATTTAACAATGTATGGACCCGACTAGTTTGGTCTAAATTTTCCCCTTGGATCTAACACATTTTTGAGATGTGCCTTAAGCACCAAATCACCTTCCTTGATGTTCCTAGCCTTGACTTTTTTATTGAAATGTCATGCCATACGCTGTTGGTAGGTTTGGACATGTTGCAAAGCTGCCAAGAAGTTTTCGTCAAGTAAGACTAGTTCATCATATCTTGCTCTAATCCAGTCGACTTCATCTAGTTGGCTTTCCAACGCGATTCGGAGAGAAGGGATTTCGAGCTCTATTTGTTGTACAGCTTCAACTCCATAGACCAAAGAGAAAGGGGTAGCCCCGTCGATGTAGGAATAGAGGTTCGATAACCCAAAAGGGCGAAATGTAGCTTACTTGGCCAATCTTTGTAATTTTCCATCATATTTTCGATGATACTTTTTACATTCTTGTTGGCCAATTAAACCACACCATTTGTTTGTAGCCTATAGGGTGATGATCTGTGATGCTTGTTATGCTATTTCTTTAATAATTCTGCGCACTCGGCTTGGAAATGCGTTCAATTATCACTGATCATCTCATGAGGCACCCCATAGCGGCATATGATATTTTTCTTTATGAATTGAGCTACATGCTTTGTTGTTAGCTTAGCATATGAGGTAGCTTCGACCCATACGGTGATGTAGTCAATTGCTACAAGGATAAACTCATGTCCCCCTTGTCCTGGTGGCGTTTTCTTTCCAATGATGTCGATACCCCAAGTAGAGAAAGGCCATCGAGAAGTATATGTGTAGAGAAGCAAAGGTGGAACGTGCTGCAAATTTGCGTAGACTTGACACTTCATACATTTCTTGACGTATTCGTGACAGTTTGTCTTTTGGACTTACATTTAGCATTCATATGCATTTCACATATTCCGGCGTGAATGTTTTTCATGGTTTTGCGTGTTTCAGTCTTCGCTATTGTACACACCCAATTGTGTCTCCCAAAAACCAAACCCGGTGATGAATGCATTTCACGTCGAATCATAATCGAATGAAGTGAAAGTGTGGAAAGTTTAGTGTTGCGGTTAGTTTTATTAAAATTCTCTTCTTTCTCTCTGTTTTTCGAAAACCTATTTTATAAAAATAGCCAATCTAGTTTAGTTTGGTCCATAGCAAGGGTCCAACAATAGTGTAGTTGGATCGGGCTCAAAAAGAGCTTTCCAACGATATATTATAGGACCAATTCCGATGCATAATGAGGAAGTTATGACCAAATTACTAAGCTGGGCCCCGTTTGATTCTTATATGCGGCCCAATGATCTAGAGGAGGGCTTATTATTAATTATCATTCGTAATGCAATTAGGATTGATTATAATCTTCTAGAATCTTCTAGAAGGTTCTTTTGAATCCTAATGTGATTAGCATTGATAATTGAGTTTTATGAGTTTTATTTAGAATAAAAGAAGTGTTTTAAATGAAATTACGATTTTACCTCTCGTACGGACTTTTACGCTTAATTTTTTCAAAAATAGAAAACGTGTGGAAAATTGCCTGTAGTGTCGCACAACATGCTGTCGCGCGGCGACAAGCCTGTCGCACGGCGATAGACCTTGTCGCGCGGCGATAGAGGCATTTGCGGCGCCAGCGTCGTGTTTTATTCTTCTTGAAACTCCGATTTTTTTTTTATCATATTCTGGCTTATTTTCGTTATAAATAGCCTTCTTAAACCTTCGTTTTTACCTACCAACTCTCATCAAGAAATTCTTGATACTCTCTCTCTCTCTCTTTTTCTAAACCAACTTAAACAAAATTCCGCATTCACAAGATCTA
Organism: Chenopodium album; assembly: GCF_948465745.1. NCBI lineage: Eukaryota > Viridiplantae > Streptophyta > Magnoliopsida > Caryophyllales > Amaranthaceae > Chenopodium > Chenopodium album. Next base: position 44,789,064 of record NC_137836.1, read on the forward strand.
GACACACCTAGCCCAATTCTAAATTGCCTTCGCCCTAGACGTGAAAGGTTTGGTATTTCTGAGGGTTTGGTCCCAAATCTCTATTTCAATTATTTAATTTAATTGTTTGTTTTATTATTTTCCATGAAGTTACTAATGTGTGTATTTTGTTATTAGAAAGAGGTACGAGGAATCCAAGTAAGTGCTTTAATTGTTTTATTGTGATTATGATATAGAAATCATGCTTAGATTGTTATTTTGATTCTTAGTATCATGTTAGGATGCTTTTTTTAGTATGATGTTTAGGGTAAGGAATATAATATCAATTATGATTTCTATGATGCTTCCTATTTTCTTTCCTAATATCATGTTAGTATCATGTTAGGGCTAAAGCTTTGATTTTTATTGTTTAGTGACATGTTAGGGTTTGTTATTGATTTTGTTAGTATCATGCCTAGGATCTTGCTATTATTATGATTTATTTTTAACATGATCGTTATTTTGATTATAATTGTTATAATTTATTTTATTATTGTGTTGCTTGATTATTTTTATTTTTATTGCTTGATCACGCCTTTTATGCATGTTTAAAGGGAATTGGTACTTGTAATCAAGCTTAATAAGATAATTAATAATCTTGTTAGGCTAATTTGATTATAATTCAAGTGATCGCCAATAATATTTTTTTTTTGCATTAATATTCAACTAACATAGATTAAACAAGTTTAGGGCTAAACCTATTGGTTGCATGTTAGTCAGAAAGCGCACATGAATACGAGAAGAATAAAGTAGAGGCCTATTATTAGAGCAGGTTCAGTGTCTTTTAGATTGAATTTGTACCTTCATCCCCGAACTTCCAGTCTTGGTTCCACACCTTTTGGAGTTAACGATCTCCTAGATCATTAAGGGGTGTAATCTTCACCCTGTTAACGGTTTACAAGTTCCTAAAACTTGTTGGCGACTCTTTTGCTCTAGCTTCCTTCCCTTTGGACGCCACCATGCTAAAGTGTATGATCACAGTGGGGTTCAAGTTTGGGGTAATGCTTGAAATATTCCCTACAGTTTTTGGCGACTCCACTAGGGAGGATTTCTATTTTAATTCCTGAAATTTATTTCAGCAATGATTTAGAATGAGCGGATGAGACTCGAAAAGTTCTAAGTATTTCATGTGCTTAATTTTGGTTAACATTATTGCCATATGCATAAAAAAAGGTTCTCATTGGAAAGACAATCTCTAATAAGTAAAAAATATAGGATTTTTACACGTAGGAAATTTGAGGAATATCTTTCACAACTAGGATCGAAAAAATGCTGCGAAAAACTAGAAAATTTAAGAATACTGAAAGCTGCTGAGGCCTGTAGGAACTAGCATATAGAGCCTGTCGCTGAAGATATGGCTCTGTCGCCGAGCGACAATTCTGTCGCCAGGCGACATGGCTATATCGCGGCTAATGTCCCTGTTGGATGACGCTGCGTTCTTCCAATGCCGAGCAAGAAATATGAGTTCTTATTTCGACCAGTTCTAGCACTGTTGGCTCGATTCTACTTCATGATTGAGTTTTTTTCACTTTTCGGAAAACCATATGTGTTTTACATGTGGACATAACCCTCTGGGAATTCACGCTCCATCTACCTGATTGAACGCTCTGAGCAACAAAAGGTACATCCGAGAATGTTGAATTCACCAAACCATGGAAGTGAGTTTAACACGCGGGGTCCCATCCACTCGCGCCAACCCTTCCAAAGGTAAGGCTTCCGCGCGGTGCATCTAGACTCATAACCATGGACCCTTTTTGACTAACCCATATCCCGAACTTTAGAGAACTAGAGCCATGGTAAGGTTGCAAACTCATTACATCATATTGTGCCTACTTGACTATTTGTGCATTATTTGTCGTGCATACTCTATGTGTTTTCCTAACCATTTGTTTGACTTGTGTTAAAGCCTTAAATAAACTAATTAATGACTAAAAGGACTTTGCCTAATTAAGTAATTAAAATTTAATAAATTAATCAGAACTGACTTAGTACGACTTTAGGCCTGTCCCGTAATGTAAAAATACAGGAAGCAGTCCCAGATTAATGCTCCAGCAATGGCGCAAAAATTTGGGCTGCATCGCCAAACGTTATTGTGCAACGTCGAGCGACAACTTTGTCGTCTGGCGCTGCACTACAGTGTGCGGCGACAGTTCAGGATTTTGCTCGAGTCACCACAACAAGTCTAATTAAACAGGTTATTAATCAGTTCGATTATTTTGTTAATGACAGTAACCTTGTTTAGTCCATAATTGAGTCTAAGCACTTAGTCCCATGGTCTTACATAAGAGTCAAAGCATGTTACCTACACTCACAAATAAAGCACACACTAATAATATGTATGTACACTTTGACCATGTCTAGAGAGTCTTGTATGCGCGTGTTTTCCGTCATTTTTTTAGGGGGGTAAGTCGGATATTAATCCTCCAATTAAACCACTTGCTTGAACCATATACTTGATTCCCAAAAATATACACCCTATTTTTTCTTTTTTCTTTTTATTTATAAATTCGTAAAGTCAAAGTCGATTTGAGTCAAGTCATTAAAATAAAACATTGTTTAATTTACAGCGTGTGGTCAAGAAAGGAAGGGGCGTTTGATCAGAGACAACCTTTTCGTTCAAGTATAACTTTTTCAAAAGCCAATCGGTAGGAAAAGGAAAGCTAAGAAGATAATGGCAAGTCAAGAAGAAGTCAATGAGCTCAAGAAACAAATGGCTGGTGTTAATGAGTTGCTAGACCTTAACCCTCCAAATCAATTACCTTATGAAGCAACAACAAATGGAGCTCATGCAAGAGAGCTTGAGCAAAATATCTAATGATTACAGGTTCCAGGGCATAAGCTCGCAAGGGATCTCGGTGGACAAGGAGCTTCTTCCGCAGAAGTTCAATGCCAACGACATCCCAAAGTTTAAGGCAATTGATAACCCTTATTTTCATTTAAGAGCCTTTGAGACTATAATGAATATTAAGGGTATTGATAGAAAAGTATTTCATTCTTTATTTTCCTTATCCCTTGAAACCATTTTCCAACAATGGTTCTTTTCCCTTGACAAGGAGAAAACCTATACTTGGGAGTCTATTGTAAACGCTTTCATTGATAGATATAAATGCAATATTCAAGTTGAAACTGATCATAGAGAACTTGAAATATTTAAATAGAAAGAGAATGAAGGTTTCACTTCTTTATTTAATAAATGGAGAGAAACTTCTACTAGGATGATTGAAGTACAAAGTTAAAAGGAATCTGTGAGGATGTTCATTAAGAACCTCTAAGAAAAGTACTCCAAACATCTTAAGTACCAGAACAACTTGCATACTTTCAAGGCCGTCTATGATATTGGAATTAGCATTGAAGACGACTTTTCTAAACAAAAAGCTGCTAATAATAACAACCCCAACAGTGGCTGGAAAGGTAAGAAGAATGACAATCCTTCTTCTTCCAAAACCGCCCACTCAAATAATGTTAGCACCTTTAATTTGAGTGAAGTACTTGATATGAACAACCAAGGACAAAAGAAACCATTTAGGAGGAACTTTACTCCTATTGGTATGAGTTATGACACCGCATTCGACCGACTGAATGCAAAAGATCTTATAACTTCTATTTGACCATTCGGGGACCCACCTGTTGAAAAGAGAACAGCTAACTGGAACCCCAATGCACATTGCAAATATCACCAAGGTAGGGGCCATCTCACAGAGAACTGTTGGAAGCTTAAGGAAGCTATCCACACTACTAGAAATAGGCTTAATACCGACGGATAGGTTCCGACGGACTTATTTTTCCGTTGCAAATTTCAAAAATTACGACGGAATATATTTCGTCGGAATTTATCGACGGATTTATGATGTTACGACGAATAATCCGTCGTATTATTTACGACGGAACTATCCTTTTTCCGACGGAATTTTTCGTCGAAAATAATTTTGCGACGGAAAATTCCGTCGGAAAAAAGAATTACGACGGAAATTATTTCCGTCGGAAATAATATGTTTTTTTTTTTAATTAGGCACTTTCAATTTTAACCTAAAAACAAAGGGGGGGGGAATTTTTGGAGTCGTTGCACAGAAGAAAGAGAAGGAGAGAGAAAGAGAGAGGCAAAGAGAAAAAGGGGACTGTGGACCGCCGCACGTATCTGCCGCCGCCGGTGACCCAAACCTCAGCCCTCCGTCCCCGCCGTCGGTGACCCAAACGGAGCTGACATTGTAAGAGAGAAAGAGGACGAGTAGGAGAAAGAAAAAGAGGTCGAGAAGGAGAAAGAAAAAGCGGACGAGAAGGTGAAAGAGGGCGGCTGAAGGGGCGACTTGTATCCGTCGTCGAGCCTCCGGCGCCACCTTACCAGGTTAGTGTACACCTTTTTTTTTGGTTTTTTTTTTTTTTTTTTTTTTTTTTTTCATTCGAATCTGACTGTTTTTGCTTTGACCACCACAACCGCATCCTCCGACCTCCGGCCTCCTCCCTTCCCTCGCCGTGGCTGGTTGTTGTTGCCGGCGCCGCGCCAAGGTCAGTTTCCCCCACTTTTTTTTTTTATTTTTTTATTTGTTAAATAATAAACCCTTATTTATTTAATTTATTTTTTTAAATATTTTGTAGGATTTGTACAATTTGATTGTTTAATTGTCAAAAAGAAGTGCAGATCTAAAGGTTAGTCACATTACAAACTCTAATATTTTGTATGTATGTTACTTTGGTTTGGTTTTGTTTAACATAACTTAGTTAAGTTAAGTGTTTTCTAATATAATGTGTTTTAGTTTAGTTTAGTTTACTTTTTTTTTTTGTAAGTATGTTAGTTTAGTTTAGTTTACTTTTTTGTAAGTATGTTAGTTTAGTTAAGTTTTTTTTTTTTTTTTTTTTTTTTTTTTTTTTTTTTTTTTTAATATAATTTGGTTTAATTTAGTTTAGTTTTACTAAAGTATATTAGATTAGTTTAAAATTATGAAACTTTAGTTTAGTTTATTTTAATATAATGTGGTTTAATTTAGTTTAGTTTTACTAAAGTATATTAGATTAGTTTAATATTATGAAACTTTAGGTACGTTTTGTTCGTTTTGTTTAATATGATGTATGTTAGATTACTTTAGTTCATTATAATCTAGTTTAGTTTTGTTTTATTTAATATAATGTTTCTTACTTAAGTTTAATTTTATGATACTATATTTAATATTATGATATGTTAGTTTAGTTTGGTTTGATTTGTTTATATTAATGTTATGGTTTTATGATATGTTTGTTTATGTTAAGTTTAATTATGATATATTTGTATAATTTTTTGTATGTTAGTTTAGTTTTAATATTTTTAAATAAATCATTTGCATAATCATATGCCTAGATACCTGTTCAAGGCATACACATTAGGAGTATGTCTTGAATAGTCCCCGGTTGGGACTGTCCTTGTACGTTTAATCTCACTTAGGTGGTGAATGTATTCCTTTTTTTTAATTCTAAGGAAGATCCTTGCTTGTCATTTCTCTACAATGTTCTCTAGGTACATATATAGGTGTTACTAATAGCCTATATCGTGTACTTGGAGAACTGTAGGGAAATGCTGCCGGATTTTCCATAGAATTGAAATCCTGGCATACATTCACTAGTGAGATTGAACGTCCAAGAATGGGTTAGGTTGGAGTGATAAGGACCCTTGGAAATCGTTTCTCTTCTCATTTGCATTTCCATAACACTTTGATCTGTTATGAATATATATTGTGCTTTGTGACTAATGTGATTAATGGCATATGTGTTAGTTGTGTAGAACTTGTAATCATGAAACGAAAAGAACGTAGCTGGATGTACGAAAGAAAGGTTGGGAATTCTATTAATCCTGAGTTCTTGAAGGGGGTAGATGAATTCCTTAAATATGTGGAAGATCATCCCGAGAGTAGCAACTAGAATGAAGTTAGGTGTCCATGTTTTAAATGAAAAAACAAACGTCTTTGGGATCCGGATACGGTTAAACTTCATTTGTATCGCAGCGGTTTTTTACCTAATTACTATGAGTGGATGTGTCATGGGGAAGGGTTTCCAGGAACTCGTAGAAGGCAGTCAAATGAATATCGTGAAATGGTTTTGGATGCCTTTGGTCAGTCTCAAGATCAAGGCCATTCCGAAGAGGCACCTGTTTCATTAGAGGAGGAGCCTAATGCACAAGCCAAGCCATTTTTTGATTTGTTAAGGGCTTCTAAACAACCGTTATATGAAGGGAGTTCATTGTCTGTGTTAGAGATGGCTTCTAGAATCACTAGTCTAAAGTGTAAGTATAATTTGCCGCACAGATGTGTTGATGGATTTGCTTCTTTGGTTAATGAAGCGATTCCTAACAACAACCACATGGCCGAGACATTCAATGAGGTCAAGAAAATTGTTAAGTGGTTAGAGCTGCCCCATGAAAAGATTCATGCATGACCGAAAGGATGTATGTTGTTTTGGAAAGATGATGCTCAATTATCTACATGTAGGGTGTGTGGCAGCGACCGATACAAGAAGACTTCTAAAGGTAGCTTAATGCCTTTGAATGTTCTATTTTATTTCCTTATCATACCTAGGTTGCAAAGGCTTTTTGCAACTAAAAACATTTCTGAGGAAATGACATGGCATGCTAAAAATCCTCGAGTTCAAGGCACAATGGCACACCCTAGCGATAGTGAAGCGTGGAAACACCTAGATAGTTGCTTTCCTGAGTTTGCCTCTGAACCTCGTAATGTTCGACTTGGCCTATGTACGGATGGATTTGCTCCACATGGTCAGTTTGGGGGAAAATATTCTTGTTGGCCTGTCATTTTGACCCCTTATAACTTGCCTCCGTCAATGTGTATGAAAAGACAGTTCATGTTTCTTTCGTTACTCGTTCCTTGTCCTAAAAACCCTAAGGGCAACTTGGATGTTTACATGCAACCGCTCATACACGAGTTGAAACAGTTGTAGGAAGTTGGGGCAAATACTTATGATATTTCGAGAAAACAAAATTTCAATCTTCGAGCAGCCATCCTATGGACCGTTAGTGACTTCCCGGCTTATGGTATGTTATCTGGTTGGACCACAGCCGGTAAAAAGGCTTGTCCATATTGCATGGAGAAAATCAAAGCATTTTGGCTCGAAAATGGTGGTAAGGTTTCTTGGTTTGATTGCCATCGTCAATTCCTTCCGACAAATCATCCTTTTCGAAATAGTAAAAATGCATTTTGTAAAAACAAGGTCGAAAAAGGTTCACCACCTCACATCATGTCAGGAGAGGAACTTTGGGAATGTGTGAAAAACCTCCCGAAAGCAACAGATGGCCCCGAGGCACTGAAACGTCTCAAGAATGCAAAAAAAGGGTGGTTCAAGCAAAGCACTCTATGGGACCTTCCATATTGGAAACATCTGCTTGTTCGTCACAACTTAGATGTCATGCGAGTTGAAAAAAACTTTTTTGATCAGTTGATTCACACTATAATGGACGTGAAAAAGCTATCTCGTGACACGCCATCAGCTCGGAATGACATTGTAAATACTGTAAACGGCCCCAGCTACATCTTCAAGAGGATGATAGAGGAAAAGAATTCATGCCAAAGGCTCCATTTGCTCTTGACAAGGCTCAGAGAAAGGTTTTGTGTGAGTGGGTCAAACAGCTGCGGTTTCCTGACGGTTACGCTTCCAATTTGAGCCGATGCGTTGATTTGCAATCAGGTAAGTTACATGGAATGAAAAGCCATGATTGTCACGTGTTCATGGAGAGGTTGTTGCCCACTGCTTTGAGAGAATTTCTCCCTACCCATATATGGAATGCAATTACAGAGATAAGCCAATTCTTTCGCGATTTATGTTGCTACACAATTACAGTTAGCGACATGGAGCGATTGGAAAAAAACATAGCTGAGATCCTGTGCAAGCTTGAGAAGGTTTTCCCCCCATCTTTCTTCAACTCCATGGAGCATTTACCAATTCATTTTCCATATGAGGGCAAGTTATGTGGACCTGTTCAATATCGGTGGATATATCCTTTCGAAAGGTAAATCAAAGGCCCTTTCTCAACTCTTACTTTCATCTCTTTCATTGCTTTTCGTTACTTATACTTCTACGGCTATATAAAAATAATTACAGGTTCCTCAATCACCTGAAACGAAAAATTGGTAATAAGGCTCGTGTTGAAGGTTCCATATGCAACGCTTATCTCACTGAAGAGATATCAAACTTCTACTCCAATTACTTTCAGCCCTCAGTTGACACAAAAACACGAGATCTAGGTCGAAATGTGAATGCTGATGTTGAATCCCCGGCTGACAACGATGAAATCCCAGAGCTGTTCACGGTGGATAAGGGTCGTGTGTCAAATTTGGGTAAAACTCGGTATTTAGATGACAAGGAACTCGAACGTGCTCATTTGTTCGTTTTAAGAAATACCGGCATTCTTGGCGAATACGAAAGGTATATATGTTTAGGATAAACTTTTGAAAATCCACTAAATTTAATATAATTGATGCAATGATTAACCATGTGTCATTAATCTATTAGGCAGTTTGAGGACCACATTCTTAGTACTCGAACTTATTTGCGTCGAGAAGATGTCATGGAGAAATGCGAAAGTGAATGCCTTGATTGGTTTCATCACAAGGTGATAATACTTTTCGAACATTGCTTATCGATTAACTTGTGATAATACAATATATTTCATTTCAATTAGTGTGACATCTGTATTTGTAACGGTTATAGGTGAGAGAACAGAAACCAAGTTCCGATGTGTTGCGAGCATTGTCTATGAGGCCTTTCAAGCGTGTTCGAACTTAGAACCAGATATTTGTCGGTGGCTTTAATTTCCACACAAAGTCCTATGGCAAACACAAATCTACGATGAATTACGGGGTGTGTGTCTCAAGTGAGGACGGTGGAGAGTACTTTGGCATTTTAAACGACATAATTGAACTTGTCTACACCGGTCCCAAAAAAGAGCACAAGACTATTTTGTTTAGTTGTAGTTGGATGGATTGTGGTAAAGGAATGAACATTCATGAACAATACAAGCTTGTCGAAGTAAATCATACTAAGAAGTATCCCAAGTATGATCCATTTGTCTTATCTTACCAAGTGTCTCAAGTGTATTATGCATCTTACCCTAGCCTTAAACGTGATCGGGTTCAATGGTGGGCTGTATTTAGAACTCAAGCAAGGTCGGTGATTGATGCTCCGGTGGATTTAGAGTTTTTGCAGGGTCCTTCACCACAAGTACATGCAACGCTTTGTCCACCAAATGACATTCCAGACTATGAACTTGATAGTGATGATGATGATGACAATGGCTTTATTATCTCAAGCGATGAAGAAGAAGAAGAAAGCATTGGCTCCAGTGATAGTGACGAAGAAGAGGACATCGATGTATTTTTAGATGACACTAGTGATAGTAATAATGATAGTGATAATGACAGTGGTAGTAGTGATAAGAGTAATGAAGAGGAGAATATGTAGTTACTCCTTTAACTATTGTCTTCGAATGTTTAGTTTTTAATGACTACTCGGACTTGTAATATTGAATTACATTTTTGGTCTCATTTTATTATTTTAATGTCTTATGGATCTAATTTATGAATTTACAATGTGCGATCATGGTACTAACAACTTTTTCAGGTGGTCATCATGGGAGGAGGAAATAAAGGAGAAATGTCCAAGAGGAGAAAGACTAAGGGGAAATCTCAGGTTGTACGTGTTGACGAGGATGAGTCAATGGAGGAAGAGGAGGAACATGATTTGGGGGCCTCTCAAGAAATCGTCAATCGGAGACAGATTCCTAGGCATGTACAAGGGCAACAGGAGCAACAGGAACAGGAGCTACATGACCCGCATCCTAATGACTTGCTAGAGTTGGACCCTTCCACACTTTGGTGCGTATGTATTTGTATAATGAAATATCCTTAAATTCGTATTTACTTTGATAAAGTGAATTTGTATTACTTTAACCATATTTTGTTCACTTTTTGTTGATTATTTACTTACATGAATGTCTATCCTTTATTATAGGTTTGATGATATCTCGGTGAAGAATGTGCTCTCCGACTCGCTAAGCGGCTACTATGTTGAGCCTTGGAGGAATTATAGAGAGGTTGATGAAAATTCGAGAGAGCACTTTTGGAACTTGTTCAGCGTATGATACCTTTAACCTAACATAATACATGTTTTATAAAGTATATTGATGGAGTTGAATTTTGTAATAAAGACATTTTCTTGATTTGCAGAAAAAATTCAAGTGGGCACCTGAGTTAAACAACCAAGTGAAGGACACTTTCGAAGAAAAGTTTGCAATTCGCCTACGTGACACGTTCTACAACATCACACACAAGCTGAATGGTCGCAGACCAAGATGGCTTAATAAGGATGTCCACGAACGCATGATGCAAATTGTTGCCACCGATCCAGATTATAAGAAGCGGTTGGAACAAAACAAGAAGAACCGAAGAGGCGGATCCATGGAAAATGTCGTTGAACCGACCCACTTTCAAGGTTCAATGTCATCTGTACAACATGCTAAAAGGATGGTAAGGTTCCTACAATATGTCCAGTAACAATTAAGTCATTTGTCTATTAATGAATTTTGGTGGGCTAACATGTTTTCATTGATTTTCTGCATGTATATATAAAGGCTGCAAAAAACCAAGGCCAATTACCAAATGCCCATGATCTTTTCTTGAAGACACACTTCAAGGAAGTGCCTGGAAAAGGCCAAGTGGCTGCCAACAACAAAGCAAAAAGGATTACGGTAAACACTTATTATACGAGTTGGTATATGGCAAATTAGCAAAGTAGAAGTCATTATATACTTATTTGGATGATTTTGGATGAGTTAGGGTCGAAAATTGACTTATGTGCTTATTTTTCTTGGAACCAGATACTTAAAAGCCTAAAATTATGTGATATTGGAATGTTAGAAGAAAGAAACCTTCCATTTGCTTGAAAACATAGAAATTAGGCATGGTTTTAGCCATATATGCCAAATTTGGATGATTTTGGATGAGTTAGGGTCGATATTTGACATATGTGCTTATTTCTCTTAATTTTTGTCCTTAGGCACCTATACGTATGTGATATTGGAATGTTAGAAGAAAGAAACCTTCCATTTGATTGAAAACATAGAAAATAGGCATGGTTTTAGCCATATAGGCCAAATTTGGATGATTTTGGATGAGTTAGGGCTGAAAATTGACTTATGTGATTATTTTTCTTTATTTCTATCCTTAGAAACCTAAAAGTATGTGATATTGGAATGTTAGAAGAAAGAAACCTTCCATTTGCTTGAAAACAAAGAAATTAGGCATGGTTTTAGCCATATAGGCCAAATTTGGATGATTTTGGATGAGTTAGGGTTGAAAATTGACTTATGTGCTTATTTCTCTTAATTTCTATCCTTAGGCACCTATAAGTATGTGATATTGGAATGTTAGAAGAAAGAAACCTTCCATTTGATTGAAAACATAGAAAATAGGCATGATTTTAGCCATATAGGCCAAATTTGGATGATTTTGGATGAGTTAGGGTTGAAAATTGACTTATGTGCTTATTTATCTTAATTTCTATCCTTAGGAACCTATAATTATGTGATATTGGAATGTTAGAAGAAAGAAACCTTCCATTTGATTGAAAACGTAGAAAATAGGAATGGTTTTAGCCATATAGGCCAAATTTGGATGATTTTGGATGAGTTAGGGTCGATATTTGACATATGTGCTTATTTCTCTTTATTTCTACCCTTAGGAACCTATAAGTATGTGATATTGGAATGTTAGAAGAAAGAAACCTTCGATCCGATTGAAAACATAGAAAATGGGCATGGTTTTAGCCATATAGGCAAAATTTGGATGATTTTGGATGAGTTAAGGTTGAAAATCGACTTATGTGCTTATTTAACTTTATTTCTATCCTTAGAAACCTAAAAGTATGTGACATAAGAATGTTAGAATAAATAAAGCTTCCATTTGCTTGAAAACATAGAAATTAGGCATGGTTTTAGCCATATAGGCCAAATTTGGATGATTTTTGATGAGTTAGGGTCGATATTTGACTTATGTGCTTATTTCTCTTAATTTCTATCCTTAGGTACCTATAAGTATGTGATATTGGAATGTTAGAAGAAAGAAACCTTCCATTTGATTGAAAACGTAGAAAATAGGCATGGTTTTAGCCATATAGGCCAAATTTGGATGATTTTGGATGAGTTAGGGTGAAAATTGACTTATGTGCTTATTTATCTTAATTTATATCCTTAGGAACCTATAAGTATGTGATATTGGAATGTTAGAAGAAAGAAACCTTCCATTTGCTTGAAAACATAGAAAATAGGCATGGTTTTAGCCATATAGGCCAAATTTGGATGATTTTGGATGAGTTAGGGTTGAAAATTGACTTATGTGCTTATTTTTCTTTATTTTTATCCTTAGAAACCTAAAATTATGTGATATTGGAATGTTAGAAAAAAGAAACCTTCCATTTGCTTAAAAACATAGAAATTAGGCATGGTTTTAGCCATATAGGCCAAATTTGGATATTTTGGATGAGTTTGGGTCGATATTTTACTTATGTGCTTATTTATCTTAATTTCTATCCTTAGGCACCTATAAGTATGTGATATTGGAATGTTAGAAGAAAGAAACCTTCCATTTAATTGAAAATGTAGAAAATAGACATGGTTTTAGCCATATAGGCCAAATTTGGATTATTTTGGATGAGTTAGGGTTGAAAATTGACTTATGTGCTTATTTCTCTAAATTTGTATCCTTAGGCACCTATAAGTATGTGATATTGGAATGTTAGAAGAAAGAAACCTTCCATTTGCTTGAAAACATAGAAAATAGGCATGGTTTTAGCCATATAGGCCAAATTTGGATGATTTTGGATGAGTTAGGGTTGAAAATTGACTTATGTGCTTATTTTTCTTTATTTTTATCCTTATAAACCTAAAATTATGTGATATTGGAATGTTAGAAAAAAGAAACCTTCCATTTGCTTAAAAACATAGAAATTAGGCATGGTTTTAGCCATATAGGCCAAATTTGGATGATTTTGGATGAGTTTGGGTCGATATTTGACTTATGTGCTTATTTATCTTAATTTCTATCCTTAGTCACCTATATGTATGTGATATTGGAATGTTAGAAGAAAGAAACCTTCCATTTGATTGAAATCGTAGAAAATAGGCATGGTTTTAGCCATATAGGCCAAATTTGGATGATATTGGATGAGTTAGGGTTGAAAATTGACTTATGTTCTTATTTCTCTTAATTTGTATCCTCAGGCACCTATAAATATGTGATATTGGAATATTAGAAGAAAGAACCCTTCCATTTGCTTGAAAACATAAAAAATAGGCATGGTTTTAGCCATATAGGCCAAATTTGGATGATTTTGGATGAGTTAGGGTTGAAAATTGACTTATGGGCTTATTTTTCTTTATTTTTATCCTTATAAACCTAAAATGATGTGATATTGGAATGTTAGAAAAAAGAAACCTTCCATTTCTTGAAAACATAGAAATTAGGCATGGTTTTAGCCATATAGGCCAAATTTTGATGATTTTGGATGAGTTAAGGTCGATATTTGACTTATGTGCTTATTTCTATTAATTTCTATCCTTAGGCACCTATAAGTATGTGATATTGGAATGTTAGAAGAAAGAAACCTTCCATTTGATTGAAAACGTAGAAAATAGGCATGATTTTAGCCATATAGGCCAAATTTGGATGATTTTGGATGAGTTAGGGTGAAAATTGACTTATGTGCTTATTTATCTTAATTTATATCCTTAGGAACCTATAAGTATGTGATATTGGAATGTTAGAAGAAAGAAACCTTCCATTTGATTGAAAATGTAGAAAATAGACATGGTTTTAGCCATATAGGCCAAATTTGGATTATTTTGGATGAGTTAGGGTTGAAAATTGACTTATGTGCTTGTTTCTCTAAATTTGTATCCTTAGGCACCTATAAGTATGTGATATTGGAATGTTAGAAGAAAGAAACCTTCCATTTGCTTGAAAACATAGAAAATAGGCATGGTTTTAGCCATATAGGCCAAATTTAGATGATTTTGGATGAGTTAGGGTTGAAAATTGACTTATGTGCTTATTTTTCTTTATTTTTATCCTTATAAACCTAAAATTATGTGATATTGGAATGTTAGAAAAAAGAAACCTTCCATTTGCTTAAAAACATAGAAATTAGGCATGGTTTTAGCCATATAGGCCAAATTTGGATGATTTTGGATGAGTTTGGGTCGATATTTGACTTATGTGCTTGTTTCTCTTAATTTCTATCCTTAGTCACCTATATGTATGTGATATTGGAATGTTAGAAGAAAGAAACCTTCCATTTGATTGAAATCGTAGAAAATAGGCATGGTTTTAGCCATATAGGCCAAATTTGGATGATATTGGATGAGTTAGGGTTGAAAATTGACTTATGTTCTTATTTCTCTTAATTTGTATCCTCAGACACCTATAAATATGTGATATTGGAATATTAGAAGAAAGAAACCTTCCATTTGCTTGAAAACATAGAAAATAGGCATGGTTTTAGCCATATAGGCCAAATTTGGATGATTTTGGATGAGTTAGGGTTGAAAATTTACTTATGGGCTTATTTTTCTTTATTTTTATCCTTATAAACCTAAAATGATGTGATATTGGAATGTTAGAAAAAAGAAACCTTCCATTTCTTGAAAACATAGAAATTAGGCATGGTTTTAGCCATATAGGCCAAATTTTGATGATTTTGGATGAGTTAAGGTCGATATTTAACTTATGTGCTTATTTCTTTTAATTTCTATCCTTAGGCACCTATAAGTATGTGATATTGGAATGTTAGAAGAAAGAAACCTTCCTTTTGATTGAAACCGAAGAAAATAGGCATTGTTTTAGCCATATAGGCCAAATTTGGATGATTTTGGATGAGTTAGGGTCGATATTTGACATATGTGCTTATTTCTCTTTATTTATATCCTTAGGAACCTATAAGTATGTGATATTGGAATGTTAGAAGAAAGAAACCTTCCATTTGATTGAAAACATAGAAAATAGGCATGGTTTTAGCCATATAGGCCAAATTTGGATGATTTTGGATGAGTTAGGGTTGAAAATTGACTTATGGGCTTATTTTTCTTTATTTTTATCCTTATAAACCTAAAATGATGTGATATTGGAATATTAGAAAAAAGAAACCTTCCATTTCTTGAAAACATAGAAATTAGGCATGGTTTTAGCCATATAGGCCAAATTTTGATGATTTTGGATGAGTTAAGGTCGATATTTGACTTATGTGCTTATTTCTATTAATTTCTATCCTTAGGCACCTATAAATATGTGATATTGGAATGTTAGAAGAAAGAAACCTTCCATTTGATTGAAAACGTAGAAAATAGGCATGGTTTTAGCCATATAGGCCAAATTTGGATGATTTTGGATGAGTTAGGGTGAAAATTGACTTATGTGCTTATTTCTCTTAATTTATATCCTTAGGAACCTATAAGTATGTGATATTGGAATGTTAGAAGAAAGAAACCTTCCATTTGCTTGAAAACATAGAAAATAGGCATGGTTTTAGCCATATAGGCCAAATTTGGATGATTTTGGATGAGTTAGGGTTGAAAATTGACTTATGTGCTTATTTTTCTTTATTTTTATCCTTAGAAACCTAAAATTATGTGATATTGGAATTTTAGAAAAAAGAAACCTTCCATTTGCTTAAAAACATAGAAATTAGGCATGGTTTTAGCCATATAGGCCAAATTTGGATATTTTGGATGAGTTTGGGTCGATATTTTACTTATGTGCTTATTTATCTTAATTTCTATCCTTAGGCACCTATAAGTATGTGATATTGGAATGTTAGAAGAAAGAAACCTTCCATTTGATTGAAAATGTAGAAAATAGACATGGTTTTAGCCATATAGGCCAAATTTGGATTATTTTGGATGAGTTAGGGTTGAAAATTGACTTATGTGCTTATTTCTCTAAATTTGTATCCTTAGGAACCTATAAGTATGTGATATTGGAATGTTAGAAGAAAGAAACCTTCCATTTGCTTGAAAACATAGAAATATAGGCATGGTTTTAGCCATATAGGCCAAATTTAGATGATTTTGGATGAGTTAGGGTTGAAAATTGACTTATGTGCTTATTTTTCTTTATTTTTATCCTTATAAACCTAAAATTATGTGATATTGGAATGTTAGAAAAAAGAAACCTTCCATTTGCTTAAAAACATTGAAATTAGGCATGGTTTTAGCCATATAGGCCAAATTTGGATGATTTTGGATGAGTTTGGGTCGATATTTGACTTATGTGCTTATTTCTCTTAATTTCTATCCTTAGTCACCTATATGTATGTGATATTGGAATGTTAGAAGAAAGAAACCTTCCATTTGATTGAAATCGTAGAAAATAGGCATGGTTTTAGCCATATAGGCAAAATTTGGATGATATTGGATGAGTTAGGGTTGAAAATTGACTTATGGGCTTATTTTTCTTTATTTTTATCCTTATAAACCTAAAATGATGTGATATTGGAATGTTAGAAAAAAGAAACCTTCCATTTCTTGAAAACATAGAAATTAGGCATGGTTTTAGCCATATAGGCCAAATTTTGATGATTTTGGATGAGTTAAGGTCGATATTTGACTTATGTGCTTATTTCTATTAATTTCTATCCTTAGGCACCTATAAGTATGTGATATTGGAATGTTAGAAGAAAGAAACCTTCCTTTTGATTGAAACCGAAGAAAATAGGCATTGTTTTAGCCATATAGGCCAAATTTGGATGATTTTGGATGAGTTAGGGTCGATATTTGACATATGTGCTTATTTCTCTTTATTTATATCCTTAGGAACCTATAAGTATGTGATATTGGAATGTTAGAAGAAAGAAACCTTCCATTTGATTGAAAACATAGAAAATAGGCATGGTTTTAGCCATATAGGCCAAATTTGGATGATTTTGGATGAGTTAGGGTCGATATTTGACTGATGTGCTTATTTCTCTTAATTTCTATTCTTAAGAACCTATAAGTATGTGATATTGGAATGTTAGAAGAAAGAACGAGTCCATTTGCTTGAAAACATAGAAAATAGGCATGGTTTTAGCCATATAGGCCAAATTTGGATGATTTTGGATGAGTTAGGGTCGATATTTGACATATGTGCTTATTTCTCTTTATTTATAACCTTAGGCACTTATAAGTATGTGATATTGGAATGTTAGAAGAAAGAAACCTTCCATTTGATTGAAAACATAGAAAATAGACATGGTTTTAGCCATATAAGCCAAATTTGGATGATTTTGGATGAGTTAGGGTTGAAAATTACTTATGTGCTTATTTTTCTTTATTTCTATCCTTAGAAACCGAAAAGTATGTGATATTGGAATGTTAGAAAAAAGAAACCTTCCATTTGCTTGAAAACATAGAAATTAGGCATGGTTTTAGCCATATAGGCCAAATTTGGATGATTTTGGATGAGTTAGGGTTGATATTTGACATATGTGCTTATTTCTCTTTATTTCTATCCTTAGGCACCTATAAGTTTGTGATATTGGAATGTTAGAAGAAAGAAACCTTCCATTTGATTGAAAACATAGAAAATAGGCATGGTTTTAGCCATATAGGCCAAATTTGGATGATTTTGGATGAGTTAGGGTCGATATTTGACATATGTGCTTATTTCTCTTTATTTATATCCTTAAGCACTTAAAAGAAATTGATATTGGAATGTTAGAAGAAAGAACGAGTCCATTTGCTCGAAAACATAGAAAATAGGCATGGTTTTAGCCATATAGGCCAAATTTGGATGTTTTTGGATGAGTTAGGGTTGAAAATTGACTTATGTGCTTATTTCTCTTAATTTCTATCCTTAGGCACCTATAAGTATGTGATATTGGAATTTTAGAAGAAAGAAACCTTCCATTTGATTGAAAACATAGAAAATAAGCATGGTTTTAGCCATATAGGCCAAATTTGGATGATTTTGGATGAGTTAGGGTTTAAAATTGACTTATGTGCTTATTTTTTTTTATTTCTATCTTTAGGCACTTAAAAGAAATTTATATTGGAATGTTAGAAGAAAGAACGAGTCCATTTGCTTGAAAACATAGAAAATAGGCATGGTTTTAGCCATATAGGCCAAATTTGGATGATTTTGGATGAGTTAGGGTTGAAAATTGACTTATGTGCTTATTTTTCTTTATTTCTATCCTTAGGCACTTAAAAGCATTTGATATTGGAATTTTAGAAGAAAGAACGAGTCCATTTGCTTGAAAACATAGAAAATTGGCATGGTTTTAGCCATATAGGCCAAATTTGGATGATTTTGGATGAGTTAGGGTCGAAAATTGACTTATGTGCTTATTTCTGTTTATTTCTATCTTTAGGCACCTAAAAGTATGTGATATTGGAATGTTAGGAGAAAGAAACTTTACCTTATATTGTTGGTTGTTTTTTAACAATATTTTTTATTATCTTCAATATTTTGTAGGAGACCTACCAGAAGAATCTCGAAGAAACAAGGAGTCAGGGGATTCAGAAGAGTCCCAATGAGTTGTACTGGGAGACGGTGGGTGGGCGCAATAAGAAGGGGCGTGTGAAGGGACTTGGCCAAAGTGCAGAGCTCTACTATGGCAAACAGATAGGTCGAGGTTCTCGTTCTTCACAGCAATACACGCCGTCTGTCATTTCTCAAATGCAAGACCAGATGAAACACAGGGTGCAAGATCTCCAAACTCAAATGGAAGCCGAGATGGAAAGGCAAATTGACTCCCGAATGGCTGAAATGGAGAGGAGATACAAGGAGAGTATGGATGAGATGATGAGTCGTCTCACCAACAACGACTCATGTTCCACCATTCATCCTCAGCATCGAGACCCAAGGGACGACCCGGGTAGTGGTGGAGCAGGCCAGGGTTTCCAGGCGATTGCGTAGCTTAGCTTTAGTCTAGCATAGAATCACTCTCACCTAGCTTTTGTTTGGTATAGATACCAAAATGTGGACTATCTTTTGTACTAGGACATAATTATTATATATATATGTAAATAAATATAATTTCGTAGGTTAGTAATTAATTTTTTTAAAACAACAATTTCAGGTTTTCAAATGCTTTTTTTCTATGTCGATTAATCATAAAAAAAATTCAGGTTTGGAAATGCATATTTTTGCAGGAATTTCTTATGGGCTGGAACTAAAAATTACGACGGAAAAAGCGTCGCAAAGTAAAAATAACGACGGAAAAATGTGTCGCAAAAAACAATTTACGACGGAAATACGCGTCGCAAATTACTATTTACGACGGAAAATTCCGTCGTAAATTGTTATTTGCGACGCTTTTTCCGTCGTAAATATTTTTTTGCGACGCTTTTTTCCGTCGTAAATATTACTTTGCGAGGCTTTCTTCCGTCGTAAATATATAATTTGCGACGGATCTATTTCCGTCGGAAACTTGCGACGGATCATCAATTAAGGCCAAAGACAAGTCCGACGACATTATTTCCGTCGTAAATTCCGTCGGAAGAAAGGTTTACGACGGAAATTCCGTCGTAATATGGCCATTTTCCTACAAAGGGTTTTTCGACGACCTATTACGACGGAATTCCGTCGGAACCCATCTTTGCGACGGATATGGCGTATGTTGCGACGAACTTTTCCGTCGCAATTTTGGTGTTTTCTTGTAGTGTCAAGACTTGATTGACAGCAATAAACTTCCATTGCCCCCCGCAAGCAAGAAGCCAAGCATTAACAATGCACCTCTCTCTGATTCTTTGGCTATCTCTGATGAGGAAGACCATGTTGATCAATCATCCCTCATCAAACCTATTGAAGAAATTCATGCTATCGAAGAAGAGGAGGAAACCTTTTTTGATGCCATGGATGATTTCCCTTCTGAACAAGAACCTGTAACTAAGGAAGGAGTATTGATTCTCATACAATCAATGTGGGAGGGAATAGACTCATTACGCAAAGCTATTGAATTAGCAAAGAATCAAAAGAAAAGAGCTTCAAAATAAGTGTGTTAAAGTTCCACCTATGGGGAAGAAACCATTCCCTCTCCAAGTAATTGACACACCCAAAAAGAGTAATAAACTCTACACACAAATTGGGACCTCCCACGCCAATATGTTCAAAATTCTCTCCGAGAGTGGTAAAGTCAAGCCTCTCGAACCGAGACCATTTGAATTATTGAAGAGGAGATATAGGTTCTGCTGTCCATACCATCAATCAAGGGGTCATACAATTGAAAATTGTTTTAAATTCAAAGATTAAATTCAGAAGATGATTGATAACAAGAAGCCAATTCAAATCCCACAAGAACAAGATATTAGCATCAATGGGGTTTGCGACAACGATGACGAAGACGTTTATCTTAAGGATATGGAAGAACCTCCACTTTCAGTCGTATATCCTGTAAGCGATTTTCGGGATGAAGAAGATTCACCCATAGACGTCCTCACAAGGCTTGGGAGAATGCGACCTCCCATCTCTACACAACCTATTCCTACTGTGTAACAAGTTCCCATACCAATTATAGAGGACAATGATAGTGTCAAACAATTCAAGAAAACCAAGGTCGAAATGAATGTATGGAAACTTCTAGCTACATCCCGAGAACATAGGTTGGCGGTAATGAACGCCTTGGATAAGATAGGGATAGACTCCGAAACCACTCCTGAGGGGTTGGTTAACTTCCTTACGAGTGATCTCCCAGTCCTGTGAACTTGATCACCTTTTCTGACAAGGATTTACCTCCGGAAGGTGACAAACATTACAAGGCTCTAAATCTCACAGTATTCTGCAAGAGGATGAATGTCACAATGACTCTTGTAGATAACGGATCGGCAATTATCAATGTCTGTCCACTTAGAACTGCGAGAATGCTAGGAATAAGGGATGAAGACTTAAGCCCGTCAACGCAAAGAATAAGAGCCTACCACAATACTTGTCTTCAAGCTCTTGGAAAAATCACTATGAATGTAACGACGGGAGAAATAGAACATGCCACTACCTTCCAAGTGGTAGATATTAAGGCTTCCTTCAACCTATTGTTGGGACGCCCTTGGCTATGACCTTAAGACTGTCCCTTCATCAACAAGTAAAGGCTATAGTTGGAGGGATTCCTATTACAATCGATGCTTCACCTATGAGGATTAAAGCCGTCGAAAATCCGATCATTAATGTGGAGCATGACGGGAATGATGAAGATTTGTGGGGCTTTAATGAAGAGGTCTCCTTAATCGAGGAGGATGAAAGGACCCCTCTTTGTCACGACCCCCACTCTAATATGACGGTAAATGCTATCCTCAAGAGACAAGGACACTTTCCCGGAATGACTCTAGGAAAGAAAAAGGAGATAGCAAAACAAATGGAATTACCTGGCCTCCCTAAGTTAGATACTTTCGGAATTGGTTTCGACCCGACTTGGGAAGATCTTAAGCGAGCCCAGGAAAGATCTAAGGCGCGTATGGACTCTCACACCCAATAGAAAGCAATCCCAATGGACCAGTATCCTCTTACTCTCAACGGACAGTTTATAAGAGAAGAAGAGGACTATCCATGCTATGAATTTCCCGAACCTTTGGTTGTATACGACATAAGGCAACCTGGGTTCGAAATCTTTCTGGATTGTTGCTTTCTAGATGAGGTCCCAACTCCTATTCACAAGGGGAAAGCACCCCCATGCTTTGACTTTAATGTCATGGGACTACTCTTTGGGCGCGAAAAGGATGAGCCAAAATATGTAGAGGATAATTCCTCGCTAATTCAAACGGTCCTACAATGCGAGAACTTTGACCCTTTGAAGCTTATCACTGCAACTGAGGGTTTAGTGCAAAGATGGCGCAAGACGGTCAAGGTGACTACTCCGAGTGGAAGAAAAATCTCGATAACAACAGGACAAGGACCAATGTTTGAAGAGTTGTCTGAGTATGAGTCTGAGTCTTTTCCTGTAGAGTCTTTAAGTCCTCAGCTACAACACCCCTGTTTCTAATTCTTCTATTTCAACTCCTAGGATAGTTAGCAATCAAGTCCATGAGGACATTTGTTTATTCGATGTAATGATTTCAGAATTCAATAATATGTCTTCTTCCTCTTACTCCTCGTGTTTATCATTAACCCAAGATGACGATCATTGCTTAACTAACAATGAAAATGACAAAGAAATTAGTAAATCAATGGAAACACTTGAAAAGAAAACACCGGTAATTGAGGATACTGAAACGGTTGATATCTCAAATGATTAAACCGTTAAAAAAGAAGTTAAAATCGGATTCACACTTAATAAAAAAGAAAGAACCGATTTAATTAATCTACTCAAAGAATTTATTGATGTATTTGCTTGGTCATATGAAGATATGCCAGGCATTAATAGAGAAATAACTCAACACACTATACCACTAATTCCGGTAATGAAACCTGTAAAACAAAAGTTGCGTCGAATGAAACCCAACGTGGCTCTTAAAATAAAAGAAGAAGTTCAAAAGCAAATAACTACGGGTTTTATCAGGGTATCCAAATACACCGAATGGGTAGCAAATGTGGTCCCAGTTCCGAAGAAGGATAGAAGGGTAAGAACGTGTGTCGGCTATCGAGATTTAAATAAGGCACAGTCCAAAGGACGACTTCCCTTTACCACACATCGATATTTTAGTAGATAATACAGCAAATCAGGCGCTTCTCTCATTTATGGATGCATACGCAGGGTACAACCAAATTCTCATGGCAGAAGAAGACATGGAGAAAACAACATTCATAACACCTTGGGGTACTTACTGTTACACGGTAATGCCATTCGGGTTGAAAAACGCGGGTGCTAATTACCAACGAGCAGCAACTACCCCACTCCATGACATGATGCACAAAGAGGTCGAAGTGTATGTAGACGATATGATTGTGAAGTCAAAAGATCGCCCAGGACATCAAGTAGCCCTAAGAAATTTTTTCGAAAGGCTAAGAAAATATAACACGAGGTTGAATCCATCTATGTGTGCTTTTGGAGTCACCTCCGGCAAGCTCTTGGGGTATGTCATAAGTTCCAAAGGAATAGAGATAGACCCAACCAAAATCAAGGCGATCATGTCAATGCCACTGCCCAAAACCGAGAAACAAATTCGAGGATTTATAGGCCAGTTGCAATATATAAGTAGGTTCATATCGAAACTGTAACACCCTAGAAATTCTTTTCCTTTAAATACCCATTCTTCTTTAAAATACGATTTAGGAATATCTAAGACATTACCGCCACCGTGAAAACGACTAAGGCAATTATCAAAGATACACAGCAGAAGACTCAAAATTAAAAACCGTTTAAACAAGTCAACTCAAAAGTCAACCAAACAAAAGTAAAGTTTAAAACCAAACAAACAAAGTCAAATAAAATCAAACTACAACTTGGAACCATTAAAGGCCCTTATTCAAAACCGTTCAAAAACCAAACCTTTGTGTTAGTCCACATAAAATATGTCATAAATAAATAAAGCATAAAACACATCGTAACCTAATGAAAGCTAGCAAGATTCACTCTTCTCTCATGCCCCATCATGATTATGCTTCAATACTTTAAAAGTTTATCTCTACTTGTTTCCACTACTCTCCATTAAAAATGGGTCATCATAGGGCCAAGGTAAAGACATGGCCAAACACACAAACACACACAATCAGCAAAGCTGAGTACATAAGCGTAAATTAAACACACTAACATGCTTTCACCTATCAACACACTTACCTCATTGCACCTGTTTACAAGCACACACATCAATCAACAAAACACAATGACTAGACACTAAATAATTTATTTAGCGTTAATTACACATCGAACGGGTTTCCAACTATCCTCCCCCAATAAATTGAGATTAACTGACACGGGAGCTAACCGTGCCTGCGACAAAACCACTCAAAGGTGGCGGAATTCCTGCGCATAATAATAAATAAAAAGGAATGTACATCATCCTGTACTCCATTAGAAGTTATGGTTAAATATAAAACCCCATAACTCCCACCATTGTTCATACTCAAGGTATATACGTTCCAAGAGTTTTGGTGCGTAATCTCTTTCACTTTACGTTATTTACATTTTATTGGACTTGGTGATGACTCTCAAAGCATAATAAAACAATCAACAATAATTATTCAATCAACCGAACATACCAAATTAATTCTTGAATAATTAGTGACCACATATTATTTAATGTTGAACCCTTTTTAATTCTACCTCAGTGTCAAAGACACCTTAAACGCAAAATGCGCTAAAAATCATATCCCTCGGTATTAAAAATACCTTAAGTGCACAAAGGCACCAACATACAATTTATTCCTTGTGTACATAGACACTTATATAGCTCTTTCCTCATTCTTACAACATCAATAAAAATTATTTAAACCATAATACAATTAATTTCAATATTACTAACATAATTAAACATGTAGTTTAATTGATCATGCATTCTAACATGCCATAAATAAAAGTGTGGTTCAAACACAACATGCCAAACATTAATTTTCCAACCATTAATCCATCTCAAATAAATCATACTTTCTAATTTAATCACCAATATAAAAAATCCACGATTCCAATCATAAATCTTAGCATGATGCTAATTAGGATTAATTGAGTCCAGTCTAGTATGATACTACATCACCAAAAATATGCTAAGTACGCGTACGTACCTTGAGTGCGATTTTAAAATTGCCAGGACTAGTAGAAATTGCTTACTTCAAAGTCTCCTACACATTAAATTCATAATAGAGTATTAATATCCACTAAAAAAAAAATTCCAGCAATATACACTATTTTAAAACATCTCATAATTTAATTAAAGTAAGCTGAAATTATATTTAAAACACCATAATTAAGTCCCAATTAATGGGTAATTAAAATTTCTTCAAGAAATATAATATTAAATGTTCTACACAAAATTCTAGCACTTTATTATAATTAAAACTTGTTGTAATTAAGCTTTAAAATACTTAAAACAAAGGTCTAGCACATTATACATCATAATCCTTCAATAACTCATGAATCAAGAACCTAGGGTTTCAAAAATTGGGGCTTTTTAATTAAAAACCAAATCTGAATATTAATTAACATAATTACAATAACCAAACATCAAAATTAAATCTCCAAACTTATAATTTACAATTAGATTAAAGCCTAGATTAGATTTGGGTAAGAAAGATTTGATTTTTAAAACTTTTTTTCGAAGGATTTGACTGCCGACAGTAGGCCGGCGCCACTGCCGGCTGCTGCCAGCGCCGGTGGTCGCCGCTGCTGCCAGCTGGTGCTGGTGGTCGGCGGCCCACCGGTGGTGGTGGTTGCCGGTGGTGGTGGTTGCCGGTGGTGGTGGTGCGCAACAAGAAGGGGAAGGGAAGGAGAGAGAAAAAGAAAAAGAAAGAAAAAAATAAAGAGAAAAGGGAGAAAAGTTTACCTTGGTTTTTCTCCACTCTGGGTAAAGTTGAATTGCCTCATAAGAGGGATATTTATACCCCTTCTCTATCACCCCTTTTACCCTAAACTTTCCTCCTTTAGTTTTTCCTAATCCCTTCCCTACTAAAACTTGTTAAAAATCATAATTTCTTAAAATAAAACCCCAACTTTATTAAATAATTAATTAAACAAACTTTCCTTTAGTAAAATATTCCCAACTTACATGGGATAAATAATTAAAAAATCATAATTAAAATACTAAAATTATTTAAATGCCCTTATAAAATACATATTTTAAATAAAATACGTATAAAAATACGGGGTATTACAGTTTACCCCCCTTAAAACAAGTTTCGTCCCGAAACTTGGGAAACGAAATTCAAAACTTTTCCTTTTTATGTATAGTATTGCTGTACTTTTTGTCATTATTTTACTCCTTTGTGTCTCCTTGAATGCATGATGAGTGTCATTTATGGCACTCATAGGGTAGTTTTTTAGGGTTATTTCTTTCCCCTTTTCATGCTTTCTTCTCTTATTTTTGGTCCTTTTTCCTTTAGTTTCTCTTTTTCCTCTTTTCTTTATGATTCTCGTGTTTTTATCGTGTTTTCCTTTATTTGTCTCTTTTTCCCTTTTATTTCCTTTCTTTGTGTACTTGTGTAGGTTTTGTGAGAATCACTTTGGCAAAGGATTCAATTTGGGACTTTAATGATCAAGCAAGGAAGAAGCATTTGGCTAGAGAGGGCTTAGAGAGGGCTTGGTGAGGCCTCGGAGAGGTTTCCAAGGCAAATCAAGCAGGCCGCGGGCGCGGGTCATCTTGTCGCGGGCGCGGGCCCATGTTACTCAAAATTTCCAAAACTTGGCAGGAACTTGCCGCGGTTGCCCCGCGGGCTCTCCGCGGGCGCGGGTAAAATGGAGAGGCCGCTCCATTCAGAGAGACCGGGGCCCCCTGATCAGGCTTTGGGAGCAGGGGATTAGCCGCGGGCGCGGGTTTCACTGCCGCGGGCGAGGATCTCTGTTGCCGCGGGCGCGAGGTCTGCCCTGATAGCCCGCGGAGGGTTCCGTACCCATTTTTCCGCGGGCGCGGGAGCTGCTTATTTCTTCTTTGCTTATAAATAGAATTGTATTTCCTTTTTGAAAGGGGACTTTTGATAATTTTCATTAGCTTAGTTTTAGAGAGAGAATCTAGAGAAAAGTTAGAGAGAAGTTCTTGGTTTTGGATTTGTAACTCAACATTTGATCAATCAAGTTTGGATTTCTTCATTTTCAATCATCAATATTAGTGAGAATCTCTTCCTTCTTTCATCTTTTACTTACTTGCTATTTGATTTTTTGCTTGTTACTTGTTCTTCTTTGGATTTGAATTTGATATTGTTGATTATTTTTTATTTCTCTTAGATTTTGATATAGAAATGAAGATTAAAGCACTTTCTAGTTATTTGTTCTTGAATTTCACCATGATTAGTGAGTAGATTAGTTGTTAGGGAAAGGGGGAAGCATGTTTGATTAATGAAATTGCTAGTTGATGCTCTTTGATTGATTGATTTCTTGCAATTAAATTGGTTGACATAGTTTTGCATGTGATTGATTAGACTAGGAGTGATCAACCTATAAGATTAATCTAGGTTGCATTGCAACTCTTAATGACATGAACAATCGAATTGAAAGTTGCTCTAATTGATTGGGTTTGCTTGTGATTCTTCTTGATTTGCCTTTCATAGTGACACCTAGATTGGCCTATAGGAGATAGCATTTGAACTCTCTTGATTGCTACTATTGTTTGTCCATTGCAAAACTTTAATTAATTGATTGAGCTCTAAACTAGCATTATCATTGAACTTGCATGTGGAACCCATATCCCTAGTGTTTAGACCTTTGTTTTACTTGATTAGACTTGATTTATTTTACCATAGTGCCAACCATAATATCAACTCCATCTTCGAGGTAGCTTGACTTAGACTCTAGTTTTCATCATTGCATTCCCTAGGGATCGACCCTTAACTTGCCCTATATTCATATAAGGTTGGTTAGGTGTTTACAAATTTTGTTTGACTTGGGGAAAGGGTAGATAACGACATACATTTTTCCCCTCGTCAAAATGGCGCCGTTGCCGGGGAGTGCTATTGGTGCTTAGCTTTTGTTGTTGAGTCTACTTCATTTTAATTGAAAAAATATATATATATATATATATATATACAAAAAGATTTTGTTTCTTTAGGCTACACTTGTAGCCGTGCTACTAATATTTTCTTTGAAGTTTTGCATGCATAGAGCTCGTGATCGATCCATTGTGCCTTTTGACCCGGAAATTGAGAGGACTCTCTCAAGAAGAAGAATAGCTAATCGATTCTCCTTGGGGTATAGTTCTTCAAGTGAAGAAGAGATTGAAGAGCAAGGCATGGGAGAAAATCCGAGAGTGGCCTTGAAGGAGCTAGGAATACCCGGTGCTTACAGGTTTGAGAGCGGCATAGCTCCGCCTACAACACCGGCAAATGATTTCGAGATTCGGCCGGCCATGATCACCTTAATTGAGAGGAGGCAATATAGTGGGGCTAAGAATGAGAGCCCGTTGAACCATCTTAAAGAATTTGAAAAATATTGCAACACCATCAAAGTCAACGGAGTTTCTCAAGAGTTCATACGCCTCAAGTTGTTCCCCTTCTCTCTCATAGGAAGATCCTTAGAGTGGTTAGATAAAGAGGTGAAGCCCAATTCCTTGAGAACATGGGATGATGTTACAAAGGCCTTCTTGTCCTGTTTTTACCCTCAAAAGAAGACGGCGGAGGCAAGAGCCTTGATTCAAGGGTTCAAGCAAAGGCCAAATGAAAGCCTTTACGAAGCATGGGAGAGATACAAAGAGTATCAAAGGGAGTGCCCTCACCACGGAATCCCAACATACCAAGTGGTCCAAATCTTCTATGGCGGTTTAAGTCCCCAAGGCAAGTCATGCCTTGATGGGGGGGCCGGGGGTCCTATCATGAACAAGACCGAAGAAGAAGTGGTGGAAATCATTGAGGACGTGGTGACGTACTATAGAGATTGGCAAGATGGGGAGAGAGACTCTTCAAGCAAGCAATCTTCATTGTACTCGGTAGACCATCTAAATGCAATCAACAACCTTTCCTCCCAAATGACAAACTTGGGAAAGGAGATGACCGCAATCAAAGCCAAGTTGGAGAGCACTTCTACTTCATCCCAAGCTACGAATCTTCCCTCCCAATTTAAAGGGAGAGGTACTCCTTCTAACTCTCAACCCCCTCCCTCTTCACATAATATGCCTATGGGTTGTTTGTTTTGTGATGCATGTGGATCGTATGATCATGACTCTAGTAATTGTCCTAATGAATGTGTTGATGAGTTTGATAACAATGAGAGTGAGCGTGTGAATTATGTGTCAAATAATAATTCTCAAAGGTTTGATAATCAAAGAGGTCAATGGAATAGGAATTACCAAAACCAAGGCAATTTTGACAACTATAATCAAGGTGGTGGTTATAGAAACCAAGGGAACCAAGGTTTTCGTGGTAGCTATAATAATCAAGGTTATAGTGGCCAAAATCAAAGCCAAAATTATGGTAATCAAAACCATGGTTATGGAAATCACAACCAAGGTAGTGGTAACCATAATCACTGTGGTGGTAACCATAATCAAGGTTATGGACAAAATCAAAATAGGGGTACTTGGAACAATCAAGGGAAGGGCAATTTTCAAAATAATGCTCAAAGAGGTCCCCCACCCGGATTTGTTCCAAGGACTCAAGGAGAAAATTCCTATTCCCAACCTTCTTCACCTAGGACCAGTTTGGAAGAAATAATTGAGAATCAAACCAAGTTGTTGAACACATACATGGCCGTTAGTGATAAGAAGTTCAATGAAATGATGACCCACAATAAAATGCTTGAAAATCAAATTTCTCAACTTGCTAATGCCTTGAAAGATCATGCAAGCCCTTCTTCTTTACCTTCCCAAGGTCTTGATCCCAAGAAACACGTGAATGCTATTGTTACTAGGAGCGGTAAGGTTCTTGAGGAGAGATTGCCTAGGAAGGGTGAGGATAAGGAGATTCCTAAGAAAGCCTTGGTTGAGAATGAGGGGGATAGGGCATCATTGGATGATGTTGTGGTTGAGACACCTAGAGAGGTGAGAGTAGAGAAAGAAATTGTGAAACCCAAGCTCCCTTACCCACAAAAATTCATGAGACACAAATTGGATGAGCAATTTGGGAGATTCATTGATATGCTAAAACAACTTCATCTTTCTCTACCTTTTACCGATGTGATCAACCAAATGCCAAATTATGCCAAATTCCTCAAGGACATTTTGAGTGGGAAAAGGACTTGTGAGGTTGTGGAAACTATCAATTTGACCAAAAATTGTAGTGCTATCATCATGAACAAAATGCCACCCAAATTGAAAGACCCCGGAAACTTCTCCATCCCATGTGCCATTAACAAGATGCAAATTGATAATGCCTTATGTGACTTGGGAGCTAGTGTTAGCATAATGCCATATTCGGTTTATCAAAGGTAGAAGATGTTCCATTGAGGGTTGGGAGGTTTGTGTTCCCGGTGGATTTTATTGTGCTTGAAATGGATGAAGATGCTACCATTCCAATCATTTTAGGTAGACCCTTTCTTGCTACCTCGGGTGCTATGATTGATGTGAGGAGTGCAAAGATTTCCCTTAAGGTAGGAGATGAGGTCATTGAATTTAATTTGAATGAAAGCATGAAATATCCATCTTCTTCTTTAGAAAATTGCATGATGATTGATTCACTTGATCATGTTGTGTCTTCCATGCATGAGCACTTGCTCACCTCTAACGATGCTCTTGAGAATGTTTTGTTGAACAAGGACAAAGTAGGTACACCATGCAAGGAAGTGGCATTCTATGAAGAATTGCTTAATGGAAGCATGGAAGAAGTGGATGAGCAAATGTGCTTGAAAATCTCAAGCCAAGAGGCTTTGCAAGCGGCCACATCAAAGGAAGGTAATGGTGTGCCTATGGTAGAGCTCAAACCTCTACCATCACACCTTAGGTATGAGTTCTTGGGCCCTCATTCCACTTATCCCGTGATAGTTAGTGCATCCTTGAGCGTGAGCCAAGCTCAAGCGTTATGTGGTGTTTTGAGAAAGCACCAAGGTGCTTTGGGGTACACAATTGATGATCTTAAAGGTATAAGCCCCGCCTTGTGCCAACACCATATAACACTTGAGGAAGGCGCCCTTCCTTCTATCGAACGACAAAGAAAACTACATCCCCAAATGGGAAAGGTAGTTAAGAAGGAGATCACCAAGCTATTGAATGCGGGAATCATATTCCCCATCTCTAGCTCAAGGTGGGTCTCCCCCATGCATGTCGTTCCAAAGAAGGGGGGCATGACCGTGGTTGAGAATGAGAAGGGTGAGCTCATTCCAACTAGGACGGTCACGGGTTGGCGGATGTGTATAGACTATAGACGTCTAAACACATCCACCAAGAAGGATCATTTCCCTCTTCCATTTATTGATCAAATGCTTGAAAGACTAACAAGGCACAAGTTCTATTGTTTCCTCGATGGATATTCGGGATTCTTCCAAATCCCCATTCACCCCGATGACCAAGAGAAAACTACCTTCACATGTCCTTATGGGACCTTTGCCTATCGAAGAATGCCCTTTGGGTTATGCAATGCTCCCGCTACATTCCAAAGGTGCATGATGAGTATCTTTGGGGATATGTTGGAGGAGGAAATGGAGGTTTTCATGGATGACTTTTCAGTGGGGGGTGTCTCATTTGAGGAGTGCCTTGTGAACCTTGAGAAGTGTTTGGAAAGATGTGTTAAGGTTAATCTTGTTTTGAATTAGGAGAAATGCCACTTCATGGTGGAAGAAGGTATAGTGCTTGGGCACAAAATTTCAAATAGAGGCATTGAGGTGGATAAGGCAAAAATAGAAGTTATTGAGAAACTTCCACCTCCGGTCAATGTCAAGGGTGTGAGATCGTTCCTTGGTCATGCGGGTTTCTATAGAAGATTCATCAAGGATTTTTCACTTATTGCTAAGCCCCTAAATGACCTTCTTCAAAAGGATGTTGAGTTCATTTTTGATGACAAATGCTTGAAGGCATTTGATAAATTGAAGAAGGCCCTTATCTCCACTCCTATTGTTCAAGCCCCAAGGTGGGATCTTCCTTTTGAATTGATGTGTGATGCAAGTGATTGGGCTATTGGAGGTGTTTTGGGACAACGTGTAGAAAAGAAGCTTCATGTGATCTATTATATGTCCAAGACACTCAATGGGGCTCAAAAGAACTATACAACAACGGCAAAAGAATTTTTAGCAATTGTGCACTCTTTTGAGAAATTCCGTTGTTACTTGTTGGGTTCCAAGACCATAGTCTTCACGGACCACGCGGCCCTCAAGTATCTCTTTGCCAAGAAAGAGTCCAAGCCTAGGTTGATTCGATGGGTGCTTGAATTGCAAACTTTTGAGATTAAGATTAGGGATAAGAAGGGTGCGGAGAATGTTGTGGCGGACCATCTTTCTCGCCTTGAGGGTGATCATATTCATGATGATGGTTCACTAATTGAGGATAGAATGCTTGATGACTTCTTATATGCCATAGAGGTGAAGGAACTCCCATGGTATGCCGACTTGGTGAATTTTCTAGCATGTGGGGAGTTTCCACCCTCTTTCTCAAAGAACCAAAGGAAGAAAATCAAAAGGGAGGCAAGACATTACTTGTGGGATGATCCCATCCTATACAAACGAGGGGTTGATGGCTTACTTAGGCGTTGTGTTCCGAATGAAGAGGTGCCTAGTGTTTTAAGGATGTGCCACTCGGACCCTAGTGGTGGGAATATGGGTGTTTCCAAGACCGCTACCAAGGTTCTTCAATGTGGTTTGTGGTGGCCGCATCTCTTCAAGGACTCATGGGGCTTTGTAAAGTCATGTGACCGATGTCAAAGGGTTGGGAATATCTCCAAGAGGAATGAGATGCCTCAACAACCCATTCTTGAGTTAGAGGTGTTCGATGTTTGGGGGATTGACTTCATGGGACCGTTCCCATCTTCATATGGTAATCAATTCATACTTGTGGCTGTGGACTATGTTTCTAAATGGGTTGAGGCCATTGCCTCCCCTACTAATGACCACAAAGTAGTGCTGAAGTTGTTCAACAAAATCATCTTCTCAAGGTTTGGCGTGCCTAAGGCTGTGATAAGCGATAACGGATCTCATTTTGTTCACAATGCTTTCCAAAAGATGTTGAGGAAACATGGAGTTCATCAACGGTTCGGCCTTCCATATCATCCTCAATCGAGTGGCCAAGTCGAGGTCTCCAATCGTCAAATAAAGCTCATTCTTGAGAAGACGGTTGCAAGGAATAGAAAGGATTGGTCGAACAAGTTAGATGATGCTCTTTGGGCTTATAGAACGGCTTTTAAGACGCCTATTGGTACCACTCCATATCGCCTTATCTATGGCAAATCGTGCCATCTCCCGGTAGAGCTTGAACATCGTGCCTTATGGGCTATCAAGAAGATAAATTTTGACTTAGCAAGTGCGAGGGAGAAGAGGTGGTTGGATCTTCATGAGCTAGAGGAACTTCGACTTGATGCTTACGATTGTGCTAGCACCTACAAGGCTCGCTCCAAAGAGGTTCATGACAAGTTGATTGAGAAAAAGGAGTTTTGTGTAGGTGACAAAGTCCTCCTCTACAATTCAAGGATGAAGTTGTTTCCCGGAAAGCTCATGTCAAGATGGAGTGGACCATTCTTGGTGAAAGATGTTTTTAATAATGGTGCCGTGGAGATTTCTCCTTTGAACTCCTCATCTTCATTCAAAGTTAATGGTCATCGGCTCAAGAAGTACTATGAGGGAGTGTTTGTTGGACTTGTTCACAAGATGATTCTTTTCAAGCCACCTTGAGATGGTGGTGCACGTCAAGCTAACGACGTTAACCAAAAGCGCTTACGGGAGGCAACCCGGATTCTCATCTCATTTCTTTTTCTTTTCTTTTCTTTTATTTTTCCTTGATTGGTTTTTGATTTTATTTTTGAGTTAGTTTTGTGTTTGTCTTGTAGGTCGGGCATTATCATCGCTTGTTGAAAAAAAAAAAAAAAAAAAAGGGGTTTGAAGAAAAGTTAAGAGTGCTGGGGAGAGGGCTCCCCGAGGGCAAGGAGAGACCTCGGGGGCAATTTCTCCTCTTGAGGCAAATTTATAATGTCATTTCCAAGAACTTCCCGCGGTTGCCCCGCGGTCTCTCCGCGGGCGCGGGAGATTCTTGAGAGGGCGCGGGCCTCAATTCGACCAAATTTGAAGCTTCATTCCAAGATGTCCCCGCGGTTGCCCCGCGGTCTCTCCGTGGGCGCGGAAGGTTTGGGAGCGGGCGCTCCATGTTTGAAGAGGGCGCAGCCTAAATTCAAGCAAATTTGGAACCCAATTCCAGGGACTTCCCGTGGTTGCCCCGCGGTCTCTCCACGGGCGCGGGAGGTTTTGGAGAGGGCGCGGCCCCCCATTAGGTACTAAAATTCTGAAATTCCAGGAAGTCCCTGCGGTTGCCCCGCGGTCTTTCCGCGGGCGCGGCATTTTCGGGAGAGGGCGCGGCGAACTGGATTTTAACCTGGGGCATGCCTCTCTTCTCCCTCTCTCCTCTCTTATTTTCTCCTCTTCTCCTTATTTTTCCCCTTTCTCTCTCTACCTCCTCACAAACCCTAACCCCAAAACATCAATTTCCCACAAATTTCTTCACCTTTTGCCCAAATTTTTCACAATTTCGTCCATTTTCCTCCATTTTCAACACTCCTCCTCTTCTTTCTCGTGCTTCTTCGGGAAATTTCGGGTCTTTGAAGTGCTTTGAGTTTAATTTGAGTCTCCAATCTTGGTATACTTCTAACCTTTGTAATATTTTTGTCAATTTCAATTGATTTCTTTACATTGGTTTGTTTACCTTGACTTTGAGCATGATTTTTGTGTTTTATGGTTGATTTATGGGAAAATTGGTATATTTGGGTGATTGTTACTTTTTCTTGTTGATTCATGATTATATTGTTGAATGATTGTTGATATTGTAGTTTGTTGTTGGATTTTGGTTGTTGTGTTGATTGGAACAGGTACCTTGTAGTTTGTGGTGGTTTGGTTGGATTTGTAAGGAGGTTTGTGAGTAATTTTTGGAGGAAGTTGATTTGTTTGAGGGAGTTTGTTGTGTTCTTGTGACTTGTGTGAATTTTGTTAAAATGGATTTGATAAGAAGAGTCAAAAGTAGCAAGAAGCGCTCAAACCAATCCCCCGGCCAATTTTCTCAAGGCCACTCCTCAAACCCTCAACCCCAACCGCATTCCACAACTCAAGATGATGCTCCTCCTCCTCCTTTACCCCCTCTCAAATTTTGGAACCGGTCTAAACAAACCCTCATCTATAACAAAATGAAAGACCGGAAGTTTAGACCCTCCCGGCATTACTTTCGTGAGGATATGGCCAAGTTAGGAATTGAAAATTACCATGACATCCTCCTAGATAACCTTAGCTTGGGTGAGTTTCTAAAATCGGCCCCTAGAACCTATTTGGAGCCTTCCATTGAATTTTTCTCCACATTTGAGTTCAATAAGGTGGGGGAAACCGATTTTATTATTTCCTTCCAACTCTTCAATGTCAAACACACCATGAACCTAGCCGAGTTCAATGTAGCCCTTGGTTTCAACCCCAATGGTGATATCTTCGAGCCCCTTATCTCCCTTGTCCAATCTGAGTATAATGAGGTTTCTTGGTGGAGAACCATAGCCAACAAGAGGGAGTTTGATTCGAAAAAGTCTCTTGCTAGTGAGATTATCCATCCGGCCCTTAGGATCCTTCATAGAATTCTTGGGTATTCGGTTTTTAATAAGCAAGATTTGGGGAAGTTGTCTAGGGAGGAGATTATGGTGTTATGGATGGCTTCCAAGCCGAAGTTAGGGTCAAGGATTAATTTTGGCTATATCTTCATGAATTGTTGCAAGGATATAATGCATGGGGTCAAAACGGGGGAAATTCATTGTGGGGGCATGGTGACACGTCTTGTGTCGTATTTTAAGCAAGAGGGGTTCTTGAAGTCTTGCACTCCGGTTGGAAGGAGTGAAGACGTGTGGATTAGTTTGAAGCAAGTTAACACTTTACGTTTCATAACTAGCACTAGGAGAACCGGCACCTACTCTTGGCTAGTGAGAAATACCCACCATTGCCTTCTCCCTAACCCGGCCGCCACCTCCATCCTTCGTGAGGCTAGGAACATTTGGATGGTCCCTAGGGACAATGGGAGGATTGAGGATGAGATGGAGGAGGATGATGAGATTGATGGGGGTGATGAGAATGATGAAGAAGAGGAGGAAGGAGGAGGAAATGAATATGATGAAGAACAACAACAACCGCCACTACAACAACAACATGAGCATTTTCATGATGATGCTCAAGGAAGAAGAAGAGAAAGAAGACGATAACAACAACAACAAGGTTTCCAAGGGGATGCTTATCTCCGAGAGATGGAAGCCATGAGAGACCAAATGGAGCGCATGCAATTGAGCATGCAAGGTATGTACTCGGACCACCAAACTTTGTCTTATCAAACTAGCGCATTGTATGACGCTAGTGTGCGTAGGGGGGAGGTCACACCTCCGGTCAACTACCCTTATATGCCGCCCCAACAAGGGCCGGTACCTTCATGGGGTGGTGACAACCTCCCTACGTACCCATATTGGCCCGGGGTGGAGGACCTTGATGTGCCAAGGAACGATTTCCCACCTTATGATTATTGGGTCTCGGGGGGGAGTGATTATCGGGGTGATCCCGCATATTACTATGTTCACCCCCATCACCCCGAGCCCCTTGTTCAGCCTGAGCCCTATGACCAATTAACCCGATCCCAACTTGACCTATTCCAGGGTCACTATGGTTTTCCTCCCGGTAACACCGGAGGTTGGGATACGGGTGATGATGGTGCCGACCCTAGTGGCCAATAGTCCCCTTATGCATGTTTGTTCCCCTTTTTGTTCTCCCCTTTCCCTATTTTGCATGATTATAGGCATCGTGGTCGATGCCTTCCTTTTGTGAGGGGGGAGGGTCAAAAAGGATGTTTTATGTTGGTTTGGGGAAGCACCTGGGGCTCGGTGGGAAGTCTTTGATAAGGCTTTTGGTGGATTTTTGCTAATCTCGTTGGTCTGTTGCTTGTTGTTTTGGTTCATTTCTTGATGTTTTTGGGAGTTTCTTGAAAAAAAAAAAAAAAAAAAACAACAAATAAATAGAAATTTTGATGATGATGGTTTCTCTAGGTCTTTGTATAAAATTTGTATCTAAGTGTTTAATTGGTTGCTTTTGTTTGGAAGTTACTAACAATTTCATTTTGTATATATAGCCTTTTTCTTTAACTCACCTTGCTCGTAGCCTATGCTTTGGATTGCGGAACCTTTTGGAGATGCACATTCCTACTCCTTGGGTACTTTAATTTAGAGCGGATGCTTGGTGAGGCCTTTCTTATTTTACCTTTTTATTTTCACTTCTTCATTTTCTTGGTTGCTTAGATTAAGATTAGATTTAGGAGAAGTTGAACGGTTCGAGGATGTATGATTTTAACACCTAGTGTGTTTGGGGTCTTTGGCGATGTGGCCATTAGACCGCTTGTATGTCGATTGGGATAACGTGTTATGATTGCATCTTTGCTCTTTTCCTCTTTCCATTTTCTTGTCCTTGTCTAAGTTTCCCATTCTTTTCTTTTCTTTTCTTTCCTTTTCTTTTAATCTTGTTTGTGTGCATAACTTTTTGAGGCTTTATTTTCACTCTTTCTCTTTTTGAAAATTGGACTTGTATGCACTGGACTTTTGCTTTTGAATAATGGTCTTCTTAGGTAATAATGGTATGCACGGTTTGAGATTACGTTTGGTGGATTCTAGGATAAAGCATGCTAAGATAGTTGTCTAGAACTAGGGGGATCATGAAACCGGATTCTACTCGTTTGTGGCATGTTGGTAGTTGCTCCCTATCTTTGATTTGACACCCTTAGTGAGTCTTTGCTACAACCATGTGAGATTTATATTTGTTCAAGCTTTCATCATACTCTTGCATGAGCGGCATGGATCCTTGATTTTCGCAAACCTAATCTAGAATCTTAGCGTATGATTCCTAAGACCGTGACCGAACTACCTAGGGAGGACAAAGGCAAGTTTTTCGGGGAGGTAATTTTGTCTTTCTAGGATAGTCACTTTTTGGTTTGGGATACATTTGCCTACTTGTTACCCCTTTGAACCCTTTTCCCTCTTTTCAAGCCGCATAATTAGATATCTTGAGCCTTTTGTTTCGTTCTCCTTCTTTTTGGTTTTTGTGAAGCAAGGGTCAATGTTTGGTGATTGTGGTCTATGAAGTTGGGGTTTGGTTCGAATTGGTACACATAATTGAGTTGTTTATATTTGGTAAATAATGGCAAATGCTTATGTAAAACCCGTCCTTAGTAAAAAAAGGGCAAGGACTAATGCTTTTAAGGAGTTTAAGGAAATTCAAACAATTTTATTAATGAGAAAATTCAAAAAAAAAAAAAAATAAAAAAAAAAAATTCAAAAAAAAAGTTGAAGTGTCTTTCTCCTCTCTATGCATTGAGGACAATGTTTCTTTTAGCTTGGGGGGAAAGCGCTTGCGCTTTTTGTTCTAATGATTGTAGATTGTTGCTTTGAATAAGCTTGGGGGTGTTAATACGTTTTTGTTTGGTGATTACTTAAGTTTGGTGTTGAGATTTGGTCGGTCTTTGCTTCACAATTTAGGATAACCACCAAATTTTATTTTTTTTAAGCCTACCTTAACCCTTCTTGCCTTACGTTACAACCTTGGGGAAGACCTTTGGACCTAGGAGTTGAGTCTTTCATCGGTGGAGGGAATCATAGGTTGTAGACTAAGGAAAGGGGATGCGAAATCAAGATGTCGAGTAGCCCAAAAATTTGATCTTTTTCTGGTTCCTTCGCGGAATCTATGAGATGCTCACTTTGGGGAGATATGAGATTAGTAGGGGGAACGCGGTAAGACCGTTTGGGATGAAAGTGGAGTGTGATAACTAGTTCCTATGCTTAGCATATTTATGTTTCAATCAACCTTAGGTATCTTATAACGTGCATACCATAATTCTCTTTAGAAAGGTTGTTATTCATTTGAATTATAGTCTCTTTGTAAAGTCCATTTCATAAAGATTTTGTTTCCTTTTTCCTCTTTCTTTTCCTTCTCTGGTTTGCCTCTTGGGGGTTTGGTGGAGAGTTATGGGTAAACTCTTAGGATACCTTTACGAGAGCATCACTCGTCCTCTAGAGCGATCTAGGGGTTTAAATGGCTTGTTGTAGCTAAAAACAACTGTGATTCCTACGACAGTGAGTCTTAGTGTAAATTCTCGCCCCTCTTTTTCTTTTTGCTTCGAATAAGCCCTTCTTATTCCTTTTAGCCTTTGTTTTGCTCGGGACGAGCAAAAGTCTAGCTTGGGGGAATTTGATGAGTGTCATTTATGGCACTCATAGGGTAGTTTTTTAGGGTTATTTCTTTCCCCTTTTCATGCTTTCTTCTCTTATTTTTGGTCCTTTTTCCTTTAGTTTCTCTTTTTCCTCTTTTCTTTATGATTCTCGTGTTTTTATCGTGTTTTCCTTTATTTGTCTCTTTTTCCCTTTTATTTCCTTTCTTTGTGTACTTGTGTAGGTTTTGTGAGAATCACTTTGGCAAAGGATTCAATTTGGGACTTTAATGATCAAGCAAGGAAGAAGCATTTGGCTAGAGAGGGCTTAGAGAGGGCTTGGAGAGGCCTCGGAGAGGTTTCCAAGGCAAATCCAGCAGGCCGCGGGCGCGGGTCATCTTGCCGCGGGCGCGGGTTTCACTGCCGCGGGCGAGGATCTCTGTTGCCGCGGGCGCGGGGTCTGCCCAGATAGCCCGCGGAGGGTTCCGTACCCATTTTTCCGCGGGCGCGGGAGCTGCCAATTTCTTCTTTGCTTATAAATAGAATTGTATTTCCTTTTTGAAAGGGGACTTTTGATAATTTTCATTAGCTTAGTTTTAGAGAGAGAATCTAGAGAAAAGTTAGAGAGAAGTTCTTGGTTTTGGATTTGTAACTCAATATTTGATCAATCAAGTTTTGATTTCTTCATTTTCAATCATCAATATTAGTGAGAATCTCTTCCTTCTTTCATCTTTTACTTACTTGCTATTTGATTTTTGCTTGTTACTTGTTCTTCTTTGGATTTGAATTTGATATTGTTGATTATTTTTTATTTCTCTTAAATTTTGATATAGAAATGAAGATTAAAGCACTTTCTAGTTATTTGTTCTTGAATTTCACCATGATTAGTGAGTAGATTAGTTGCTAGGGAAAGGGGGAAGCATGTTTGATTAATGAAATTGCTAGTTGATGCTCTTTGATTGATTGATTTCTTGCAATTAAATTTGTTGACATAGTTTTGCATGTGATTGATTAGACTAGGAGTGATCAACCTATAAGATTAATCTAGGTTGCATTGCAACTCTTAATGACATGAACAATCGAATTGAAAGTTGCTCTAATTAATTGGGTTTGCTTGTGATTCTTCTTGATTTGCCTTTCATAGTGACACCTAGATTGGCCTATAGGAGATAGCATTTGAACTCTCTTGATTGCTACTATTGTTTGTCCATTGCAAAACTTTAATTAATTGATTGAGCTCTAAACTAGCATTATCATTGAACTTGCATGTGGAACCCATATCCCTAGTGTTTATACCTTTGTTTTACTTGATTAGACTTGATTTATTTTACCATAGTGCCAACCATAATATCAACTCCATCTTCGAGGTAGCTTGACTTAGACTCTAGTTTTCATCATTGCATTCCCTAGGGATCGACCCTTAACTTGCCCTATATTCATATAAGGTTGGTTAGGTGTTTACAAATTTTGTTTGACTTGGGGAAAGGGTAGATAACGACATACATTTTTCCCCTCGTCAATGCACTAATACTCAAAATACTTAATAGAATTTGTGCAAAAAGCACCAAAAATATGTAAAATATAGGGAAAAAGCGCAAAATTTTATCGCATTCTACCCCCCTTAAAGAAACAAGTTACGCCCCCCGTAACTCAACATACCTGAAACAGCTTCGGGTATTTCTTTTTCATTTCATCTTCTGCCTCCCAAGTGGCTTCCTCATATTCTTGGTTAGACCAAAGTACTTCCACAATGTTAACGTTCTTATTGCGTGTACTATGCACTTTACTGTCAAGAATCTTGACAGGTCTCTCTTCAAAAGTTAAGCTTTGATCTAACTCAATGGTTTCGGGTTGTAGCACATGGGATTTATCAGGAATATACCTTTGCAATTGGGACACATGAAATACATCATGTACTTTACTAAGCTCCATAGGTAAGGCTAACCTATAAGCTACTTTGCCTATTCTTTGTAGTATTTCATATGGACCAATGTATTTTGGACTGAGCTTTCCTTTCTTTCAAAATCTCATCACTCCTTTCATTGGTGACACCTTCAACAACACTTTATCACCAATTTCGAACTTTTCTTCCCTTCACTTCGAGTATGAATAGCTCTTTTGGCGATCTTGAGCTGCTTGAATTTTAGCTTGAATTTCCCTTACTTGTTTAACTGTATCTTCAATGATTTGAGGCCCTAGGATCATAGTTTCACTAATGTCGTTCCAACAAATTGGACTACGACATTTCCTCCCATACAAAGCCTCAAATGGTGCCATTCCTATGCTCGCATGGTAACTGGTAACTATTATTGTAGGAAAATTCAATTAAATCCAAACTATCTTCCCATCCTCCCTGGAAGTCTATTACACAAGCTCTCAACATGTCCTCCAAGGTTTGAATGGTTCTCTCAGTTTGCCCATCTGTGGCAGGGTGAAATTCCGTACTCATCTTAAGTATTGTACCAAAATTTTCTTGTACACTTTTCCAGAATTTTGAGAGAAACCTGGAATCTCTGTCAGATACAATATCTTTTGGAACCCCATGTAACCTCACAACATGTTTGATGTAAGCTGTTGCAAGTTGCTCCATCTTCCAAGTTTCTTGCATTGGTATAAACACTGCTGATTTCGTAAGTCTATCCACCACTACCCAAATGGTATCATTTCCACTCTTTGACTTAGGTAGGCAAGTCACAAAATCCATTGAAATGCAATCCCACTTCCATCCTGGAATTTCTAATGACTGCACCTTCCCTTGTGGCCTCTTGTGCTCTATCTTCACATTTTTACAGGTTAAACACTTTGCCACAAACTCAGCAACCTCATTTTTCATTCTAGGCCACCAAAACATCTTCTTCAAATAGCTTGTCTCCTTCCGGGTGTACAGAGTAAGGTGTATTGTGGCCTTCTTCCATCAACGTTCTCTTCACTTCCTCACATTTCTTTGGTACGCACCATCGATCTTTGTACCTCAAACTCCCATCTTCGTGAATCTTGAAGTCTGTAGTCTTTCCCTGCTTAATTTTCTCGCGTATCCTATCCAACTTTACATCTCCCTGTTGGTTGGCTCGAATCTCGTCAAATATTGTTGGTTGGATGCTTAGACTCGCAAGAATACCCGCTGGTACTCCCCATTCTACAACCCCTAGATTCAATTTCATCATTTCTCTACATAATTCATTAGCCACTACTAACGAGTTGATTCCATGACTAGTTTTACGACTTAGAGCGTCCGCAACCACATTCGCTTTCCCTTCATGGTATTGTATGTCTAAATAATAATCTGTCGTACACTCTAACCATCTTCGTTGACGAGAGTTCAAGTCCTTTTGGGTGAAAATGTACTTTAAGCTTTTATGGTCTGTGTAAATTCTACATTTCACTCCATACAGATAATGGCGCCAAATTTTTAGTGCAAAAATGATTGCAGCTAATTCCAAATCATGTGTTGGATAGTTTACTTCGTGGGTCTTGAACTGCCTCGATGCATATGCAATCACCTTCCCATTTTGCATAAGCACGCACCCTAAACCATTCTTTGATGCATCACTGTACACATCATACAGTCCACTGTCATCCGGAAGTGTAACTACTGGTGCTGTAATTAGTTTTTGTTTCAAGAGTTGGAACGCTTCTTCACATTTATCATCCCACTCAAACTTCTTGTCCTTCTTTATCAAGGTGGTCATAGGTTTAGCAATCTTGGAAAAATCTTTGACAAAACGCCTATTATACCCTGCTAAACCTAAGAAACTTCGCACATGAGATACTGTCTTAGGTGTAGGCCAACTCTTAACAGCTTCTAGTTTAGCTGGATCTACCTTTACTCCGTCTTTGGACACGAAATGTCCCAAGAAGGCTACCTTTTCCAACCAAAACTCACACTTAGAGAATTTTGCGTAGAGGTGGTTTTCTCTTAGTGTTTGCAGAATTGCCCTTAGGTGTTATGCGTGCTCTTCCTTACTCTTTGAGTACACCAGTATGTCATCTATGAACACAATTACAAACTTATCCATAAATGGATTAAATACCCTATTCATAAAATCCATAAAGATTGCTGGAGCATTAGTCAATCCAAAAGGCATAACTGTAAACTCGTAGTGTCCATATCTTGTCCTAAATGCGGTTTTTGGAATGTCTTCGTCGAAAATCCTCAATTGGTGATACCCAGATCTCAAGTCGATCTTTGAAAACACTGTGGCACCCTTTAGTTGGTCAAACAAATCATCGATTCTTGGTAAGGGCTACTTATTCTTTATGGTTACTTTATTTAGTTCCCTGTAGTCAATGCACAACCTCATACTTCCATCCTTC
This sequence comes from Chenopodium album, assembly GCF_948465745.1. NCBI lineage: Eukaryota > Viridiplantae > Streptophyta > Magnoliopsida > Caryophyllales > Amaranthaceae > Chenopodium > Chenopodium album. Next base: position 44,832,229 of record NC_137836.1, read on the forward strand.
TTTTTCACGAATAGAACTGGTGCTCCCCAAGGAGAAGCACTTGGTCTAATGTATCCCTTGTCCAATAAATCTTGCAATTGCTCCTTTAATTCACTCATTTCTGCAGGTGCCATTTGATATGGTGCCTTGGATATTGGAGCTGTTCTGGGAACTAAATCTATGGTAAAGTCGATTGCCCTCTTAGGTGGCATTCCAAGGATCTCCTCCGAAAATACATCCAGGAATTCGTTGACTACTTCTATATTTTCTGGATTTGTCACTTGTTCATGGTTCATATTCCTAACACTACAGGAATATACTTGATGTCCCTTCTTCATGTATTTTGCTAATTTTAGCACTGATATTACCCTTGGGCCCTTGGTTTTACCATTCATCCAGTAAGTCACTGATTCATTTCCGCTTGTGACCATCTTCACTTTTTGTGATCTACAACTAATCTCAGCATTATTCTTACTTAACTAGTCCAATCCCAGAATAAGATCAAAGTCGCTCAGCCCAAACTCAATAAGTTCAGACGGGAATATCTTTCCTTCTATTTCTAAAGGCACATTTCTAAAGGTTTTGGTAAATTTCACTACCCCACCTGTCGGAATGGTTATGGGTAAATCTACTACTTCTACTATCTTTAAACAGTCTTTAAGTTTTGAAACAATACCCTTAGAAACAAAAGAAAAGGTTGCACCAGAATCAAACAATACTTTAACAGATATAGAGTTAATAGAAAAAGTACCAGTGATAACATCTTTCGTGGCATCCGCCTCATGTTTACTTAGAACATTCAGTTTCCCTGCAGTTCTACCTTTCTGTTGGCTATTCCCACTGATGGTGTTACTGTTCTTTTCCCCATTCTGTTGTACTCCCTTGTTCCCAGTAAAGTTGTTGCTGTTCCCTTGGAAATTCCTCTGGTTTCATCCTGAATTATTGTTGTTTTGCCTATTCCCATTGCTATTCTTGGAGAAACACTCATATTCCCTATGCCCAAGTTTATTACAAACACGACAAGCGGCCAAATTGCCCTCGCAATCCTTTACCTTTTGGAAAAATAAATTCTCCCATTCTTGTTATTCCCCTGGTTATTGTTTCTAGCCCCTCCATTGTTGTTACGGTTTCCTTGACGGTTATTACCCTGGAAGTTATTATTGTTGTGAAAGTTATTGTTATGGTGGTACTTCTGCTTCTTAAAACCATTCTGGTTTCCTTGTTGGTTTCTAGAAACCTGCCCCACTTCCTTCCTCTTCTCTTTTCCTTCTATTTCAGCTAACTCCTTCTTCTTCTATTCTTCCAAAGCATAAAGGTGTGCGGCCCTTCCATATACTTCATCCAGGGTCTCAAATACTTGCCCGCATAGCTTTAACTGCAAATCAGTAGTTAAGCCACTCTCAAACTTCCGAGCTTTTGCTTTCTCCGTAGAGACTGACCCTTCAGCAAAACAGGACAACTCAATAAACTTGGTGTAGTATTCCGTAACTGACATCCTGTCCATCTTAAGGTTTGAGAATTCCTCAGCTTTCTGCTTCTGCAAAAAGCTAGGATAAAACTTGTCTCTCACTTTCTCTTGGACTTTGGTCTAGTTGAACCCAGGTAGCGCTCTAATGGTAGTCTCGTTTTGTTGCCACCAAAGGTCAGCTTCACCCCTTAGATAGTAAGTAGCACAACTCACTTTTGAGTTTTCAGGGCATCCTACAGCTCCAAATAATTTCTCAAATGCCCTCAACCAGTTTTCCAATATAATAGCGTCAGGCTCGCCTTGATATGTTGGTGGCTTAATTTGTGCCACCTTCTTAAAGAGCTCTCCTTGAGCATCCCCATTACCAGTTGAGTTTCTTGCCAATTGTTGGGCAATTGCTTCCAATTGCCTTACTACTTCATTCAAATCGTTTCCACGATTACCAGAACCTCTTCCCCCTACCATTTTGCTTCTCCTGAATTGAGGACAAGGGTTTATATTAGAAATAGCTATGTTTAGCTCTCAAGACATACACTCATCTACTACTTAGCACTTTTTAAACATTCACAGTAAAATTTGAAGCTAACAATTTGGGATAGCGAAGCTAAGAATTCCCTTAATTTGTAGCTTTATCAATCAATTATTGATTGCTAACCAACCATACATTTAATAAAGCATCACATAGATAAAAAAAAATAATTCCCATAGATGCCCCTAGCTTAGAAATATTCGTTGGAATTAAGTTGCTTGGAATTTTGGTTATTGGAATAGTGATGTGAAATGGGAGATTTGGAAAACAAATGAATTTATTTATTTAAATTAAAAAAATTGACAAGGAATGGTATTATTAATTAAAATAGACTGAAATTACTAAAATAAAAATTGTTTTTTAGAAACTTGTGTGGTCATACCACTTATTGATGTAAAACTGAAATAACAATAACTAAAATAAAGACTATGAATTCGTGACGAGGAAAGTTATAAAATCTAATCCTTTCGAACGTTGTCCCTTTTGTCAGTGGATTGTTTATAGCTAGAAAGATCAAAATCAGAATCATTTGACTCTTCCATTGGTTCAGGTGACTCAGGTTCAGGTTCTACTTGTACAAACTCCCCTTCTTCCTCCTCATCCGATGAAATGTCTATTATTATTGGAGTTGGAGGTGGATTAGGATCAGAAATCTCCATAAGTGAACTATCTCCCTCTTGTTGTTCTTCATTTTCTGCCTGACCACCCCCTGACGAAGAAGAAGAAGAATTTCATGATTGTTGATTAGGAGGAGGATTGTTCCCTATTGGGTTATCGTAGTAGTAGTCAGAGTAGGGAAGATTTAAGTGCTGACAATGAGCTTTCTCCACTCTTATGAGGTATTTAGTTAAGAAAATATAATCCGGATACCACTGGCCATAATAGTCTTTGTATTTATGGTAATTCGGAACGTCTCTTGGAAGGTAAAAATCAGAAAATCTCTATTTGACAGCAATGTAAAGGGGCTCCTCTGGAAGACAATGGAAAATCATAGCCGAAATACGATCAGGGGTGTCATAAACTCTGTCTCGTAAGACATTGCTCATGTAGGAACAAAAGTATCTGATCTTTTCTACAAAGTCGTAGGGGTGTTCATTATGTTTCTTTACAAGAGATTCCATTTGTGTAAATTTGTTAGGAAAGATTGGCATCCTGTAGAGAAAAGGCTTAGAAAAGAATTCCCTTCCCCAAAAGAAATAAAATAAAATAAATAATATTGTCTTGTAGGAGATTAAGTTCGGTGTTCAATCATACAATCTCGAAGGATCACATAGAATAATACACATATTTAATGCTTTCATCAACAAACATCTAGTCAAACAACATGCTTGAACACTCAAAATAAAATTATGCACATAGGGAATAAATTAAATTCTAGCCTATATGCCCTTTCTTTTTCCTACCCAAGCTCACCAACATGTTAATAAAATCTTTTAACACATAATTCTTACCTCAATCCTTGCTTCCTGTAATACATTAAAAAAAAATATATTTACCCCTTAAAAAAATTTGAATTTAATGAGAAGAGGGCCAAAATTTTGGCCCTAAAAAAAATAAATTTCCGACACTAAAAAAATTCGAGTGTCCCCTAAAAAAAATCGGACCAAAATAAAATAAATAAAAAAAATATTTCGGCCCCTTATTTATTTATTTATTTTTACTTAAAAAAAATGTATATGTGTATAAAAAAAATAAAATCGGAACAATTAACGTTACATAATTAAATTAACACTTAGCCAAGTTTACATCACAGTAAGAAAAACGTTTTCGGGTTAGTAGTAATTTAAAATCTCAACCTAAGCTCCCAGATACCACTTTGTAACACCCTAGAAATTCCTTTCCTTTAAATACCCATTCCACTCTTTAAAATACGATTTAGCAATATCTAAGACATTACCGCCACCGTGAAAACGGCTAAGGCAATTATCATAGATACACAGCGGAAGACTCAAAATTAAAAACCGTTTAAACAAGTCAACTCAAAAGTCAACCAAACGAAAGTAAAGTTTAAAACCAAACAAACAAAGTCAAATAAAATCAAACTACAACTTGTGACCATTAAAGGCCCTTATTCAAAACCGTTCCAAAACCAAACCTTTGTGTTAGTCCACATAAAATATGTCATAAATAAATAAAGCATAAAACACATCGTAACCTAATGAAAGCTCGCAAGATTCACTCTTCTCTCACGCCCCATCATGATTATGCTTCAATAACTGAAAAGTTTATATATACTTGTTTCCACTACTCTCCATTAAAAATGGGTCATCACAGGGGAAAGGTAAATACATGGCCAAACACACAAACACACACAATCAGCAAAGCTGAGTACATAAGCGTAAATTTAACACACTAACATGCTTTCACCTATCAACACACTTACCTCATTGCACCTATTTACAAGCACACACATCAATCAACAAAACACAATGACTAGACACTAAATAATTCATTTAGCGTTGATTACGCATCAAACGGGTTTCCAACTATCCTCCCCCAATAAATTGAGGTTAACTGACACGGGAGCTAACCGTTCCATCGACAAAACCACTCAAAGGTGGCGGAATTCCTGCGCATAATAATAAATAAAAAGGAATGTACATCGTCCTGTACTCCATTAGAAGTTATGGTTAAATATAAAACCCCATAACTCCCGCCATTGTTCATACTCAAGATATATACGTTCCAAGAGTTTTGGTGCGTAATCTCTTTCACTTTACATTATTTACATTTTATTGGACTTGGTGATGACTCTCAAAGCATAATAAAACAATCAACAATAATCATTCAATCAACCAAACATACCAAATTAATTCTTGAATAATTAGTGACCACATATTATTTAATGTTGAACCCTTTTTAATTCCACCTCAGTGTCAAAGACACCTTAAACGCGAAATGCGCCAAAAATCCTATCCCTCGGTGTTAAAAACACCTTAGGTGCACAAAGGCACCAACATACAATTTATTCCTTGTGTACATAGACACTTATATAGCTCCTTTCTCATGCTTACAACATCAATAAAAATTATTTGAACCATAATAAAATTCCTTTTCAATATTACTAACATAATTAAACATGTAGTTTAATTTATCATGCATTCTAACATGCCATAAATAAAAGTGTGGTTCAAACACAACATGTCAAACATTAATTAATTTTCCAACCATTAATCCAACTCAAATAAATCATACTTTCTAATTTAATCACCAACATAAAAAATCCACGATTCCAATCATAAATCTTAGCATGATACTAATTAGGATTAATTGAGTCAAGTCTAGCATGAAACTACATCACCAAAAATATGCTAAGTACGCGTACGTACGTACCTTGAGTACGATTTTAAAATTGCCACGACTAGTAGAAATTGCTTACTTCAAAGTCTCCTACACATTAAATTCATAATAGAGTATTAATATCCATTCTAAACAAATTTCAAGCAATATATAGTATTTTAAACCCCTCATAGTATGCTGAAATTATATTTATAACACCATAATTAAGTCCCAATTAATGAGTATTTAAAATTTCTTCAAGAAACATAATATTAAGTGTTCTACATAAAATTCCAGCACTTTATTATAATTAAAACTTGCTATAATTAAGCTTTAAAACACTTAAAACAAAGGTCTACCCCATTATACATCATAATCCTTCAATAACTCATGAATCGAGAACCTAGGGTTTCAAAAATTGGGGCTTTTTAATTAAAACCCAAATCTGAAAATTAATCAACATAATTACAATAACCAAACATCAAAATTAAATCTCCAAACTCATAATTTACAATTAGAATAAAGCCTAGATTAGATCTAGGTAAGAAAGATTTGATTTTTAAAACTTTTTTTTTTTCGAAGGATGTGACTGTCGACAGCAGGCCGGCGCCACTGCGGGCTGCTCCCAGCGCCGGTGGTCGCCGCTGCTACCGGCTGGTGCTGGTGGTCGGCGGCCCACCAGTGGTGGCGGTTTTTGGTGGTGGTGGTGCGCAACAAGAAGGGGAAGGGAAGGAGAGAGAAAAAGAAAAAGAGAGAAAAAAATAAAGAGAAAAGGAAGAGAAGTTTACCTTGGGTTTTCTCCACTCTGGGCAAAGTTGAATTGCCTCATAAGATGGATATTTATACCCATTCTCTATCACCCCTTTTACCCTAAACTTTCCTCGTTTAGTTTTTCCTAACCCTTCCCTACTAAAACTTGTTAAAAATCATAATTTCTTAAAATAAAACCCCAACTTCTATTAAATAATTAATTAAACAAACTTTCCTTTAGTAAAATATTCCCAACTTACATGGGATAAATAATTAAAACATCATAATTAAAATACTAAAATTATTTAAATACCCTTATAAAATACATATTTTAAATAAAATACATATAAAAATACGGGGTATTACAGAAACTAACAACGATATGCGAACCAATATTCAAGAACCTAAAAAAGAATGTGCCGGTAATATGGGACGACGAGTGTCAAAAAGCTTTGAAAAGATCAAAGCCTATCTCGCAAATCCTCCCGTATTAGCACCAGCGCTTCCAGGGATCCCTCTTAGGTTGTACTTAACAGTCACCATGGAGACAATAGGGGCTATGCTTGCACAAGAAGTAGAAGGAAAAGAAAATGCAATCTACTATCTAAGCAAGAAAATGCTCGAGTATGAAGTACGCTACACACCGCTTGAGAAATTGTGCCTCACATTGGTGTGGGCCACAACCAAGCTAAGACATTACATGCTCGTGCATACAGTCTCTGTAGTTTCTCGAATGGATCCGCTTAAATATCTGTTCAAAAAGTCTACACTCAATGGGCGCATATCAAGGTGGATAGTTAATTTAGCCCAGTTCGATGGAAGATACATGCTTCATAAGGCTATCAAAGGATCCGTGGTCTCATACTTCCTAGCGGATTTCCCAATAGAAGATTCGACGCCAATATATGACAACAAATTTCCATATGAAGACTTGATGGTCACAGAAGATGATACTTGGACCTTATACTTCGACGGAGCCTCAAATCAAAATGGATGTAGCGTTGGTGTACTATTAGTATCACCTAAAGAAGAGCATGTTCCAATCTCTATAAAGCTAGATTTCGACGTTACCAACAACGCTACCGAATACAAAGCATGCGTGTTAGGCCTTGAAACAGCTTTGGCATTGGGAGTGAAGAAATTGCGAATTTTCGGAGACTCTTCGTTGATCATCAACCATATTTCCAAAAGATGGAAAGTAAAGAGTGAAAGTCTCTTACCAAACCTATCTGGAAACTCTCACAAACCAATTGGAAAAGGTAGAATACACTTATCTACCTAGAGAAGAAAACCAATTTGCCGATGTCTTAGCAAGACTAGCCTCAATGGTTAGGATTCTTACGGAAATCGAGCAAATGCCTCTAATCATAGTGAAAGGGCATAAGCCGGCTTACATTCAAGCTATAGAAGATGATGAAGTGGTTCAAGATGAAGAAGAAGAAGAACCGTGGTATACGGATATACTCAATTACGTCACGAAAGGAGAATATCCTCCTCATGCTAACAAAAGAGAAAAATGAGCAATAAGACTCTTGGCTTCCCAATACGTACTCATAGACAACGAGTTACACAAAAGGGTACCTAAGGGTCGAGCTCTCTTATGTGTAGGGAAAAGGGAAGCCAAAAGAGCTATAAGGATAGTCCACGAAGGCATTGTGGAACCCTTGTTAATGGCAAAATGCTAGTCCAAAAGATAATGCGAGAAGGGTAATATTGGACTACCATGAATAGGGATTGTCATCAATATGTAAAAAGATGCCCTAAGTGCCAAATTTACGCCAACTTACAACATGGTCCTCCGTCTCTACTCTACACCTACACTTCACCATGGCCATTCTCTACATAGGGAATTGATATTATTGGTAAAATCACCCCTCCTGGGACAGGAGGTCACGAATACATCTTAGTAGCAATTGATTACTTCACAAAGTGGGTTGAAGCACAATCATATGCTAAATTCATTGCAAAATATGTAGCACTCTTTATCGAAAGGAATATTATTTGTCGATACGGAGTCCCACATGAGATGATAAGTGACAATGGAACTCACTTTCAAGTAGAATGTGAAGAATAGTTACAAAAATATGTCATTCAACACCATCATTCTTCCCCTTATAGACCTCAAGAAAATGGAGCAGTTGAGGCGGCTAACAAAAATCTAAAGAATATTATCGAGAAAATGGCAGAAAATTACAAGGATTGGCCTTACAAACTCCATTTCGCACTTTGGGGTTATCGCACGTCACTTCGCACATCAACAGGAAATACGTCATTCTTCTTTGTTTATGGAATGGATGTCGTACAACCTATAGAGCTAAAGATACTGTCTCTACGCATTGTACTAGAAAGTAAATTTGATGAGGTTGAATGGATTAGAGTAAGATATGAAGAGCTAATTCTACTCGTTGAAAAGCAACTGGAAGCTCTACATCATACCCAATGTTATCAAACCCGTATGGCTAGACACTTGAACAAGAAGGTCAAGAAAAGAAACATCAAAGTAGGACACTTGGTGTTAAAAGCTCTAAGGAAAAATGTTTTGGATCCAAGAGGCAAATTTAGGCCTAATTAGTCCGGACCATATATCGTCAAAACCATTCTGTCAGGAGGTGCAGCAAAACTAACTGATATGGATGGAAATGAATTCTCAAACATGACTAACCTTAACCCAACTTAAAAAGTACTACCCATAAATACTTGAGTAGGAAACTCAAGAGAGCTATGTTTGGCCTGATTCCTTAGGAAAGGATACGTAGGCAACCCTTTACAGGGTGCGGCCACTTTAATTTTCATAAACCTCGCATCCCAGAAGCAATAACAACTCAACGCAATAGCAGCGCCATAAAAAAGAGTCTGTCGCCGGACGACAGACTGCAGCGCAAAGCGACAGAGCCTGTCGCTTGGCGACAAGCAGCAACGTCTGGCAACAGACGCAAAACAGCGACGCTGATTTTCTGAGAATATCTAGGCAAATTTCGGTGTATTTCGGAAAATTTTCGACTTCCGTACTCGAGAAAATTTATGGAAAATAATTAAAGTTGTTTTCATTACTTTAATAAATTAAATAAAAAAGTTGATTTAATTAAAAAAGCTAAAATTTCATTAATAAAATAAAGTAAAAATTACATTATTGATGGAATTTAAATAAAACCTTAAATAAAATAAAATTAACTTTAAATTTAAACTAGTCTAATAAATTAGAAGTTAAGCAATGCTTCAATCTTTCTTCTCTTTCTTTGCCCTCTTCCAATTTTTATCTGCATCTTCTTCATCATCCATGACTTTAGCTAGTAGGCATCCTTTAGAGGACCTACATTCAATTTTAGAGTAAATGGTTTCGCCCATAGCTAGGACTCCGTGTTTCTTTTTTACCCAAACTTTCTTTTCTGAGGTGTCAGCTTTTCTTGTCCCTTTATCCTTTGTAGTGTCTTTCTTCTTAGGTGTCACAGGTGTTTTAAATTCAACTTTTTCACCAAAGCGTTCCTTAATATGATTCACTTTGTCACCTAGACGGTTCTTCACATTGGTTCTACTCTGATTTTTCTTCATGTCCTTTGTAGGCTTATTAAAAAGCCATCTCTTACATCATTGGGCAAGGAAGGAGGAACCTTTTGGGTAATCACTTCCCATAAAGGCCTAGCACTCCAATATGTGTCAAATTTCTCTACTTCTTGTGAAACAGAGAATTCATAGGGACGACGGAGATCCCCTGAAGGAATTGTTTGAAGTAGACCGTACTTTCTTTTTAACCTGTAAGGATAATAAAAAGTCATATTGGTTAAGCTTGGAAGACGACAGAAGGGTTGGTTGTTGACACCAACCATCTTCTCAATTTTCCACTATGGGACGACCCACTTGATAGCACAGTTGCAAGAGGCAAATACTTTATTCCACTCAAGGCGACCCATCTTTGAAAAACGCTGCTTTCGCCTTACGAAGCAATTTGGAGTGTATTTTTCAATGTTGTCAAGAGGACTAATTAACTCTAGTCTCTCCATTAGCCGTATCTGCAAAAAATTCAATACAAATAATTAGTATTACTATACAAAAATATGTTTTTGATTTCTGTAGTTAAAAATATTATTTTTTTACCTGTAATAAAATTGGAGAGCCCCGAAAAGGTGCTTTTGGATTTTTCTTTAATTCATCAAGACTAAGCACAGTCTCTCCACAATTAATGGCATTGGGTTTCTTCCAGATTAAATTTGCTCTAATACAGTTAATATAATTGCTTGATCCTTATTAGTTTTGCCACTAGTCAGAAGATATTGGTTAAGCATGCAAAAGAGAAAAGCCCTTCTTCTATAAACATAAAAAGATTCAGAATAAGGTCTATCAAAGTAATGACGTGCAAATTCTTTTAAATTGACTACGCTACCATCTACAATATTTGTTAGATCTCTGTATTTTAAATTGAAGAAGCTCTCAAAATCTTTATAATAATTATTCATCCACTCTAGGGATTACCGCAAGATCTAATAATGGGAAGCCTAGGATGGCACCATATTCTCCCGGTAAATGGCTAATTTCATCACACCCTAATCTAAAGCAATGTGTATCTGTGTCCCAATATGCTAAGGCAGTATGAATCAAATCTATGTGAAGATCTACCCCCTTAATACCATAAATACCTCAAATGTGAAAAAATCGATTTTTTTTCTCTCTTTAGCAGTTCAAGACCGACACCATTCGCGAGTAAAATTGCTAAAACTCTTAGTGACTAAATACATGATTATTTGTTGAGAAGCTAAGACTATGATTAATCTGTTCGAATTATACAGAAAATTGGCATATTTAGGGGCTATTTATTTACAAAATTGATGCAGTTTGACTCCAGAAAGGATTCGGAGGCAGCGCACTGCAGCGCCTGATGACAAGCTTGTCGCCTTGCGACCGAGGCTGTCGCCTGGCGAGAGCAGCAGCGCTCGGCGACAACGTAAAGCGCGTGGCGACAAGCGGCGCTGCAGCGCTTCTTCTACGCCGTGCTATGCAAACCACATTTTTCAGACTATGATTCGAATTTGTACAATGACTTTACAATTTCGCCCCTTGTGCAATTACCCCATACATATTAATATATTTCCTTTTACTTTTGGATTTATTCAAGCTTAATTAAATTTAGGTTTGTTTTAAGTCCAATTTATTTTTCACTTATTTCTTTTTGGGAGAGAAAGTCGGATACCCTCCATTAGTAATAAAATGACGGAAATTTTTGCGCAAAATTAATCACAAATGTTTTTGCACACTCACATATGAACATAAAAATAAAAAAATAAAGGCAAATATAGAACTGTCATAATAGATGACAGTTTGTATATACAAATATGTCTAATAAAGGAGTCAGTCGGCAAAGTCTTACAAAAAGTAAAAATAAAATAAATGCAGGTATAGCTACGGTGCCGGAGGACGGAGATGATGAGGAATGTTCATCATATCAAAGAACTGCGCAGATCGAGGAGTATGCTCCCCACCAGCTCCGGTCTCACCAAGAGTAGGGAAACTCAACTCAAGACCAGTCCACCAAGGGTCACCCTGGTGATGAATCAGCAAAGGCTGAGGCTGCGGAGGCTGCTGCAACGACGAGCTGACCTCGTATGTTCCACCACCTACCAGAGCCGATGTCGCCTCTCCTTGGCCCATCGGTCCAGTCCGTGCACCCTCAGATGAAGAACCCAGCCCTCCACTGCCTCGGTCCGAGGAGCTTCGGATCGGCCACCAGAAGCAGTGCGGCGACGCCTCGTGCCAGACCTGGCCGGCTCTCTCCTCGCCTCAGGTCTCGTCCGAGTACGTGAAGGAATAGGTTGTCCCTGCAAATGTAAATTAAGTCAGATGCAAAGAAAATATAAAAACAAACAATGTAAAAATGAAGAGGGAAAAGTTACCTCCTGAACAGCGTCGTCACGACGACAGGAAGCTACATTCCTCATCCGCACTAGCTGGCTCCAAAAGGCGTCTATGCACCTCGCCATCGCCGACACCACCTCGCACGAGAACTGCCAAGAAACAAAGTTAGTAACAATACAAGACAGATATAAACAAATAGCAAGTGAATAACTCACCCGAGTCTGGTGACGAGGGATGGATCGATCTACGAAGCGCTGATCCTCAGGAGCCGGGGGGATCATCTCCTCAATAGGGTCACACATCCCTTGATAGGTGATGAAAATCCAGGGAGGAACGAACTTAGTAGGCTCAGTCTGGAAAAAAAACAAACCAAAGTGAATAAAATGCCACTTGGGGGCTACTTAGCAATGAAATAAAAGACCAAAATCATACCGCCGCCTCCTCAAAAAAATCACGGGCTGAAGCTAACAACGGCAACAATTCCTCCTCATAACATCGCCCCGAGCTACCATAAGATCGCCAAGGAATACCAACAGGCGACCTCTCCGCCAAGTTGAATAGCATTGCGTCATGGAACATGTAGCGAAGCGAAGGAGCAGGGACGACGAAGATCTCCGAAGAGTGTTGAATAAGAAATCTCTCTCCTAAGTACACCGCCACCTCATACGTCCCCTGAAAGTAGCGACGCTCAGCAGTGTACTGTGCAGCCAGCGCAGGAATAACCAGACCGTCCCAAGGCCAGTACAATACCTTAGGCCCCTGCAAAATATGACTGTAAGATGAAGCTCTATCGAAAACAATACAAAGGACGACAACTATTCAAACAGAACATACTTAGAGGATCAGCTCTCGGAAATTTGCAGTAGCCGCCTAGTCACTGAAACGACCTTCCCAATAGGCGCCAATAGGGATCTCGCGAGGAGATGGTCTCGCCGGCGCAAGCAAAGGAAAGTATTCGTAGAACCAAATCAACAAAGGCAGAAAGAAATCAACAGATGCTAATGAGAGTCTAGAGCTAACTTTTAAAGAGATAAAGTGTACCTCTACGACTCTCTAGAAGCTAGAGAAAGCAATGTTTCCTGTGTAAGACTGGTGGCGACAAGAATCTCGCAAGCCCCGCAAAAAGTCAGCATAGGCTAAGTTGGCCCAATCGTAAGTCCCGATCAGCTGAAGATCGTGGAGAACAGGAAGGTAGTAAAGCAGCACTCGACTACCCTTGTCAGGGGAAAAGGCCCCTGACAACAAAATAAGTGCAAAGATGCGCACCCGCTAGTCTTAGGTGATTGCATCCTCCTCAAAAGCCATCGCCAGAGTCGATCGGCGAATGCACCTGGAGCTAAGTCGTGATGGCTCCACCTCGGCACGGGCCCGAACAACGATCGGACCCAACCACTCCTCGACTATCAGAGAGAAAGCACCGATAGAGATGTCGAATGGCAGTGCAATTGAGCGAAAACTCTAGTCCCAAGATGAGATTGAAGTCGGTTGGGGTGACAGTCATCTTACCCCAAGGAAAGTGAAAAGTGTTGGTGGTGTCCCTGAAGAACTCCACCAAAGCACGAACCACGTGGTGGCCCGCGTCGAACGAATTCATGGCCTGGGTAGCCTGGAACAGGGCAGTCAGCCCACAGGACTCTGGAAGCAGTCGCAGCCCCTCATCGCTACGAAAATACTTTTTGTACAGCTTGCCTATGGTCTCGTTGCCCGAGCTATGGATGCGTGTCCTACCACTAACAATCCCACGACGCACCCTCTCAGAAATGTGGTGCTCGGGGGCAAAGAACAATGTCAGCTCGTCCCACTTAGGGAGAGGACCGAGAGAAGGGGACGGATCCGCGTCCTCCGTTACGGGCTCGTGCTCCCTTCGCGTGTCTTGGAACCGGGAACCAGAACCTTGCTATCTAGCCATACTACATTGTGAAAATTTGACAAAAATTAAGGCTCTATGGTATCTAAGGTTCACCTAGCTGCATGATACTATGTTTGCAAGAAACATAGTACATAAACTAAAACAGAGCAAAATTTCAATTCAAGCATATACGACATTTTTCAAGCAATCAAACCCACACTGTTCTCACGACCTTAAGAGGTTCAAAAATGGTGAATCGCTCATTTCTCCACCAAATTGAGTCAAAAAATTCTCAAAATACTCCCAAGGCAATATATAAACGTAATCAAGCAATTTCATGACATAAAATTTAACGAACAAAGCAAATTGAGCAACATAAGTTTCGAATTTTCCAGAAATTCGTGAATAAACATGTGCAAAATTCAGCAAAAATCGAGTGAGTTTGGAAAAAACTTACATAGATCAACAAACTAGATGAACAAAGCTTCGATTTGCAACAAATTCTATCGAATTTGGTTGAGAAACGAGCAAGAATGGACGATTTGAAGTTTTCGTAGCGAAACTCGAATGAAAGCAGCATCAACAACGAAATGATGAAGAAAGGGCTTTTATTTGGAAAACCCGAGTGCAGCGTCGCACAACAACTTTGTCGCCGCGCGACAGAGTGTAGTGACGGGCGACAAGAAGAAATTTTGGCGACAACAATCTCTGGCGGACGTTGCAACGGCGACAGAACGTGAGGCCTCTCAAAAAGATAATTTGGACCTCTTACAGCAGTTTGGGTTCCTTGGTACACCAGTTAGCCCCTATATGCAATTTGACATGAATTATTAATCAGCTCGATTACACTCACATTAAGTGACCGACCTGATAATGATCGTCTCACTTAGCTTAAAGCGCCTAAACATTGGCTCATTACAAAAGCACCGACATAACGGTTCAGAAACAGCAAAGGCACCAACGCAATGGTTTACAAACAATAGAAGCACCGACATACTGGTTCACAAGCAGCAAAAGCGTCGACGCACTGGCATAGCAAAAGCAAGTTCAAGCAAACTTTATAGGATTGACAAGTGTTGGTCTTCGGTGATATTCTTCAAAATATTATTGCAACAAATGAAGATTGTTTCAAGCGAAGCAGTCTTTGATCGGATTCTCTAGCTTGCAGAAGACTATCACAGCCGAAATTGGAGGCAGTTACAGGCGTAGTAGTTTTCAGGCGGTATCCCCTATCTTGAGGAAGATCGTCAAAGCTCTTTTTTCAGAGACGCGTGGACATATCAACATCAAAACTGCAAGATGACGTCATCTAGCTTGTGAAAGGTTGTCACAACGACAATGCAGTAACAAATCGGTTACTCCTAGAGACGTGTGCTTGATGGTGCAAGATACGCGTTTCTTAACCCTTTTATCTGTTTAACTAACGCTAGTTCGCAGGTATTGGCGTTACAAGAATGATTTAGTATCACAAAACGTTCTAAATCATTCTCCGTCCCTATCGATACTTTGACTTTTGTTTTCAAAACTCGCGTTTCTCCAAACTCAGTCAAAGTGGGGGCTTCTGTAGACACCCATTTGTGTCTTCCAAAACCAAACCCGGTGACGAATGCCTTTCACTTCGAATCATTATTGAATGAAGTGAAAGTGTGGAAAGTTTAGTGTTGCGGTTAGTTTTATTAAAATTCTCTTCTTTCTCTCTATTTTTCAAAAACCTATTTTATTAAAATAGTCAATCCAATTTATTTTGGTCCATGGAAAGGGTCCAAAAATAAATTAGTTGGATCGGGCTCGAAAAGAGCTTTCCAACGACATTTTATAGACCCAATTCCGATGAATAATGAGAAAGTTATGGCCAAATTACTAAGCTGGACGCGGTTTGATTCTTATATGCGGACCAATGATCTAGAGGATGGCCTATTATGAATTATCATTCCAAATGCAATTAGGATTGATTATAGTCTTCTAGAATATTCTAGATAGTTCTTTTTAATCCTAATATGATTAGCATTGATAATTGAGTTTTATGAGTTTTATATAGAATAAAAGAAGTGTTTTAAATGAAATTACGATTTTATCCCTCGTACGGACTTTTACGCTTAATTTTAACAAAAATAGAAAACGTATGGAAAATTGCCTGCAGCGCCGCACAACAAGTTGTCGCCTGGCGACAAGCCTGTCGCGCGGCGACAAAGGCATTTGCGGCGCCAGCGTCGTGTTTTATTCTTCTTGAAACTCCAATACTTTCTTTATCATATTCCCGCTTATTTTCGTTATAAATAGCCTCCTTAAACCTCCGTTTTTACCTACCAACTCTCATAAAGAAATTCTTGATACTCTCTCTCTCTTTTTTCTAAACCAACTTTTCACAAACAAAATTCCGCATTCACAAGATCTAGACACACCTAGCCTAATTCGACGTTGCCTCTACCGTAAAAGTGAAAGGTTTGGTATTTCCGAGGATTTGGTCCCAAATCTCTATTTCAATTATTTGATTTAATTGTTTGTTTTATTATTTTCCTTGAAGTTACTAATGTGTGTATTTTTTTATTAGAAAGAGGTGCGAGGCATCAAAGGAAGTGCTTTAATTGTTTTATTAAGATTATGATATAGAAATCATGCTTTAGATTGTTAATTTGATTCTTAGTATCATGTTAGGATGCTTTTCTGAGTATGATGTTTAGGGTAAAGAATATAATGTCAATTATGATTTCTATGATGCTTCCTATTTTCTTTCCTAATATCATGTTAGTATTATGTTAGGGCTAAAGCTTTGATTTTTATTGTTTAGTGACATGTTAGGGTTTGTTATTGATCTAGTTAGTATCATACCTAGGATCTTGCTATTATTATGCTTTATTTTTAACATGATCGTTATTATGATTATAATTGTTATAATTTATTTTATTAATGTGTTGCTTGATTATATTTATTGTTATTGCTTGATCACGCCTTTTATGCATGTTTAAAGGGAATTGGTACTTGTAATCACGCTTTATAAGATAGTTAATAATCTTGTTAAGATAATTTGATTATAATTCAAGTGATCGCCAATAATAGTTTT
Source organism: Chenopodium album (assembly GCF_948465745.1). NCBI lineage: Eukaryota > Viridiplantae > Streptophyta > Magnoliopsida > Caryophyllales > Amaranthaceae > Chenopodium > Chenopodium album. Next base: position 44,848,988 of record NC_137836.1, read on the forward strand.
ATTTGTGCATTAATATTCAACCAACATAGATTAAACAGGTTTAGGGCTAAACCTATTGATTGCATGTTAGTCAGAAAGCGCACATGAATACGAGAAGAATAAAGCAGAGGCCTATTATTAGGGCAGGTTCAGTCTCTTTTAGATTAAATTTATACCTTCATCCCCGAACTTCCAATCTTGGTTCCACACCTACTAGAGTTAACGATCTCCTGGGTCGTTAAGAGGTGTAACCTTCACCATGTGAACGGTTTACAAGTTCCTAAAACTTGTTGGCGACTCTTTTCCTCTAGCTTCATTCCCTTTGAACGCCACCATGCTTATGTGTATGATCACAGTGGGGTTCATATGAGTGTCAATTATGACACTCATTTGGTTTCTTTTTGGTTGATTTTCATGCTCTTTTATAGCTTTTTTCTTTAGTTTGCCTTAGTTTTGTTCTTTATTTCTTTAGTTTGTGCTTTCCTTAGTTAGTTTTCTTTCTTTGTGCATTTCTTTGTTTATTTGGTCTTTTTCTCTTTTATTTGCTTGTTTTCATGTATTTTCAGGTTATCATCGTGTTCCAAGGATTCCCGAGCCTTCCTCTCATATTTCACATCATTTTGGATGCCTCTTGCTTGTCATTTGGAGCTCAAGTTTGAAGGAATAGAAGGAGCAAGTTCATGAGATTGATGCATGCATGCGGTGGAGGCATCATCTTTGGTTTGAACCCACAAAAATAGCCATTTCAAGACTGCCTACCTTAGTATTCATCATCATCACCAAGACGAGCGCACGAGGATGAGCTATGACGAAGAAGAGGGAGCTCCCCTACTGCCAGGTGCGGGCGCGCACGAGGGTGTCGCGGTCGCGCACCTGGGTGGCGCGGGCGCGCCTGATGCGGTTGCGGGCGCCCCTGCCAGGGCCCCTGTTCCGTACCCATTTTCTCACAGCCGCCCCTCTTCCTTGTTGCGACCGCACATTCCGGGGTTTCTTTTGGACGATCTAACTAACTTTTCTCTTGTTAGTTTTACTATATATAGTTTTTCCTTCTATTTTTAGAGAGAGAATGATTAGAATAGAATTAGAATTAGTTTTAGATCAACTTAGAGAGATTTTTAGAGAGAGAAACTCTAGGTTTTAGTGAGAGAATTTCATGGTGGATTGTTGATAATTGAAGATTTCTCCATTTCCTTTGATCTTTTATCAAGTTTGTAAGGATTCCTTTTCTTTAATTCAATCTTTAGTTTGATCTTTAGTTTGATTTCAATTGTTTTGTTGAATGTTCAAGTTTGATTGAAGTTTGATTGATTTGTGTTTTGATTTTTGTTTGTTTAATTTGATCATGATGAATTTGTTGTTTAGCTTTGTTTTAATCTTGATTTCTATGGATTATAAGTAGTTTGATTGCTAGGGTAATGGTGAAGCATATGTGAGTAATAGATTGATGTTAATTTGGGGAAATTGATGGAGTTGATGATGTGATTAAATTGGTTAATTGATTATGTGCATGTGTGTGTTTGATTTAGGCTTGATCACCCTAGTTATTCACACTAGATTGAATTATAGGTTCACATTGATACGAACCATTGATTTGTGGCTTGCATTTAACGATTGAGGTGTCTTGTGACGTTCCTAGCTAGAGTTTATCGTAGTTGACGCTAGTTAGACCTTTAGGAAAATAGCTTGATATGCTCTTTTAGTTGCATGATTGGTTTTCCCTCGCATCGCTCGACTTATTCAACTCTTTCCCAATTAGCGGAATCCGTTACAAGTATATGTGGATCCCGAGTCCTAGTGTTTATTACATTTGTCCCAACCTAGCTTGTTTAGTTGTTTAGCATTCACACCCTTACCTAACCTTTTCGGAATAGCTTGACTTTACAATATAAGATCGCCCTCCATTCCTTAGTAGTTCACATCTCGACTTACTATTATACTTGTATAAGGGTGTGTTGAGAGATTACAAATTTTGTTTGGCCTTGGGTAGGGTTAGTTTCAACGACCTAGTCTTACCCTTGTCAAAATGGCGTCGTTGCCGGGGAATGGCGTTGTGATTGTATATTGTTGTTGAGTCTATTCCACCTTATTCAAAAACACAAAAAGATTTTCCTTTAGGCTACATTTGTAGCCGTGCTACTAATAATTTCGTTTGAGATTCTGTGTGCAAGAGAACATGGGAGAAGCTCAAAGGATCACATTGAAAGAGTTGGGCACTCCGGGTGCTTACACGTATGAGAGCGGGATTGCTTCTTTATTGATTCCGGATGGTGCTTTTGAAATCAAGCCGACATTGATCACCTTGATCGAAAGGAAACAATATGGTGGTACTACAAGTGAAAGCCCTCTCAACAATCTCAAAGATTTCGAGAAGTATTGCAATACAATTATGGAAGACGGAGTTGCTCAAGAGTTTATAAGGCTTAAGTTGTTTCCCTTTTCTCTCATAGGGAGAGCCTTAGAGTGGTTGGACAAGGAGGTAAAGCCAAGGTCCCTAAGGAAATGGGATGAAGTTACCAAGGCTTTCTTGTCCTGTTTCTACCCACAAAAGAAGACGACGGAGGCTAGAGCCTTAATCCAAAGTTTCAAGCAATTGCCTAGAGAGAACCTCTATGAAGCATGGGAGAGGTACAAGGATTACCAAAGGGAATTCCCTCACCACGGAATTCCATTAAATTAAGTCATACAAATTTTCTATGGTGGTTTGAGCTCTCAAGGTAGATCGAGCCTTGATACCGGAGCCGAAGGGCCGATTATGAACAAGACGGAAGAAAAGATTGTGGATGTAGTAGATGATGTAGTAAGGAACTAAATGAATTGGCATGATGTAGAGATGGAATCGACAAGCACAAGTGGCTCAATCGATCAACTTAATGTCGTCAACAATTTGTCCACATTGGTCTCGGAGTTAGGAAATGAGGTGATTTCTCTCAAGATCAAGCTTGAGAGTCCTTCACAAGCTTCTAGTCTTCCCTCCCATTTTATGGGGAGAGGTACATCTTCCTACTCTAACCCTCTTTTTGCTTCTTGTTGCATGATAAGAGAATGCTTGGTTTGTGATTTATGTGGAAAGAATGATCATGATGCTTCTAATTGCTCCAATGTTCCTTGTGATGGATATGATGGATATGAGAATGTGCATGTGAATTGTGTTGATAATTATGATTTTGGACCTAGATTTAATGCTCAAAAGTATGTTGGGAATAGGAATTATCACAATCATGGGAGCTATGATAATTATAACCAAAATAGTGGTTATGGTAACCATGTGACCCAAGAGTTTTGTGGCAACCATAACAACTTTGGTTGTAATAATGATCAAAGCCAAGGCTAAGAATATAGGGATCATAACCAAGGTTATGGTAACCTTAATTAAAATTCCGGCCAAAATCATGGTAGGGGTAATTGGAGTAATAAAAGTAGGGGAGATTTTCAAAATGATGTTCAAAGAGGTACCCTCCCCAAATTTACTACAAAGACTCTAAACCAAGGTGATGATTTCTATGATCAACAATCTCAAATGAATAGGCTAGAGAATTTCATGATGGCTTAATCCGAGAAGTTGAATGAATTCACATTATCTTGTAACAAAATGTTTAAGGTCCTATTTACTCATGGAAAGATGCTTGAGAACCAAATCATTCAACTAGCCAACCATTTGTGAGATTGTGCTAGTCCTCCTTCTTTACCATCACAAGAAGTTAACCCTAGGGATCCGATGTGTGCTATCCCCACTAGGAGTGGTAAGGTCCTTAAAGAGAGTGTTCCAAGGAAAAGTAAGGAGGGTGAAAAGGAGAGTGATTTGAGTGAATGGAATAAGCATGAAGAGTCTAGCAAGATGAGTGAGAATTCCAATGATAAGCCTAAGGAGAAAGAGTGGAAGCAAGATGAGGTTTACAAACCTATACTTCCTTACCCCCAAAAGCTCAATAGGCATAAATTAGTTGAGAAATTTGGACAATTCATCGAGATGCTTAAGAAGATTCATCTTAATATTCCTTTCACCGAAGTCTTGGAACAAATGCCAAACTATGCTAAGTTTCTTAAATAAATTTTGAGCGGTAAGAGAGGTTGCAATATGGTGGAACCGGTGAATTTGGGGGAGTGTTGTAGCGCCTTTATTCATAATGACTCACCCCAAAAGTTGAAAGATCCCGGAAATTTTTCCGTACCTTGCAAAATCAAAGGAAAATTGTTCCAAAATGCCCTTTGTGATCTTGGTGCTAGTGTTAGCATCATGCCTTATTCCGTTTTCAAGAAACTTAAGCTAGGTGAGCTCCTTCCATACAACATGACCCTTCAATTGATCGATCAGTCTATTAAGTTTCCAAGGGAAGAGTTGAGGATGTTCCCCTCAATATAGGAGAGTTCACCATTCCCGTTGATTTCATTGTGCTTGAGATTGCAGAAGATGACCATATCCCTATCATTTTAGGAAGACCTTTCTTAGCCACTTCGGGAGCCTTAATAGATGTCAAAGGAGGTCTTATTACCATGAGAGTTGGTAAGAATGAGGAAAGTTTTGAGCTAAAACCAATGCATGAGTCTTTGTCTCTTGTGAAAGGAATTATGTGTGTTAATTACCCTCACCCTATGGATAATGTATGCATGATTGATTCTTCAACTAACAATGTTCTTGAGAATTGTGATGATGTGCTTTTTGAGTTGTGTTTGCAAGAAGGTTAGTGAAGAGAAAACGAAGCTTCCCAAGCTTATGGACGAGGAGGAAATTGACATTCCTCATTGGTTTGAGCTCTACCCTCAACAGGAGGACGATAACCCTAAGAGTGTGGATGGTGTGAAACCATCTACAAAGAGGAACAAGGCAAAGAAAAGAGCACGAGCTTCTACGAAAAAGAGAAAGAGAATGAGATTATGGAAAGAGAAGATTGCTTTTGAGGAGTTATTGAATGAAGTCTCATCAAGCAACAATGAGAAGTTTCTAAAATTTTAAGAGGAATTTGCTCCTTCCGCCACTTTGAAGAAGGTGGTGTTCTTTGACCCTCCATGATTAGGAGGAAGGGTCGAGCTTAGCACCATAAGCAAGCGCTTCCTGAGAGGCAACCCGAAGATTTCTAACCCTTTTCTTTCTATTTTCACTTTTTCTTAATTTTCTTTCTTTTAGTTTCTTTTCTTTCTTTCACTTGTTTTTCTTTTGGATTTATAGGTTGGATTCTTGGAGTTGGATTTCATCAAGTGAGCAAGAGCAATGGGAAGGTGCTTGCGGCTTTTGATGTGATTGAGCTTCTTTTTCTTTCCTTATTCTCACATGGCTTTATGATGATGCTTATGATTTTGGAGCGCAACAAAGGTGGTTCTTTCTATCGCCTTTCTTTATTAGCTAAGCATGGATAGCCAGGTGAGACCTTTCTAATTTTTCTCTTTATTTTGTTTGGATGCATAGATTAGGTTTAGTTTAGGGGAAGTTAAACGGTTCGAGGATGATTGCTTGTTAACACTTAATATGTTTGGGATCGATGATGATGTTGTCATTTGATCAATTGTATGTCGATTGGGTTTAATGTGTTTAACTTGCTTTCTAGTTCCTTTCTCCCTTTTCCTATTCTTCCTTTATCTATGGCTTTCCTTTTCTTTTCTTTTCCTTTTATTTTTCTTTTCCCTTATTTTTCCTTTGTTCTTGTCTTGGTATGTGGTATGCTTTTGAGGCTTGTTTTTCACCCTTTTTGTTTTTCTTATGAATTGGACTTTGTACATTGGAATTTGTCTTTTGAATGAATTTCTTCCTAGGTAGTAAAGGTATGCACGGTTTGAGAGTATCCTTGGTTGACTCTAGGTTAGGTGTATGCTAAGGTAGTTGGTTTGAACTAGGAGGATCATGAAGCCAGATTCTACTTGATTATGGCATGCTTGGTAGTTGCTCCCTGATATGTCCATTTTATATAGTGTTTTACCCCCGTCCCTTGGTCGTTATTAGTAGTGTTTTTGGCTCTTTCGGGCCACTTTTATTACTAATTTGTGTGTTTTAGTGTTTTCATAGTTTTAGTTGTATTTTACAGGAAATTGCACTCTTGGAGCATTTTCCCGGGCTTTATGGATCGACTACGGAAGCTAGAAGGACACGACCACTCTTGAAGCCCAGGATCGGTGAGAGCCTGTGATTAAGGGCTCGGTATGTGATACCGGGGCTATTGGATCAAATAATCAAGACCCGATGAGGAAATCCAGATTGGGCCGAGGAATCGAGCCCAATCGTAATCCAAGCCTCAGAGAAGAAGCCAGGCCCGATCGGGCAAGCATACGCCCGATCGGGCGAGTGCACGCAGAAGCAATCCTCAAGGAAGAAGCGCGCCCAATCGGGTGAGCGTAGGCTCGATCGGGCGCAGCATACCAAGCAAGGGCAGAGTGAAAAGACGGGCCCGATCAGGCGGCCCTTCGCCCGATCGGGCGCGTGTTTTCTTAGTAGCTGATTAGTTTAGTTTTAATTCTTGTTTTAGGAGAGGTTTAAATACGATTATGTACGGAATTATTAGCTTACCTTTTTTCTTAGAGTTTCTCTCTCTACTTAGTATTTTCTCTCTCTTAAATTCTCTCTAAACTTTTGTTCTTAATACTTTCTTTAATTCCAGATTTATTTTTGGTACAATTTCTTCCCTTTTAATTTCAGCTATTTTAATTGCTTTCTTGATTATGCTTTTAATTATTTACTTGATTGGCTTAGTTATGATGATTAGTGAGTAGTTCCATTCTAGGGTTTATGGGGATCCATAATTAATATGAAGGGATAGTTTGTTATTATTGATATTTGATATTGCATGATAATTTCCTATTGAATTATTTTAATTCTTTGCAATTAGATTATGAATCGAGCAGATGTAATTTGATTGTGAATGTTTAGCAATATTGAATTGATGAATCGAGCAGATGTTAATTTAATGTTAAAGGCTATTTTTAATAGGAACTTAGGTCTAGTAAATTGCGAGAGCCTGTTAGATCTATGTTGATTAATAAATTGCGAGAGCCTGTTAATCATGTTATCTGTGCATTGTTAATTATTAATTACTTCGTTCTATCCCGAAATATTAATTATTGGTGAACCTGTGACCCTAGGCTTCCTTATTATTGTTTCTTTTCTCTCTAAACTTATTCTTTGTAGTATAGAATTCATACCTAAAATTATTGGTTACTTAAATAATTTAGATTATAATAATTAATTAGATTTAAAAAGACCTGTTTCCCTGTGGAGTTCGACCATACTTCCCTATCTACTTTAGTTAGAGGATTTAGGTATTTACTTTTGATTAGGGGATACGACTTTACCCTGTCAAAATTTGGCGCCGTTGCCGGGGAAACGATTTTATTTTTGTTTTCTGATTATATTTTTGTAGTCTAGATTATCCCCCTTTTTGCCTCAGAGAACATTAGTTCTTTGAGGCAATTCTCATATTTGTCTTTAGTTCTTTGTTTATGCCCAGGTGTTTCAGATCAGGTTACATCCCTTTTGATCCTTAGATCGAGCGTTCTTTTCATAGGCAAAGGAGACTCTATAGACAAATTCTGGCGGGTTCTGAGGAGGACAACGATCGAAGAGATCCTCCCCCTGATTCTAGTGACACAGATACTCCTTCAGATTCAGAATCAGAGATGACGGCCCAGAAGAAACTCAGTGACTATTCGTAACCGAAGCTTACAGATTTCCCGCACCTTACTCCCACTCCGGCTCTAGATGGAGTTCAATTTGAGATCAAGCCCCAATTTATCACTATTATAGAGAGGAAGCAGTTCAGCGGAGCTAAGGGTGAAGATCCCAATCTTCACATCGCAGATTTCTGCCAATATTGTAACACCATTAGACAAGTCGGGGTTACGCAAGACCAAATCAGCGAGATTCTTTTTCCCTTTTCATTATGTGGCAAAGCAAAATTATGGTTTAATGGTTTGAATAGAACTGCACTTGCTATTACTGACTGGGAAACTCTTGCTTTGAATTTTTATAATAAATATTATCCTGCAGAGAGAACAGCGGTGCTAAGGAGTGCTATTCATAACTTCGCTCAAGAGGCCGACGAAACATTATATGAGGCTTGGGAGAGGTTCAAGGATCTACAGAGAGAGTGCCCCCACCACAATCTAGCACAATGGCAATTGATCCAAGCATTTTATAATGGACTTGGAAATTCTTCTAGAATAGTACTAGATTCGGCAGCTAGTGGGAGGTTTATGAATTTAAATGTGGATGATACGGGATAGGTTATCGAAGACATGGCAATACACAATTCCCAATATGGGAATCCGAGAGGGTTTGCAAATAAAGGAAAACATAATGTCGATTCCGTATCCTTTTTGCAAGCTCAATTAACATCTATTTGTAAAAAATTAGATGATCTTACTGCTGCTCCTAACTCTGTAGCTAATGTTTCTACTGTTGCTAACCATGAAGCTTTTTGTGAAAATTGTGGAATTGTAGGTCATTGGGAGCAAGAATGTAGGAGCTCTATGGAACAAGTTAATGCCTTTCAAACTTATAGGCAAAATAACCCCTATTCCAATTCCTACAATGCCGGTTATAAAAATCATCCTTATCTTTCATACCGGAGCACCAATGTACAAAATCCTCCACCTCCACAACAACCACAACAACAAACACCACCACAGCAAAAATATTATCATCCTAATTCCGGCCAGAAAAGCCAAGCATCACCCTCATCATCTTCCGACCCTGCCATGACAGAAATTAGAGCAATGCTTGCCAAAATGCAAAAGCATATGGAGAGTAGGGATGCGCAAATTGATTCTATCCTAGCCCATAATTAAATCATGGACAATCAAATTGCACAACTTTCATCTACCCTACAATCCCGTCAACAGGGAGCTCTACCATCACAACCTATCCATCCTACAGATCATGCTAATGCAATCACTCTAAGGAGTGGTTCACATTATGATGGACCTCCTATGCCAAAGGAAGATAGACCAGTTCCTGATCTAGATTCCTCTATGCAAAACGGTAATCCTGCTAGCCCTGCAGGGCTACAAATAGATACTAACCCAACTAATGTTTCTATGCAGGGTAAATCGCAGGATAAGGGAGGAGATGTGCAGAGCCCAGTTATCAAGATTCCATTCCCTAATAGACAACTGAAGAGTAAGCTTGATAAACAATTCGGTAAGTTTTTAGAGGTTGTGAAAAACCTGCAGGTAACAGTTCCTTTCACTGATTTAATCACTCAAGTACTTGCTTATGCTAAATTTATGAAAGACATTCTGACAAGGAAAAGGGCCTTTAATGAAGTAGAAACTGTAGCTTTCACAGAGGAGTGTAGCGCTTATTTGCAAAATAAATCCCCTCCTAAATTAAAGAATCCCGGTAGTTTTTCTATCCCTTGTCACATTGGGAATGTTTTTATTGATAAAGCTTTGTGTGATTTGGGTGCTAGTGTCAGTGTCATGCCATCATCTATCTGCGCTAAATTAAATATGGGAGAATTAAAAATTACTAATATAACTTTGCAAATGGCAGATCGTTCGGTAAAATACCCCTTAGGTATTTTAGAGGACGTACCTGTCAGAGTTGGTAAATTTTTCATTCCTGTTGATTTTGTTGTTTTAGATATGGCAGAGGACACACAAATACCCATTATATTAGGTAGGCCTTTCCTCCATACTGCAGGAGCGATTATTGATGTAAAAAATGGTAAACTAACCCTTTCTGTAGGTGACGATAATGTTACCTTCAATTTAGGGAAGGTTTTGAAAGGGCCTATGTTAGAGGAAAATTGTTGCTACATTGATACAATTGATATAATGGACGATATTTGTGATGATAGCTTGCCACAGGTTCTTGTAAAGAATCCCTTAGAGGAAGTTCTCTGCGGGAATTTATCTAGCGATAATGCAAGCGTTTTGGGTAATGAGGTACAGGATATTGAAAAGGCTCTTTCCTTAAAAGAGTTAAGCCCCAAGGAGACAATGAAGGTAGTAAATTTAGTTCAGGAATCAAAACCTGCAGAGGTCAAGAAACCTGAGCTAAAACCTCTCCCTTCTCATTTAAAATATGTTTTTCTCGATGAACAGGAACTACACCCCGTGATCATCAGTACTGCACTCACTGACCTACAATCTTCCCAACTTCTAGGGGTTCTCAAAACCCATAAGAAGGCTATAGGGTACAATATTGATGTTCTCAAGGGTATTAAACCTGATTTTTGTATGCAAAGGATTCATCTAGAGGAAAATTACAAGCCCTGCATTCAACCCCAACGAAGATTAAATCCCAACATGCAGGAAGTAGTGAAGAAGGAGGTGATGAAACTACTTGATGCAGGTATTATCTATCCTTTTTCTGACTCCAAGTGGGTAAGTCCTGTGTAGGTAGTGCCGAAGAAGGGTGGGATGACTGTGATAACAAATGAAAAAAATGAATTAATTCCCACTAGAACTGTAACAGGGTGGCGTATGTGCATAGACTATCGTAGACTAAATATTGCCACTAAAAAGGATCACTTGCCTCTTCCCTTTATAGATCAAATGCTTGAGAGGTTAGCCAATCACAAATTCTTTTGCTATTTGGACGGGTATTCGGGATTTTTCCAAATTCCGATCCACCCTGAGGATCAGGAAAAAACTACCTTTACATGCCCTTATGGCACTTTTGCATATCGTAGAATGCCCTTTGGTTTATGTAATGCACCCGCTACCTTTCAACGTTGCATGATAAGTATTTTTTTTGATTTCATAGAGTCTATTATGGAGGTCTTTATGGATGATTTTAGCGTATATGGTTCTTCATTTGATTCATGCTTAATTAATCTCGCTAAAATTTTGAAAAGATGTGAAAAGTGCAACTTGGTCCTTAATTGGGAAAAATGTCACTTTATGGTGACAGAGGGAGTAGTCCTTGGCCATATTGTATCTGATAAGGGCATACAAGTAGACAAGGCTAAAATATCAGTGATTGAGCAATTACCTCCCCCAGTCAATGTTAAGGGAGTTAGAAGCTTCTTGGGTCATGCGGGGTTTTATCGCCGCTTTATCAAAGATTTTTCTAAAATTGCTAAACCACTGACACAGCTTTTGCTCAAGGATGCCCCATTTATTTTTACTGACGAGTGTCTTGAGGCTTTTAACAGGATTAAGCAGGCTTTGATATCGGCACCCATCATATGTGCTCCCGATTGGAACCTTCCTTTCGAGATCATGTGTGATGCAAGTGACTTTGCACTAGGAGTCGTGCTCGGACAGAGGAAGGACAAGGTTTTGCATGCTATTTATTATGCTAGCAAAACCTTGGATGAAGCCCAAGTCAACTATGCCACCACGGAAAAAGAGTTTCTTGCTGTTATTTATGCTTTAGAAAAATTTAGATCATATCTAGTTGGTTATAAAGTTATTGTTTTTACTGATCATACAGCACTAAAATATTTGATAGCCAAGGCGGAATCAAAGCCAAGGCTACTCCGGTGGGTTCTCTTGCTCCAAGATTTCAACATAGAAATAAAAGATAAAAAGGGAGCAGAGAACGTTGTGGCAGACCACTTATCACGAATCAGGTATGATGAGGGTAAGGATTCTTCACCTATAGATGATTCTTTCCCTGATGAAAACCTATATGCAGTTGTAGAGCAACTCCCATGGTATGCAGATTTCGCTAATTATTTAGTTGGTGGTACTCTACCTCCTGACTTGTCTTATCAACAGAAAAAGAAATTCCTTTATGATGTTAAACATTATTTTTGGGATGATCCTTTTTTGTTTCGTGAGTGTGCAGATGGAATATTTCGCAGGTGTGTTCCCGAATGGGATGCTCATGGCGTTCTTACCGCCTGTCATACCTCACCTTATGGAGGACATCACGGCCCTAGTAAAACGGTGGCTAAGATTAATGAGTCAGGCTTTTATTGGCCTACTATGTTTAAAGATGCTAACACTTTTGTGCAGGCTTGTGAATCTTGCCAGAGGACTGGCAACATTTTGCGGAGGCATGAGATGCCCCAAACTGGGATTCTTGAAGTTGAAATATTTGATGTTTGGGGTATCGATTATATGGGGCCGTTCCCATCTTCCAATGGGAATAGTTACATACTTGTAGCCGTAGATTATGTGTCCAAGTGGGTAGAAGCCATAGCTTCACCAACAAACGATTCTAAGGTAGTCATCAAGCTCTTTAAGAAGATCATATTTCCCAGGTTTGGTGTTCCACGGGCTATTATTAGTGATGGGGGTACCCACTTCCATGAAAGACAATTGGATAACCTCCTTAAGAAGTATGGCGTATATCACAGAACAGGGCTTAGTTACCACCCTCAAACTAGTGGTCAAGTTGAGGTCTCTAATAGGGAAATCAAGGCGATCCTAGAAAAGGTAGTAGCCAAGTCAAGGAAGGATTGGAGTATGAAGCTTGATGACACACTTTGAGCATACCGAACAGCATTTAAGACACCGATTGGTACTTCACCTTATAGATTAGTTTATGGTAAGGCATGTCATCTTCCCGTAGAATTGGAGTACAAAGCCTTTTCGGCGATCAAAGAGCTTAATATGGATTCTAAGGCCGCGGGTAAGAAGAGACTTCTTCAACTCAATGAGTTGGATGAGTTAAGATTGTCGGCATATGATAGTGCGCGGATCTACAAGGAGAAGACCAAGAAGTGGCATGACAAGAGGATCTTACCAAGAGAGTTTGCACCGGGTGATTAGGTTCTTCTCTTTAATTCTAGATTGAAGTCTAGGTGGTCCGGTCCCTTCACTGTCACAAAGGTGAACAAGTTTGGTTCGGTGGAGTTGGTGAATGACAAAGGTGAAGAGTTCAAGGTAAATGGCCAAAGGTTGAAAGTGTATCATGAAGGTGCTACTATTAGAGATGTGGAGGAGACTCTCCTAACTCCACTTCCAACACGAGCTTCAAGGTGGTAAGAAGGTCGTGCGGGACCTAGATAAACCAGCGCTTTGCGGAAGGCAACCCGTATTTCATGCTTTTTAGGCTAGCTTCCCTTTTCCTTATTTTTGTTTTTTTTATTTTAGAGAGGCGAGGATGAGTGATATTTCACCAGTTAAAAGTGTTGTTGTACAGGTATGAATTTGACAGGTATAGAGACTTAGAAAAATTTGAAGAAGAAAAGAAATCGGATAACAAGGAGTGCAGCCGAGTTGAGCTCGGGCCCAATCAGGCGAGGCTCGCCCGATCGGGCGCGCAAGCTATCCAAGATTTCAGCCATATTTTCGCCCGATCGGGCGCGCAAGCAAGGTTGAATTCTGAGCTATTTTCGCCCGATCGGGCGAATTTTTGTGGAAAATCGAGTGAAGGAAAAGATATGTCGGGCGAAGCTCGCCCGATCGGGCGAGCAAAGTGGAGAAATTTTGCTTCGTGTTCGCGCCCGATCGGGCGCGCAACTGGAGTTCTGGAAAATCGATCTTTCACCCGATCGGGCGAAGCTTGCCCGATCGGGCGCGCCTTCAGCCACGACCCCTTTATTTTGTTTTCCCTTCTTTCTTTCCTCACTTTCTCCTTATTTTATCTTCTTCATTTCACTTTCTCTCTCTAAAACCTCCATTTTCAAACCTTCAACCTACACTTCAATTCAAGATCTCCGCCAATTCTTCCATCAAAACCCAAAAATTCTTACATATTCCAAATCCCCTCATCTTCCTCTACAATCTACACTAATTTTCCCCTACTTTCTCTCAAATTTTCTCAAACCCTAAGAGAGAGAAACCTTCAATTTCCTACTATTTTACAAGAAGATGGCCTCAAAACGTTCAAGGAATCAGAGGGGTGAGAGTTCGAGGGCACCACAACCAACGGTCAACCCGGATCTTCAAATTCCGGGATGGGATGAGGTTGTCATTACCTCGAAGGAGCAACGGGTAAGGATGGTCAACCTCATCGATCGCCAGGTAATCTCTACCCGTTTTATTCATCATCCCACACTTGTTAGATTAGGACTAGATAAATATTTGGAAAAATTGTTCAAAGGTATAGGCATGAGTGGTTTCTTTCAAATGTGCCATGATACATATGACTACTTAACATTGGAATTTATTTCAAGTTTTAATGTTATTAAAATGAATGCACTAATTACTCATGTACAATTCCGATTATTAAACAACGATGTGAGACTAACTCTTAAAGAATTTGGAAAGTTGTTTGTTTTAAAATCGGATAAACCAATTGAACCCTCTCAAGACCACACCGCCGTGGTCTATAAGAGGCTAACTGGGGAGGATTTAGTGAACCTTCAGCATGCCAAAGGGACGTGGATTCAACATCCCGTCCCAAAACTTTGGCAAAGATTTGTCGGCCTCACTATTTTTGGGAGGCATGAACCGGCAAATGTTAGGAGAGATGAATTGGAACTATTGGCATCCTATATAATTCCTACCGCTGAAAAATTGAACATACCCCATAGGATAGCCAATCACTTCCAAAGGGCGGCCAATGCGGCCGAGGCTAGTAGGTCTAGGGCACCTATTTACTTTGGGGGGTTAGTGACCCACATTGCTAGGAAACACCTAGGTTGGAACCCGGATGGGCATAGGAAAGTTGTGGGATCGAACCTCATGGACCTACCCTATTTAGGGAGTTTGAACTGGGTGCAACCTGTGGGGAGTGATACTTGGTGGATAGTCCACCGACAATCGGGTAGGAGAGACCAAGCCTTTACCTTACCCAACCCCGCCTTGACCAAATTTGAGAGGGGGAAGCCCTCTTATACTTTCGAGATAAATGGTCAAGGTGAGGTTCAACCACCTCACCCTTCACCACAACCCCACCATTCCCCCACTCACCCTTCACCACAACCCCACCATTCCCCCACTCACCATTCACCACACTACCAACCTCCTCCACCCTTCACCTATGGCATGCCCACTTCCTCGGTCGATTACAACGTCGACCCCAATGTCCCATATGACTTTTCGGCTTTTAGGAGCCAATTAGACCGCATCGAGACGGGGCAAGGGAGAGTTGAGGGTATGATGCAAAACCTAGACTCTAGGTTAAGCACCTTAGATGGGCGGGTTGGTTACATAGGGAGGAACCTAGGGAGGGGCCTTTATCCCATGTATGATGATTACGCCCGTCGGAGGGCTATTCCTCCCGATTCACTTACTCCCGATTGGTTCCAATACCCCCAAGGAGGGCATTCTCACCCCGGTGCGTATGGTACTTATGTGGACTACTCTTCGGTCCACGGATATGGGGGTGATGCTCCTTTTGGGGGTATGGGTGGGAATGTGGACCTTAACTACTTTGCAGGTGTTTCGGGGTATGGAGGTGGTGGCTCTAGTCATGGAGGAGTCGGTTCTAGCCACGGCGGGGGCTATTCGAGGATGGATGAGGATGAGGAGTATGCTATTCTCCCAAGTCAATGAGGGCATTGCTTGATTTGGCTTGGGGGGGTGTTCTTTCACTTAGTAATTCTCTTCCTTTTCTCTCTTTATTTGCTTTCTAGTATAGTTTTTATTTGCTTTCCTAGTGTAGTTTTTATTGCTTTCTTATATATGAAAAATACAAAAAAATTGAAAAATAAAAAAATTCAAAAATACGTTCCAATGAATTGTAAATCATGCTTCCCTGTGCCCCATACTTGAGAAAATTTTTTTTGATTCTTGGTATTTGATGATGAATATTGTGGATTTGTTGGTCATGATTTGAAGTTTGATTGCTTGGATTCCTAAACATGCGTCAATTTTGTCCAACTACTTGTGAATATAGTGCTTGACTAGTTGATTTGGTTAGGAAATGTGTGATAGTTCCATAATTCCTGGTATGTCAATGAATTTGAGTATTGATTTGCAACTATGAGTAGTGTATCATGACTTACTATTATGCACATGTGGAGGACGAAGGCATTTGTTCTTTTAGGTAGCCTTCAGATTTATTTAGATACATTTGTTCCCTTCTTGCTACCCATGTTGTTGCCTTGACTTTTTATTGTTTATAGCCACATTACAAGCCTTAATTGCCCCATTGGTTACTAGTCCCAAGCTTGGCTTGGGGGAGCTATTAGTGAGTGAGGTGAGGGAGTTTGTAGTGTGCACATTATTTGCACAATTTGGGTGGATTTTGAGAAGTAATTTATTCTTGATCATATTTTTATTTTGATGAGTTTAAAAGTTGTATATATTTGAGAAAAACAAAAGTGAGAAATTTTGAAAAAAAAGAAAAGTGAACTTCTAAGAAAAAAAAAAAGAAAAAAATGTTTGATGTTCAAATGTTCTAAGTGAAGGTTAATCAAAAGAAAATAAAGAAAAAAGTTGAGTTTCAATGTAAATATTCCAAGTTATGAGTTCAAAGTTTGTTATTCACTCTTGTTCCATATTATCATATTTTTATGAGTGAAATTGTGAGTGTTGGGATTGTTTATATTGTTTGGAGTATATTTAATGGATTGTTGTTGGAGTTGGTTATGTTGGAGATGTGTATGATCATTATTTTTTATCATGGGTTTATTAGGATTTGACTCCCTTTTAGCATAGCTTTTCTCTCACATAATCCCAAATTTATCCTACCTTTACCCTAGCCTTACATTACAAGCTTAAAAGACCTTCCGACCTTGTGCATAGAAGTTATGTAAATGTGAAAGTGTTGTTTATCAATGCAAGTTATGACTTGGCATATTTCGAGTCGACTAGTAGGATGAGCGTTCAATGTTTTTATACACACGAGAGTGTGAGTTGGGAGGGCATTGTTCACATAAAGGGGTTGGTTGGAGAGCGATCGAGTACATCCTTTACTCGCCACATAAATGAGAGTTGAGTGTGTGAGCACTAGTCTTGAATTCTATATGCTCTTGTGGTTTGCTCTACTTGACAATTGTTGGGGAGGAAGGGTGATTAGATGAATAAGATTGATTGATGTTGAAGCGTGTTCATTAGATTTGCCTTGAATCGTTGGTTTTTGATTTGATTATTGGGGTGAAGTATATTTTATATGTTCATTGATGAGTTCTTTGCTTAGGGACAAGCAATGGTTTGGCTTGGGGGAGTTTGATATGTCCATTTTATATAGTGTTTTACCCCCGACCCTTGGTCGTTATTAGTAGTGTTTTTGGCTCTTTCGGGCCACTTTTATTACTAATTTGTGTGTTCTAGTGTTTTCGTAGTTTTAGTTGTATTTTACAGGAAATTGCACTCTTGGAGCATTTTCCCGGGCTTTATGGATCGACTACGGAAGCTAGAACGACACGACCACTCTTGAAGCCCAGGATCGGTGAGAGCCGGTGATTAAGGGCTCGGTATGTGATACCGGGGCTATTGGATGAATTAATCAAGACCCGATGAGGAAATCCAGATTGGGCCGAGGAATCGAGCCCAATCGTAATCCAAGCCTCAAAGAAGAAGCCGGGCCCGATCGGGCAAGCATACGCCCGATCGGGCGAGTGCACGTAGAAGCAATCCTCAAGGAAGAAGCGCGCCCGATCGGGTGAGCGTAGGCTCGATCGGGCGCAGCATACCAAGCAAGGGTAGAGTGAAAAGGCGTGCCCGATCGGGCGGCCCTTCGCCCGATCGGGCGCGTGTTTTCTTAGTAGCTGATTAGTTTAGTTTTAATTCTTGTTTTAGGAGAGGTTTAAATACGATTATGTACGGAATTATTAGCTTACCTTCTTTCTTAGACTTTCTCTCTCTACTTAGTATTTTCTCTCTCTTAAATTCTCTCTAAACTTTTGTTCTTAATACTTCCTTTAATTCCAGATTTATTTTTGGTACAATTTCTTCCCTTTTAATTTCAGCTATTTTAATTGCTTTCTTGATTATGCTTTTAATTATTTACTTGATTCGCTTAGTTATGATGATAATTGAGTAGTTCCATTCTAGGGTTTATGGGGATCCATAATTAATATGAAGGGATAGTTTGTTATTATTGATATTTGATATTGCATGATAATTTCCTATTGAATTGTTTTAATTCTTTGCAATTAGATTATGAATCGAGCAGATGTAATTTGATTGTGAATGTTTAGCAATATTGAATTGATGAATCGAGCAGATGTTAATTTAATGTTAAAGGCTATTTTTAATAGGAACTTAGGTCTAGTAAATTGCGAGAGCCTATTAGATCTATGTTGATTAATAAATTGCAAGAGCCTGCTAATCATGTTATCTGTGCATTTTTAATTATTAATTACTTTGTTCTATCCCGGAATATTAATTATTGGTGAACCTGTGACCCTAGGCTTCCTTATTATTGTTTCTTTTCTCCCTAAACTTATTCTTCGTAGTATAGAATTCATACCTAAAATTATTGGTTACTTAAATAATTTAGATTATAATAATTAATTAGATTTAAAAAGAATTGTTTCCCTGTGAAGTTCAACCCTACTTCCCTATCTACTTTAGTTAAAGGATTTAGGTATTTACTTTTGATTAGGGGATACGACTTTACCCTGTCACTCCCTATAGTTGATTTGACACTGCTAGTGAGTTTTTGCTACATCCATGTGAGGTTCATTGTTTTTCAAGCCTTCAACCTATTTTTTATGAACGGCGTGGATCCTTGACTATTGCAGACCTAATCTATAAAGCTTTATTTATGATCATTAAACTCGAGACTGAGCTATCTAGGGAGGACAAAGGCATCTTTTCGGGGTGGTATTTTAAATTTTTAGGATAGTTTGTTTCATCTTTGTTTTTGGGTTTACATTTGCCTTCTTGCAACCATTTGAGCCTATAACCTTCTTTTCAAGCCACATCTTTAGATCTTTGGCCTTTTGTTTCATTTTCTTTCTTTTATTGTTTTTGTGAAGCAATTGATCATTCTTGATGCAGTTTGTGGTGGAGAAGTTGGGATATTTGGTTTCTTTGAAGCAAGTTTGTGTTATGTTTTCAATGTGAATAATGGCAAAAGTATTTGAGTAAAACCCGTCCTAAGTTATAAAAGGCATGGACTAATAAGTGCAAAATTGAAAAAGCCGTCCAAAGTTAACAGAGGCGAGGACAAAGCACTATTAATCTAGAAAAAAAATCCAAAAATATTTTGATGTGAGTATTCTCCCTTTTTGAGCATTGAGGACAATGCTCCATTTAAGCTTGGGGGGAAGCGTTCTCACGCTTTTTGTGTATATGTTTGTGATTTATAGCTTTGAATAAGCTTGGGGGTGTTGTTGTTTTTGTTTGGTGATTACTTGGTTATGGTGTAAAGAAATGCGTAAATCTTTGCTTCACAATTTAGGTAAATCGCCAAATATTAAATTTTAGCCTACCTTCACCCTTTATGCCTTACGTTACAACCTTTGGGAAAGCCCTTTTGACCTAGAAGTTGAGTCACTATTCGGGGGAAGGAATCATGGGTCATTGCCTAAGGAAAGTGGATGCATAGTCAAGCTGTCGAGTAGCCTAAATAAATCTCTTTTTCCGGTTCCTTCGAGGAATCATTGGGATGCTCACTAAGGGGAGATTTGAGACTAGTGGGGAGAACGCGGTAAGATTGATTAGGATGACCGTGGATTGAGATGTCTAGTTCCTATGCTTAGCATACCCTATGTTTCAATCAACCTTGGATATCTTGGAACGTGCATACCTTGATTGCTTGAGAAAGATGTTCATTCATTTGTAGTGTAGTCTGTTTGTAAGTCCATTTCGCAAAGGTTTTGTTTTCCCTTTTCCCTTTTCTTTTCTTTTCATGGTTTTGCCTCTTGGATGTTGGGGGAGAGTTATGGGTAAACTCTTAGGATCCCCTTACGAGAGCATCACTCGTCCTCTAGGGCAATCTAGGGGTTTAAATGGCTTGTTGTAGCTAAAAACAACTGTGATTCCTGCGACAATGAGTCTTACTGTATATTCTCATCTTGAGTCTCTCTTTTCTTTTTGAATAAGTCTTTAATCCTTATTCTTTCTTGATTTGTTTTGCTCGAGGACGAGCAAAAGTTTAGCTTAGGGGAATTTGATGAGTGTCATTTATGGCACTCATTTGGCTTTTTTTAGGATGATTTTCATGCTCTTTTATAGCTTTTTTCTTTAGTTTTCCCTAGTTTTGTTCTTTATTTCTTTAGTTTGTGCTTTGCTTAGTTAGTTTTATTTCTTTGTGCATTTCGTTGTTTATTTGGTCTTTTTCCCTTTTATTTGCTTGTTTTCATGTATTTTCAGGTTAGGATCGTGTTTTAAGGATTCCCGAGCCTTCCTCTCATATTTCTCATAATTTTGGAAGCCTCTTTCTTGTCATTTGGAGCTCAAGTTTAAAGGAATGCAAGGAGCAAGTTCATGAGATCAGTGCATGCATGCGGTGGGGGCATCATCTTTGGCATGAACCCACCAAAAGAACCCTTTCAAGACAGCCTACCTTAGTGTTCATCATCATCACCAAGACGAGCGCACGAGGATGAGCTAGGACGAAGAAGATAGAGCTCCCCTACTGCCAGGTGCGGGCGCGCACGAGGGTGGTGCGGCCTCGCATCTAGGTGGCGCGGGCGCGCCTGATGCGGGTGCGAGCGCGCCTTCAAGGGCCCCTATTCCGTACCCATTTTCTCGCGACCGCGCCTCTCCCTTGTTGCGACCGCACATTCTGGGGTTTCTTTTGGATGATCTAACTAACTTTTCTCTTGTTAGTTTTACTATATATAGTTTTTCCTTCTATTTTTAGAGAGAGAATGATTAGAATAGAATTAGAATTAGTTTTAGATCAACTTAGAGAGATTTTTAGAGAGAGAAACTCTAGGTTTTAGTGAGAGAATTTCATGGTGGATTGTTGATGATTGGAGATTTCTCCATTTCCTTTTATCTTTGATCAAGTTTGTAAGGATTCCTTTTCTTTAATTCAATCTTTGGTTTGATCTTTAGTTTGCTTTCAAGTTTGATTGAAGTTTGATTGATTTGTGATTTGATTTTAGTTTGTTTAATTTGATCATGATGAATTTGTTGTTTAGTTTTGTTTTGATCTTGATGTCTATGGATTGTGAGTAGTTTGATTGCTAGGGTAATGGTGAAGCATATATGAGTAATGAATTGATGTTAATTTGGGGAAATTGATGGAGTTGATGATGTGATTAAATTGGTTAATTGATTATGTGCATGTGTGTGTTTGATTTAGGCTTGATCACCCTAGTAATTCACACTAGATTGCATTGTAGGTTCACAATGATACGGACCATTGTTTTGTGGCTTGCATTTAACGATTGAGGTGTCTTGTGACATTCCTAGCTAGAGTTTATCGTAGTTGACACTAGTTAGACCTCTAGGAAAATAGCTTGATATGCTCTTTTGGTTGCATGATTGGTTTTCCCTTGCATCACTCGACTTAGTCAACTCTTTCCCTATTAGCGGAATCCGTTACAAGTATATGTGGATCCCGAGCCCTAGTGTTTATTACATTTGTTTCAACCTAGCTTGTTTAGTTGTTTAGCATTCACACCCTTACCTAACCTTTCCCGAATAGCTTGACTTGACAATATAAGATCGCCCTCCATTCCTTAGTGGTTCGACCCTTGACTTACCATTATACTTGTATAAGGGTGTATTGAGAGATTACAAGTTTTGTTTAGCCTAGTGTAGGGTTAGTTTCAACGACCTAGTCTGACCCTTGCCAGGTTCAAGTTTAGGGTAATGCTTTAAATACTCCCTACAGCTATGCACAAGAGATTTATCCCTTGAGGTGTCCTTTGTGGAGTTCTCCTTTGATGAGCACATACTTTGAGGCCAGGAGCCTCAAAGCACTGCGTGCCCTTTTATCAGTATTAGGATGGTATTCTCCCTTCGTCACGTAATTAAGGATATCTGTATACCATGGCTCTTCATCTTCTTCTTGTGCTTCTTGTTCATCATCAAGTGTGTGAACATAAGCCGGCTCATATCTTCTTTCTATGGTCAATGGCATTCTAATTGTGTCAGTTGGAATTTGCATAATTGACGCTAATTTAGCCAGTGCGTCGGCAAACTTGTTTTCTTCTCTAGGCAAGTACGTATATTCCACTTCATCTAGTTGCTCTGTGAGTGTCTCCAGATGAGCTTGATTAGTGACGAGTCGCGGTATATTTTGAGTTTCGTAATTCCAAGGGCCATAGTTGTTTCTAATCCCAAGATGCATGCTTCATATTCTGCAGCGTTGTTCGTGACATCAAAGTCGAGCTTCATGGAAATCGGGATGTGTTTTTCGTTGGGTGATACGAGCAAGACTCCTACACCACAAAATTTTTGGTTCGAAGCTCCATCGAAATAGAGCGTCCAGCTATCATCTTCGGTCATGAGTAGATCTTCATCAGGGAAATCATACTCCTCTTCTTCTTTCTCAACTTCTTCTAGTGGAAATCTTCTAGGAAGTCAGAAACTGCAGAACCTTAAATAGCCTTTTGTGGTACGAATTTTAAGTCAAACTGAGCAAGGTTAACTATCCACCTCGATAATCTACCATTGAGTGTTGCTTTTTCAAACAAATACTTGAGAGGGTCCATCTTGGATACGACATGCACTGTATGAGTGAGCATGTAATGTCTTAATTTTTGCGCAGCCCACACGAGTGCAGGACACAACTTCTCAAGTGGTGTCTACTTGGTTTCATAACCCTGAAGCTTTTTACTCAAGTAGTAGATTGCATTTTCCTTAATTTTGATCTCATGTGCTAGCATTTCCCCTATTATTTCTCTTGTGACCGTAAGGTAGAGTCGAAGAGGGAAGTCAGGCATTGCTGGTGCTAGCACGGGTGGGTTTGCCAAGTATTCCTTGATCTTGTTGAAAGCTTTTTGACAATCGTCATCCCATGTAACTGGAACGTTCTTCTTGAGCTTCTTGAATATAGGTTCACATAACGCATTGAGTTTGGATATGAACCTACTTATATATTGCAATCTTCCGACAAAACCCCGAATCTCCTTCTCAGCTCAGTCTTGAGTGGTGGCATGGCCATGATTGCTTTGACTTTTGTAGGATAAATTTTGTTTCCTCGAGAACTGATCACATAGCCAAGTAGCTTGCCTGATGTAACTCCGAATGCACATTTTGCTGGATTCAACCTCATATTATATTTGCGGAGTCTCTTAAAGAATTTGCAAACTGCAATGATGTGACCTGGCCGATGTTTTGATTTGACGATCATATCGTCAACATATACCTCCACTTCTTTATGCATCATATCATGTAATAATGTTGTGGCTGCTCTTTGGTAGGTGGCACCCGTGTTTTTAAACCCGAATGGCATTACCGTATAATAATATGTACCCCATTGTGTGATGAATGTGGTTTTCTCCATGTTTTCCTCGGCCAATAATACTTGATTATATTCAGCGTAGCCATCCATGAATGATAGGAGTGCATGGTTTGCTGTATTATCGACCAGAATGTCAATGTGAGGTAGAGGGAAGTGATCCGTGCCATTTATGGCACCTTTAGGCTATGTTTTCTTTATATTTCTATGCTCGTTTTTAGTCTTTTATGTCGTGTTTTTAGAGAATAATCCTCGAATTGCGTGTTTTTGTGTTAGTTTAGAGAAATGCGTGCTTTTATTGGTTTTCTTATCATTTTATTCATTTCTCGGCTATTTCTCTCGCTTCTCCGTTTCTTTATATTGTTTTTGTAGGTACGTCGAGTTCCCACGGATTTAATAATCAAGGAGGGAGCTCAAGTGAATTCAAGGAATTCAACGGAGCCAAGTTAGGGAAGCCAAGAACGCAAGTCAAGCCAATCCAAGAAACAAAGGAAAATAAAGGCTTGCCAAGTATCAAAAAGGACCTTTGTGCATTGTTTCAGCCGTATCTCGAGTTCTACAAATCAAATTGAGATGATTCAAGTTGGGTTGGAAACTAGAATTGAAGATCTTTCCAATGATAGGTTGCACGCCTTCATTAAATTCTTAGATTGTGAGTTACAGCCTTCCAAAGTTGGCCTTGCAAATCTGTCGTGGGCTGTCCGCGAGCGTGGGGATGCCGCAACCTATTTCTGCCCATTTTCGACCAGGAACTTGGAGAGGGCAAGCCACGGGAACCCCGCGGGCGCGGACGATTTCTCCGCGGCCGTGGCTTTCTGGGTTTTACTCGCGATTTCTTCTTTTTCCTCCTTTTGTATATATAGTGTACGACCTTCTTTATTCTTCATACATGAAATACCTTAGTTTAGAATAGTTTCTCTCTCCTCTAAGGAGGATTAGATTAGATTAGGAGTTCCTCTCTCTAGATTGGGAGTAGTTTTAGAGAGAGAAAGTGAAGGATTTCAATGGTGATTGAGAGATTGAAGATACAAGGGTGACAATTGTGTTCAAGGTCTTCTCTATTATCAATGAGCATTCTTAACTCTATCTCACCTTATTGCTTTGTTTAATTTCATGTTTGTTTGGTTTAATTTTGATGTTTGATGCTCGATTAGTGTAATTGTTCTTGATATTTTGTTGATTCTTGATTTCCATAGTTGTTAGTTGATAGATGATGATTCTTGAATAGTTGTTTGGCTAGGAATTGGGTGAAACTTGTATGATTGATTAATTGTGATTAATTTGGGAATTGTGTTGATTAGTGAAGGTTTGCATGTGTGTAATTCAATTAGGCCTTGAGAATTATGCTAGATTGTATTGTAATAGCTATTGACACGAACAATTGATTTAGGAATTGCTATTATCGATTGGTTTTGATTGTGATTCTCTTTGTTTGTTATTCATAGTGAACCCTAGATTAACAATTAGGAGATAACACTTTGATTCCAATTGATTGCTCTTATCATTAGTCTTCACAACCTTTGATTGGAATGCTCTTCCCAAGTTGTTGCAATTAACATGATTACATGTTGATCCCCGTTCCTAGTGTTTTATTTCTTTGGTTACTTGTTTTGTTAGTTGTTAGTATTCTCCCTTTACCTTTGATTTCGACCTAGCTTAGGCGCATAATTGAAAGTGCTTGAACATTACCGTTCCTTTGGGTTCGACCCTTGACTTGCCTCTATACTCGTATTTAGGTTTGTTAAGTGTTTATAAATTTAGTTTGACCGAGGGAAGATTAGATAACGACCTAGTTTTCCTCTCGTCAAAATGGCGCCGTTGCCGGGGAACGGTGTCTGTGTTTGAGTGTTTTTTATTGCTTGAGTCTAGGTATTTGTATATACTTTTCTAATATTTGATTTTTGTTTGTTTTGTGAAAAAAAAATTGCATGTCTATAATTTCCTCAATTTGAAAATGAGCCTTTTTCTGAATATTTCAATAGGCTAGAGGGATTTTTATATTATAATTGTTGTAGTCTTTGGGAGGCTTGTGAGATTTGTTATTTTAGTTTGAATGAGAAAACTAGGGATAAAGTTGAATACATGCATAATGGTTAATTTAGAGCATTGTCAATTGATGATGCTTGGGATTTTAATGTTTGGTTTGCTAGGGATGTTTATGATAGGAATAATCATGATTCTAATATTGATATACAATGTGTTGATTCTTCTAATATTAGCATGAATTCCCATGACTTTTCACATGATTCCTTAAGGGAACCTAGAACACATGATTTCAACTTTATTTCTCCTTTTGTTCATGATGATGAAGTGCATGCTCAAGTTAATGCTAATGGTGTGTTTCAATAATCTTCATTATTTACCATGCCTTCTTGTGATGTGCTTAGTTCCCTTGATGATGAATCTCAGGTGTTTGATTGTGCCCCCACTCTCTAATGCGATTTATATGCTCATGACCTTAATGTTGATTCTTTCAATCTTGGTTGTACTTCTTCTTCTTTTCTTGTTGAGCCTCAACCTTCTACATCTTTTGAATCTCTTGTTGATATATTTGAGTCTCAAATTAGGTGCATTGAGCTTGATAATGAGCTTGGGCCTAGTAAGGAGATGATTCTTAATTCTATTAGAGGTCAATTAGAGATAATAAAAAAGAATGAGGAGCATATTAAGGAGGAAAAGAGAAGAGGAGAAGAGTTAGAAAGCGAATTGTCATCCTTGATGCTTGTTTGTGAAAAATCCCAATTTAATGAGTGTGTTGAGGATAATGATGATGATTTTGAGCAACCAAGAGAGTGTGAGGATCCCATTGGTGATCATTTGAATGATGGTGAAGGAGTTGAGAATGAAGAGATTGTTGATTTTAAAACTCCTAACCCTTCTTCCCATCTTGATGAGCCTCAAGTGCATGATTGTGATTCTTCTATCCATGAGTATTTGGACTCGATTGAGGTTATGAACAATGTGTTCTTTGAGTGTCAAATGAAAACCCATATCCTTTTGAGTGAGTTAATTAAGAATTCTTCATGGGAGAGAGATGAGTTTGAAATGAATTTGCATCCATTCATGCATGGCTTTGAGACTTTAGGCTTTAAGGAAGTTAAGGGAGTTGTTGTTCATGGTTGTAGTGAAGGGGATTATGTAGTTCCTCTTGGAAGTTGGATGTTTGAGGGAGATGATGATCATGAGTGTTCTTCTTTTGAGGATTCTATGATTGATTTTCATGCTCTTATTGGTGATTTGAGGCATGGTGGTTTAGAAGAGTTCATTGGTGAGACCATAACCCCTATTTCCTCCTCTCATGTCCCTTTTTCAAGCAATTTCAACCATATTCCCTACAATCCTATATCTCTCCCTCCCTTTGTCAATGAGCCTATGTGGACCCCCTTGTCTATGATGATTTGTATGTGGCTCATTTGTCCCAAATTAAGGAAAACGGTGATGTTGCCACCAAAAATTATTGTGAGAAGAGTTTGCCTTCTTCTTCTTTTTCTTTTACCTTTTCTTATTTTGTTGAGTTTTCTTTTGATTCTTCTTCCTTCTCTTGGCATGCATCTCTCTCCTCATAGGTGTGCACTAAGCTTGTTGCATGCCTTATTTTTGTCATGTGCACACTTGCTTTCATATGAAATGTTTATTAGTGCATTTGACAAGCTCTTGCGTTCGTTGCAATATTATTTTACTAGAGCGGTCAAGCTTGGACCTTAAGCAAGCCTTTCTTGGGAAGTAACCCGTGTTTTATTACTTTCATTTTCTTTTCTTTTTAGAATAGATTTTCTGTCATGGAAATATTTGTGCGCCTTTTTCTAGGTACATGACTTGATATACTTTGGCGCTTCGATTTGGATCAAGAATCAAGAAAGGTTGACTCCGATATTTGCTAGCATATGTTGATAAGGTTCAATTCTTGAGGAAATTAGTTTTGAAAGGTTTAATTGGGTCATTTGCGGGTATTTACAGCCACCTAATATCAGGTAATATCCTTCCTTGCTCTTTCTCAAGTGGATGAGGAATTGTTGGACATATATGTTAGTTTGATTGGATTAATCTCCTTGTTTTCCCCTCCCATGGATTATTTGATTTATGTTTGAGCATGTTGTCTCATTCAAGCTTGGGGGAGGGTATTCTATCATGTTTGGTGGGATGTTAATTCATATATGTCATGCACCTTTGTATATGCCTTTCCATGTTCTTTTATTTTGAAAACTCCAAAAAGATTTTTGTTTCTATCAAGGCAAATTTGCAACGTGTCTTGTTTTGTTCTTGTTTTGGACATAATAACATTTGGACTTGTAAACTTGAATGCTTTTCTTCCTAAGTGGTAGTGTTGTGCACGGTTTGAGAGTACGCTTGGTTGATTCTAGGATAAAGCATGCTTAGGTAGTTTTCTAGAACTAGGAGGATCATGAATCCGGATTCTACTTGTATGTGGCATGATTGGTAGTTGCTCCCTATAGTCGATTTGACAACCATAGTGAGTTTTTTGCTACATCCGTGTGAGGTTCATTATTTTTCAAGCCTTCCACTAAGTAACCACGCCTTGGGATGCAATCGCCAACTACTACGCCTTGAGAAGTGTGCATCAATCGACAATTTTTCTCTGTCTTGGGAAAACTTGTCCGAAAATTATTGGTCTCTTCATCTTGAGAAACTTGTTGTGCGAGCCGTTCGTGCCTTAGGACATAATCATTTTTTTTTAAAATCAAAGTTGTTTTATTTGACAACCTCCACATCTTAGGGAGCACCGTCCAAGATTGCTTCGCCTTGAATTATCTTCTCAAATAGGGTGACGACTTCTGCAACCTAGGGAATGTCGTCAAAGACCACTACGTCTTGAGCCATCTTGTTCAAATTTTCTCATCTCCTCGCCTTGGAAGTGATAGCTTTGCATGTCTTTGAAAATTTGCGTATTCTTTCTTAGATCTTTGTAAAGATCACTTGTCCGTCTAGGACTTAGTGCACCTGCATATATGTTCTGGACTGCAAGACTTTTCTAATGTTTTTCTTATGGTTGACCTAAGGTTTGTTGTGCTTGACATTATGATTGCTTTGACTTGTAGTTGACTCAAGGTGATTGACACATGTGTTAGACTCAACTCAGTGTAGGCTAATAATGTAAGCTAATAATGTAGGGATCAAGCCCCCAAGTCTAGCTCTAAATGGATAACGATGGGCATAGGAAATCCCTTGAAATGATCAATTATTAATGTAAATTGAATGTGAATGAATACATTTTTATTACGGTCGCACCTCGATGTGACGTTGCCTACGTATCCGTTAGGAATCAGGCCGAACGTAGCACTAGCCGAACCTTGCACAAGTGTGTGTATACCTCAAAGAGGTCTTTTAAGGGTTGTAAGGTGGTTAGGCTAAAGGTTGAAGAATAAGGGGATAAAGGCTCAAGACCCTAAGAAAGCCCCCAAGGTGTGCAACCTTACTTTTGAAATCTTTATATTATTATGCTTGAGGTTTCTCACTTTCGAACTCTCTTTTGTTTATTTTTTCTTTGCTCTCTTCTTTTTTTTGCTTTTGCATTTTTTGATAAGTTTGGTCAATCCCGGTCATGCGGTCTATCACTCACTTGGCATTCATTGTAATCCCCCGTATTTTTAAATAATTTATAAATGAAATTTTATTTCAGTTATAATGTTTATTGGTATTTTTTCCGGAATTTAATTTCAAAAGTTTCAAATTTTTAATTTGGGTCGAAAATTATTTTAGTACAAGTTATTATATGTACCTTCATTCTATAATTCATGTCCAAACAAACAAAACCAAACTCACTTTACTTACTTGATTGGCCCATTAATTTTAAGAGGCTCAATCTTAATACTTACCCTAAACAACCCTCTCTCTTATAAATACCCCATTAATCCCTAAAATTTTCCCCACACTAAAAGGTTAGTAAATTTTCTTCTCTTTATTTTTTTCCCTTATTTTTCTTTTCCTTTATTTTTCTTTTCTTTTCCCTTTTTCTTTTCTTTTTCCTTCTTTCCCTTTCCTCCTCCTCCATGTGAGAAACTCTCACTGCTGCCCCTTGTTCATGGCTGCTGCCACCAGCCGCCACCCATCTGACCGCCAACGACCACCAGGCAGCCCAACCGTGGCTCCTCCTTCTTCCTCCTTTGTTTCATTACCTTGCTTAATTTTAATTCAATTTGTTTTGGGATTTGATTTTGTAGTATAAAGATTATATTTTTAGTATCAAAAATCATGTTTTTGATAGTTTAAACTTATAATTCAAGATTATAATTGTTGTTTTAATTTTCAGATTTTATGAATTATAAACCTAGGGTTTTAATTTGTTTAAATTGGGATTTTAGGGTTCTTATGAATAATTAATTTGGGGCTTTTGTTCGTATTGTATTTCTATTGATTAATTAGGCATAAAAACATGTTTTTAAGGAAGTTTAAGAACTTTTAATCTAATTTATATTGCTGGAAATTTTTTTAAGTGTTAATTTGTGATTATTGGTTGTTTTCTAGGAGGTGATTTTTCTCTAGGAGACTTTTAAGTGATTAAAAGTGGCACAAAGGATTGTTTATACGAGGTACGTACATGTCTAGTTCGTTGTAAGTAGTTATGTTTAGGTACCAAAAGGAATGAACTTAGTTTCATGTTTAGGGAACTCTTGTATGGAAATTGTTTGGCTATACATTGAATTAATTCATGTGCTTTTGTTTATGAGACATGTTTTGGTAAATTGATTATGTTTGTATGGAATTATGGATGCAAACATGTTGAATTATATTGGATTAATTGTTTGTATGGAATGTTTATACAAGCATAATTTTATTGGATTGGTTTGTTAACCACATTTGGATTATTAAAGGATTGGAATTGAATGGTTTAAGTGGAATGAATTTATTAATTATTTCACAAGGTCGTTATTTATTTTATTTATTACTTAATCATGACTTGTTAGTATGTTGAGTAAAGGTGGATTAAGCTGAATGGCTAGGTGAGTTGACTATGTTCAACAATTTTTGGATAATTTGGAAGTTTAATGGAATTAAAGGTCAACTTGCATTGTGATGTGATCACCATTGTCCTAAATAATATTAAAAGTGAATTGATGTATGATTGTTTTTTATGGTCTTCTTGAATGAGTCGGCTATAAATTAAAATTGTAATCACGAAAAGTGAAACATGGATGAGCAATAAAACTCTAGAAAGCGTGCACTTCTAGTATTGACAGTTATGGATTGGGGTACACGGTGGTAGTCCGTGGCTTTCCGAGGTTTGTTTGATCAACATGTCCTATTTTCTTTTGGTATTTACATTTTATTTTATATTGAAAGTTAGATGAGATCCTAGACTAACTTTGTGAGAATGGAGTCGCGCCCATTCTTGCATTGCACTAAAATTTTATTTTAAATGGTCATTTGGGACCAAAATGATTTGGTTGATTGGACAACCTCGTCTATTCCTTACTCCAAAATAAATTAATTAAATTAAATATAAAGAGTAAAGTGTTTGGAATTTGTTAGTAAGTATGTTGGGTCAATTAAATTGTTTAAGTGTGGAGTCTTGATTAATGAATTCGAGTTGTATGTTTATTTACTTTAATTAGTTGAGCATGCCAGGTTTTGTGCTTCGTAGCTTGTATGTACATAGCTTTGCTAATTGCGTGCTTTTGTGTGTTTTCTTTTGGTCATGGCCTTCGCCTTTCAATGACCCTGTGATGATGCAATTATTACACTTGTATTATTAGGGACCAGTATTGCACAGGTTAGCTTGATGATGTGAAATTCGGAGATTTGACATACGTATTGTCAAGGGATTGGTGTGATTGAGAGTATTCGATTCTTGTGTTGAACTCATTTAGGCTTTGCTATTCATTTATGTTTTGGATTTTGATAATTGGTTTGGTTTTGAATAAGGGCCTTATATGGTTCCAATTTGTAAGATTTGACTTATTGGTTTTCTAAACTATGTTATTTTAAAGACTTATGTTTGGTTTTCCCCTGCGATACTTTGATAAAGCCTTAACGTTTAACACGTGGCGGTAACATGCCAATGGTTCTCCGCTATTTTATTTAAATTAAGTGGTTTGGAAAAGGGAGAATTATTGGGGTGTTACATTCATGTTTCTCAAGCATGGTACCGAGCACTCGATAAGAGACGCGATCTAAGACGTGTTCATATCAGAAACATGTTCATATCAATGTCATTGGAACACTTGCCCTTTTACACACTTTTATTATTTTTGCTTTTTTGAATTTTTGTGTTCTATGTGAAATCACTCAAGCTTTCGTACTTAAAATTTGCATAAGTTGCTCACTATCCCATCTCAAGGTTAAATAGGTGTGGGTTGAAAAGAAATGTCTATTAGTAGATGAGGCTCAAAGTGGTTTATCAAGAAATGTTTGTATATTTGAAAGGTTAAAGGTGATATGATGTGGCTACAAGGGGTGCCTCTAATCACTGGTATACCTTGTGCTTAGTTCTACATGGATTTTTTTTTTTTTTTTTTTGGCAATGCGATAATCATATGCAAGAAAAGAAATGCTCATCTTATTAAAAGGTAAAAAGGAAAAACCTACAAAATAAGATCTATGGAAAATAAAAGGTGTCAATGCTAGACTTATTGGGGAAAGGATGAATAACAGAAATAGAAAAAGAGGTCACGAACTCTTGTCATTGAAGCTCACCTTTTGTCTTGTGCCTTATCATCACTCGCTCTTCTTTCCAGCTGGAGGTATGGGAAGCTTGTTAATATCTATCAAATGTTAGATGGCCTCTTTTAGTTTCCAACAACTCTTAGTAGTATGTCCCATACCTTAATGGTACTTGCAATGAGCGTCAGCATTCCAATTGGATGACCTATTTTCGGATGCTAGATCTTGAAGAGGTCTAATAGGAGCGATGATTCCTTCGGCATGGAGTCAATCGAAAGCGGTATCGTAGCTTATCCCAATGGAGGTGAACTCTTTCCTTAGTTGTTTCTTAGGTCTCTTACTATCCATGGCTAAGACTTCATTGAGGTCAAAGGTACTAAAATTGTTACTTGAGTGGGCGTTTTTGGAAGAAGAAGGATTGTCGTTCTTCTTTCCTTTCCAGCCACTATTGCTGCTATTGTTAGTAGCTTTTTGTTTTGCAAGATCATCTTCAATTTCGATACCTTTGTCATAGACGGCCTTGAAAGTATTCAAACTATGTTGATTTTTCAAATGCTTCAAATACTTGTCTTGAAGGTTCTTAGTTAACATCCTTACGGACTCCTTTTTCAGTAGGGACTTCAATCATATTAGAGAAAGTTTCCTTCCACTTGTTGAAGAAGGAGGTAAACACTTCGTTTTCTTTTTTATTTAGCATCTCAAGTTGTCTATGGTCAGTTTCAACTTGAATATTATATTTATATCTATGAATGAAAGCGTTCACAATAGCATCCCAAGTAGAGGTTTTTTCTTTGTCAAAGGAAAAGAACCATTGTCGACAAACAGTTTCAAGAGATAAAGAAAACAATGAATGAAAGACTTTCCTATTAATCCTTTTAATATTATATATGGTCTCGAAAGCCCTTAGGTGGAAGTAAGAATTGTCTGTCTCCTTGAACCTAGGGATATCGTTGGCATTGAAATTCCGCGGAAGATGCTCCTTGTCCACTGAGACCCCTTGTGAGCTAATGCCCTGGAATCTATAGTCATTGGAGACTTTGCTCAAGCTTTCTTGCATGAGCTCCATTTGTTGTTGCTTCACAGGGTCATTGATTTGAACAGCCATAGGCTTCATCAATTCAGTTAAGTTGGCCACGTCCTTCCTATGTTCGTTGACTTCTTCTTGAGACGCCATTATCTTCTTAGCTTTTATTTTTAGACTAATTGGTTAAAAGTAGCACTTGAACAAAGGTGTTGTCCTTGATTAATCACCTTTCCCTCCTTGATCAAGTGCTATGGAAAGGGAAATTGGGTACTTTTTGTTAATTATTTTACTTTAACACTATTCAACATGCAGTAGATGGAAGGACGTAGGAACAAGGAAGGATGTGATATGGAGAAAACATGTAGAGAATGGAAAAGACGATGTAGATGGAGAGGTATGAAAGAATTAGGAGTAGAATGTATCCTAATCTTAATTAAGGACTAAACATAACTATAATCATTGATAAACTCGTTAAATCGATTAAGTAAACAGATTAATTAAACTCGTCATGAGGAATCGAGCAAAAACATGGAACTTCACTGGAGCAAAAGGACTGTCGCCAAAAGTTAAGGATCAGCGCCAGACGACAGCATTGTCGCCTGGCGCTAATTACTATCGTGTGGAGCTACAATCCAAACCTGTGCGCCATTGCTGGAACATTGATCTGGGATTGTTTCCAGTATTTTACTTTAATTGGACAAGCCTAAGTGGTACTAAGTTAAGTTCGATCAATTTATTTAGACTTTAATCATTTATATTAATTAATTAATTAATTTAGCAAAGTCCTTTAGTCATTAATTAGTTCATTTAAAACTCATTCACAAGTCAATCAAACGATTAGTGGAAACACATATAGGTTCTGCACAAGCAAATAATGCACAAGTAGTCAAATAGTCACAATATGATGCAATGAGATTGTAACCTAGCCATGGCTCTAGTTCTCTAAAATTCAAGATATGGGTTAGACAAAGAGGGTCCATGGTTATGAGTCCAGATGCACCGCGCGGAAGCCTTACCTTTGGAAGGGTTGGCGCGAGAGGATGGGACCCCGCGAGTTAAACTCGCTTCAATGGTTTGGTGTATTCAACAAACTCGAATATACCCTTCGTTACCAGGAGCGTTCGATTGGGTAGATGGAGCGTGAATTTCCAAAGGGTTATGGCCATATGTAGAACACATATGGGTTTCATAAAAAGGGAAAAACTCAATCGAGAAGTAAAACCGATCAAACAGTATTAGAAACTAGTAAAAACATAGTGTAGATTTCTTGCTCAGTATTGAAAGAATTCAACGTGAGACAACAGTGCCTGTCGCCAGGCGATAAAGCCATCGCTTGGCGATGGCGCTATTTTCTTAGAGCTAATTCGTACATGCCTCGGCAGCTTTCTAGTCTTGAATTTTTCAGTTTTATCGCAGCGTAATTTTGACTTTAGTTGTGAAAGATATTTCCCTAATTTCCTACGTGTAAATATCCTATGTTATTGACGCATTACAGATGGTCTTTCCAATGCGAACCTTTTTATAATTCTGCCAATCATGTTACTAAAAATTATGCACATGAAATACTTAGAACTTTTCGTGTCTCATCCACTCATTCTAAATTATTGCCAAAATAAGTTGTAGGACTTAAAATAAAAAAAATGCTCCCCAGTGGAGTCGCCAAAAAACAGTAGGGAATATTTCAAGAATCCCACAATTGATCCCCACTATGATCATACACTTAAGCATGGTGGCGTCCAAAGAGAAGGAAGCTATAGTAAAAGAGTTGCCAACAAGTTTTAGGAACTTGTAAACCGTTCACAGGGTGAAGGTTACACCCCTTCACGATCCATGAGATCGTTAACTCTAATAGATTGGGAGAACCATGACTGGATGTTCGGGGATGAAGGTACAAATCCAACTTAAAAGAGATTGAATCTGTCCTAAAAATAGGCCTTTACTTTATTTTTCTCGTATTCATGTGTGCTTTCTAAGCAACATAAATCCAATAGATTAACCCTAAACTTGTTTAATCTATGTTGGTTGAATGTAATGCACAAACAAAACTATTATTGGTGATCACTTGAATTATAATAAAAATAACTTAAACATGATTATTAATTATCTTATTAAGCTTGCTTATAAGTGTTTTGGGTAAAAATACCCTGTCCATGTGGACTAATCAGAGAGGGCCTAGGCAGTCCAATTGGACCAATTTCCAAATGCTTCCCAGAATTGCGGTCTTCAAGGCCTAATTCCCAAGAACGCCGCAAAACGGTGTAGGCTACCAAATCTAGGTCAAATGACCTAAGAAGGGGCACTTCCCCAATGACCCTATAAATAGGGAGATATTCCCCAATTTTGGGACACATTCAATAATTTATTACACCTACCATACATTATTCTCTCACAATAGAGAACACCTGATCTCAGAATCCGAGAAGATCTCATTTTATTTTCCGCACCTTCTCTTCCTCACATTCAAGCACTAATTTGATCATTGGAGACGGAGCTCCAAACACCCGGAGTCTCCGTTGTTTTGCAGGTATAGGTGCAGTCGGATCAGTCCTCGAGCTGTAACTCTCCCGAGGGACAAAAACACCCGAAACAACAAGTACAAATTCCCTTTAAACATGCATAAAAGGCGTGATCAAGCAATAACACTATTATATATCAAGCGACATAATTACAATCATCATAATAATATTCTCAATAAAGCATAAAATTAATAGCAAGATCCTAAGCATGATACTAACATGATTAATAACAAATACTATCATGTCACTAAGCATTAAAATCAAAGCTTTAGCCCTAACATGATACTAACATGATAATAGGAAAGAGTAGGAAGCATCATAGAAACATACATGATATTAGAAATTTTAGTTATTATCCTAAACATTATACTAAGAATCATAAAGACATCGTAACATGATACTATGTATCAAAATAATTAAACCATGAATTCTATATAAAAGTAATAACAATTAAGTTACTTACTTGGATGCCTCGTATCTCTTTTTAATAACAAAATACACGCGTTAGAAACTTCAAGGAAAATATTAAATAAAAAAAATTAAATTAAATAATTAAAATAGAGATTTGGGACCAAACCCTCAAAAGTATCAACCTTTCACGTCTAGGGCGAAGGTAACTTCAAACTCGACTAGGTGTGTCTAATAATAATGTATGCGGAATTTTGTAAGAGCGAATGTTTAGAAAAATAATGGAGAGAGAATAGGCTTCTAGCTTTTAGAGAGAGAGAGATGATGGAATAATGATAGTGAATGAATCAAAACGGGAAGATACGACCCCTATTTATTGAAAAAATAGCCCAGAATCAAATCAAGTCATATTCGGAATAAAATACCGCCTGCCGCCAACGACAGGAGTTAGCGCCAGGTGACAGGTTTAGCGCCAGGCGACAGCTATCAACGCCAGGCGACAGCTGTTAGCGCCAGGCGACAGCCTTGTCGTCTTGCGCTAAGTCAGAAATCAAACGCGATTGTACGCGAAATCCTCTTCGTAATACGATTAAGCAGCTAATTCCGCGTTGATTAAATTAAAATCTTGTTTGTGACAAATCACATATTTTATCTAAAAAAAAAATCTTAAAAATAATAATTAATCCTAATCTTATTAGAATTTAAAAGAAACTTCTAGACATTCTAGATGATCAAAATCTATCCTAATAACTTTAGGAATAATAATTAATAGGCCCTCCTCTAGATCATTGGGTCACATATAAAATTCATTTTGGGCCAAATTTAATTAAACCATAACCTCCTCATTATTCATCGGAATTGGGCTTATAATATATCGTTGGAAAGCTCTTTTCGAGCTCAATCTAACTACATTATTATTGGACCCTTATTATGGACCAAACTTAATAGGACTGGATATTTTCATAAATAGATCATAAAAAGAAATATTTTCTAAAATAGAAAGAGAAATATTTTAATAAAAACATCCATATCACTAGACTTTTAACACTTTTGCTTCATTTGATAATCAAATGACATGAAAGGTATTCATCATTGGGTTTGGTTTTGGGAGACACATTTAGGTGTCAACAACAGGACAGTAGGAGGTATGGGAATGGTGCTGGTAGAAGTGGGAGGGATTCTTAAATCAATGAACTAGGTGGGTGGGGTTCTTTTTTTAGCTAAAGTAATGGGAAGCTTTGCTCTTATTTGTTTAGCTATTACTGTGAGAGAGGGGAGAACACTTTTAGTAGGAGGTTTATGGAAAGTACTTTGGTTGGTTGACTCAGATCTCACTACTATAAAAGAGTAAAATTCCGACGGACACGAAAATCTATCGGAAACTGCAAAATTTCAGACGGATTTTATTTTCATCGAACATCCGTTGGAAATACCCGACGTAATTTTAATCAGTAGGAAATTTCTTTTTTTCCATCAAAATTCCGTCGAAAATGTTATATTTTTAGACAGAATTTAATTCTGTCAATTATTTCTAACAGAATTTAAACCCATTCAGACGGAATAATGGTTTAAGGAAAAAAAACAAAACCCTAATTAAAACGGAATTATTATATTCCCTCTCCCCTTTCATTTTTCATTACTTTCCCCTCTCTCTTCTTTCTTCGCCTCTGTTCTCTTTCTCTCTCCTCTCCTCACGCCCCTTCTCCTCTTCTTCTCCTCTCTGATTTTTTCCATGGTGGGTAAAAGCCAAAAATGGTGATGGTTTATAATACTTTAATGGTTTTTAAGGTCAAATTTAACCATTAAAACGCTAGATCAAGAGTTTTCATGGTCGAATTTGGCCTTAGTAAACCAAGTTCGAGGTGAAACTTGAAACTAATTTGATTTTTAAGGTACGTTTTAATGTTATTAATTTTTGTTTTTTTTAATTTTTTATTAATTGTGATGTGGTGATTGGTTTAGCCGTTCATGATTATGGTTTTAGGTGGGTCAGATTGGGTGTGGGTTCAGTCAAGGTTTGGGTTAGGATTTGGGTGGATCTGGGTTTGGATTAGGATTTATAGGGATCTAGATTTGGGTTTAGTGAGTCTGGGTTAAGTGAGTTTAGGGTAAGGGTAGGGATGCTTTAGATATGGGCTAGGTGGGTTTAGGATTTGGGAGGATCTAGGTTATGGTTCGGTTAGGGTTTAGGTTAGGTGGGCTTCGATTAGGGTGCGGTGGGGTGGTTGGTGGATCTAGGTTAGATTTGGTTAGGTTTCGGTGGTGGTGGTGGTTAGTAAACCTTGGTTAGGGTTCGGTGATGGTGGCTGATTTGGGTGGGTCTGGGTTAGGGTTCGTTGTGGTGGTGGTGGCTGGATCTGGGTTGGTTTGGGGAGTGGCGATCTGGGCTTAGGGAATACTTAAGGGCTGATGGTTATAGACATCTAGTTTTGGCCTCATGTTCCAATAGGAAGTGCAATGACGATAAATAAAACCATCTTCTTTTTGGATTAACGTAAGGAACAATTATAGATAACTAATTGAATGGCAAGTACATAAAAATAAGCTAGCTTAACCTAAAAACCAAAGCATTAAGGTCCAATCAACTAAGCTCAATCATAATTAGGCTTAAGCCCGAGCTGAAACCCTAAAAATGATGGATTTAGAGGCACCTAGGTTAAAATTAATGCTGCCGCAGATAAATCCGCGTGCATCTCAATGAGTCACGCCGGTTTGGTGTGCGAAACTCACAAGGTTGCGCGAAACACCCAGCGCAACTGCTAGTGATGCGCTTGCGGAAGATTCAAAATTTCATAAAAATATGAAATCGAAGACAAATAGTCGTGCTGCTTATAGCAGCGCAACTAATTCACTTGTGCTGGCTTTCCGCGCGCAACCTATTCAGATGCGCGCGACACCTCCTGCGGCATAAATAGGGGCTTAATACGAGGCTCGAACAGAGAGTAATTAACCTAAAACTCTAGAAGAAATCTTGTGAATTTGTGTGCTACCAAACCCTCTTGTCCTAAAAACTCACCCCTTTAATATTTGTTACTATGATGGAGGTTCCCGAACAAAAAGGAGTCCATAAATTTTCTAAACAAAGATTTAGCAAAGAGAAGTGGTAAATTTTCGAGCACATAGATCAATCACCTTTATTTTATCGTTTAAAATAACTTTAAATAATTAATTAGTGTTGTTTGATCACTTTAAACGGAATTCTAATTAAAGAATTCCACATAGTATCTTGCGTTAAATAAGAATAGAATTGAATAACTAATTGTTGAGTGATCACTTAAGCCAAGGCGAATCTTGTTTATTTTGTTCTTCTCACGAATTTGAATTAAATAAAGAATAATGACTTTGCAATGTTATTCCTACGTGATTACACGTGTAAATAAAATCAACTAACTTAGTTTTAGGTATCACGTTGCATATATAGTTTGGTAATGAAATTGTTAAAAAGGAAAAGCTAGTAGAGTTCGTAACTAGGGCCAGAATAGCGATTGCTCCCTAAAAGGAACGTTATTTTAGTACCCCTTGCTCCCGAACTCATTTCTGGTACACGTAGACCAATTTGGGCATGAGTAAAATTACGATTTGTGCTAACTATTTCTTGAAATCTACTTGGGAGAAAGGTATGAATGGGGTTTATGAGTTTTCCTAAAACTCATTGCCGACTCCTACTTGTTTCTTACAAAAAAGCGTGATGAGAGTACCATTTCTAATTCAAGGTCTCTCAAACAGTTAGGAGTTCAAATCCTAATACACTTTAACAAGTGTAAAGTCCTAGGCTTTTAAAAGGTCATGGGCATCTAAGGAGAAGGATCCCATACGATGGGAACACCCTCCTTACAGTGGCGACTCCACTGGGGACTTAGAAGTTACAAGATTAGTTCATAGTTATGGTTCAAGGTTTTCAACACTAGGTTACCTTTGGATTGTAACGAGAATTAACTTGGATAATCTCTAGTTAGAGAGCGAGACTCGAACTCATAATATCTTCCTTTTTAACAAAAGTAACAATCAAACAAGCAACATTGCATCATGCATAATCGTAGCACACTTTAACCTTTGGGGATTGGCTCATTGACTAGGGGTTGCCAACACTAGGCTTCTATCCCTAAATCAGTAACAATCATCCCACCCATATCGCCAACAAAATGTTGGGAGGGCTATGTCATGAGTCAACACGTTGATTGATTGATTTGAGCATCACTCCTTAAGATATGGTATCTTTGGACACCCAAGCTTATGACCTTAGAATGGCATTACGTGAACCTTGGCTTATTGTATGCTTATATGATTACATGATTATGTGTGACGTGTTAAGATAGCTTTTATCATTTTAGTTTGGTTTAGGTTCCCAATTCCGAATTTTTCTCTTCGTAATTTTGAGTCATATTCGAAGGGTAACATAAAAAAAACTGCTCGAATTTATTTTAAAAAGTTGCACGAGCTGGTGGCGAGCGCAACTCATTGAGTTGCGCGACCACAACTAATGACAGAGATTAGGATATGCGCGCCTTTCACGCACAACCTAATTACTTGCGCGCGCCTAGTGTTACGAGCCTTTTAGATTTCCCGAAAAACAAATTGGCTCGTTCAAACAATATCTTCATTGAAGAATTGTTTAAAGGTGATGTTATCCGTTCGAATATATCTTGCGTTCTTTCCTCTTCTTTTGTCTCCTAAACAAGCGTATTGATTTACTTTTCCTTTCGTACTTTTTTTAGGGCCGGTTTTCAAGCTTGGGAACAAAGTCTCCCGGGCACTCGCATTCTATGTTTACCATCATACAATCCACCCCTTTCAAACCACCTTCCCTCAACAACAAGTTCTAGTCCAACAACAATGTGAACCATAAAGCAACTTCAAGAAGAGATTGCTCGCTTGAGAGAAGATAAGGCTCAAGAGGTCGAGGAGAGAAGAATTAAGAAACTTGAAAAAATTGAAATGAAAAATGCCAAAGCTTTAGCCTTGCAACAAAAGATGGA
Source organism: Chenopodium album (assembly GCF_948465745.1). Taxonomy (NCBI): domain Eukaryota; kingdom Viridiplantae; phylum Streptophyta; class Magnoliopsida; order Caryophyllales; family Amaranthaceae; genus Chenopodium; species Chenopodium album. Next base: position 44,889,593 of record NC_137836.1, read on the forward strand.
ACAACTATCCATCAAAGAAAAGTCGTTGGAGAATCTCGTTCTTCATTCTATAATGGGGAACAATTACTTCGACGCGGAAAAGTTTGCTTCTCCTACAGGATTCACTTAACTAGAAACGTTCGTAGCTACGGAGTTTCCAATATTCAAGGTTACCAATAATCAACAAATACCATTTAATGTGTTTTACTGGCACTATGGCTTTAAAGGGAGTTAATCCTAAACTTTATGCTTTGACTTTCCCTTTATCTCTGGACCCAACCGTAAGATAGTGGTACTATGGGCTAGATCCAAAATTCAAAACAACATGAGAAGATGTAGTCTTGTCTTTCATTACCCAATATGAGAGTAACGTAGAGTACAAATCAACATTATGTGAACTTGAAATGCTTAAGAAAGGCAACGATAAAGGTTTCCTTTCTTTATATGGTAGATGGCGAAAAAAGGCGGCCCACCTTGCTCAAAGGCCACCTGAACTCGAGTTAGCACAAAACTTCATTGACAATTGTAATGAAAATTAAATTACAACAAATATCTACGTTACCTTGGTTTAGACACTTTCCAAAAGGTCTATTATGTGGCTACTAGGATTGAAGATGATCTTGCTAAAGAAAAAGCAAATAAGCCTCATCATCATCAACCTAAGAATAACTACAAAAAGGGGAATGATAACACGACTTAATATCACAGTAATGATCCTCGAAGAAGATGGAAAAAAGAAAGAAAATTTACACAATTCCCCGTGAGTTACAAAGAGTTGCTAGAAAAATTAAGCAAAAAAGGTTGACTTACACCAATAGGGCCAACGCACCCATTCCACTTGAAAAAAGATATGCTCAATGGGATGGCAATTCTTATTGTACTTATCATAGAGGTGTTGGGCATGATACTGAACGTTGCTATGTGCTAAAGCACAAGGTACAAGATCTAGTAGACGATGGGAGAATTCCCACGCCTAAGCCCAATAATAATTTATCCCCATTAGGAGCATTTCCCATTGATGAGGAACATATGGGAAGTGATACGTTCAACCCTTTGGACTATATCACACCTAAAAGGAAACCTCTAGCCACAACACTCGTAGGAGCAACTAACGAAGGGTTTAGATTATGGGATGACGAGTTTCAACACTTATATGTCTCTAAGTACGCCGTCGTCCCACCTCCACCTTGTATACAAAATGTGACAAGTAGAGCGCTTGGTTAAGATCATTTCTTGGGGAAACACAAGATTTATCAAATCTCTCCTTGGATGAACAATGGCATCAAGCACAAATCATGGAACGTCTTGAAATGGAGGCACACTCAAAGCCTCTAGAAGAAAGCTGGTTCACGAGTCCTACAACTAACCCAAATGAGATAGATCATCTAACTCACTCTAGGCGAGTTTATCAAACACCACCAAATGGATCTTCAACCACTCTAAATCAAACTCAAGGTCAAGCTCAAAATTCAATATCACCTCCACTTAAGGTGGAGGATCCATTGGTTAAACAACTTCACCAATCCAACGCGAATGTTAGCATTTGGGAACTCCTAAGTACTTCTAAAGAACATATGAATTCTCTTATAAACGCTCTAATGGCTTTATCTTATGTACAGACACAACTCCGCAGGATCTCGTTAGCTTTCTTAGTAGCGAGAATTCCAACAAATCAATCATTTTTACTAGTGATGATTTTCCTTCAAAAGACATTACCCACAACAATGCATTATTACTTAACTGTGGGGTGCAAGGGATACAACACCACTCTTACTTTGGTTGACAATGGGTCAGCTGTAAATGTGTGCCCATTACGAACTACAAAATATTTAGGCCTTAATCTAGAAAAATACATCCAATCAACAACACAAAGCATTAGGGCCTATCACAACTCGAGGAGATCGGTGTGTGGAATAGTTAAGCTACCAATTACCATAGACCCAATTTTAAAAATGGTTGAATTTCATATCATGGATATTAAACGTACATTCAATCTTCTTCTTGGACATCCTTGGATAAACGATCAATCACTTCAAGAAATAAACCATGATAATGATGAAGAGGACATGTGGGGATTCGCCGCGGAGGCAATTTGCACACTAGAAATGGAGGAGATCCTTGAAGAACCATTTAAGCTTGATCCATACTCCACCCCAATAGTAAACAACATCTTATTCAAGAGTAGTTACTTTTTAGGGATGCCCTTGGGAATAGGATTGAAGAAGTCTATCTTACTTTTTATCCCAAATAAAAGCTTCTTTTTTGGATTGGGATACACACCAACCAAAGAAGAACTAGGATCTCCCGATGCTAAAATCAAAGCAAGTAGAGACAACAATAAGAAAGGGATAATCACTTTACTCCCATCCTACAATCAAACCCTTAATGGACAATTAATTAGGGAGGGAGAGGATTACCCATGCTATGAATTTCAAGAACCACTAGTTCTTGAAGGTATAAAGATGCCTAGATTCGAAATATTCCACGATTGCTACTTCTTGAATGACAATTTTGAAATCGTTCAATCAAAACACCCAACTCAAAAGTGCTATGATAGGCAAGCATTCAACTTGCTATTTGGACTAGATCAAAACCATGTTGCTACAATGACTAATTAGAACGCCATCCAAGATGAAGCCTTTGACCCAACCTCGTTGGTCCCCCTTCTAATGAGACCTTTGATCATGGATGGAGGAAATCTTTCAAATGGACCAATCATAAAGGTGATAAACTAGAAATCATCACTGGCAAAGGGAAGATGTTTGAAGAATTTGACGATGAGTCCACTTTCGATTTTAAGGAAGCTGAAAATTTAGGCCTTGTGGCCATTACTGAGTCATTATTTTCTATTTCTAAGGACGAATATCCCAAAAAGTATTCTTCACTTGATGTACTTTCTTTTGATTTCAATAATATGAGCTCTATTTCCGAGTATATGCCTTCTCTAAAATCTTTTGAATGCTATAACAATCAATCTAATGAAGATGATAATATTAACAAATTGGTTGAATTAATGAATGAACAAGAATAAAAGAACCCTATAATTGAAGAAACCGAAACAATTAATATAGGAACTAATGAGATCAAAAGGGAAGTAACAATTGGCTTAACTTTAAATCCGGAAGAGTGATCGATCCTCATATTGACATTGCTTGCAAAGCAATGCGGTGTAATGAGCTCAAGCTACATGTCCATCATGGGCCATGATTTGGAGTGTGAAAGTTCGCTGATGTGGTCGATGTTTCGCGTTTGCGGCATCGTAAGTCACTCCCACGTTCATTGAGCATCAATCGGTTGTACGAGTAGTGAGCACTCCAAGTCTTGGTGCTAGGCACTTATACATTTTGAACTTCACAATTTTGTATTCTTTTGTCGTTTTAATTATTTTAATTAATTATTTTGGTTTTAATTATTTTAATTAAATTTTGAGGCTAGGCCTTGGTTTAGAGCGGCATTGGAAAATTTTATTTTGGAAAAATTTTGAGTTAGCCAAATTAATTAATTGGATTTATTAAGTTGGATGCGGATTTCAGTGGGAGCTTCAATTTTAATTGCGCTAAATTACAAAATTGATTAAACAACTTTGACTATTTTTAATTAGGCATGTTAATCGGATTAACGACCTAAATTAGTTACTAGTTTACGCATGTTTGTGCATTGTTACTTGTTTATTGTTGTAAAATGCATGGGCCATTCACAAATAGTGAATGCACGAATGGGATGTGTAAGGAGGGTGCTCTCATCGTAGAAGATTCTTCTCCTTAAATTCCCATGGTCCTTTAAAATCCTAGGACTTTACACTAGTTAGGGTGTACTAGGATATGAATTCGTGACTGTTTGGGAGACGTTGAATTAGAAATGATACTCTCATCATGCTTTTTTGTAAGAAACAAGTAGGAGTCGCCAATGAGTTTTAGGAAAACTGATAAACCTCGTTCATGCCTTTCTCCCAAGTAGAGTTCAAGAGATAGTTAGCACAAATCTTAAGTTTACCCATGCTCAAATTGGTATACATGTACCAGAAATGAGTTCGGGAGCAAGGTGGTCTAAAATAACGTTCCTTTTAGGGAGCAATCACTATTCTGGCCCTAGTTACGGCCTCTACTAGCTCTTCCTTTTTCACAATTTCATCACCAAACAATATATGCAACGTGGTTCATAAAAACTAAGTTAGTTGATTTTATTTAAAAGCGTCAATCACGTAGGAATTACATTGCAAAAGTCGCTATTCTTTTGTTATTCAAATTCGTGAAAAGAATAAAATAAACAATATTCACCTTGTCTTAAGTGATAAAAAAACAGTTAATTATAAAATTTTAGTCTTGATTAACGAAAGAATACTTTGTGAACGAATTAATTAAAAGTTTGTTTAAAGTGATCAAACAACACTATTTAATGAATTAAAGTTATTTAAACAATAAAAGAAAAGCAATTTATCTAAGTGCTCAAGAAACTAACTTTTCTCCTTTTATGTTAAATCTCTGTTTAATGCGTTTATGGACTTTATTTCTTCTTTGTACCTCCAAGAGCTTCAATGGATGGATTATGTTTGAAGAGTAGTTGGTAAGAAAGATGAAAAAGTAGTGTGATAGTTAAGGAAGTTGAGAGATTAGGGTTTTGAGAATACTAGGGTTAAAATTCAAATTTTTCGGTCCTCTTTCGGGTTGAACGAAGATCCATATTTATAGGAGTAGAGATCTAGGTTTAGGGTTTTAGAGCTATGTCATGATGTGGAGTGCGCAACTCTCTATGTCACGCTTGGTGCCGCGCGCAACTCAATTAGTCGCGCGCGCGTAACTTACTGAGTTGCGCTGGGATGTGGTTTGCCTTATACGAAAACGTGTTTTTGAAACTATCAGAACTTTTGATTACAAAGTCAAATTTATGCATGTAAGATATCATTGAAAATATCAAAATGTCTACTTTCCAATGCCGTTAGTATTAGATTAAATTCTTTTATGGATCAAAAGATATGGCTGTTGGAGTGCAAGTTTATCGGTTTTAGGGCCTGGTTTAGTGTTTTGATGATAACTTGTTCATTTTAGCTCAAAATTGGGCTAATAATTTACCGTTGGAAAGCTATTTGAAAGGGCTTTCCATCTATATAGGATATGCACGGAAATATAATGGTTAGTTTGTTTGTTTGGCTCGATTTTCAGTAATGTAAGATCCGTTGGATCCAATCATTACATTTACCGCATTTGGGTCCATTATTAATAAAGTTTAAACATGTATGAGCACGTTTTAGGACTAATTATTAATCAGACAAGGCTTTGAGATTACTTGGTCTCAAATATGGGTTTTAACTTACTTCATAATGTATTTAGTACTCCATAAACACTTCAACTTTGATCTAGCATGAAGAACGGGTTTTTGTACCATCATCGCACTTCCTTTCGGGACCAGAGGCAAAAAGTAGGTGTCTACAGTTAGCCCCCACTTTGATCGAGTCTAGAATAGACGACGATCAAAGTAGTCAAGGAAATAAATCTGAGACTCATTCTGCAAAGTTTCCTAACAATATGGAATCTTTCATTAATATTTAAAGACGTCGAAACGATCCTTGATTCGCTAAGTGTTCTAGACAAGTAGACATTAAGGCAAGAAAAAGTATTTTTCTAGTCTTAGCGTGCTAAAGAATCTAGGTTGATCCTTTTGCGATTGTAAAACGCTTTTACAAGTAAAGATGTTCTAGGTGATGTCATGTCATAAGAAGAAATCGGTTTAAAAAGGATTAAAGGGGATGATATCCTCTCATTCATGTCATCACTAGTCTAAAGTCCCTCGATATGTCATTGAAACTTTAGCCTAATTTTAACAAGTTGTAAAGATGATAAAAAGAGTGTTTCGGCTTTCGCAGCCTTAGTAAAGTTCTCAAAATTTCGCTTGTCAAAACGCAATACTCGGTGTCCACTAGATAAAAGTACATGTCTCAGGACTGGAGACATATATCCAAATCCAGCGAGAGAGAAGAAAATCGACAACACTTTAGCAATTTAGTCCACAAGATGAATACACGTGTCTCAGGTAACACTTGGGGGCTTGTCGAAACGCAATACTTGGTGTCCACTCCTTATGATTTTGCAAATTTTTTTTATTATATCGATAGGTAACAAGTTGGAATTAGTTAGATTAGATACGAAACACATATTCATGTAGTCACATAAGCACATTAAAGGAATAGTCAAAGCATACAACGCCATTCTAAGGTTAAGACTTGGTTATCTAAAGGTACCATATCTTAACTTCTTAAGGGACGATGCACGAATCAATCTCTGAATATTTACAAACTTATGTTAAATAAACTTATGTTTACGTCCAATTGTTAGTATGTTAAATAAACTTATGTTTACGTCTAAATAAAGTTAGTATGTTAAATAAACTTATGTTTACGTCTAAATGTTTGTAAATATCAATGCGGTGATTTTATTCTCAAAGTTTATTTAGAACATCAAATATTTTCTTTGTTCTTATCAATCTTTTATTTTCGTCTTGCAGGTGATTTTTTTTACCATCCCTAAGCCAATGAGAACAAGTTCGAGTCGAGAAGAAGTTGAATCTTAGTTCATTCCTTTTGTAAATAGTTATGTATATACATGTTTAATCTAAACGGTTATTTAGAATCTGAAAATTTATTTATTTGAGAAAATGAAGCAAAAATTCAAAAATGAAATTTTGAATACTATTTTTTGCTAGAGACATATTATTTCAAACTAGAATTCAAAATTTGAAAACGGACCAATAATTTAAACGAAAAATTATTTTGAAAGCAACTTTTTCTTGTACGTAGGCAAAATACATAATCATATTATTTTCAAAAATGGATCCAAAAGGAAAAGAAAAGTCTAGCTCGTGATTGAGTGTGACTTTTTTGTCCAAGATTGATGAAGGTAAGTTGTAATTTGTAACTTATTTCAACAAAGATATGAAAATGAAAGCAAACTTTCGTATATCTGATTTTGTTTTTGTTTTTCTTTTTAATGTTTGTCATCATTGTCATATTTTGCTAATTGAAAGTGATTTTCTTTCATTTATATAACCACCGTAGTTTGAAAATGAATGTTTATCAAACCTAGGTTTGGTGGAGTGTTAGAATAATTTATAAAATTGTTCTAATCTTTTTCCAAAATATCGTCTTATATCAAAATGAAAGTTGAAGTGAGACCTATATCTTTGTAACCCCCAAGTGTAACCTTAGGTGGCTTTTGCAATTCATGTATACACATGCTAGGGGATATTTCTCATGTTTATTTGAAGCCCCAAGATTTGTATTTTTAATTTGTGAAATATTGCATATGTTTATCATGAATTATTTGATCAAGTAACATAATTAATTATCTTGGTTAAAAAAATAAGAAGTGTATTCTTCCCTTTGTCATTTAAAATTATTAAGATGGTTTGTAATAAGCTTTGCATGACATTAATTACGCAGCATAAATAGCATGTTCAAATATGTAAATAGATAGAAATGGGGATGTCCAGACTTTTTTAGCCACCAGTTTGAGGTAAAGAGAGAAAAAGTTATACTATTTTTCAAATATTTAGTTGCCAAATGGGAGGGATCATCCTGACTTACCCCCTAAAAAAGAAATGAACAAAAAAGACGGATTTGTATAAAGAGGAAGGGGAATCCAAATTTCCTGTGGAAGAATAAAAAAAAATAATTAGACATGTTTTCAAAAGCAAAGATTATTGACTTAATATTTGAATCATCGTGATGATTTAACAGTGAGGTATACAATACAAGTGATAGCAATAACGATTATTTTTTCATGTAGCGATCATGTTCAATTTATTTTCCTAGTTTAGAGAAGATGGAGATATACCATGCACGCTGACATATTAGCTGCTCATGATAAGTGAGAAGACCAATGCTCGAAAGTTGTAAAAGACATCTAAAGTTGACGTCGAAGCAGTCGATATATCAAATCAATTCTTTGTATTAACTCTTTTTCTTTCTAGGTGTAGGGAATATTTCAAGCCATCCCACACTTGAGCCCCACTGTGATCATACAATTAAGCATGGTGGCGTCAAAAGGGAAGGATGCTAAACTAAAAGATTCCCCAACAAGTTTTAGGAACTTGTAAACCGTTCACAGGGTGAAGGACTCCAATAGGTCTGGAACGATGACTAGAAATTTGGGGATGAAGGTACAAATCCAACCTAAAAGAGACTGAACCTGCCCTAATGATAGACCTTTACTTTATTTTTCACGTATTCATGTGCGTTTTTTGACTAACATGCAATCAATAGATTAACCCTAAACCTAATTATCTATGTTGGTTGAATATTAATGCACAAACAAATCTATTATTGACGATCACTTGAATTATAATCATATTATCCTATACAAGATTATTAATTATATTATTAAGCGTGATTACAAGTACAAATTCCCTTTAAATATGCATAAAAAGTGTGATAAAACAATAACAATAATAATAAACATCAAGCAACATAATAACCATAAATTATATGTAAATTATCTTTCAATTAACAATTAACATGAAATAATTCATAAATTAACCAATTACGTAAATAATTCATAAATTAACAAATTACATGAAATAATTCGTAAATTAACAAATTACGTGAAATAATTCGTTAATTAACAAATTACGTTAAATTAATTTCACATAAAAATAATCATAATCATAATTATCATAATCATGTTAAATCATAATATTATTAGCAAGATCCTAGGAATGATATTAACAAGATTAATAACAAATTCTAGCATATTACTAAACATTAAAAATCAATTAGCCCTAATATGACACTAACATGATATACGCAATGAAATAGGAAGCATCATAATAAACATACGTGATATTAGAAATCTTAATTGTTACCCTAAACATGAGACTAGGAAGTAGTAACACATCCTACCATGATCATAAGAATCAATAAAATAACCTAAGCATGATTTCTATATCAAAAGATCAATAAAACAATTAAAATACTTACTTCGATGTCTCGTATCTCTTTCTAATAAAAAAATACACACGTTAGTAAATTCAAGGAAAAGAATCAAAACAGTAAAATTAAATTAAATAATTAAAATAGAGATTAGGGACCAAACCCTCAGAAATTATCAACCTTTCACATCTAGGGCGAAGGCAATTTCGAGTTTGGCTAGGTGATTCTAGAGCTAATGTATTAGGAATTTTGCAAAAGGGAAAGGTTTTAAAAAAGAAAATAGAGAGAAGGAAAGCTTCTAGCTTTTAGAGAGAGATGATTGTTGTTAATGATTAAAAACGGGGAGATACGACCCATATTTATAGAAAAAATAGCACGGAAACAATAGAAAAGAGTTCGCGTCCTATTCGGAATAAAAGACCTCCTATCGCCAACGACAGAAGCAGCTTTGCGGATTTTGTTTATATCATATCTTTTGATCTAGAAGTCCAGATAAGTCATAAAATATGTCGTTGGAAAGCTCTTGAAATCTACTTTCCAACCAAATTGGAATAGGATTAAAATCGTTATATCTCAGAATTATTATAATAATATATCATTGGAAAGATAATTTCATGAGCTATCCAACCATATAAGATTTGGAAAAAGATTATGAGACACAAAAATAATATCAGACTGTCTTTGAATATCTTTATATTTGAATAGAATTAGGATTTTTAAAAAAAGAAATTTTTAATCAATTTCAAACTCTTTGATTCTATATTTTCAATAAGGATAATTAAGATCTTTTAGAAACTCATATAAACTTCTAACAAATCCTAATTAGTTTAGGAATAGGATTAAAGCTTTGAACCCTCCACATGATCATTGGGCCGTAGGTAAAATCCGGTTTGGGCCCAATTTAGTATTTTGGCCATAACTTCCTCATTATTCATCGGAATTGGGCTTATAATATATCATTGGAAAGGTCTTTTCATTTTCAAGCCTAATCCAACTACACTATTATTGGACCCATATCATGGACTAAACTAAACTGGAATGCACGTTTTTCATAAATAGGGTAAGAAAAGAAATATTTTCAAAAACAGAAAGAAGAGATATTTTAATAAAAACATCCTCTTCACCAGACTTATTACACTTTTTCTTTGTTCGATAATCAAATGACATGAAAGGTATTCATCACTAGGTTTAGTTTTGGGGAGACAGAATTGGGTGTCTACAGAAGCCCCCACTGTGACTAAGTTTGGAGAAATGCAAGTTTTCGAAAACAAAAGTCAAAGTAACGATAGGGACGGAGAATGATTTAGAACGTTCTGCAATCCTAAATCATTCTTGTAACGCCGATACCTGTAAACTAGCGTTAGTTAAAACAAATAAGAGAGTTAAGAAATGCGTATCTTGCATCGTCGAGCACACGTCTCTGAGAGTAATCGATTTGTTGCCGCATTTGTTGTTGTGACAACCTTCCACAAGCTAGGGAACGCCATCTTGTTGTTTTGATGTTGTGGTCGTGCTTTGCTTCTGTAGATGTTCACTCGTCTCTTAATAAAAGAGCTTTCTTTTTGAGGATTATTCACTCATCTCTGAATAATGGAGCTTTTGGAAGAAATGTCCACGCGTCTCTGAACAAAAGAGCTTTAATAGGATGCCCACGCGTCTCTAAGCATGAGAGCTTGAAAGACATATCCACCCGTCTCTGAACAAAGAGCTTTGAATGATACGCCCACGCGTCTCTTAGCAAAAGAGCTTTTTAATATGTCCACGCGTCTCTGAACAAAAGAGCTTGAAAGGATTGTCCATAGAGCTTTGATACTTGAATGTTTGTTGCGATTGTTTGGTTGGCTGCGAACAGGAGCTTTGTTGAAGGTTGTATCCTGTAAAAATCAAAAGACTGCAAAAAACTTTGTTGCTGTTTTTCTTAGGATTGACCTAAGGCTTGATATTTTTCTTAGGGTTGACCTAAGGTTATTGACTGACTTGAAGTTGACTCAATGTGGCTGACTGGCTTGAGATTGACCCAAGGTGAATTAACACGTGTGACTCATGACTCGTGTGTGCATTGATTGTGATGTGCTTGACTCAAAATGCGAAAAAGCAAAAATTCAAAAAAATTCCATCATTTTTGTGGAGGGTACCAACTTTCTCCCGAAAGATAAGGACGGGAAAAAGAATCAAAGTGTTTAATGGTGCATGTTGAATGAGCTTAATCTGTTAACGTTGTCTCTCATAGTACAAGGATTGTAACATCTTAGACTATCCTACTTGACTCGATAATGAAAGTATTTAGTTAACTTAGGCGCGGAGGCTAAGTACTTCATACTTTGTGATGCAATGATGATTGATGTTGATATGACAAGGCATGCTTCAGCGTTGTGTTAAGATTTCATGACAAAGGGTTCCTAAGGAAAGTATATTTGGTCATGTATCTGTGATGTGTGTTATAGTGACAATAAAGTTAGGCCGAAAGAGCTAAGTGTGTGGAAAAATATATTGAAAAGAGTCAAATGGTGGTGACTCTTAGTCTGGGTAGGCTAATAATGTAAGGATCAAGCCCCCAAGTCTAGCTCTAAATGAATAGGGATGAGCATTGGAGATCCTTAGATATGATCATGGTGTGAGTGTGTGAAAGTGAATAGGAATGCATGTTTATTACGGTCGCATCCCTTTGTGAGGTTGCCTACGTATCCCTTAGGAATCAGGTCGTACGTAGCTCTAGCCGAACCTCGCACGAGTGTGTGTATTCCTCTAAGAGGTATTTTATGTATTGTAACGTGGTTAGGCTAAAGGTTGAAGAAGAAAGGGATAAAAGCTCAAGACCCTAGATAAGCCCCAAGGTGTGCAACCTTGCTTTTGATTCTTTATATTATTATGCTTGAGGTTTCTCACCTTTGAGTTCTTTTTATTTATTTTTTTTTTGCTTTTGCATTTTATTTTGATAAGTGTAGGCAATCCCGATCATGCGGTCTATCACTCACTTGGCATTCATGTTTCTCTAGCACGGTACCGAGCACTCGATAAGAGACGCAATCTGAGACGTGTTATTATCAAAGACACTGAACACTTGCCTTTTTGTACACTTTTATTTATTTTTGCTCTTTTTGCTATTTTAATTTTTGAATCACTCAAGATTTTGTAATTGCATAAGTTGCACACCATCTCATCCCAAGGTTAGGTAGATGTGGGTTGAAGAAAGAAAGGTCTATCGTTAGATGAGGCTCAAAGTGGTTTATCAAGAAAAGATTGTATATTTAAAGGGTGAAAGGTATAACATGGCTACAAGAGGTGCCTTTAATCATGGGTATACCTTGTGCTTAGTTCGACATGGATTTGTTTTTTTTTTTTTTTTTTTTTTTTTTTTTTTGCAATGCAATGCAATGATCATATGCAAGGAAACAAACGCTCATTTTATTAAAGGGAGAAAAGAAACTTACAAATTAAAAATCTAAGAAAAATAAAAGGTGCCTGTTGCTAGACTTATTGGGGAAAGGAATAAAAAAAAAGATAGAAAAAGAGATCATGAAATCTTGTTGTTGAAGCTCGCCTCGTGTCTTGCGCTCTTATTATCACTCGGTCTTCTTGCTAGCTGGAGGTATGGGAAGCTTGTTATTATCGATCAAGTATTGGATGGTCTCCTTTAGCTTCTAACAGCTCTTAGTAGTATGACCCCTACCTTGATGGTACTTGCAATGTGCATCTGGTTTCCAACTAGGAAATCTCTTCTCAGGTGCGCGATCTTGAATAGGTCAAATGAGAGTAATGAGTCCCTTGACATGGAGTCGATCGAAGGTAGTATCATAACTCATCCTAATAGTAGTGAAATCTTTCCTTAGGTGCTTTTTAGACCCTTGATTACCAATGGCTTAGACTTCATTGAGATCAAAGGTACTAACATTGTTACTTGAGTGGGCGTTTTCAGAAGAAGAAGGATTGTCGTTCTTCTTTCCTTTCCAACCACTGTTGTTGCTATTGTTAGTAGTTTTTTGCTTTGCAAGGTCATCTTCTATTTTAATTCCAATGTCATAGACGGTTTTGAAAGTATTCAAGATGTGTTGATATTTCAAATGCTTCGAATACTTGTCTTGAAGGTTCTTTATGAAAATCCTTACAAACTCTTTTTTGGTAGGAACCTTAACCATATTAGCAGAAGTTTCCCTCCATTTGTTGAAGAATGAAGTGAACCCTTCATTTTCTTTTCGCTTTAGCATCTCAAGTTGTCTATGGTTTGTTTCATCTTGAATGTTGCACTTATATCTATCTATGAAAGCGTTTATTATGGAATCCCAAGAAGTGGTTTTCTCTTTTTGAAGAGAAAAGAACCATTTTTGACAAACGGTTTCTAAAGATAGTGAGAACAAAGAATGAAAAATATTCTTATAGTCTCAAACCCTTAATGTTCATTATAGTCTCAAAAGCTCTTAAGTGAAAGTAAGGGTTGTCAATTGGCTTGAACTTAGGGATGTCAGTGGCATTGAACTTCTGCGAAAGAAGTTCCTTGTCCACTGATACCCCTTGTGAGCTAATGCCCTAAAATCTATAGTCACTTGATATTTTGCTCAAGCTTTCTTGCATGAGCTCCATTATTTGTTGTTGCCTTATAGGGTCATTGACTTGAAGAGCTATATTCTTCATCAATTCAGTTAGGTTGGCCACATCCTTCTTGAGTTCATTAACTTCTTCCTGAGACGCCATTATCTTCTTAGCCTTTCTTTTCCGACTAATTGGTTTGTCAAAAAGTAGCACTTGAAGAAAGGTGTTGTCCTTTATTAAATGGCCTTCCCTCCTTGACCAAGTGCTGTGGAAAGGGAAGTTAGGGGTAAGTTTTTCATTTTTTACTTAAGCTCTATTCAACATGCGATGGACGCGAAGAGAACATGGAAGGAAATAGAAATGGGATGGACCCTCAACTCAAATGACGGGAAAACGACTCATGCATGAACCTAAAACATGGTAATGGTGTGAAAAGAGTATGTACAAAGTGTGTGCTAAGACTAGTGAGTGTAGGTGACATGTTAAGACTCGTGTCATGACCATGTGATTAGACTATGTGACTAGAATCGAACAAAGACTAAGTTAAGACCTCATGCATGTGCACTAAACTGGACAGGAAGTAGTATTTTAGTTGTAACTTTTTATCTGTGACTCTGAAATGAACGAAACATACGCCAAATGAAAGATAAACCTCGGGGCTAAAGATTTAGAGGTTGCACGACTCGTAACTCTTTCTAGTAATCCGGTTATAACCAAAACAAGTTGACGTTTGTGCAGTGTACGGGAATAAAAATTCGGGTTGATTCAAAAAAACTATGACTCGATTTTAGACATATTTATTAGCTCAAATTAATTAATCAATTAATTAAGGAAAGTCCTTTAGTCCTTGGTTAGTTTATTTAACCATATTCATAATTACAAGTCAAACCAAACGGTTAGTTTAATCACATGTAAGTATGTACAAGCAAATAATGCACAAGTAGTCAAATAGTCACAACATGATGCAATGAGTTTGCAACCTAACCATGACTCTAGTTCTCTAAAGTTCATGATATGGTTTAGTCAAAGAGGGTCCATGGTTATGAGTCTGAATGCACCGCGCAGAAGCCTTACGTTTGGAAGGGTTGGCGCGTGTGGATAGGACCCCACGATTTAAACTCGCTTCCATGGTTTGGTGAATTCAACAATCTTTGATGTACCTTCGTTGCCAGGAGCGTTCGATTGGGTAGATGGAGCATGAATTCCTAGAGGGTTATGTCCATATGTAAAACACATATGGGTTTTAGAGAAAAGGGAAAAACTCAATAAGGAAGCAAAATAGAGCAAACAGTACTAGAAACCTAGTCGAAACAAGAAGGTAGATTTCAGGCTCGGTAGTAAAAGAATTCGGGGCGAGAAAATAACGTCGTCGCCAGACACTGGCACTGTCGCCATACGACAAGCTTGTTGCCAGGCGACATCGCCATCGTTTGGCGCTGACGCTGTTTACTCAGCGCTAATTCCTACATGCCTCGACAGCTTTCTATTCTTGAATTTTCTAGTTTTTTTCATAGCATTATTTCGATTTTAGTTGTGAAATATATTTCCGTAGATTCCTGCGTGTAAAAATCCTATGTTTTTTACGCATTACGGATGGTCTTTCCAATGCAAATATTTTTATGCTTATACCAATAATGTTAATCAAAATTACGCACATGAAATACTTAGTACTTTTCGAGTCTCAACAACTCATTCTAAATTATTGCCAAAATAAATTTTAGGAATTAAAATAGAAATCCTCCCCAGTGGAGTCATAAAAAAACTGTAAGGAATATTTCAAGCCATCCCACACTTGAGCCCCATTGTGATCATACATTTAAGCATGGTGGCGTCCAAAGGGAAGGAAGCTAGAGTAAAAGAGTCGCCAACAAGTTTTAGGAACTTGTAAACCGTTCACAGGGTAAAGGTTACAGCCCTTAACGATCTAGAAGATCGTTAACTCCAATAGGTCTGGAACGATGACTGGAAATTCGGGGATGAAGCTACAAATCCAACTTAAAAGAGACTGAACCTGCCCTAATAATAGGCCTCTATTTTATTCTTCTTGTATTCATGTGCGCTTTTTGACTAACATGCAATCAATAGATTAAGCCTAAACCTGTTTATCTATGTTGGTTGAATATTAATGCACAAACAAATCAATTATTAACGATCACTTGAATTATAATCATATTATCCTAAACAATATTATTAATTATATTATTAAGCGTTATTACAAGTACAAATTCCCTTTAAACATGCATAAAAGGTGTGATCAAGCAATACAATAATCACAAATTATATGTAAATTATTTGTCAATTAACAAATAAAATGAAATAATTCGTAAATTAATAAATTACTTAAATAATTCATAAATTAACAAATTACATGAAACAATTCATAAATTAACAAATTACGTGAAATAATTCGCTAATTAACAAATTACGTTTAATTATATAATTCGACATAACAATCGTCATAATCATAATTAATATAATAATGTGAAAGCACAATATTATTAGCAAGATCCTAGGAATGATATTAACAAGATTAAGAACAAACCCTATCATGTCACTAAACATTAAAGATCAATTAGCCTTAACATGACACTAAAATGATATTAGGAATGAAATATTGACGAGGAGTGGAACTAGCTCGTTGAAACTAATCCTCCCTCGGTCAAACTAAATTTATAAACACTTAACAAACCTATATATACTACTATAGAGGCAAGTCAAGGGTCAAACCCAAAGGAATGGTAATGTTCAAGCGCTCTCAATTATGCGCCTAAGATATGTCGAAGTCTAAAGATTAAAGGTAAACACTAACCAACTAACAAAACGAAGAATCAAACAAATAAAACACTAGGAACGAGGATCAACAAGTAATCATGACAATTCTAACAACTCGGAAAAACATACAAGTCAATGGTTGTGTGACGAGGGCAAAACTAGGTCGTTATCTAATCTTCCCTCGGTCAAACTAAATTTATAAACACTTAACAAACCTAAATACGAGTATAGAGGCAAGTCAAGGGTCGAACCCAAAGGAACGGTAATGTTCAAGCACTTTCAATTATGCACCTAAGCTAGGTCGAAATCAAAGGGTAAAGGGAGAATACTAACAACTAACTAAACAAGTAACCAAAGAAATAAAACACTAGGAACGGGGATCAACAAGTAATCATGTCAATTGCAACAACTTGGAAAGATCAAGTCAATCAAAGGTTGTGAAGACTAATGATAAGAGCAATCAATTGGAATCAAAGAGCTATCTCCTAATTGTTAATCTAGGGTTCACTATGAATAACAAACTAAGAGAATCACAATCAAAACCAATCGATAATTGCAATTACTAAATCAATTGTTCGTGTCATTAGCAATTACAATGCAATCTAGCATAATTCTCGAGGCCTAATCGAATTACGCACACGCAAACCTTCATCAATCACTTTAATCTCAACAATCAATCAAAACAATTCCCAAATTTATCACAATTAATCAATCATACAAGTTTCACCCAATTCCTAGCCAAACAACTATTCAAGAATCATCATCTATCAACTAACAACTATGGAATTCAAGAATCAAGAATAACTACACTAATCAAGCATCAAACATCAAAATCAATCCAAACAAACATGAAATTAAATAAAGCATTAAGGTGAGATAGAGTTAAGAATGCTCATTGATAATAGAGAAGATCTTGAACACAATTCTCACCCTTCTATCTTCAATCTCTCAATCACCATTGAAATCCTTCACTTTCTCTCTCTAAAACTACTCATAATCTAGCCTAATATAGAGAAAGAAGCTCTCAACCTAAGAGAGAAACTATTCTAAAAACTAAGAATTACATGAATGAATGATAATAAAAACCTCTAAAAACAATCTATAAACAAAAGGAGAAAAGAAACTTAAAATCGTAAAAGACCCAGAAGCCCGCGCCCTCGGACAAATTGGCCGCGCCCGCGGAGGGGAACGGACAACCCAGAAGCCGCGCCCGCGGCAAAAGCCAGCGCTTGTGGGGAGCCCGCGGCCAGCCCTCGGGGACTTACTGCCCAAAATTGGCAGAAATAGGTTTCGGCAGATTTGCAAGGCCAACTTTTGAAGGCTGTAATTCACGATCTAGGAATTGTATGAAGGCGTGCAACCTATCCTTGGAAATCTTTTCAAGTCTAGTTTCCAATTCAACTTGAATCACCTCAATCCGATCTGTAGAACTCGAGATATGGCCGAAACAATGCACAAAGGTCCTTTTTGATACTTTGTAAGCCTTCATTTTCCTTTGTTTCTTGGATTGGCTTGACTTGCGTGCTTGGCTTACCTAACTTGGCTCCGTTAAATTCGTTGAATGCACTTGAGCTCCTTCCTTGATGATTAAATCCCGGGAAGCTCGACACACCTACAAAACAAGTTAAACAAACGGAGAAGCGAGGGAAATAGCCGAGAAATGAATAAAATAATAAGAAAACCATTAAAAGCACGCATTTCTCTAAACTAACACACAAACACGGAAATCAAGCATTATTCCCTAAAAACACGACATAAACGACTAAAAACAAGCATAGAAATATAAAGAAAACATAGCCTAAAGGTGCCATAAATGGCACGGATCAAATTCCCCCAAGCTAAACTTTTGCTCGTCCTCGAGCAAAACAAAATCCAACCCAAAGGAAAAATGAAGACATTATTCAAGAAATGAAAGAATCAATAAAAGAGAAGATGGGAATATACACTAACTCACTTTCGTAGGAATCAAGGTCAATTTTAACAACAAAAGACAAGTCATTTAAACCCCTAGATCGCCCTAGAGGACGAGTGATGCTCTCGTAAAGGTTTCCTAAGAGATTAACCCATAACTCTCATAATAATACAAACAAAGCAAAGCATAAAGAAGGAAATTAAAAGAAAAGAAGAGCAAACACATGTTCATGAAAGGACTTTTTAAAATGTACAAGCACAAGTGAATGCAAATCTTTCTAAACAAGTAAGGGAATGCACGGTCTAAGATACCTAAGGTTGATTGAAACATAAATATACTAAGCATAGGAACTAGTTATCACACTCCACTTTCATCCCAAACGGTCTTACCGCGTTCCCCCTACTAATCTCATATCTCTCCTTAGTGAGCATCTCATAAGTTCCACGAAGGAACCGCAAAATGATTAAATTTATGGCTACTAGACGTCTTCACTTCGTATCCCCTTTCCTTAGGATATACCCATGATTCCCTCCACCGATGAATGACTCAACCCCTTGGTCAAAAGGTCATCCCAAAGGTTGTAACGTAAGGCAAAAAGGGTTAAGGTAGGCTAAATTTAAAATTTGGTGGTTAACCTAAATTGTGAAGCAAAGATTGCGCATTTCTTTACACCACAACTAAGCAATCACCAAACAAAAATACCAACACCCCTAAGCTTATTCAAAGCTAAGATCACAAACATATACACAAAAAGCGTGAGAACGCTTCCCCCCAAGCTTAAATGGAGCATTGTCCTCAATGCTTAAAAAGGAAGAATACTCGCATAAAAATATTTTTGCATTTTTGCATTTTTCACTTTTTTTTTCATTTTTCTTTATTAGTGATTTGTGCTCGCCTCTTTTAACTTTGGACGGCTTTTTCAAATTAGCACTTGCTTTGTCCTTGCCCTTTTTTTTTTTTTTTTTTTTTTTTTTTTTTTTTTACTTTGGACGGCTTTTTCATTTATTCACTTGCCATTATTCACAAAATATACACAAAACACGATCTTGCTTTCATTTTGAACCAATAACCAAACGTATATACCACAATCTCCAAAATATGACCATTTGCTTCACAAAAATCAAAGATGAAAACGAAAATGAAACAAAAGAATCGAGATCTAAAGTTGTGGATTGAAAATAAGGGGAAAAGGCTCAAAGGGTTAGCAAGTAGGCAAATGTAAACCCAAAAACCGAAGAAAATGAAAACTATCCTAGAAAAGAAAAAGTACCACCCCGAAAAGATGCCTTTGTCCTCCCTAGGTAGTTCGGTCTAGGTCTTAGGAATCATACATTAAGATTCAAGATTAGGTTTGCGAAAGTCAAGGATCCACGCCACTCATGCAAGAAAATGTTGAAAGCTCGAAAAAGTATGAATCTCACATAGTTGTAGCAAAAACTCACTAAGGTTGTCAAATCGAAGATAGGGAGCAACTAGCAACATGTCACAAACAAGTAGAATCCGGTTTCATGATCCCCCCTAGTTCTATACAACTACCTTAGCATGCTTTATCCTAGAATCAACCAAACGTATCTCAAACCGTGCACACCACTACCATTTAGGAAGAAAAGCATTCAAGTATACAAGTCCAAATGTTATTATGTCCAAAGCAAGAACAAAACAAAACACATTGCAAATTTGCCTTGATAGAAAAAAAAATCTTTTTGGAGTTTTTTAAAATATGAGAACATGGAAAAGCATATACAAAGGTGCATGACATATATGAATTAACATTCCACCAAACATAATAGAATACCCTCCCCCAAGCTTGAATGAGACAACATGCTCAAACATAAATCAAATATTCCACGGGAGGGAAAAAACAAGGAGATTAATCCAATCAAACCAACATATGTCCAACAACTCATCATCCACTAGAGAAAGAGGAAGGAAGGATATTACCGGATATTAGGTGGGTGTAAATACCCGCAAATGACCCAATTTTAACCTTTCAAAGCTAACAACCTCTAATATTGAATCTTGCCTTCTATATGCTAGCAAATGTGGTGCCAATCTTCCTTGATTCTTGATCCAAATAGAAGCACCAAAGTATTTCAAGCCATGTACCTAGAAAAAGGAACACAAACATTTCCATGAGAGAAAATCTATTCTAAAAAGAAAAGAGAATGAAAGCAATAAAACACAGGTTACTTCCCGAGAAAGGCTTGCTTAAGGTCCAAGCTTGACCGCTCTAGAAAATAATAATTCAACGCGCGCAAGAGCTTGTCAAATGCACTACTACACATTTCATAGGAGAGAAGGTAGGCAAATGACGCGAAGAGTATGTGCAACAAGGATAGTGCACGCAAATGAGGAGAGAGATACCAAGAAAAGGAAGAGAAAGAATCAAAATAAAATTCAACAAAATATGAAGAAAAATAATAAGAAGAACAAGAAGAAAAAGAAGGCAAACTCTCCTCAAACTATTTTTGGGTGGCAACATCACCCTTTTCCTCGATTGGGGATAAATGAGCTACATACAAATCATCATAGACAAGAGGGTCCCCAATAGGCTCATTGACAAAAGAAGGGAGGGAAATAGGAGTGTAAGGGATATGGTTGAATCTTCTTGAAAAAGGGGTATGAGAAAAGAGAAAAGGGGCTATGGTCTCACAAATGAACTTTTTCTCACCACCATGCCTCAAATCACCAATAAGAGCATGGAAATCAATCATAGAGTCCTCAAAAGAAGAACACTCATGATATCCATCTCCCTCAAACATCCAAACTCCAAGAGGAACCACATAATCCCCTCCATCACAACTATGAACAACAACTCCCTCAACAACTTTAAAGCCTAAGGTCTCAAAACCATGCATGAATGGATGCAAATTCATTTCAAACTCATCTCTCTCCCATGAAGCATCCTCAATGAAATCATTTAAAAGGCTATGGGTTTTCTTTTGACTATCAAAGAACGCATTGGACATAACCTCAAACAAGTCTAGATACTCATGGATAGAAGAATCACAATCATGCACAAGAGACTCATCAAGATGGGAAGGAGGGTTAGGATAATCAAATTCAAAACACTTGGTTTTCAACTCCTTCGCCATCACTCAAATGCTCACTAATGGGATCCTCACACTCTCTTGGTTGCTCAAAATAATCATCATCATCCTCAACACACACATTAAATTGGGATTTTTCACAAACAAGCATCAAGGATGACAATTGGCTTTCTAACTCTTCTCCTCTTCTCTTTTCCTCCTCAATACGCTCCTCATTCTTTTTCATTATCTCTAATTGACCTATAATAGAATTAAGAATCATCTTCTTACTAGGCCCAAGCTCATTATCAAGCTCAATGCACCTAATTTGAGACTCAAATATATGAACAAGAGATTCAAAAGATGTAGAAGGTTTAGGCTCAACAACAGAAGAAGAAGTACAACAAAGATTGGAAGAATCAACATTAAGGTCATGAGCATATAAATCACATTGGGGAGTGGGGGCACAATTTATAACATGAGATTCATCATTAAGGGAATGAAGCACATCACAAGAATGCATGGTAAATAATGAAGAATATTGAAACACACCATTAGCATCAACTTGAGCTTGCACTTCATCATCATGAACAAAAGGAGAAATAAAGTTGAAATCATGTGTTCTAGGTTCACTTAAGGGATCATGTGACAAATCATGGGAATTCATGCTAATATTGGAAGAATCAATACATTGCATATCAATATTATACTCATGATTACCCCTATCATAAACATCCCTAGCAAACGAAACATAAAAATCCCAAGCATCATCAATTGATAATGCTCTAAATTCACCATTATGCATACATTAAACTTCATCCCTAGTTTGCTCATTAAAACCAAAAAAAAAAAAATCTCACAAGCCTCCCAAATATTACAACAATTATAGTCCAAAAATCCCTCAAGTCTAATAAAATATTCACAAAAAGGCTCATTGCTATATTGAGGAAATGATAGACATGCCATTTTTTTTTCACAAAATAAACAAAAATCAAATAAAAGAAAATATACACAAAGACCTAGACTCAAGCAATCAAAAACACTCAAACATAGACATCGTTCCTCGGCAACGACACCATTTTGACGAGGGGAAAACTAGGTCGTTATCTAATCTTCCCTAAATACGAGTATAGAGGTAAGTCAAGGGTCGAACCCAAAGGAACAGTAATGTTCAAGCACTTTCAATTATGTGCCTAAGCTAGGTCGAAATCAAAGGGTAAAGGGAGAATACTAACAACTAACTAAACAAGTAACCAAAGAAATAAAACACTAGAAACGGGGATCAACAAGTAATCATGTCAATTGCAACAACTTGGAACGATCAAGTCAATCAAAGGTTGTGAAGACTAATGATAAGAGCAATCAATTGGAATCAAAGAGCTATCTCCTAATTGTTAATCTAGGGTTCACTATGAATAACAAACTAAGAGAATCATAATCAACACCAATTGATAATTGCAATTACTAAATCAATTGTTCGTGTCATTAGCAATTACAATGCAATCTAGCATAATTCTCGAGGCCTAATCGAATTACGCACATGCAAACCTTCATCAATCACTTTAATCTCAACAATCAATCAACACAATTCCCAAATTTATCACAATTAATCAATCATACAAGTTTCACCCAATTCCTAGCCAAACAACTATTCAAGAATCATCATCTATCAACTAAAAACTATGGAATTCAAGAATCAAGAATATATCAAGAATAACTACACTAATCAAGCATCAAACATCAAAATCAATCCAAACAAACATGAAATTAAACAAAGCATTAAGGTGAGATAGAGTTAAGAATGCTCATTGATAATAGAGAAGATCTTGAACACAATTGTCACCCTTCTATCTTCAATCTCTCAATCACCATTGAAATCCTTCACTTTCTCTCTCTAAAACTACTCATAATCTAGCCTAATCTAGAGAGAAAAGCTCTCAACCTAAGAGAGAAACTATTCTAAAAACTAAGAATTACATGAATGAATGATAATAAAAACCCTTAAAAACAATCTATAACCAAAAGAAGAAAAGAAGCTTAAAATCGTAAAAGACCCAGAAGCCCGCGCCCTCGGAGAAATCGGCCGCGCCCGCGGAGGGGAACGGACACCCCAAAAGCCGCGCCCACGGCCAAAGCCCGCGCCCGCGGGGAGCCCGCGGCTAGCCCTTGGGGACTTACTGCCCAAAATCGGCAAAAATAGGTTGCGGCAGATTTAGAGGGCCAACTTTTGAAGGCTGTAATTCACGATCTAAGAATTGTATGAATGCGTGCAACCTATCATTGGAAAACTCATCAAGTTTATTTTCCAACCCAACTTGAATCACCTCAATCCGATCTTTAGAACTCGAGATATGGCCGAAACAATGCACAAAGGTCCTTTTTGATACTTTGTAAGCCTTCATTTTCCTTTGTTTCTTGGATTGGCTTGACTTGCGTGCTTGGTTTCCCTAACTTGGCTCCGTTAAATTCCTTGAATGCACTTGAGCTCCCTCCTTGATTATTAAATCCCGGGAAGCTCGACACACCTACAAAAAAATTCAAACAAACGGAGTAGCGAGGGAAATAGCCATGAAATGAATAAAATAATAAGAAAACCATTAAAAGCACGCATTTCTCTAAACTAACACACAAACATGCAAATCAAGCATTATTCCCTAAAAACACGACATAAACGACTAAAAACAAGCATAGAAATATAAAGAAAACATAGCCTAAAGGTGCCATAAATGGCACGGATCATTGTGAAGACTAATGGCAAGCTCAATAAAAAAAGTCAACAAGCTATCTCCTAGATGTCAAACTAGCGTCAACTACGAGAGACTCTTACTAGGAGCATCACTAATCAAGATCAATCAAAAATTGCAATTTCTAAATCAATGGTCCGTATCATTAGAAACTACAATGCAATCTAGCATAATTCTCAAGGCCTAATCGAATTTCACACATGCAAACTTCCATTGATCACTTTAATCTCAACAATGAATCAACACAATCCTCAAATAAAGCACAATCAATCAATCATACAAGTTTCACCCTATCCCTAGCCAAACAACTACTCAAACATCATCATCTAGTCACAAACAACTAAAGAAATCAAGAATCATCAAAATATGAAGAACAATTACACTAATCAACAACCAAACATCAAAATCAAACCAAACAAATATGAAATCAAACAAAGCAATAAAGAGGAGAGAGAGTGAGAAATCCTAATCGATTGATAATGGAGATCTTCAATACAATTGTCATCTTGAATCTTCAACCTCTCAAATAACCATTGAAATTTCTCACTTTCTCTCTCTAAAATCTATTCTTAAAACTTACCCTAATACTAGAGAGAGAAGCTCTCAATTAAGCTAAGAATATGATATAAATATAAAATGAAACTTTTATTTTTAGCAAAAATTAGGCTCAAAAGGGTATTTATAAGAGGTGCAAAACGAAGAAGAGCAAAGCCGGAACCCGCAGAGGAGTGCCCGCACAGCAACAGTGCGCGCCCGCGCTCTTATGGGTTTCTTCGGATCTTCTCGCGGCTTCGTGCGTTCGTTAAGGTCTTCGAATGAACGCACAACATGATGATGATGAACACTAAGAGAACACGACTTGAGGGCGCAAGAGCTAGAACTTAGATAATCCACTTCCTTGCATCTTGAGCTTTCCAATTGCCATGAGCTTGCTCCAAAAGCATCTCCTACCTTAGTAATTCACCAATATCAAGACCTGAACCTCGTACAATACCTATAACCACGAATATAGAGCAAATAAAGGAGAAAAGAGTAAAAAAAACCAACAAAATGCATAAAAGCTACAAAATAAGAGAATAAAGGTAAAACCAAGACCAAATGCATAGAGAAAAGGTAAAACCAAGACCAAATGCATAAAACTAAGCATTTATTAAGCATGAAAGGCATGAAAAGAAGGTGAAAACAACCTAAATGCTCATCAAATGGGTGCCATTTATGACACCCATCAAATATGAAGCATCATAATAAACATACGTGATATTAGAAATATTAATTATTACCCTAAACATGATACTAGGAAGCAATAAAACATCCTAACATGATACTAGGAATCAACAAAATGATCTAAGCATAATTTCTATATCAAAAGATCAATAAAACAATTAAAGTACTTACTTCGATGCCTCGTATCTCTTTCTAATAACAAAATACACACATTAGTAACTTCATGGAAAAGAATAAAAACAGTAAAAATAAATTAAATAATGAAAATAGAGATTAGGGACTAAACCCTCAGAAATTATTAACCTTTCACATCTAGGGAAAATGCAACTTCGAACTTGGCTAGGTGTTTCTAGAGCTAATGTATGAGGAATTTTGTAAAACGGAAAGGTTTAGAAAAAGAAAAGAGAGAGAAGGAAAGCTTCTAGCTTTTAAAGAGAGAAAGAGAGAGATGATTGTTGTTAATGATTAAAAACGGGGAGATACGACCCCTATTTATAGAAAAAATAGCACGGAAACGAAAGAAAAGAGTTCGAGTTCTATTCAGAATAAAAGACCTCCTATCGCCAACGACAAGAGTAGCGCTAGAAAACAAGCTCTTCGCCAGGCGATAGGTATCGTCACCAGGCGACAAACTTGTCGTTTGGTGCTGGGACAACTTTTTTGCGGATTTTGTATTTTTCATATCTTTTGATTCAAAAGTCCAAATAAGTCATATAATATGTCGTTGGAAAGCTCGTGAAGTCTAATTTCCAATCCAATTAGAATATGATTAAAATCTTATGTAGATAAAAAGATATGGCCGAAATAGTGGAAGGGTGTCAGTTTTTGATAGAGTTTCGTATTCCATTAATATCGTTTTCGTTATTGCTCGGAATTAATATTATAATATATCATTGGAAAGATAATTTCAAGATATATCCAACCATATAAGATTTTGATAAAGATTATGAGACACAAAAATAATATCTGAGTGTCTTTGAATATCTTTAAATTCGAATAGAATTAGGATTTAAAAAAAGGAATGTTTTATTCAATTTCAAACTCTTTGATTTTATCTTTTCAAAAAGGATAATTAAGATCCTTTAGAAACTCATAGAAACTTATAATAAATCCTTTTTAATTTAGGAGTAGTATTAAACCTTTGGACCCTCCACATGATCATTGGGCCGTAGGTAAAATTCGGTTTGGGCCCAATTTAGTATTTTGGCCATAATATCCTCATTATTAATCGGAATTGAGCTTTTAATATATTGTTGGAAAGGTCTTTTCAAGACCCATACAACTACACTATCATTGGACCCATATCATGGAAAAAACTAAATTGGAATGCATGTTTTTCATAAATAGGGCAAGAAAAGAAATATTTTCAAAAACAGAAAAAAGAGATATTTTAATAAAAAACATCCTCATTACTAGACTTTTCACACTTTTTCTTTGTTCAATAATCAAATGAAATGAAAGGTATTCATTACTGGGTTTGGTTTTGGGGAGACACAATTGGGTGTCTACACTAGGCAAAGTATAAAGAAATTGAATTACCTTAGTAATAAATAGCCCTATTATTAAAAGAAAATAAATTGATTGTTTCTTTAGTGATAGTCATCACTTTTTTCTTTGTCAAAAGATATGGAAAACATCGAATTTTGATTCGATTGCTTTACTAACATGATGTAATCAATCCAATGACTATCAAATCGTCCAAATCATTTATTTTTTAATATGATTTGTAATCATAACTCACACTTCATGCATTTTATATATGGGCATTGCTACTCAATAGTAGGTCCATATGTGTAAAGGCCTAAGACTGGCCATATTTTCATGGAATGATGATTTTGGAATATGGTTATGGTCAACCTCAAGGAGGGCCTTTCCAAAGTTGTAACGTGGCTAGGCTTGGGGTTATGAACAATGGAAAGGCTCAAGTATGCTTCCAAAACCCTTTACATTTGGTGCTTATCAAATTAAAACCTTTTCTACATTTGGTGCCTTTTCCTTTTCCTCTCTCTCTTTTTTTTCTTTCACTCTTTTTTTTTTGTCTTAGGTTTACAATGATTTTTTTTTTCCTTTTACATTGGGTCTTTGGGTTTAGATTAACTTTGTGTCCCCCTATTATGTTTCCTTCCCCTAATTTTCTATTTTTATCTCTTTGCACCATTCCTATCCCAAGGTATGGAATAATGTAGGTTGAATAATTAAGGCTCAACTGACGAGGCATAAAAGGGCTGCCAAAAAGATGGATTTTCTATAAGGTTAAGAACGTGGGATTATCTTTGTGGAGTCTCAAGTTGCCTCCTGTGTTGGTGAAATCATCATATCCTTTCTTTGTGGGCCCAAGATGGGCCTTTTTTTCATTTAATACATCTTGTAAGGCAAAGCTCATCAAGATTCTTAAAGTGTTGAGTATGTATGCCTTTTGATATTACATGTTTGTATGTATATGTTTTATTTAATTTGAGTAAGTAACAATAAAGAGATTGAAAAGAGAACAACATAGACGTACTTGAAAATATAATTTTTTATATTCATTAATTAATAGGAGTACAAAATAAGTAGATTCGACAACATAAATCTCTTAGTCTATCATAAAAGGAAAGAAACAAAAGAAGACCTAGGGTGCCACATCTTGAACTGTTGACAACTTCTTGAGATTGAGTCTTCGAGCTTTGTCTGTTTGCAACGTAGGTGAAATCCTCTCTAAAAAAAATAAAGTCCATCTATATGATTCATGATTTCATTTATCAAGTCCCTTTCAATTTATGTTCTCACAGTATAGACCTTTTGAAATGTGTCTAAATTAAACCAAGGTATTGTAAATGGCACTTGTATGGTGGAGACATATTGTCTATGAATTTGGGACAAGTTCATGATCCGGAGGTCTTTGTGAAGGAGCAACCTTTGATCGCTACCTGGAAAAGAAGTCAATAAAGCATTCTTCTTCCCGTTGCTTAACCAATTCAAGATCGTGCAAGGTAGAAGTGAGCTCGATGTTATCTCCATATTGGGTTTGAACACTTTTACAATGTCACTCCAAGTGGAAGTTTGTTTTGCATCGAGTTTATAAAACCATGATCAAGCAGATGGGTCCAATGAAAGAGGAAAAGTACATGCATATAGGCTTGGCACAACCCCTTTCAACGCCATAATTCCAATAAAGCTCATTAAGTGAGTCCTAGGATTGTATGTAACCTTAAAGATTGGTGAATCTGTAGTTAAGAACTTTTTTGGGAGAGTCTTGCCACAAGGTTGTGGTGCAAGCTCATAATTAAAGTACTTATTCCATTAGCTAGCTTGAAGGATAAGTTTCTCCAAGGTCTGTACTCTTTCGGCTCTTGCTTTTTCTTGCAGAATGTTTTCTTTTTCTTTTTTCTTGTTTTATTTTAGACTTTTCTACTTTTTAATGAGCCTTCATTTGGACTTGTTCTTCTCGTAGGGCCTTTAGGTTTTTGAGTTCCTCTATAAGTTTATCCAATGTTGCTTTTCACCCATGATTGGACTAGTTTGCGAATATGGGAGATGATCTAGTAATGTGTATCACGAGAAATTGAGCGCGTTCAATTAAACCTTTTCTGCCAAGCATTAAAACAATGAATTAAAGTCTTTCCATTTTTTAAATCCTTGTAATACAAATTCACTTTAAGAAAGTTTGTTGATGAAGAATGTCAAAAATTCACGAACAATCATTAATGGAATGTCATGATTTGTGTTGACTTCAACAAGGTAATCATCTAAGGATTTTACTTTAAATGAATTGTTTTCAAAAATGGTAAAAGAGAAAGACAAGAAAGTTTGATTAAAAATGCTCATCAAATTTTTAGGAATATAAATCAACCCGAACATACTCCTTAAAATGACCAAATATACTATGGTACTTGTTGATCATTTAGATTGCAGTAGAGATCTATATCATTTTTTTCAATTATGATTCTCATATTGCTCATCTTCAAAGGATAATATATTACTATTTGCTTAAAAATAATGATGGCCTCCGAATATAAAATCAAAGAAATAATTAAATCATTTTCTCGGTTTTATCATTCATTATCTTCTTTCTTTTTTTTTAGAATAATAATTTATTTTTTTCTTGTATCATACTTTTTTTTTAAGAACGATTTTTTTCTTTTCCTTTCGTTCTATTTCTCTCTTTTTTTTTTTTGTGAGGCAAACATCCCAAGTAAGGTTCTCGGGATTTTCTTTTTAAACCATAGAAGAGGTAAATAAATTATACTATTCAATCAAGGTTGATCAATTACAATTAAACATGATTAACACGAAAATAGGCACGTTTAAGAATAAACATATTGATGAAGTCCTATTAAGGAATGCGAACTTCTAATGACGAACCTAATAAGAAGTAATGTCATTAGTTTGATTATAATGTACGTAAACGAATCATCATATTAAAAAAAGTATCGCGCACAATTTTCCTTTTTTTGCTAAGGTGGAAAGTGCAATTTCAAGAGTAGCATCTGCTACATGCGTTTTTTTTTTCGAAAACGCAAAAAGAACAATAAAAAAAAATTTACGACTTATTTATTTCTTTTATTTTGCGAAAACTAAAAAAGAACGATAAAAAACATTTTTTTTAATTTTGTTTTTTTTTTTTTTTGAAAAAACAAAAACGACGTTCAAAGTAAAGGTAACTAAGTTAGACAACGTAAATATTTTTAGCACCTACTTAACGATTAACCTTGAAGCGGTAATAGGTTTTCTCCGTATGATATTGCTTGTAACGAGTCAAAATCAACGTTGAACAATGGGCGTGCGCAAGACACAAAGTTGCGCGGAGGTGCCGTGTGCAACTTCTGAACTTGCACTTGGAGGGCACGCGCAACTTTGACAGTTGCGCATGCCACCTGGCAGGTTCGACAATTTTTCAACTTTTTTTTTTTTTTTTTTGTCGAATCATAATTTTTGCGAAATTATATTTATTATATCTCTAGGTAACAAGTTGGAATTAGTTAAATTAGATACGAAACACATATTCATGTAGTCACATAAGCACATAAAAGGAACCGTCAAAGCATACAACGCCATTCTAAGGTCAAGAATTGGGTGTCCAAAGGTACCATATCTTAAGGGATGATGCACGAATCAATCACCCAACGTGTTGACCGATGACATAGCCCTCCCAACATTTTGTTGGCGATATGGGTGGGATGATTGTTATTGATTTTTGGATAGAAGCCTAGTGTTGGCAACTCCTAGTCAATGAGCCAATCCCCAATGGTTAAAGTGTGCTATGATTATGCATGATGCAATGTTGCTTGTTTAGTTTTTTACTTTTCTGAAAAAGAAAGATATTATGCGTTCGAGTCTCTCTCTCTAACTAGAGATTATCCAAGTTAATTCTCGTTACAACCCGTAGGTAACCTAGTGTTTGAAACCTTGGATCATAACTAAAAACTAATCTTATAACCTTTAAGTTCCCAGTGGAGTCGCCACTGTAAGGAGGGTGTTCCCATCTTAGGGGATCATTCTCCTTAAATTCCCATGGCCCTTTAAAATCCTAGGACTTTACACTTGTTAGGGCGTATTAGGATTTGAATTCTTGACTGTTTGATAGACGTTGAATTAGAAATGAT
Organism: Chenopodium album; assembly: GCF_948465745.1. NCBI lineage: Eukaryota > Viridiplantae > Streptophyta > Magnoliopsida > Caryophyllales > Amaranthaceae > Chenopodium > Chenopodium album. The sequence continues at coordinate 44,920,285 of NC_137836.1, forward strand.
ACTCTCATCACGCTTTTTTATAAGAAACAAGTAGGTTTCGCCAATGAGTTTTAGGAAAACTCATAAACATCGTTCATGCCTTTCTCCAAGTAGAGTTCAAGGGATAGTTAGCACGAATCGTACGTTTATCCATGCCCAAATTGGTCTACGTGTACCAGAAATGAGTTCGGGAGCGAGGGTACTAAAATAAAGTTCCTTTTAGGGAGGAATCGTTGTTCTAGCTTTAGATACGGCCTCTACTAGCTCTTTCTTTTTTACAATTTCATCACCAAACAATATTTGAAACGTGGATCCTAAAAACTAAATTAGTTGATTTTATTTACAAGCGTCAATCACACAGGACTTACATTGGAAAAGTCGTTATTATTTTGTTCTTCAAATTCGTGAAAAGAACAAAATAAACAATATTCACCTTGTCTTATGTGATAAGACAACAATTAATTATCAAAAATTCTAGTCTTGATTAACGAATGATTACTATGTGAATTAATTAATTAAAAGTTTGTTTAAAGTGATCAAACAACATTATTTAATCAATTAAAGTTATTAAACAATAAAAGAAAAGCGATTTATGTAAGTGCTCTGGAAACTAACCGTTCTTCTTTTATATTAAACCTCCGTTTAATGCATTTATGGACTTTCTTTCTTATTCGTACCTCCAAGAGCTTCAATGGATTGATTACGGTTGAAGAGTAGTTGGGAAGAAAGAGGAATAAAGAGTGTGACAGTAAGAGAAGTTGAGAGATTAGGGTTTTGAGAATGCTAGGGTTAGAATTTTGATTTTTCGGTCCTCCTTCGGGTTGAACGAACACCCTTATTTATAGGCGTAGGGATATAGGTTATATATATATATATATATATATATATATATATATATATATATATATATTCTTAGGCAGGTTTTATAAAAATGGCAACTAGTGGGTTCTAATTAGGATAGAAAATACGGATTGTGTTCCGTGATGTATTTTTGTAAATCTGAATATGGTCTGCGAACCGTTGAGTATTTTTGTACCTTAATATTTAGATTAGTCCTAATCGTAGATACTAGTATTTACATAGTTATGGTCATGTCTTGAAGACAGAGGTTATTGGAAGACGAAGCCATGAAGTTGCAAAAGCCGACCCTTGAAAACTCAAGGGGTCATGCTAGTTGCCAAATGCATCATTATTTATGTTTTTGATATATATTTATGATTATATATTTATATATATATGAATTATATGTTAGATGCATGTTTAGGATTTTGAATGTTAGGATGATATATTAAGTTTACTTAAATCAACCAACGTAGTAACCCTAGGTCCCTAAAATATTGAGTAAAACTTGTCATTCCAAAATAAAACTTATCGACCTATTGAGAGTAGTGATGGGCTACGCCAAAGTGTGGCATCGCTTTTACTCCCTAGAATACGTAAGGCATACTGGGTATGCAAGTTAGTTTTGGTTATACTCAACGATATGAGTGATGGAGTCCTAAGATCTCGTGGCAAAGTGGACAAGTTGTTGAGAAAGCATTAGATGCGACGATTTATCCAACCAAGAGTGGCTTGGAGCCATTAGCAAAGAGTTGCTTACCTTATAAGATTAAGTGTTAAGACAAGACAAATCATGCTTAACCAATCATTGTTTCTTTGTTACTTTGGATCTTGGAATCGCCTTATTCTCGCCAAATGGGGACAAATTTAATGCGTGGATATAAGACGTTTAATAAGATTGAAAATATGCATGAGTGCTTTTAAATTTCAAACTTATTTTGTTATTTTCTTGATAAATGGTTATACTTTGCACTTATATTTGTAGAATTCCAAATCAAACTATATTGTTTTCCATGATTGATAAAGGAAATCTTTGAGAATAGTTCTCAAAGAAAGGAAAGACATTTCTAAAATATAATTCTCATAAATGACTTTTATAAGTCCGAAAGGACGGTTGGACATCATGTGTTCAAAAAACTGGTAGTTTTGTTAATATGATGTATTTAGTTGGAAACTCAAAATTGTCAATGCTTGACAACCAACATATTTTTTTGCTTTATTCGCTGGTGAGTATAACTCATTGATGTATAAATTCAAGTACGAATTAAAGGAAAAAATGGAACTTTGTTATACGACGCACTAGATGCTTAGTCATGCCTAACAAAGAATAAAAGTTAAAGACTCTTAAATGGTTCTTAAAGATTATGAGATGAAGTATGATATGAAATATAGGAAACAAGGAACAAAGAAAAGGAATAAGCACTACTACAAAAATGCTCAAAGAGACCTTAAATAAGAGACCAACTAATTAAATAAATGGTCTCTTTGTTTCAAGAGACCAAATATTTTCAATAAACGGTCTCTTAGGTACAATCTTAGGGATATGAAAATAAAGGAGATACCACTTTTCTTAAATAAATGGTCTCTCTTTGTTTCAAGAGACCAAATATTTTCAATAAATGGTATCTCTTTTATTTATTTATTTAATTAATAAAAAAGGAGAGACCACTTCTCTTACGTACATAGTCTCTCTTTTATATATTTATTAAATTAATAAAAAAGAGAGACCACATTTCTTACATATATGGTCTTTTTTCATTATTTAACTTTTTTTTAAAAAAAAGAGACCGTTTTTGTTATATAAATGGTCCTTCTTTTATTTTTTACACCTAAACCCTAAGTTGATAAGCTCGGCCGCCACCCCCTTCATATCACCATTTTACTCTCTTTCCAACTCTCCTCTCCGCCTTTTTCTCTTTCCTGTTCTCTCTATGTTTCTCTTCTATCTAATGCCCCTCTAATCTCCTTCTTTCGGCCTGTTTCACAATCTCCTCTCAGCCTCTTTCTCTGTCCTCTCTTTCTCTTTCCAAGAGTTCAAGCCTCACTTCACGCCGTCGTCGAGCGCCGTCGTCCGATCATTTCTCCACTCTTCTAGGTTTTGAAATTTCTTCGGAGAATACAGGACTTTTGATTTTGCATCACTCACTGTCGTTAATTTAATTTGTTAAATTTCACCTTTCTGCCAAAATCCGATTCCAAGATTTCCTTCGTTGTTTTTTTAACCCTAATTAATCATTTTCTCTTAATTTGGCTGAATTTCTTAATCTTTGCAATTCAATGATTCTTAAAGTATCGTATATGCTATTTTTAGGTTTTGAATTCTGCATAATGTCCCGTGTATATGTTGGATACTATGATCCACGAGTCACTAAGCGAGAACTTAAAGACGAGTTTCACATTTTTGAGTTATGTAAAGGTCAGTTGGATCTTTAATTCCGATTCAGCTTTTTATTCGGATTTCTTTTGTTGATTTTGAGTGATAATAGCTAGTTGTTTTCTAATTCCTTGAAAATTGGGTTGATTTGTAGTGTTTGTGTTGCTCGGAGACCTTCAGGTTATGCCTTCACATTTATTTCAAGGTGGCGGTGATGAGGTGTGTGGTTGGGGCTTGCGGTGGTGGCAGTGGCGTAGTGTAGGATTAGGTGAGGGGAGTTGTGTAGATTTAGGTGGGTTTTTTATAATTTTATTTTATGAATATTGATTGTAATATTTGTAAGCATGTATTTTGTATAAATTTCTTGCAAGAATAGTTTATAAACTAATACTCGTATTTTGTTGTAAATGTTACAAGTAGAGGAATTATATTTTTGTTTAATATAAAATATATATTAAAATACCAACAATTTTTTAAAAAAAAAAAAAAAAAAACAGAAAGAGAGGGACCATCTATTTGAATTAGGTGATATCAGTTTAACAAAACCCGAGACTATCTATTTGAAATATGTTGTCTCAGTTTTTTAAAAAACCGAGACCATCTATTCTAAACAAGTGGTCTCTATTTTTAAAATGTGAGATCACTATTGATGAAGTGGTCTATTTTGCCAAAGAGACCTGTGAGCTAGAGACCACCCCTAAGGTAGTCTCTTTAGCCATTTTGATATGGTCACTTTGGACAATTTGGTAGTAGTGAAGATTCCATTTCTACTAAAGAGTTCATGTTATCCTAGCAAGTCATTATCTTCACAAGTATCAGATACTGCTTGAGTGGTTCACTTTGAAAGCGACCTCAAACTACTAAAAATAAGCTAAGTTATCGACTTACAAGCTTAGAATGAACCAAGAAGAGCTACATCAGTTGTAAGGTCGTATGCTTTGTTTAAAGACCTTTTAAGCTAATGCTGGAACAAATAAATTGTTATTGTGTTCCGTAATCAACAAATAATCCGTTAACACACGAAAAGACTCACATTCAAAGTAAAGAGCAATAGTTGCGAATTTATTCGAATGGTATGGCTGTCTAAACCATGAGTCAAGAATGTTTGATTATAAACAAACATTTCCCTAACATGAAAAACTCACAAAGTTCAAATCATACACATGATTTGTGTTCCAAACATCTTTAGCAATGTCACATCTTTCTAAGGCAAGCAAGTCTTACTTGTTAAAAACCGACAAAGTAAAGAGCTATTGTTCTTGGTATAGACAATTGTCTCAGAAAGCTGAAGAGGATTCAATTACGTCAACGTTTCACGAAAAATTTGAAAAAATATGGCTATATTCATCAAATGTGAAAATACTTGAACTTGAATATTTCAAGAGTTTAATGAAGTATAGAATCGACTTGGAAAGATATCAAAACGTCTAGATCAGATCGAGCGATGTTTGCTTGAGCCAAGCATGACCATCACAAAATTATGAAATTGAAATTTTTATAAATAACTCCACAAAGAACATAGTGTGTCTTTACGGAGACCTCAATGCCATTTAAAAATGACTCAAACAATGATGGATCACATCCCTTCCTATAAAACTCTTACAGATTTGCATAAGTGACTAACGTTACACTAAACCAAATGTCAAAGCTAAAAAAAGACACCATGTTCAGTTATGGATCGAAATAACTTCTAAATGTCTTTTTAAGTGTATGTCTAAAACTCTTAACCATAGTGGAAGCTCACTCGCTCAGTAAGAGCTAAGTGACTTAGTGGGAGCTTAATGGCTCATTAAAGGCTAAGATAGCTCAAGTACAAGCTAACTGTTTGTTTCACAACGAACTTTTACCTAAAGACAATATACATGTCTCTTTGTAAGCATTCAAGGGAGACTACGTGCATTACCTCCACAACCTAATTGAGAACATAATATTTGTTGCTCTAAGTGGTGTTTTTATGGAAAGTAACACATTTTCAAAACGACAAGTGGGAGAAAAATGAACTCGACGACCATCAAGATTAGCAATAAACAAGAATTGAAAATCTCAGAAGACCTTAAAAGGGATTCATGAAAATACTTGATCAAGAATACTCAAAAGGACTTTACAAGTGCCTTTAAAGAGAATTCATTACTCACAAAACTGCTGATAAGTTGGAGTAAGATCAACATAATGAAAGGGCTTTGGAAGCACCTTGAAACTTAGTGTTTGATGCAATAACCCCGTATAGGTATAGAATTCACCACAGTTTTGGATTGAATCCTATAAATTTTCTATTAAGTTAGAAATAAATCTAAGACTTACAAGCATACAATTTACTATATTATTAGACCATAAGGGAATAATGCCTTGTAAGATAGCTACGAAAAATCCAAATTTCGAATAATTATTAGAGGCCATAAAATCCGAAATAGACTGCATGTTTGAAAATCATTTTTAAAGCATGATTGATTTGCATGAAGGGTTAAAGACCCACTGATTGCAAATAAGTTTTCAAGGAGAAAACTAACAAATGTGGAAAATTATATGCATACATAGCTAGATTGGTTGAAAAGGATATAATTTAATTCACGGAGTTGACTTTAATAAAAACCTATTCACCAATTGGAATGGTCAAATCTTTTCATGGTTATTCTAGCAAAATTGCACACATGAAATATGGCAAAATAGATACCAAAATTGCCTTCCTAAAATAGGATTTTGGAAGTGACTATGACAATAGTCTAATGGTTTTGAAAAACTAAATAATGCTAGATTTGAAAGCAAGATCAAGAAATCCATTATGGGATTGAAGGAAGCATTGTATAAAGGAATTAGAACGTGTTTTCTCATAAAGTTAATAAAAGAATTGACTTAATGAGAAACATAGAAATTCTTGTGATTAAGAAGTTTAGTGAGAGAAAGAGTCAATTTTGTAAGGTCCAACAAGAAGTTTACGAACTCTGTTGTAAGTTAACTATCAAATGCCAAATGCTTAGATTTGAATGTATTTTCGGCAATGGACTAAGAAAAAGACGATACTTAGTACATATTGGGAATTAAGATCTATTGTATAGACTTAATAAAATGTTTGAACGTGTAAAGGAATTTACCGTGTTAAACATGAGTTGAAGGACTTTGAAAGACTTTTGTCCCATATGTATAAAACTAAGTAAATATTTGAACTAAGTATGAGCTAGGATAAATACTAAGTCGAACAAGAAAGACTATAATAGAGACTTTTAACCATATCACATAGCAAACATTTTAGCAAGACTTAGTGCAACTGGATGATCTAAAATGCAACGTGGATGGAAAAAGAGTAAGAATCATTCTACAATTAAATCCATCATGTACGCTACAATATGGAATTGTCACAAGAATTACTTGCGTGGAGCATGTGAAGTACGCATATAATATCAATCAACTTGAATCTATGTAATAGATTGTTAGATTATGATCAAGAACATCCAAAGTACTTTGATAAGTAAGAGGATGAGTTCTTGACTTGTGGAAAAAAAATACAATTTTAGAATTGATGTTGAAAGCACAAACCTTAATAAGGATTAGATCCTTAACAAGGAAGCCGTTTATAAGCAAGAGGTAACAATGAGTCGTGGTTTGAGAATGGTAACATGGATGTGCATTCATGTGTAATGTGCGGAAATTTAAGGTATATTTCCACGATCACAAGTGATTAGGGTATCCCAAAATCATTGTGAGCCACTTGAAGTGAAACCCAAGAAAAACATCATCAGGAAGTCTACTAAAATATATGTTGATAATATGGTTGCCTTAAAGGCAATAATAAGGAAGATGTTAAATGGAAAGTTTGTTGTTGAACGTTGATGATTGTAGGTTGTCAAGTTGAAGATCTCAATCATGAAGATAAGTGGGAGCCATAACTTGGACAATAAATCCTAAATCACATATAATCCATGACACCCTCAATTTTTCCATCTTATTATTATGAAAGTTATCAGTAATGAAAATGCTAAGATTAGCAAAGTAATTATAACTAAACCTACGCAATAAGTGAACGACGACATTCACAATTGCACAAAAGAAATCAAGCATATTAGATATGGGTATGATTTCTATAAATGTTTTTTAAAGAGTGTTACTTTTAAACATTCGGAAAAACCATTCATCATAAGATGAACCATTCAGGCTTTGGAGTAAATTAAATTTCATGCAATTTTATCACTCTATTTGCTATTTAAATATGGTTTAGTATTTTGACTCCATTCGATTTTGAGAATATTAAAAATAGGGTATTAAGACCAGTCTTGATAAGGAAACACTTATTAAGTTAACATTGAATATTATAATCGAGAATTATCCCTATTCGAAGTCATTTAAACGATGGACAATTAACAACCACTTGAGATAAGTGTGTAGTTTGATTTATAGCATCGTTTCTTGTGCTACAAAGACATGATTGTCATGAATCGTTTGCACAAGTATTGGTTTAGAACCATATTGGATCGGCCTATGAGAGTACTTTAAGATATTTTAAAATAGTCATAAGTATACTTCTCATTATGGCTATCGGAACCTATTTCCTCGACCATGAGTATTACATTGTGAATTCTCTTGTTTGAGTATTGCGTTTTGATGTTAGTCAAACATTTGCCGTAAAAGGGGATTATAACGGCAACAATTAGGCGGATAGGTCCTCCCCGTAAGAGAATTTACATTACAAGACTGGGAATGTCCCCTTACTAAAAAATAGGGAAGATGTCTTTGTTGTTTAAAAGGCCTCTCGAAGAGAGAAACTGTGAAAATGCATGGCCGTGCTCGGATGGATTTTAGATATCATCTGTTTATTGACAGTCAGACTGGGATATCGAGAAACACTTTTGGACATAATAAGGATGACGAATAAATCTTACCCTATAGTTTATGAAGAGACATTAAACGACATAGGAAAAAGGCTATAAACTAAAAGAACACTTGTCCGGAAGGACAAGTGGGAGATTGATAGGAATGGTGTTTTTCAAACAAGTGTATTATTCCAGTAGAGAGTTCGAAATTATTAGAAAGCTAATTATTTAGTGAGATCAAGTGATCGGAATGCCTAAGTGGAGGCCGCTTCTGATAAGTAATACTAATGAGTAATTAATATTACAGATTAATCTTGACTGAACCCTTCGAGTCACACCCAAGCAACTAACGAACCGACACGACGAATTAATTCGGAACCAATTAATATGTCTCTCAAGTATTGCGAACAAAGACGTCGGATTCCAAGCTTAGAGCATTGGAACCGAATCTTAGAAGTCGAGTTAAAATTTAGGAATTGGCAAGACGGTAAAATGCTTCAAGTAACAAGTAAAAACCCTAGCCTTGCGAAAGGCTAGGGAAGAGCGCCGAATAGAAGTGCACCACGTGGCAGCGCCATGTTGCAGCACACGTGGCAGCCACCAAGTGGCAGCGTGGCACGTTGGCAGCCCCAAGTGGAAACACGCCACGTGGCAACGTGCCATGTTGGCAATGCCATGTGGTGACGGGCCGCGGACCCGGTAGGCGGGTCATGGACGCGAGCCAAAAGGTGGCGGCCCAACCGAACCCAACTTGGGGCTAAAGGTTGGGTGCCACATGGTTAGATCACAATGCATGTTAGCTGCCTTGGGGAGCAATTGAGGAAGTGGCCCTAACCTAACCATGTGACACTTGTTACTTTGTTATTCCTTGATTTATTTTACTTAGGATTAAATTCAACATTTTTTATATGTGGGATCTTTTTGTGAAAAAGTCCCACATTGAAAGATGAGTGGAATTCACAAGGAAGCACTTCTTATTATAAATAGCCAAGGCATACCTTGTGATTGTTCACTTGAGTAAGGTGTTATAAAAGGCATCTCTATTGAGAATACCATTAAACACATATAATTACTCGAGTATTTAGTCTAGCTTAGCTAACCTCTAAGCATTGGACCTTGTCGAGGTCGAGTTGCGGGTGGATATCGTTAGAGGCTTACTAAAGGCTTTCTCAAGTAAGAGCTCAGGGGTACGAGCGAAGGACGCGTCAAAGGTAATTAATCTTTTTTTAATTCTTTTTAATTAAGTTAATTATGTCTTGTGATTATATTAATAGTGAGTGTGATCTTGGCTCGGGTTTTCTTTCGGCAATGAGTTGGATCATCAAAACCTACCAAAAGAATCCCCATAGGAGATTTTCTCCTTATCAAGTGAGAAGAACCATTGTTGACAAATGGTTTCTAAAGATAATGAGAACAACAAATGGAAAGCTTTCTTATCAATTCCCTTAATGTTCATTATTATTTCAAAAGCTTTTAAATGAAAGTAAGGGTTATCAGTTGGCTTGAACTTAGGGATGTCGTTGGCATTGAACTTTTGGGGAACAAGTTTCTTGTCCACAGAGACCCCTTGTGAGCTAATCCCTTGGAACTTTTAGTCATTGCAGATTTTTTTCAAGCCCGTCTTCTATTCGATCAAGCTGTTGTTGTTTCGCAAGGTCATTGACTTGAAGATCGAGAGTTTTAAACATCTCTGTCAAAATAGCCATGTTCTGTCTTAGTTCATTAACTTCTTCATGGGTTGAAATTTTATTTTTATCGTTTCTTCTTTGTCAAAATGGTTTATTAAAAAGTAATACTTGGATGAAAGTGTCATCTTTGATTAGTCGCCCTTCTTTTCTTGACTCAAATTGACTTTGACTTTATTATGTTTAAAAAGCAAAAGCAAAAATAGGGTGCATATTTTTGGAAATCACGTATGGGTTTAAGCAACATTGTTATGTTGGGAGGATTAATATCTGACTGACCCCCCTAAAGAAAAGACAGAAAACATGTGCACACAAGACTCTCTAAACATGGTCATGGTGAACACATATACAAAGTGTGTGCTTCAAAAGTGAGTGAATAAAGGGGCATGCTTTGACACTTTTGTAATACCATGGGAATATGCTCCTAGACACAATTAAGGACTAAATTAAGCTTTAGTTATTAATTAGACTCAGCGTGAGGACACAGGCAGAAAACTGAACCATCGTTGAAGCAACGGAACTGTCACAATACGACAAGGCCATCGCGGCATAATAAAGTTATCGCGTTACAATGGACAATTATGTGTCGTGGCACAGATCAAACCTTCGCATCATTACTGAAATGTCGGTCTGGGCCTATTTCCAATGTTCTACCTTGAAGGACAAGCCTATAGTCGTACTAAGTCAAGTTTAATTAGTTTATTAGGCTTTAATTAACCATATTAATTAATTCATTAATTAAGTAAAGTCCTATTTATAGTCATTAATTAGTTTATTTATATTTATACACAAGTCAAACAAACGGTTGGTGTAAACACATATAGATTATGCATAAGCAAGAATGCACAAATAGTCAAGTAAGCACAATATGATACAACGAGTTTGCAACCTAACCATAGCTCTAATTCTCAAAATTTCAAGGATAAGGTTAGTCAAAGAGGGTCAATGGTTATGAGTCCAGATGCATAGCGCGAAAGCCTCGCCATTGGAAGGGTTAGCGCTTATGGAAGAGATCTCATCAGTGAAACTTGTTTCCGTGGTTCGAAGACTTCACAAACTCGGACGTACCCTTCGTTGCAATGAGTGTTCGATTGGGTAGATGGAGTGTGAATTCCCAGAGAGTTATGGCCATATATAGAACACATATGGGTTAAAAAAAAGGGAGAAAACTGAATAAGGAAGTAAAATCGGGTAAACAGTACTAGAATCGGTCAAAGCAAGAACGCAGGTTTCTGGCTCAGTATTGGAAGAAATTGGCGCGAGACAATAGGGACCATCGCGAGAAGATAGCCCTGTCGCGCTGCAATATTTCTATCGCACCGCGACAGAGCCATCGCACTACGATGGGCACAGTTTTCTCAGTGCCAGTTCCTGCATGCCTCAGCAGCTTCCTGTATTCTTAGAATCTTCTAGTTCTCTCAACGTTTTTTCGATTCTAGTGTGAAAGATATTTCCAAAATTTCCTACGTGTGAAAATTCTATGTTTTTGACGCATTACGGATGGTCTATCTGATGCAGACCTTTTTATGCTTATGCCAATAATGTTAATCAAAATTATGCACATGAATACTTATAACTTTTCGAGTCTCATCCACTCATTCTAAATTATTGCCAAAATAAATTTTAGGAATTAAAATTTAAATCCTCCCTAGTGGAGTCGCTAAAAACTGTAAGGAATATTTCAAGCATCCCACACTTGAGCCCCACTGTGATCATACATTTAAGTATGATGGCGTCCAAAGGGAAGGAAGCTAGAGCAAAAGAGTCGCCAACAAGTTTTAGGAACTTGTAAACCGTTCACAGGGTTTGAAGGTACAAATCTAACCTAAAAGAGATTAAACCTGCCCTAAAAATAGGCCTCTACTTTGTTGTTCTCATGTTCTTGTGTGCAATCTGACTAACATGCAATCAATATATTAATCCTAAACCTGTTTAATTGATGTTTGTTGATTAATGCACAAACAAATCTATTATTGGCGATCACTTTAAGTAAAATCATATTAGCCTAATTCAATTTATAAATTATCTTATTTAGCGTGATTTCAAGTACAAATTTCCTTTAACTTGCAAGAGAAGGCATGATCAAGAAATAACAATAATATCTTAAATACTGATACAACAAATTATCATCATAATCTCAATCTCATCAAAGCATAATAATATTATCAAGATCCTAGGCATGATACCAACAAGATTAATAACAAATCATAGCATGTCACTAAACAATAAATATCAAAGCTTTGTCCCTAACATGATACTAATGTGATAGAATAAATAGGAAGTAACCTCTGTATGATTCTTGAAAGAAATGAAAGACATCCTAATGTGATACTAGGAATCAAAATAATGTAAGTATGCTTTGTACAAAATATAACAATAAAACTACATACTTTGTCGCCTCGTATCTCTTTCTATCAAAACAATACACACGTTAGTAACTTTAGTGAAAATATTAAATCAAATAATTAATTTATATAATTGAAATAGGGATTTGGGACCAAACCCTTGAAAATTACCAACCTTTCACGTCTAGGGTGAAGGCAACTTCTAGCTTGGTTAGGTTCGTCTAAGACTCGTGAATGCGGTGTTGTATTTTGAAAAGGGAAGGCTTAAAAAGAGGAAGAAAGAACAAGCTTCTAGCTTTAAGAGAGAAGAGAATAGAATTAGATGATTGTTGATGATTGAAAATGGGAAAATAACGCCCCAATATATAGAGAAAACATCTGGAACATTTCGAAAAGAGTCAGAATTTGACTCGAAGTAAAACAGCCCCCACCGCGATGCGATAAGGCTATCGCGATGCGATAGGCCTATTGCATCTTCGCAACACGATAACGCAATTATGATAAAATCCTGTAAGGAGTCCTTTTCCCAGGTAATTTAGACTATGAAATTATCTTAATTAAAATCATTTTTATATTTTAAAACACTTGTTTTATTTCAAATTAAATTCTCTATCTTTTTTAAATAAAATAAAAGTATAATTATTAATCCTAATTCCATTAGAATTTAAAATAACCTTCTAAATTATTCTAGAAAATTAAAGTCAATCCTAATAACTTTAGGAATAACATTTAACGGGCCCTCCACTTGATCATTGGGCCATATAAAATCATTTTAATCCCAATTTAGTATTTTGGCCATATCGTTGGAAAGCTCTTTTCAATCCCTATCCAACTAAACTATTATTGGAACAATTTGATGGACCAAACTAAATTGGACTAGACATTTTCTATAAATAATGTACGAAAGAAATATATTCGAAGACATAAAGGAGTATTTTGATTAAAAACAGATGCGTCACGGGATTATTTCACATTTCACCTTGTTCAATAATTAATGATATGAAAAATTTCATCACTGGGTTTGGTTTTTTGGACAGACACATTCAGGTATCTATAGTAGTGTAGACACCCAAATGTGTCTCCCCAAAACCAAACCCAGTGATGAATACCTTTCATGTCATTTGATTATCGAACAAAGCAAAGGTGTGAAAAGTCTAGTGATGAGGATGTTTTTATTAAAATATCTTTTCTTTCTGTTTTTGAAAATATTTCTTTTCTTACCCTCTTTATGAAAAACATGCATTACAGTTAAGTTTGGTCCATGATATGGATCCAATAATGGTGTAGTTGGATGGGGCTTGAAAAGACCTTTCCAACGATATATTATAAGCCCAATTCCGATGAATAATGAGGAAGTTACGGCCAAAATACTAAACTGGGCCCAAACCGGATTTTACCTACGACCTAATGATCATGTGGAGGGTCCAAAGATTTAATCCTATTCCTAAACTAATTAGGATTAATAAGAAGCTTCTATAAGTTTCTAAAAGATCTTAATTATCCTTTTTGAAAAGATAAAATTAATGAATTTGAGTTAAATAAAAACTTTCCTTTTATAAAAACTTTCCTTTTTTTTAATCCTAATTTTATTCGAATTTATAGATGTTCAAAGACAGTTAGATATTATTTTCGTGCCTCATAATCATTATCCAAATTTTATATGGTTGGATAGATCTTGAAATTATCTTTCCAATGATATATTATAATATTAAATCCGAGCCATAACGAAAAAGATATGAATGAGATATGAAACTCTATCCAAAACTGACACCCTTCCATTATTTCGGCCATATCTTTTTATCTAAAAATTATTGTAATATGATCCTAATTGGATTGGAAAGTAGACTTCAAGAGCTTTCCAACGACATATTATATGCATTATTTGGACTTCTGGATCAAAAGATATGAAAAAACAAAAAAGGCGTGAAACTGATTATTAGCGCCCGACGACAAGCATTAGCGCCTGGCGCTAACCTTCAGCGCCTGGCGCTAATGACCAGCATCTGGCGCTAATCGTGTTTTATTCTCGTTAAAACTCTGATTCGTTTTTTTATCCATCCGACTGATTTTCTCTAAAAATAGCCTCCTAAAACCTCTATTTTCAATCATCATTTTTCATCAATTATCATCAATTCTTCTCATCAACTCTCATCAAGAAATTCTTGATTCTCTCTCTCTTTCTAGCCAACCCTCTTTTACAAACAAAATTCCTCATACATTAGCACTAAACACACCTAGCCAAGTTAGAAGTTTCCTTCGCCCTAGACGTGAAAGGTTTAATTTCTGAGGGTTTGGTCCCAAATCTCTCTTTCAATTATTTAATTTAATTGTTTTGTTTACTATTTTCTTTGAAGTTACTAACGTGTGTATTTTTTTATTAGAAAGAGATAAGAGGCATCCAAGTAAGTGCTTTTAATTGATTTATTCTTATTATGTTATAGAAATCATGTCTAGGGTTCCTATTTTTATTCCTAGTATCATGTTAGGATGCTTGATGTTTTGAATGACAGTAATGATTCCTAGTATTATGTTTAGGGAAAAGGTTATAATATCAAATATGACAATTGTGATTCCTGTGATGTTTCCTACTTTCTTTCCTAATATCATGTTAGTATCATGTTAGGGCTATATATTTGATCTTTATTGTCTAGTGACATGCTAGGGTTTGTTATTAATCTTGTTAGTATCATGCCTAGGATCTTGCTATTATTATGCTTTGACATGAATATTATGATTATAATTGTTATGATGATGATACATGATTATTTTTATAATTGTCATAATTATCATTATTTTTTATGATTATTATTTTGTTGCTTGATATTATATTTATTGTTATTGCTTGATCACACCTTTTATGCATGTTTATAGGGAATTTGTACTTGTAATCATGCTTAATAAGATAATTAATAATCTTGTTTTGGGTTAATTTGTTTATAATTCAAGTGATCGCCAATAATAGATTTATTTGTGCATTAATATTCAACCAACATAGATAAATAGGTTTAGGGTTAATTTTATTGATTGCATGTTAGTCAGAAAGTGCACATGAATACGATCAGAATAAAGTGGAGGCCTATTATTAGGGCAGGTTCAATCTCTTTTAGGTTGGATTTGTACCTTCATCCCCGAACTACCAGTCATGGTTCCAGACCTATTGGTGTTGACGATCTCTTGGATCGTTAAAGGGTGTAACCTTCACCCTGTGAACGGTTTACAAGTTCCTAAAACTTGCTGGCAACTCTTTTGCTCTATCTTCTTTCCCTTTCAACGCCACCGTACTTTAATGTATGATCACAGTGGGGTTCAAGCTTGGGGTAATGCTTCAAATATTCCCTACAGTTTTTGGGGACTCCACTAGGGAGGATTTCTATTTTAATTCCTGAAATTTATTTCGGCTTTGATTTAGAATGAGTGGATGAGACTCGAAAAGTTCTAAGTATTTCATGTGCGTAATTTTGAATAACATTATTGTCATATGCATAAAAAAGATCTCATTGGAAAGACCATCTGTAATGAGTTAAAAACATATGATTTTTACACGTAGGAAATTTGAGGAATATCTTTCACAACTAGGATCGAAATAATGCTGCGCGAAACTGGAAAATTTTATCGAGCACAGAAAGCTGCTGAGGCATGTAGGAACTAGCGCCAACAAACAGAGTCTAGCACCACCAATTTGACTCTGGCACCAAGAGACAGCTTCTGTCGCCAGGCGCCAAAGCCAAATCGTTGGCGCCGGCCTATGTTAGCTAGCGCCAAGTTCTTCCAATACCGAGCCAGAAATATGCGTTCTAATTTTGACCAGTTTTTAGCACTGTTTGCTCGATCCTACTTCCTGATTGAGTTTTTCTCACTTTTCTGAAGCCCATATGTGTTCTACATATGGACATAACCCTCTGGAAATTCATGATTCATCTACTTGATTGAACGCTTTGTGCAACAAAGGGTACATCCGAGAATGTTGAATTCACCAAACCATGGAAGCGAGTTTTTTCTTAACTCGCGGTGTTCCGTCCACTCGCTCCAACCCTTCACGGTTAGGCTTCCGCGCGGTGAGTCCGGACAATTAACCATGGACCCTCTTTGACTAACCCATATCCCGAACTTTAGAGAACTAGAGCCATGGTTAGATTGCAAACTCATTGCATCATATTGTGCCTACTTGACTAATTGTGCATTATTTGTTGTGCATACACTATGTGTTTTCTCCTAACCGTTTGTTTGACTTGTGTTAAGATTAAATAAACTAATTAATGACTAAAGGACTTTGCTTAATTAATTAATTAATCTGAGCTAATAAATATGTCTAAAATCGAGTCATAGTCCCTTTAAGTCAACCCGGATTTTTATTCCCGTATACTGCACAAGCGTCAACTTGTTTTGGTAATAGCCGGAGTTCTAGGAAGAACTACGAGTCGTAAACCTATGGATCTGTAGCCTCGAGTTTTATCTTTAATTTGGAGTTGGTTTCATCCCAATCAAAGTCACAGATCAAGAGTTATGACTAAAATACCACAACCTGTTCAGTTTAATGCATATACATGAAGTCTTAACTTAGTCTTTGCTTGAGTCTAGTCACATAGTCTAGCCACATGGTCATGACACGAGTCTTAACATGTCACCTACACTCACTAGTCTTAGCACACACTTTGTATATGTCACCATGACCATGTCTTAGCTTCATGCATGAGTCGGTTTTTTCCGTCATTTGAGTTGGGGGTACATTCTATTCCTAATTTTTTTTCATATCTCTCCCTCTACACCATCTTTCCATTCTCTACATGCTTTCTCCATATCACAACCTTCATTATTCCTACCTTCTTCCATCCATGTATGTTGAATCGAGTTTGAGTCATGTGATTGACAAAAAAAAAAAAAAATAAGGGTAATGATGAAACAAATGCACAAGGCAAGCTTCTTACCAAGATTTCATGATTTCTTCTTCTTTTTTTCAATCCCTTTCCCCAATAAGTCTAGATTAGGCACCCTTCATCCTCCTTGAATTTATTTCTTAGAGTTTGATTTTTACCCTTCACTTTTTAAATAAAATGAGCATTTATTTCCTTGCATATGATCATTACATTGCACAAAACAAAAAAACAAAAAAAAAAATCCATGTCGAATTAAGCACAAGGTATACCAATGATTTGAGGCACCCCTTGTAGCCACATCATATTTCCTTTCACTCTTCAAATATGCAATCCTTTCTTGATAAACCACTTTGAGCCTCGTCTAACGATAGACCCTTCATTTTTCAACCTACATCTACCTAACCTTGGGATGGGGTAGTGTGCAACTTATGCAATTTTTAAAAACAAAATCTTGAGTGATTTCAAAAGATAAAAATAAATAAATAAGAAATAAAAAAATAATAAGTGTACAAAAGGGCAAGTGTTCCAATATCTTTGATATGAACACGTCTCAGATTGCGTCTCTTATCGAGTGCTCGGTACCCTGCCTGAGAAACATGAATGCCAAGTGAGTGATTGACCGCATGATCGGGATCGCCCACACTTATAAAAATAAAATAAATGCTAAAGCAAAAGAGAAAAGAGAGCTAAAAAAGAGTCAAAAGCCTCAAGCATAAAAAATATAAATATTCAAAAGCAAGATTGCCCACCTTGGGGGCTTATCCAGGGTCTTGAGCTTTTATCCCCTTCTTCTTCTTCAAACCTTTAGCCTAACCACATTACAACCCTTAAAAAGACCTTTTTGAGGTATACACACACTTGTACAAGGTTCGGCTAGAGCTACGTTCGGCCTGATTCCTAACGGATACGTAGGCAACCTCACATTGAGGTGCGGCCGTAATAAAAACGCATTCATATTCACATTCACATTCACATTCACACATCATGATCATATTAAGGGATCTCCTATGCTCATCCCTATTCATTTAGAGCTAGACTTGGGGGCTTGATCCCTACATTGTTGGCTTACCTAGCCTAAGAGTCACCATTATTTGACTCTTCTAAAAATAATATCTTTCCCCACACTTAGCCTTTGCGGCCTAACTTTAGTGTCACTATCACACACATCACAGATACATGACTAAATATACTTTCCCTTAGGAACCCTTTGTCATGAAATCTTAATATAACACTGAAGCACGCCTTGTCATGTCAAAATTGCTCATCATTGCATCACAAAGTATGAAGTACTTAGCCTCCGTGCCTAAGTCACCTAAATACTTTCTTTATCGAGTCAACTAGGATAGTCTAAGATGTTATAACCCTTGAGAGACAACATTTGATTAAGCTCATTCAACATGCATCTTAAAAAAACTTCGCTTCTATCTTTTTTCGCGTCTTTCTTTTTTGGGAGAAAGTCGGTACCCTCCACAAAGACGACGGAAATTTTTTGCATTTTTGCCTTTTTGCATTTTTGAGTCAAGCACATCACAATACAGTACACACACAGGTCATGAGTCACACGTGTCATTTCACTTTGAGTCGAGTTAACCTCGAGTCAGTCAATCATAGTGAGTCAAGTTTATACCTTGAGTCATGCCAAGTCAATGAGTCAAGAAACAATAAGCCTTAGGTCAACCCTATAGAAAGATAAGCAAAGTCCTATAGTCAAAGACATAAATGCAGGTGCATCCTAGCAAGCGAGGACATTCCCGGATGTTTTTTGAAAAAACCGCAAATATGACACAGGAGATTCCTCCAAGATAAGAGGAATTACATGGATCGGTAAATTAGAGATGAAGAGCTTTAATTTAAAAAAGATTTGAGCAGATTTGGTTGAAAGGAAACGACCAAGTTCAAAGTTCGAGGCAAAACCGAGCAATGAACAACAGCAACAAGAGCAAAAAAGGGAAGACCCTACTCCAGCGCCAAACGACAACATGTAGCGTTTGGCAATAGATTTCTGCGCCTGGCGCTAGATCCCAGCGTCTGGCGACAGAGCGAAATAGCGGCACCAGAGATATTTCAGCAGCGACAGAGCTCGAAGCCTCTCAGAACAGCAATTTCGGGTTCCTTGGTACGCCAGTTAGCCCCTCTAAGCAATTTGACATGATTATTAGTAGGCTCGATTACAATCGTAGTAAGTGATTGACCTGAAAAAAAATAGTCTCACTTAGCTTAAGCGCCTAAAACACTGGCTCATTACAAGCACCAACGTATAGATTTAAAAACAAGCACTTAAACGACAATATTTCCAAATACGGATTGTCGCGCATTCTTTTTAAACGACAATATTTCCAAATATGGATTGTCGTGCATTCTTCTTAAATGACAATTTTTCTAAAAATTGGATTGTCATCCCCAACTGATAATATTTCCAAATATGGATTGTCGTGCATCTTCTTTAACGACAATTTTTTTAAGATTGGATTGTCATCTCTGGCAAAGTTTCCAAGCTTGGATTGTCGTGCTCCTTCTCTGTTTGGCAATTTTTTCCAAGTTCGGATTGTCATCGTTGGCAAGTTTTCCGAGATTGGATTGTCATACACGCAGTTCCCTATGGAAAAATTTCCCAAAGGATTGTTGTAGGTCTCTATTCATCATAAATTTTGGCAAAGGTTCCTCAACGGTGATTGTCATTCATTTCAGTAAGTGGCAAATTTTCCCGAAGTGGATTGTAGGTCGACTCTTTTTTTTGCAAATGTTCCAAGACGCAGATTGTCAATTGTGGCAATATTTTCCTTAAAGGATTGTCGCATAGTGTTGGCAAATTTCCAAGATGGATTGCTTTCAAGAGTTATATTCCAAGATGTGGATTATCGATTGTAGCAAAATTCTTATGAAAGATTGTTACGAAGCATTGACAACTTTCCCTAAATCGGATTGTCATACATCATACAAGAGTTGTGTTGGCAACTATTCCCAAAGAAAAGAGGATTGTCATCACAGCAAAAGCACCGACATACTGGTTTACAAGCAGCAAAGCGCCGACGTACTGGCATAGCAGCATTAAGAATCAACAAGCTGTTATCTTTTCGAAGACTATCACAGCGGAAATTGGAGGCAATTACAGGCGTAGCAGTCTTCAGGCGGCATTCTCTAGCTTGCGAAAGATCGTCACTAAAAATCAGTTACCTTCAGAGACGTGTACTTGACGGTGCAATTCGTTTCTTAACTCTATTATCTGTTTAATTAATGCTAGTTTTGCAGGTATTGACGTTACAAAAATGGTTTAGGATCGCAGAACGTTCTGAATCATTCTCCGTCCCTATCGATACTTTGACTTTTGTTTTTGAAACTTGCGTTTCTCTAAACTTAGTCAAAGTGGGGGATTCTGTAGACACCCAAATGTGTCACCACAAAACCAAACCCAGTGATGAATACCTTTCATGTCATTTTATTATCGAACAAAGCAAAAGTGTGAAAAGTCTAGTGATGAGGATGTTTTTATTAAAATATTTTTTCTTTCTGTTTTTGAAAATATTTCTTTTCTTACCCTCTTTATGAAAAACATGCATTAAAGTTTATTTTGGTCCATGATATGGGTTCAATAATGGTGTAGTTGGATGGGGCTTTAAAATACCTTTCCAACGATATATTATAAGCCCAATTCCGATGAATAATGAGGAAGTTACGGCCAAAATACTAAACTGGGCCCAAACCAAATTTTACCTACGACCTAATGATCATGTGGAGGGTCCAAAGGTTTAATCCTATTCCTAAACTAATAAGGATTAATTAGAAGCTTCTATAAGTTTCTAAAAGATCTAAATTATCCTTTTTGAAAAGATAAGATTAAATAATTTGAGTTAAATAAAAACTTTCCTTTTATAAAAACTTTCCTTTTTTTTTTAATCCTAATTCTATTCGAATTTAAAGATGTTCAAAGACAGTTAGATATTATTTTCGTGCCTCATAGTCTTTATCCAAATTTTATATGGTTGGATATATCTTGAAATTATCTTTCCAATGATATATTATAATATTAAATCCGAGCTATAACGAAAAGATATGAATGAGATATGAAACTCTATCCAAAACTGACACCCTTCCACTATTTCGGCCATATCTTTTTATCTAAAAATTATTGTAATCTTATCCTAATTGGATTGGAAAGTAGATTTCAAGAGCTTTCCAATGACATTTTATATGCCTTATTTGGACTTCTGGATCAAAAGATATGAAAAAAAAACAAAAAACGCGTGAAACTGATTATTAGCGTCTGACGACAAGCATTAGCGCCTAGCGCTAATGACCAGCATCTGGGGCTAATCGTGTTTTATTCTTGTTGAAACTCTGATTCGTTTTTTTATCCATCCGACTGATTTTCTCTATAAATAGCCTCCTAAAACCTCTGTTTTCAATCATCATTTTTCATCAATTATCATCAATTCTTCTCATCAACTCTCATCAAGAAATTCTTGATTCTCTCTCTCTTTCTAGCCAACCCTCTTTTACAAACAAAATTCCTCATACATTAGCACTAGACACACCTAGCCAAGTTCGAAGTTGCCTTCGCCCTAGACGTGAAAGGTTTAATTTCTGAGGGTTTGGTCCCAAATCTCTCTTTCAATTATTTAATTTAATTGTTTTGTTTACTATTTTCCTTGAAGTTACTAACGTGTGTATTTTGTTATTAGAAAGAGATAAGAGGCATCCAAGTAAGTGCTTTTAATTGATTTATTCTTATTATGATATACAAATCATGTCTAGGGTTCCTATTTTTATTCCTAGTATCATGTTAGGATGCTTGATGTTTTGAATTACAACAATGATTTCTAGTATTATGTTTAGGGAAAAGGTTATAATATCAAATATGACAATTGTGATTCCTGTGATGCTTCCTACTTTCTTTCCTAATATCATGTTAGTATCATGTTAGGGCTATATATTTTATCTTTATTGGTTAGTGACATGCTAGGGTTTGTTATTAATCTTGTTAGTATCATGCCTAGGATCTTGCTATTATTATGCTTTGACATGAATATTATGATTATAATTGTTATGATGATGATTCATGATTATTTTTATAATTGTCATAATTATCATTATTTTTTATGATTATTAGTTTGTTGCTTGATATTATATTTGTTGTTATTGCTTGATCACACCTTTTATGCATGTTTAAAGGGAATTTGTACTTGTAATAATGCTTAATAAGATAATTAATAATCTTGTTTTTGGTTAATTTGATTATAATTCAAGTGATCGCCAATAATAGATTTATTTGTGCATTAATGTTCAACCAACATAGATAAATAGGTTTAGGGTTAATTTTATTGATTGCATGTTAGTCAGAAAGCGCACATGAATACGATCAGAATAAAGTTGAGGCCTATTATTAAGGCAGGTTCAATCTCTTTTAGGTTGGATTTGTACCTTCATTCCCGAACTACCAGTCATGGTTCCAGACCTATTGGATTTGACGATCTCTTGGATCGTTAAGGGGTGTAACCTTCACCATGTGAACGGTTTACATTTTCTTAAAACTTGATGGCGACTCTTTTGCTCTATCTTCTTTCCCTTTTGACGCCACCATACTTTAGTGTATGATCACAGTGGGGTTCAAGCTTGGGGTGATGCTTGAAATATTCCCTACAAGTAGGGTAATAGGTTGAGCATTTGCATTGTCGTTTTGACTTTGCACATTGTCGATTTGACTTTTACCAATTTAAACAGATACTTCTAAGGTACTTTTATTGTTAGTTTGACTAATAGTTAAGAGTTTGGATACGTTAGCAAGGATGCCTCCCTTAGCTTTAGGGTGTATGCCAACAGGCGGCTCCGCGAGTTAATGATGACATCGAACTCAACTCCATGGTTTAGGTTGATTTAAAAATTCGGATTAACTCTTATTGCCATGAGCGTTTTCGAGCTTAAATCCCTCGGGCTAGCCACATACGTAGAAGACATACTATTGTGGTAAAATAGATAAGCTAAAATTCATATGCATTTGTGATAATGCCAATTAAATCGCAGGTTTACAATTCAAGAATCTCTCAAGTCTCATCCTCTCATCTCAATTAAATACCGATCACTCAAATGGATAAATAACCAAGAATCCTCCCCAGTGGAGTCGCCAAATTGTAGGCGTCGTTCGAAGCGCGCCTACGTTAAGAATTTTGTGAATATGATTGGCACACATAGGAAGTGGGAATTGACATAGAATTAAGGACAAAGCAAAGTAAGGAGCTACCAACAAGTTTATAAGGATCTTGTAAACCGTTCTCGGATTATTGTAAAGCAACCGCGATCAAGGGACAACGAAAGGCAACAAAGATTAATCCTTGAAGGTTACACCCCATTCATAATCCATGAGATTACTAACTCCATATGGTTCGGAACTACAAAAGGAGGATCGGGGATGATGGTACAAACTGAGTCATGGAGTCACATTCGCCCGTATTAGCCTCAACTCGATTCTTATCGCGAAAAAGTATTCCATGTGATCTCAAAGGCATGCAAAAAAAAAGATTTAATTTACTCCAATCTATTGTTATGCTAAATTGGTAGAATATTAGTGCAACACATAATTGTAAAATATTGGGGACCACTTTATTAAATAACAATGATTGAAAAGGAACCTAAAACGGTAGCGCAAATTATCTTATTACTCGTGATTTTCAATAAAATATTCCCTTTAAAAATTTAATATAGTGGTTAACAATAAACAATAGAATAAACATCAACATTGGAAGCAATTTAACCATAATATCGTGAGTCAAATCAAATCATAATAATAACCCTATTCAGGATACTAGCAATAAAGAATACAAATAAGAGTAATTAAGTGATTAATTACTCACTTTCCGCGGTTCCTTGAATTGCTACATCATAAATAAATTGTTAGTTACAACAATAAAAATATAAATCAAATTGAAACAATTAAATTAAATAAAAAGTTAAGTTGATTTGGTCTTAAGGGAAGTATTATGAGAAAATAGGGAGGATAGTATTTAGGTTAAAGAGGGAGAAGAGAATGATTTTTGGTGTAGGGAGTGACGAGGGGAAAACTAGGTCGTTATCTAACCTTCCCTCTGTCAAACTAAATTTATAAACACTTAACAAACCTAAATACGAGTATAGAGGCAAGTCAAGGGTCGAACCCAAAGGAACGGTCATGTTCAAATGCTTTTGATTTAGGTGCCTAAGCTACGTTGAAGCCAAAGATAAAGAGAAAATACTAACAACTAACAAAACAAGTAACCAAGGAGATAAAACACTAGGAACGGGGATCAACAAGTAATCATGACAATTGCAACAACTTAAGAAGATCACGCCAACCAAAGGTTGTGAAGACTAATGATAAAAGCAATCAATTGGAATCAAAGATCTATCTCCTAATTGTTAAGATAAAATTCACTATGAATAACAAAATAAGAGAATCACAATCCACACAAATCAATAATTGTAATTCCTAAATCAATCGGTCGTGTCATTAGCAATTACAATTGAATCTAGCATAATTCTCAAGGCCGAATCGAATTACACACATGCAAACCTTCAGTAATCACTTTAATCTCAACAATCAATCAACACAATTCCCAAATTAATCACAATCAATCAATCATACAAGTTTCACCCAATTCCTAGCCAAACAACTGTTTAAGAATCATCATCTATCAACTAACAACTCAGGAAATCAAGAATCAGCAATATATGTAGAACAATTACACTAATTAAGGGGGTCGGGGAGTCGTGCTATTTCAGCGGTTTTATTTTCAGAGGTGTGGTTAGAGAGTGCCTAACGGTTATTTAATGCTAAAAAATGAAAATAAATAAATTACCTCGTTAATCAACCTCACCCACGCACGTGGCCAATCAACGAAGCTACCTACATCTTGACAAAGCTTTGTTATCTCAACCTCCTCTATCAGTACAGGTAGTGGGATATCTTCGAACCCATCAACCATCAAAGCGATCCCAACTGAGTAATCATGTGGCCCCGCCGTATCACCGGTCGTCGCTTGTGCACTACCATAAGCCACAAATTTAATTCTACACTATTTGCAAGCCTCGGGACTAGAAGTGCATACCGGGTGTGTAGACACCCATTTGTGTCTCCCCAAAACCAAACCCGGTGATGTGTACCTTTCACGTCTAATCATAATCGAATGAAGTGAAAGTGTGGAAAGTTTAGTGTTACGGATAGTTTTAATTTCTTTTCTCTTCTCTCTGTTTTTGAAAACTTATTTTAAGAA
This sequence comes from Chenopodium album, assembly GCF_948465745.1. Lineage (NCBI taxonomy): Eukaryota > Viridiplantae > Streptophyta > Magnoliopsida > Caryophyllales > Amaranthaceae > Chenopodium > Chenopodium album. The sequence continues at coordinate 44,945,424 of NC_137836.1, forward strand.
AACAGTCAATCCAGTTTGTTTGGCCAATGATATGGGTCCGACAGTAGTGTAGTTGGATGGGGATTGAAAAGAGCTTTCCAACGATATATTATAAGCCCAATTCCGATGAATATTGAGGAAGTTATGGCCAATTTACTGAACTGGGCCCGGTTTGAGCCTTATATGCGGCCCAATGATCTAGGGGAGGGCCTAATATAGATTTATCATTCCTAATGCAATTAGGAATGGTTTTAGTCTTCTAGATTCTTCTAGAAAGTTCTTTTCATTCCTAATTCAATCAGCATTGATAAATTGACTTTTGTTGACTTTTCAAAGTTTTAATTAAAATCAGAGAACATTTTTTGAGGGAAGTACGATTATATCCTCCTGTACGGCAATTTTTATCTGATTTTAAGAAAACGCGTGAATTTCTGAATCAGCGCCAAACGCCAGCTGTAGCGCCAGGCGCTAGCATTGGCGCCTGGCGCTAATGTTGGCGTCAGGCGCCAATGGCCAGCGTTGGCGCTAATCCAATTTTATTTGCGTCAGAACTCTATTTTGATATTTTATCTTTTAGCTGATTTTCTCTATAAATAACGTCGTAAAAACTCCGTTTTGAATCATCAATTTTCATCAGTTTTTCATCAACAATCATCAATTCTTATTCTTTCTAATTTTTACCAATTCATCCACAATCACCTACAATCACCGGTTCTCTTTATTTTCACCAACTCGCATCAAGTTTTTCTTGATCACTCTCTCTCTTTTTCTCTCTTTCTAAACTAGCTTCTCTCAAATACAAAATTTCGCATACATTAGCACTAGACACACCTAGCCAAGTTCGAAGTTGCCTTCGCCCAAGACGTGAAAGGTTTAATTTCTGAGGGTTTGGTCCCAAATCTCTCTTTCAATTATTTAATTTAATTGTTGTTTATTATTTTCCTTGAAGTTACTAACGCGTGTATTTTGTTATTAGAAAGAGGTACGAGGCATCAAAGTAAGTATTTTGATGGTTTTTATTGATGTTATGATGTAGAAATCATGTTTAGGTTGTTATTATGATATTCCTAGTATCATGTCTAGGGTAATTTTAATATCAAGTATGATTGTTATGATGCCTTTTATGTTCTTCCTAATATTTATGATTGTTAGTATCATGTTAGGGTTAAATATTTGATTTTTAATGTTTAGTGAAATGCTAGGGTTTGTTATTAATCTTGTTAGTATCATGCCTAGGATCTTGCTAATATTATGCTTTAACATTATTATGATTATGATTATCATGATTGTTATTATGATTATAATTATTATTTTTATTATTATGTTGCTTGATATTTATTGTTATTGCTTGATCACGCCTTTTATGCATGTTTAAAGGGAATTTGTACTTGTAATCACGCTTAATAAGATAATTAATAATCTTGTTTAGGGTTAATATGATTATAATTCAGGTGATTGCCAATAATAGATTTATTTGTGCATTAATATTCAACTAACATAGATAAACAGGTTTAGGGTTAATCCTATTGATTGTATGTTAGTCAAAAAGCGCACATGAATACGATCTGAATATAGTCGAGGCCTATTATTAGGGCAGGTTCAATCTCTTTTAGGTTGGATTTGTACCTTCATCCCCTAACCCTATTTGGTTCAAGACCTTATGGAGTTGACGATCTCTTGGATCGTTAAGGGGTGTAACCTTCACCCTGTGAACGGTTTACAAGTTCCTAAAACTTGTTGGCGACTCTTTTGCTCTATCTTCTATCCCTTTGGACGCCACCGTACTTTAGTGTATGATCACAGTGGAGTTCAAGCTAAGGGATTAACGCTTGAAATATTCCCTACAGTTTTTTGGCGACTCCACTGGGGAAGATTTCTATTTTAATTCCTGAATTTGTTTCGGCAATGATTTAGAATGAGTGGATGAGACTCGAAACGTTCTAAGTATTTCATGTGCGTAATTTTGATTAACATTATTGTCATATGCATAAAAAGATCTCATTGGAAAGACATAAATATCTTTCACAACTAGGACCTAAATAACACTGCACGGAACTAGAAAATTTTATCGAGCACAGAAAGCTGCTGAGGCATGTAGGAATTAGCGTCAGTGAACAGAAGCTGGCGCCAGACATTTAACCGTAGCGCCAGACGACAGCCATGTCGCCAGGCGCTACAGCTAAATCCTGGCGCCAACCTCTGTTTGATGGCGCCAAATTCTTCCAATACCGAGCTAGAAATATGCGTTCTATTTTCGACCAGTTTTTCGTATTGTTTGCTCGATCCTACTTCCTGATTGAGTTTTTCTCACTTTTCTGAAACCCATATGTGTTCTACATATGGACATAATCCTCTGGAAATTCATGCTCCATCTACCTGATTGAACGCTCTGAGTAACAAAGGATACATCCGAGAATGTTGAATTCACAAAACCATGGAAGCGAGTTTTTCTAAAACTCGCGGTGTCCCATCCACTCGCGCCAACCCTTCACGGTTAGGCTTCCGCGTGGTGCATCCGGACAATTAACCATGGGCCCTCTATTGACAAAACCATATCCCGAACTTTAGAGAACTAGAGCCATGGTTAGGCTACCAAACTCATTGCATCATATTGTGCCTACTTGACTAATTGTGCATTATTTGTTGTGCATATATATGTTTTTTTAACCGTTTGTTTGACTTGTGTTGAGATTTATTAAATCAATGACTTAAAGAACTTTGCCTAATTAATTAATTAATTTGAGTAAATAAAGTCTAATATTTTAATCAGAATTGACCTAGTACGACTTTAGGCATACCCCTGTTGATTAATAACACCGAAAAGATTTCCAGATTGAAGCTCCAGCAATGGTGCCAAAGTCTGGACTGTAGTGCTACTCTGTGGAGTGTGGCGCCTGGCAATAGCTCTGTCGTCTGGCGCTACACTACAAAGAGAGGCGCCAGTCCTGTCATTTTGACGACAGTTCGGATTATTGATCAAGTCATCACCTAGTGTCTAATTAACCGGTTTACTAATTAATTCGGTTAAATTTTACTGTCAATAATACCTTGTTAAGTCATAAATTGAGTCTAGTCACATAGTCTAGCCACACGATCATGACACGATTCTTAACATGTCACCTACACTTACTAGTCTTAGCACACACTTCGAGTATATGTCACCATGACCATGTCTTAGGTTCATGCATGAGTCGGTTTTTTCCGTCATTTGAGTTGGGGGTACATTTTATTCCTAATTCTTTATATCCCTCCATCTACATCATTTTTCTTCACATTATATTCCAATCTTTCTTCCCTTCCTCCATCCACTGCATGTTGAATAAAGTTTGAGTCAAATAATTAACAATGAATATCCCCAAATTCCTTTTCCACAGTACTTGGTCGAGGAGAGAAGGGCGATTAATCAAGGACAACACCTTTGTTCAGGTCTCTCTTTTTGATAAACCGATTCGTCAAAAGAGGAAGGCTAAAAAGATAATGGCAAGTCAAGAAGAGGCCAATGAACTTAGGAATCAATTGAATGACGTGACTGAGGTGTTAAAGGCTTTAACCCTCAAAATTGATGACCCGGTGAAGCAACAACAAATGAACCTCATGCAAGAAAGTTTGAGAAAGCTATCTAGTGACTATAAATTTCAGGGCATGAGTTCACAAGGGGTCTCGCTGGACAAGGAACTTCTTCCGCATAAGTTCAACGCCACTGACATCCCAAAATTCAAGGGAACAGATAACCCTTACTTCCATCTAAGAGCTTTTGAAACTATAATGAACATTAAGGGTATCGATAAGAAGGTTTTCCCCTCTCTGTTCTCACTATCTCTTGAGACTGTTTGCCAGCAATGGTTCTTTTCTCTCGAGAAAGAAAAAACCTCTTCTTGGGAGTCCATAGCAAACGCTTTCATAGATAGATATAAGTGCAACATCCAAGACGAAACAGACCACAGACAACTTGAGATGTTAAAACAAAAAGAAAACGAAGGGTTCACTTCTTTCTTCAACAAATGGAGGGAAACTTCTGCTAATATGGTCAAAACTCCCACTAAAAAAGAATCTGTGAGGATGTTTATCAAGAATCTCCAAGGGAAGTATTCAAAGCACTTAAAATACCAACACAACTTGAATACTTTCAAGGTTGTCTATAATATAGGCATTGACATTGAAGATGACCTTCTGAAGGATAATAGTGCGAGAGCAAAGAAGAACGACCATCCTTCTTCTTCCTCTCCCATTAATGAGGTACATGCCATGAACGCCTCTAAATCACGAATCCAAAGGTCAAAAAGGGTGTTCACTCCACTTGGTATGAGTTATGAAATAGCTTTCGAGAAGCTACAACATAAAGGACTAGTCATGCCCATAGGGCCTATCAAAGATCCAGTTCCAGAAGCCAAGCCACCCAAGTGGGATCCTAATAAGCACTGCAAATATCACCAAGGGAAGGGTCACGACACTGAGGAGTGTTGGAAACTCAAAGAAGCTATTCAAGATCTGATCGATAACAATGAAACTTCCGAAATTCTAGCCATCGAAGAAGATCAAACATCCTTCAATCCATCACTTCTATCACACCTGTAGGAGAACCCATGATCGAGACAGCTTATATAACCTCTCTCGATGAAGTGGCCATGATTGAGGAGGATGAAAGTCTTTTCTTAGATAATACCAAGGAAGACTCGTCAAATCTGAAAGAGGACGTTCGAAAACTGCAAGATGTCATTTCCATGCTCTTGAATGTGGTAAAAGGACTAGCAAATCGGGTGATGATCATCGAACAAAATTCTCGCCAAGGGTTTAATGAAGAACTCGATTCTCCTAAGCCACGGGCAAAACGGACTATTGAAGAATACACACCAATAGGAATTACTAACAACGAAGCTTTTGACTGCCTTCGTGATCAAGGTCATATTCACTTCATTGGTCCCAATCAAGACCCTCCATCTGAAAAACGTTTTCCCAATTGGGATCCAAATTCCTATTGTCGATACCATAGAGGCCACAGTCACACTACCGAAAAGTGTCTCGCCCTCAAGGATGGTGTTCAAGACTTCATTGATTCAAATCTCCTTCATGTTCTTCTACGCGACAAGAAGGCCAAGATTAGTAATGATAGTAACAGTGGCTGTAAAGGGAAGAAGAACGACTATCCTTCTTCTTCCGAAAACACCTACTTTAGTAACAGTGTTGGTACTTTCGACCTTAATGAGATCTTAGCCATGGATAATCGAGGATTTAGAAAGCAACAAAAAAGGGATTTTACCCCTATTGGAATTAGCTACGATGATGCTTTCGATCGACTCCATGCCAAGGGAATCATTACTCCTATTAGACCTCTTCAAGATCCCCCACTTGAGAAGAGATTGCCTAGTTGGAATCCAAATGTGCGCTGCAAGTACCATCAAGGTAGGGGTCATGCTACTGAGAGCTGTTGGAAGCTAAAGGAGGCTATCCAACATTTGACTGATAATAACAAACTTCCCATACCTCCAGTTAACAAGAAGAGCGAGTGATGATAAAGCAAACAATACAAGACATAAGGAGAGCTTCAAACGACGAGATTTCATGACATCTTTTTTCTTTTTCTTTATTTATCCTTTCCCCAATAAGTCTAGCATAGGCACCTTTCTTCTCGCTTAGATTAATTTTGTAGATTCTTTCTTTTTCCCTTTTTAATAAAATGAGCATTTATTCTCTTACATATGATCATTTCATTATATTGCAAAAAAAAAAAAAAAAAAAAAAAGAAATCCATGTCGAACTAAACACAAGGTATACCAATGATTTGAGGCACCCCTTGTAGCCACATCATATTGCCTTTCACCTTTCTAATTTACAATCCTTTCTTCATAAACCACTTTGAGCCTTGTCTAATGATAGACCTTTCATTTTCCAACCCATATCTACCTAACCTTGGGATGGGACAGTGTGCAACTTATGCAATTCTAAAAGCTTGAGTGATTTCAAAAGATCAAAAGAAATAGAAAGCAATAGCAAAAAAGTAAAAAACAAAAAAAAAATTAAATAAAATTGTACAAAAGGGTAAGTGTTCCAATGTCTTTGACATGAAAATGTCTTCGATATGAACACGTCTCATATTGCGTCTCTTATCGAGTGCTCGGTACCGTGCCTGATAAACATGAATGCCAAGTGAGTGATAGACCGCATGATCGGGATTGCCCACACTCATTAAAATAAAAATAATTTCTAAAGAAAAAAAAAAGAAGAGAGCTAAAAAAGAGAAGCAAGCCTTAAGCATAAAAATATAAAGACTCAAAAGCAAGGTTGCACACCTTGGGGGCTTTTCTAGGGTCTTGAGCCTTTATCCCTTTCTTCTATAACCTTTAGCATAACCACGTTACAACCCTTAAAAAGACCTTTTTGAGGTATACACACACTTGTGCGAGGTTCGGCTAGAGCTAAATTCGGCCTGATTCCTAACAGATACGTAGGCAACCTCACATTGAGGTGCGACCGTAATAAAAATGCATTCATATTCACATTCATAATTGATCATATCAAGGGATCTCCTATGCTCATCCCTATTTATTTAGAGCTAGACTTGGGGGCTTGATCCCTACATCATTAGCCTACCTAGCCTAAGAGCCACCATCATTTGACTCTTCTAAAAATAATATTTTCTCCACACACTTAGCTCTTGTGGCCTAACTTTAGTGTCACTTTCACACACATCACAGATACATGACCAAATATACTTCCCTTAGGAACCCTTTGTCATGGAATCTTAACATAAAGTTGAAGTATGCCTTGTCATATCAACGTCACTCATCAATCATAAGTGTCATTGCATCACGAAGTATGAAGTGCTTAGCCTCCGTGCCTAAGTTGCCCATATATTTTCATCATTGAGTCAACCATTGAGATAGCCTAGTATGGGTTAATCCTTGCACCTTGAGAGATAGTATCAAACAACATTTGGCTAAGCTCATTCAACATGCACCTTCAAAAACTTCGCTTCTTTCTTTTTTGCGTCTTTCTTTTTCGGGGAAAGTCGGTACCCTCCACAAAAATGACGAACAATTTTTGCTTTTTTGCATTTTCGAGTCGCACGATCACATTACGATGCACACACGAGTCATGTACACATTGAGTCATGTCGTGTCATATCACCTTGATTTGAGTCTAACACATGTGTCAAAAACACTTTGAGTAGAGTCAACCTCGAATCAATCGCAGTGAATCAAGTTTATACCTTGAGTTGTGTCAAGTCAATGAGTTGAGTTAATGCTAAACCTTAGGTCAACCATAAGATGATTAAAGAAATTAGCAAAGTTCTATAGTCAAAAATAAATACAGGTGCAGCAGAATAGGCAAGACCCTACCCCAGCTCCAGACAAAAACATCTAGCGTCTGGCAACAGTTTTTAGCGCCTGGTGCTAGATCCCAGTGTCTGGCAACAGAATCAATTCTTGGCGCCAGAGATATTCCAGCAGCGACAGAGCTCGAAGCCTCTCAGAAAGGTGATTTTGATCTCGGGTTCCTTGGTACACCAGTTAGCCCCTATATGCAATTTGACATGGTTAAGTAGTCGGTCTGATTACAGTCGCAATAAGTGATCGACCTGTCGAAATATCGTCTCACTAAGCTTAAAGCGCCTAAGCGTTGGCTTATCACGGACATAATGGTTCACAAGCAGCAAACCGCCGACGTACTGGCATAGCGGAAGCAAAGTTCAAGCGAGCTTTAGAGATCGACAAGTGTTGGTCTTCGGAAATTTTTCTTCAAAATATTATCGCAACAAACGTTCAAGTATCGAAGCTCTTTGTTTCAGAGACGCGTGGACATATTATTCGAAGCTCTTTTGTTCAGAGACGCGTGGACATATTATTCGAAGCTCTTTTGTTCAGAGACGCGTGGACATATTATTCAAGCTCTTTTGTTCAGAGACGCGTGGACATATTTCTCAAGCTCTATCGTCTAGAGACGCGTGGACATATTATCGAAGCACTTTGCTCCAGAGACGCGTGGGCATCCTATTTTCAAGCTCTTTTGTTCAGAGACGTGTGAACATTTCCATCAAGCTCTTTTGCTCTAGAGACGCGTGGGCATATCATCAAAGCTCTTTTGTTCAGAGAAGCGTGGACATTTCTTTCAAGCTCTTTTTCTTAAAGACGCGTGGGCATCCTATTATCAAGCTCTTCAGAAGTTCATATTAAAAAAAATAAAGAAGCTCTATTGTTCAGAGACGCGTGGACATATCCAAAAAAAAGAAGCTCTTTGTTCAGAGGCGCATGAACATATCCAAAAGAAGCTCTTTGTTCAGAGATGGGTGAACATCAAAACAGCAGGATGGCGTTCCCTAGATTGTGGAGAATTGTCAAATAAACAACTGAGGATTTTTTCAAGCGAAGAAATCTTCGATAGTATTCCCTTGGACGTGGAATATTATCAAAGCGGGAGAGGATTGTTTCGAGCGAAGCAATCTTCGATAGTATTCCCTTGGACGTAGAATATTATCAAAGCGGAGGAGGATAGTTTCAAGCGAAGCAATCTTCAATATTGGAAACAGTTACAAGTGTAGCGGTTTTCAAGCGGGATGGCATTCTCTTGGCAAGAGGTCATCAAAACAACAGTAAAGCAGCAGCAAATCGGTTACTTTCAGAGACGTGTGCTTGACGGTGCAAGATACACGTTTCTTAACTCTTTTATCTGAATAACTAACGCTAGTTTGCAGGTATCGGCGTTACAAGAGTGATTTAAAATCGCAGAACGTTCCGAATCATTCTCCGTCCCTATCGATACTTTGACTTTTGTTTTCGAAACTTGCGTTTCTCCAAACTCAGTCAAAGTGGGGGCTTCTGTAGACACCCATTTGTGTCTCCCCAAAACCAAACCCGGTGATGAGTACCTTTCACGTCGAATCATAATTGAATGAAGTGAAAGTGTGGAAAGTTTAGTGCTGTTGATAGTTTTAATTTCTATTCTATTCACTCTATTTTTGAAAACTTATTTTAAGAAAACAGCCAATCCAGTTTGGTTGGTCCATGATATGGGTCCGATAGTAGTGTAGTTGGATGGGGCTTGAAAAGAGCTTTCCAACGATATATTATACGCCCAATTCCGATGAATATTGAGGAAGTTATGGCCAATTTACTGAATTGGGCCCGGTTTGAGCCATATATGCGGCCCAATGATCTAGGGGAGGGCCTAATGTAGATTTATCATTCCTAATGCAATTAGGAATGATTTTAGTCTTCTAGATTTTTCTAGAAGGTTCTTTTAATTCCTAATTCAATCAGCATTGATAAATTGACTTTTGATGATTTTTCAGAGTTTTAATTAAAATCAGAGAACATTTTTTGAGGGAAATACGATTTTATCCTCCTGTACGGCAATTTTTATCTGATTTTAAGAAAACGCGTGAATTTATGAATCAGCGCCAAACGCCAGCTGTAGCGCCTGGCGCTAATGTTGGCGTCTGGCGCCAATAGCCAGCGTTGGCGCTAATCCAATTTTATTTGCGTCAGAACTCTGTTTTGATATTTTATCTTTTGGCTGATTTTCTCTATAAATAACGTCGTAAAAACTCCATTTTTAATCATCAATTTTCATTAGTTTTTCATCAACAATCATCAATTCTTATTCTTTCTATTTTTTACCAATTCATCCACAATCACCGATTCTCTCTATTTTTACCAACTCTCATCAAGTTTTTCTTAATCACTCTCTCTCTTTTTCTCTCTTTCTAAACTAGCTTCTCTCAAATACAAAATTCCGCATACATTAGCACTAGACACACCTAGCCAAGTTCGAAGTTGCCTTCGCCCTAGACGTGAAAGGTTTAATTTTTGAGGGTTTGGTCCCAAATCTCTCTTTCAATTATTTAATTTAATTGTTGTTTATTATTTTCCTTGAAGTTACTAACGCGTGTATTTTGTTATTAGAAAGAGGTACGAGGCATCAAAGTAAGTATTTTGATGGTTTTTGTTGATGTTATGATGTAGAAATCATGTTTTGGTTGTTATTATGATATTCCTTGTATCATGTCTAGGGTAATTTTAATATCAAGTATGATTGTTATGATGCCTTTTATGTTCTTCCTAATATTTATGATTGTTAGTATCATGTTAGGGTTAAATATTTGATTTTTAATGTTTAGTGACATGCTAGGGTTTGTTATTAATCTTGTTAATATCATGCCAGAATCTTGCTAATATTAGGCTTTAACATTATTATGATTATGATTATCATGATTGTTATTATGATTATAATTATTACTTTTATTATTATGTTGCTTGATATTTATTTTTATTGCTTGATCACGCCTTTTATGCATGTTTAAAAGGAATTTGTACTTGTAATCACGCTTAATAAGATAATTAATAATCTTGTTTAGGGTTAATATGATTATAATTCAAGTGATCGCCAATAATATATTTATTTGTGCATTAATATTCAACCAACATAGATAAACAGGTTTAGGGTTAATCCTATTGATTGTATGTTAGTCAAAAAGCGCACATGAATACGATCTGAATAAAGTAGAGGCCTATTATTAGGGCAGGTTTAATCTCTTTTAGGTTTGATTTGTACCTTCATCCCCGAACCCTATTTGGTTCAAAACCTGATAGAGTTGACGATCTCTTGGATCGTTAAGGGGTGTAACCTTTACCCTGTGAACGGTTTACAAGTTCCTAAAACTAATTGGCGACTCTTTTGCTCTATCTTCTCTCCCTTTGGACGCCACCGTACTTTAGTGTATGATCACAGTGGGGTTCAAGCTAAGGGATTAACGCTTGAAATATTCCCTACAGGGTGTCTTCCTACGCTTGTAAAAAAAGAAGTTTTCAAAATTGGTCTTTTACTACAACATTGGTAATATAACGAAATTCATTACGCTAGAGGGTTACAAATTACCAGTAAATCTGGATATTCATGCATTGTTGGATTATCAAGCTCCCTCGAGTCCGCATGTGTAGGAGTAGGAACTGATAAGTGACTTTTATGCCACTTTTTAGGGTGTTTATTGAGTCGTTTTTCGGCTTATTTTTCCAATAATTTAACCCTTTTTGTCCTTTATTTCTTTATTTACTTATTCTCGTCTTTTATCTTGTTTTTGAGTATTTAAGTAGTTTTTAATAGTTTTTAGCTTATTTTCTTAATTTATTTAATTTATCTTATTTTCTTTGTTTTTATTTTGATCTCCATGCTTTGGTTTTGTAGGAATTATGCGCCGAAAGAAAGAGGATATCAAGAAGCCAAGTTATCTGTTGTGCGCGGGGTGCTGTGCGGCTTATGCGCGGGCGCACATGTGCGGCTGTGCGGGCGCGCAGCCCTGTCAGAACCCGCACAGCCAGACTGAAGAAACAGAGCAAAACCAGAGAGTTTGCGCGACCCTATGCGCGACCGCTGTGCGGGCGCACACACCTTTGCGCGGGCGCGCATGACTTATGTGCGGGCGCACTTATTTTCCCCGTACCCACAAAGTTGCGGCCGCACACTACGATGAGAGGGCGCACACACCTGTGTGCGGGCGCACAAGACTCATGTGCGGGCGCGCACGACTGGGTTTACGATTTATTTGCGCCTTGTTATCCAAGTCTCTTTTTTTTGGGGGAGCCACATATATATAGATGGGACTCTTTGTAAAATAGGGGGGAGCTATTATGCTATTTTCTTAGTTAGTTTAGGAGAGCTTCTCTCTCTTAGGGTTAGATTAGGAGTTTCTCTCTCTAGTTTAGGAGTAGTTTAGAGAGAGAAAGCTTGGATTTTTCATGGAGTTTTTGGGATTTTGAAGAAGCAAATTTGTGGATTTTCCCTCTCATAAATTCAATGAGTCTTCCTAACTTTCTCTCACCTTTATTGCTTTCATTTATTATTGTTTTTGCTTATTTATTTGTTTATTTGAGTAGATTAATTAGTTTAGTTGTTGATTCTTGCTTTTATTATTATTTTACCTTGTTTTCCATATTTTTGTTCATTATGTTAGTTTAGGTTTTGTTCTAGGGAAATGGATGAAGGTTATGTTAATTAATTTAATGATTGATTGTGGTTAGTATGAAATTGTTTCTTGATTATTGTGTATGGATGATGCTTTTATGGATTAGAATCTTTCTAGCTAATTGATTCTATGCTTTTAATTGTGTTTTCAATCAATTGTGCGAAAGTGAGTTGTTTGAGAACCCTAAATTCCTCCATATCTTTGCTAGGCTAGTTGCACGAGAGTGAATTAGTCTAGTAGGATTATTAACATGTTTAATTGCGCGAGATTGAGTTAAATGTGTAAATCGTCCTAATTGAGGTCATTTTCATCTAATTGTTTGATGTTGTTGAATGCATTGATGTAATTGGATTCCACTTTCCCTAGTTTTAGTTATTTGCTCTTAGTAGTGTTTAATTGAACCTCTCTTACCTCACAAGCTTTCCTAGTAGTCTAATTAGCATAGATTGATACACTTAGTCCTTTTGGGTTCGACCCTTTACTTACCCCTATACTCGTATTAGGGTAGTTTAGGTATTATAAATTGTTAATTTGATTAGGGTTAGTAGAACTAACGACACTATCTAACCTCGACCAAATTTTGGCGCCGTTGCCGGGGACTAAGGCGTTCATTAGTTTGTGTTGATTAGATTAGCTAGGTTCTTGTATATAATTTGATTTTTGTTTGCATTTCTTTGTTCAATCTTTGTATAAAAATGGCATGCTTATCTTTTCCTCAATTTGATGGTGAACCCTTCTATGCTTACTTTGAAAGACTAGATGGTTTTCTTAGTTACCATGGGTGTTCTCTTAATGATGCTTGTGATATAGCTTATTGGGGCATGAATGAGTATACTAGGGGAATGGTTGAGGACATGAATAATGGTAGATTTTGTCATTTGTCTATGCATGATGCGTGGGATTTCTTCACATGGCTTGCTAAGGATTCTTTAGATAGAGAATCTCATGTTTCTTACTTTGATTCTCAATGCCAAGATTCTTTTAATTTTTCCATGAATTCTCTTGATACTTCTTATGTGCCTAGTGATAATCCAAGTATGCAAATTGACACCTTTCCCCCTTATGCTCATTTTGATGAGGTTTGTGCTAATTTTGATGATGTGCAATTTGAATTTGATCATGAACCTCAACCCAATAACATTGAAGCCCAAATTCTTTCTCAAATGCAATATCTCACCCAACAACTCCAAGAGCTTCAAGAGGAACAAAAATTGAGAGAAGTGAGGCTTGCCCAAGTGATGAGTGCTTTGGTTGATGTAAATGGATGTGAGGCACCTCATTTGGAGTGTGAGAGTGTTTTTGAGAATGATGTGGGCCGAGGGTGTGAAGGTGAGGGGAGATTTTCTTGTGATGAGAGGATTTTTGAGGATTTTGATCCTTTTCATTCCCCATTTGAGCTTGAATGTCATCCTTCCCCTTATTCACCCCCTTTGAGAGCTTCCCTTGGTGAGGATGTGAGTGAGCCATCTTCAATTTTGAATGAGGGATTTCATGAGGATGATGATGATGAGTTTGAGCAATCAAGAGAGATTGAAAGTCCCTTGAGTGATGGTGGAAGAGTTTTTAATGAAGAAAATATCGATTTTGAGGTTTCCAACCCCCTTCCCCATCTTGATGAGTCTACCTTGCATGTTTGTGACCCTTCTATCCATGAGTCTTTGGACTTATTTGAGGTTATGGCTAGTATGTTCATTGAAGGTGTAACAAATCATTATAGCCTCTTGAAAGAGTTCATTGGCAATGCTTCATGGGAAAGGGATGAATTTGAGAGAAACCTTTATCCTTTCATGCATGGTTTAGAGACTCTAGGCGTTGAGGATCTTGAGGGAGTTGTTGTTCATCGTTGTGATAGAGAGGAGGATGAGGTTGTTTCTATTGGAGAGTTTTTGTTTGAGGGAGATGAGAGTCAAGAGTGTTCTTTTGAGGATTCAATGATTGATTTTCATGCCCTCATTGGTGATGTGAGGCTTTGTGAGACCATTGTTTCTCCTCCCCTTCCTCATGTCCCTTTCTCAAGGAAATTTGACTACATCCCCTACTATCCTATGTTCCTCCCCTCTTTTGTCTTAAAGCCTATTGAGGACCCTCTCTTCTTTGATGAGACTTTTCCTTCTCATCCTCCCATCATTGAGGAAATGGGTGATTATGCCACCCAAAAAGATTTTAAGGAGGTTTTGCCTTTTTATTCTTTTCCTTATTTTTCTTCTTCTTTCTCTTTTTATTTTCTCGATTTTTCTTTTGATTTTTCTTCTTTCTTTTGGCATCTTCCTCCTCATTTACGTGCAATAATCTTGTTGCACGTCCTCTTCCCTTCATTTGCCTACTTGTTATCATATGAAATGTGTAGTAGTGCATTTGATAAGCTCTTGCGTTCGTTGCAATATTATTTACTAGAGCGGTCTTGCTTGGACGTTAAACAAGCCTTTCTCGGGAAGTAACCCGAGGTTTTTATTGCTTTCATTTTCTTTCCTTTTTAGATTAGATTTTCTCTCATGGAAATGTTTGTGTGCCTTTTGCTAGGTACATGACTTGATATACACTTATGCATTGGTTTGGATCAAGAATCAAGGAAGTTTGATGCCTATTTTTGCTAGCATGTGGAAATCGAGATTTCAATTCAAAAGGAAATCGGCTTTGAAAGGTTAAATTGGTTCATTTGCGGGTATTTACACCCACCAATATCCGGTAACATCTTTCATAGCTCTTTCTCTAATGGTTGGTGACTCGTTGGACATGTGTTGGTTTGTTGGGTTGATTTCTTTCTCGTCCCCTCCCATGGATTATTTAGTTTATGTTTGAGTATATTGTCTCATTCAAGCTTGGGGGAGGGTATTCTATCATGCTTTGGTGGGATGTTGATTTATTTATTCCATGCACTTGAGTATATGCATTTCCATGCCTTTTCTTATATTTTGAAAAGTCCAAAAAGATTTTTGGTTTATTTTCAAGGTAATTTTGGCAAAATGTGTTTTGTTTGTTCTTATATTGGACATTTTGTTTTGGGACTTGAATCCTTGAATGTTTTTCTTCCTAAGTGGTAAATGTATGCACGGTTTGAGAGTGTCATTGGTTGACTCTAGGATACTATATGCTAAGGTAGCCGGTTTAAGAACTTTTAGGGGTCCATGAAGCCATAGTTCACGGGAATGTGGTAAGATGGAGTTGCTCTCTATAGTGGATTTGAAACCCTTGGTTGGTATTTGTTTGGTTATAATCCCTTGTGAGCTTCATTTGTTCTAGCCTTCATCACCTTGTTGAGCGGCTATTTAGGATCCTTGACTATGCATGTCTTAATCCTTGTTTTGACCTCTAGCTCCCAAGATCGTGACCGGGCCTCTCTAGGGGAGGAAAAGGGCACCTTTTCTCATTTTTCTTTATCTTCTTTTTATTTTGTCACAAATTTGATTTTCTATTTTGCATCAACCTACTTATTAACCAATTTGAGCCTAATGTTTCCCGCTCTTGTTTAAACCGCATTACAAACCCAATGGCCTATGTGTACCAACCATTTTAGTTAGTGAAGCATAGGCATGTGAGGTTTGAGTTTTGAGAGTGTTGATCATGAGCAAGAAAACTTTGTGAATTGGTTTAAGTACGGTATTTGAAAGTTGAGCTTGAAAAGAATATGCAAAAAGTTCGAGAAGAAAGATGCAATTCAAGAAAATCAAATGAAGTTTCAAGAAAAAGCCGTCCATGGTTAGAAAAAGGCAAGGACACATATAAAAAAAAAAAAAAAAAAAAAAAAAAAAAAAAAAAAGAAACAAAAAACACAAATATATTTTAGTTTGGTTTCGTTTTCTTCCCTTGTTTAAGCATTGAGGACAATGCTTCGTTCAAGCTTGGGGGGGGGGGAGCGTTCCTTCATTCTTTTTGTATATATTGTGTGTTAGTGTTGAGTAAGCTTGTGGGAGATGGCATTATTGGTATTTTTTTTTGATATTTTGTGAATTCTTGAGTTTGTTTTTGAGAGTAGGCCACTCTTTTGCTTCACTTAGGAAATATCACCAAAATTTTCAAAATTTTACCCCGCCTTAACCCTTAGCCTTACGTTACAACCTAATAAAAGTCCCTTAGACTTTAGTGGGGTTAGGTCAAAGAACGGTGGAGGGAGATAGATCTCAAACCTATGGAGAGAGTATGCATAGTTGAGATGTCGGGATTACCTTCTCAAAGTTTTTCATTTCTTTATCTTTTTCCGGTTCCTTCGTGGAATCATGAGAAGCTAGCTTAAGGGTTGATTTGAAGCTAGTGGAGAGAACGCGGCCCGATTGGTTGGGGCTAGGGTGGATTGAGTCCTCATTAGTTCTCTATGCTTAGCATATGTTATGTTTCAATCAACCATTGACATCTTAGAACGTGCATACATTTGTCTATTTAGAAAGGTTCGCATTCATTGGTGTTTGTTCCTATCTCTTGTCCAAATATGAAATTGTGTTTTCTTTCTTTTTTTTTTATGTTTCTTTTTCTTTTCTTTTTTTTATTGCCGTGCCTTGGTTTTTATTTAGAGTTGTGGGTTAAACTCTTAGGACACCCTCACGAGAGCACACTCGTCCTCTAGGGCGATCTAGGGGTTTAAAGGGCTTGTCATTAGTTGCTAAAAGTGACCGTGATTCCTACGAAAGTGAGTTAGTGTACATTCTTGTCTCCTTTAGTGTCTTAGATTTTCTTGAATAAATCTCTCTTAGACGTGAAAGGTTTAATTTTTGAGGGTTTGGTCCCAAATCTCTCTTTCAATTATTTAATTTAATTGTTGTTTATTATTTTCCTTGAAGTTACTAACGCGTGTATTTTGTTATTAGAAAGAGGTACGAGGCATCAAAGTAAGTATTTTGATGGTTTTTGTTGATGTTATGATGTAGAAATCATGTTTTGGTTGTTATTATGATATTCCTTGTATCATGTCTAGGGTAATTTTAATATCAAGTATGATTGTTATGATGCCTTTTATGTTCTTCCTAATATTTATGATTGTTAGTATCATGTTAGGGTTAAATATTTGATTTTTAATGTTTAGTGACATGCTAGGGTTTGTTATTAATCTTGTTAATATCATGCCAGAATCTTGCTAATATTAGGCTTTAACATTATTATGATTATGATTATCATGATTGTTATTATGATTATAATTATTACTTTTATTATTATGTTGCTTGATATTTATTTTTATTGCTTGATCACGCCTTTTATGCATGTTTAAAAGGAATTTGTACTTGTAATCACGCTTAATAAGATAATTAATAATCTTGTTTAGGGTTAATATGATTATAATTCAAGTGATCGCCAATAATATATTTATTTGTGCATTAATATTCAACCAACATAGATAAACAGGTTTAGGGTTAATCCTATTGATTGTATGTTAGTCAAAAAGCGCACATGAATACGATCTGAATAAAGTAGAGGCCTATTATTAGGGCAGGTTTAATCTCTTTTAGGTTTGATTTGTACCTTCATCCCCGAACCCTATTTGGTTCAAAACCTGATAGAGTTGACGATCTCTTGGATCGTTAAGGGGTGTAACCTTTACCCTGTGAACGGTTTACAAGTTCCTAAAACTAATTGGCGACTCTTTTGCTCTATCTTCTCTCCCTTTGGACGCCACCGTACTTTAGTGTATGATCACAGTGGGGTTCAAGCTAAGGGATTAACGCTTGAAATATTCCCTACAGGGTGTCTTCCTACGCTTGTAAAAAAAGAAGTTTTCAAAATTGGTCTTTTACTACAACATTGGTAATATAACGAAATTCATTACGCTAGAGGGTTACAAATTACCAGTAAATCTGGATATTCATGCATTGTTGGATTATCAAGCTCCCTCGAGTCCGCATGTGTAGGAGTAGGAACTGATAAGTGACTTTTATGCCACTTTTTAGGGTGTTTATTGAGTCGTTTTTCGGCTTATTTTTCCAATAATTTAACCCTTTTTGTCCTTTATTTCTTTATTTACTTATTCTCGTCTTTTATCTTGTTTTTGAGTATTTAAGTAGTTTTTAATAGTTTTTAGCTTATTTTCTTAATTTATTTAATTTATCTTATTTTCTTTGTTTTTATTTTGATCTCCATGCTTTGGTTTTGTAGGAATTATGCGCCGAAAGAAAGAGGATATCAAGAAGCCAAGTTATCTGTTGTGCGCGGGGTGCTGTGCGGCTTATGCGCGGGCGCACATGTGCGGCTGTGCGGGCGCGCAGCCCTGTCAGAACCCGCACAGCCAGACTGAAGAAACAGAGCAAAACCAGAGAGTTTGCGCGACCCTATGCGCGACCGCTGTGCGGGCGCACACACCTTTGCGCGGGCGCGCATGACTTATGTGCGGGCGCACTTATTTTCCCCGTACCCACAAAGTTGCGGCCGCACACTACGATGAGAGGGCGCACACACCTGTGTGCGGGCGCACAAGACTCATGTGCGGGCGCGCACGACTGGGTTTACGATTTATTTGCGCCTTGTTATCCAAGTCTCTTTTTTTTGGGGGAGCCACATATATATAGATGGGACTCTTTGTAAAATAGGGGGGAGCTATTATGCTATTTTCTTAGTTAGTTTAGGAGAGCTTCTCTCTCTTAGGGTTAGATTAGGAGTTTCTCTCTCTAGTTTAGGAGTAGTTTAGAGAGAGAAAGCTTGGATTTTTCATGGAGTTTTTGGGATTTTGAAGAAGCAAATTTGTGGATTTTCCCTCTCATAAATTCAATGAGTCTTCCTAACTTTCTCTCACCTTTATTGCTTTCATTTATTATTGTTTTTGCTTATTTATTTGTTTATTTGAGTAGATTAATTAGTTTAGTTGTTGATTCTTGCTTTTATTATTATTTTACCTTGTTTTCCATATTTTTGTTCATTATGTTAGTTTAGGTTTTGTTCTAGGGAAATGGATGAAGGTTATGTTAATTAATTTAATGATTGATTGTGGTTAGTATGAAATTGTTTCTTGATTATTGTGTATGGATGATGCTTTTATGGATTAGAATCTTTCTAGCTAATTGATTCTATGCTTTTAATTGTGTTTTCAATCAATTGTGCGAAAGTGAGTTGTTTGAGAACCCTAAATTCCTCCATATCTTTGCTAGGCTAGTTGCACGAGAGTGAATTAGTCTAGTAGGATTATTAACATGTTTAATTGCGCGAGAGTGAGTTAAATGTGTAAATCGTCCTAATTGAGGTCATTTTCATCTAATTGTTTGATGTTGTTGAATGCATTGATGTAATTGGATTCCACTTTCCCTAGTTTTAGTTATTTGCTCTTAGTAGTGTTTAATTGAACCTCTCTTACCTCACAAGCTTTCCTAGTAGTCTAATTAGCATAGATTGATACACTTAGTCCTTTTGGGTTCGACCCTTTACTTACCCCTATACTCGTATTAGGGTAGTTTAGGTATTATAAATTGTTAATTTGATTAGGGTTAGTAGAACTAACGACACTATCTAACCTCGACCAGGAACCTGTAATAGTTCATCAATCATGCCACCTCAAATCTCACGTAACTCAATATTTTAAAACTTTTAATACTATTGAAACTACCTCAGGTAGCACATCTTCTCCATGTATCTCATCTCCTCTATATCTATCACCTTCTCCTTGTCCTTGTGGGTGAGAACATGAGTCAACTGGTGTAATCGCGGGGAACGGCAAACCTAGTAAGTTCATCTGCTTTGCCCAATCATTTATTTCACCTACTAACTCGTTGGGTACTTGTTCCTTAATTGATGCCACCTTGGCATCCAACTCATCCGATGAGTTAACACTTGCTCGAGATCAACCCGATTTTGTGTATTCTGGACCCATCACTTTTTTCCATCCTAGCAATGACCCTCCCGAACATACTACTCGTCGTGGATGGTATGGATTTCCCAAAGCCAAGGTGAGAGGGTCATTCTCCACACTTGGGATCAATTTTCCCTCTACTAGTTCTTGAGTGTACTCAAGCTGTAGCAAAAGGAAAAAGGATGTCAATAATACAGTTAATGGTTTGTATAGTGATTTTGATGCAAAAGCAACTTAAAATTCAACAGTTCATAGGTAACTTACAATTTTATCTGCCATTTTTTTTGGTTTTCGGACCTGATGACCCATTTTCCAGTTTCCTTATCAAATGTATGGAGAGAACAAAAGAAATCACCGGCACGACTCACCAAAGTAGTGACCATGGAACTAGAGGGTTCTTTCGATGGCACTAGAAGCGATTTAGGGTATAAACCCTTTTTTATCCACTCAGGTCTCTTTTAAGTAAATGTCTTAGCCCCCATACGATGGGTGTACTCCTTCTACAACGCATTTTTTGTATTTTGCACTCAAAGTTCCTACATAAAAACAAATGTTAGTATCAGTACTATAAAAACAGTCAAGCTATTATTCAATTAGCATCAGATTTACACAAACTTACAATGGCTTTCTTTTGACTTCTTTGAATAACGAAATCTTCCCAGTCTTGTTTTGACACGCTCGGCCATTTTTGCCACGGGAGAAGGTCATCCTCAACAGCTTTCTTCTTCTTTGATTTCTTCTTCTTATAGATCCATCCATTAGTTAAGGTTGTCTTACAGCCTCTAAATCTTTCCGCTAATAAAGATTCAAATACCCTTCTCTTCTCGGCATCATTAGGAATAGGAAACAGCCTCTGCAAGCACAAATACAAACCGATTATTAGTTTCTATTTACTAACACCAATAAGGTGAAGGTTTTTAAAATTGTCTAAATGTGCCAAAAAAACACTAACCCTTGTATCATCCTAAAAGGTTTGAATCAAACCCGGAGGTACTTGCCGCATTACAAGTGTAATGGGGATTTTGCGTGCACACATGCCAA
The DNA here is from genome assembly GCF_948465745.1 of Chenopodium album. NCBI lineage: Eukaryota > Viridiplantae > Streptophyta > Magnoliopsida > Caryophyllales > Amaranthaceae > Chenopodium > Chenopodium album. The sequence goes on from NC_137836.1 coordinate 44,966,159, forward strand.
CATGATTAGCATATTGTTGACGCCATTCGCCCTCGGGTTGGCCGTTGTTGTCTTACTCCAAGACCATGGGATTGTTAGGTTTCTTAAAACTTGTCGTCGGACCCCTACCCTTTCTCTAAGTTGGTGCCTTTACCCCCCCCCCCCCCCCTTCACCACCTGTGTTGTTTTAATCCTATCCTTGGCCATGAGTTTTAGGAGTCGGGTTCTAACCAACAATCTCACATACTGTATTTTCAATAGGCGGCGCACGTTCAGTTGAAATTTCAATTTTTTCAATTCTACGCTCAAACTCATCTTAAGCCTGATCCTCTGGCTCACCCAAGTCAGCCTCCTTGTTCACATCATAAGGCTCATCCTCGTCCTCGTCCTCGTACTCATCATCATAGTCATCATCCTCAATGTCCTCTACACAATTAAGGTTATGATCGTCCTCCATGAGATATAAGCACCTGTCAAAACAAACATAAAACAATATTAAAGTATAGTAAAGTATTAGTGCAAATAAATACTCTTATGAAATTTCAAAGATAAAAAAGTCAAATATAATGCATACGAGTTGTTAGAATGATTTAATGTTAGTTCTTACGCAAAACAAAGGACTTGGGTTAAGTAGAAGCTCATTTAAGCCATTTTCACCTACTTATGGTCTTATAACCTTGTATATGCATGATAATGAGTACATTTAGGCAATTTCAAATTACAAACATGTTAAATATAATGAATATGAGTTGTTAGAATGATTAAATGTTAGTTTATATACAAAACAAAGGACTTGGGTTAAATAGAAGCTCATTTAAGTCATTTTCACCTACTTATGATGCTATAACCTTGTATATGAATGATAATGAGTACACTTAGGCAATTTCAAACTACAAACATGTTAGTTTATATACAAAACAAAGGATTTCGGTCAAATACAAGCTCAATTATGTCATTTATGTCATTTTCTCCTACTTATGCTTCTATATAAGTGATAACTAAACTATATTTGCAATGAAACCATTACTAACTTTTAATCATACTACCTCAATATGAAATTCCTTCGTTGTAGTCTGATCGCATATAACCTTCTTCGTCGTCTATGTCATTTAGTATAACAGGTCTAGGAAAAGTGAAAGGTGCAGAATCATCAAACGCATCATATTCTTCCTCATCCTCAACATCTCCAATGCCTAAGATTCTTCTTTTGCCAACTAGCACAATAAACCATTTTGAATCGACTGGGTCAGTTACGTAGAACACTTGCTTAGCTTGAGATGCAAGGATAAATGGTTCCGCACTATCATTCAAGTGGCCAAGATCTACAAGAATAAATTCATCATATTTGACGTTACGCCTGATATTATCAACCCACTAACACTTGATAAGAGCAACCGTGAAGTTACAATAATCAAGCTCCCATATTTCATGAATTCGACCATAATATGACAAATTTGCATTGACAGGTGATTTATCCATAGCACTTGAAAACTTCCTTGACGATGCCACAAGCGTTACACCACTGTTTTGGGTGGAGGAAGATTACAAATCCCGACCCTTATTCCAAAAAGTGTACCCATTCATGTCATATCCCTCAAATGAATGAACATCATCCCTAGGACCGTACGCAAGCCACCGTACTGTATCGGTCAAATTAATATCATCCAATCGACCCATTACTCGATCACGAAACCAATTGACAAACCTCTTATAAAGAAACTGCATAAGTGCCCTTTCACCTTTTGATGGAAATTCGTCACGCAAACTAGCCATTTGCTCGTCTAAATATGGGTGCACATCCGTAACATGGTGCAACACATAAAGGTGTGCTTGTAAGAACTGATCTCGGTCAGGTGACATTAGTTTCGACCCAATTGTGCCATGACCATCAAGTCTCCCTTCATGTTGAGAAGTAGGAAGACCAATAGGTTGAGCAAGGGCTATGTAGTCCGCCACAAAGTTACCAATCTCCTCACCCACGGTCCCTTGCATTATACTTCCTTCAAGGTGAGCCCGGTTCCGTACTTTATTTTGCAATGTACCCATGTGTCTTTCAAAAGGATAGCACCACCTCATGAACATTGGACCGCACAACTTAATCTCACCCATCAAATGAAGAATCAGATGAACCATTATGTCAAAAAAGGAGGGTGGGAAATACATCTCAAATTTGCACAAAGTCACACCCACATCTGCTTGCAAAGCATCTAGTGTAAAAGGATCAAGCACTTTGCTGTAAATTGTGTTGAAAAACGAACAAAAGCTTGTAATCGCTTCCCTCACGTGATTCGGTAGAATACCATGGATTGCAATTGGGAGGAATACTTCCATCATAATGTGACAATTATGGGATTTCGTAGTTGTCAGTTTCAATTCCCCATTCAAGGTTACAAATCTTTTCATGTTAGATGAGTACCCTGATGAAACCTTAATGTCGTACAGTCATGCACAAAACATACGTTTCTCTATCCTTGACAATGTATAGCAAACCAGAGGTAAATAAGTCTTTTCATCCTTCCCTTTACCCTCAACTTTCTTCTTTGACGTATCCGTGGCCTTTCTCTTTCCCTTTCCCTTGCTCTTCTCCTTCCTTTTTGTCGAAACATTTTCATCTTCTTTTCCCGGTTCCTTTCCCTTTCGATCTAACCTTTTCTTGAGCCCACAATTCTGGACGAATCCCCATCTCTTGCAAAATCTAACCGTGCACCCTTTACGTCCTTTGTTTTGCCTTGGATATTCATAAGTGTTCCCAAAAGAGCATCACACACATTCTCTCTATATGCATCACATCAAGACAGTGCCTAACGTCATGTTCTCTCTAGTACGGATGCTTCCAAAAGATTGATTCTTTCTTAAACAGAGCAGCTGAGAATACAGTTTTTTCGGATTTTCAAAACACCGTCTGTATACCTTTCACCTGAGCACAAATCTCAGCACCAGTCAATGGTCTAGGCACAGTATCCTCTTCCACTGTCCCATCGAAAGCCTTTTTCTGCCTACGGTACGGGTGATCACGCCTAAGGAACCTTCGAGTCCGCAAGTAGACATCTTTGTGAGAATTATTAAGGTATACGCTTGATGTGTCATAAATACATATGGGGCATGCTTTTTTTCCTTTGACCTTGTACCCACACAAGTTGCCATATGCAGGGAAGTTATTCATGGTCCATATAAGGGCTGCACGCAATATGAGCATCTCGCTCCGATGAGCATCGAAAACGGGAACCCCTTTGTACCACATCTTTATCAAGTCGTCAATAAGCGGCGCAAGGTAAACATCTATGTCATTTCTAGGTTGACTAGGCCCAGTTATTAGCAATGAAAGCATTACATACTTAGGCTTCATGCACAGCCAAGGAGGCAAATTATAAATCACTAAAAGTACCGGCCATGTGTTGTATTGGGTACTAAAAGTGCCAAATGGATTCATCCCATCCGTGCACCTTCCAAGCCTTAAATTTCTTACTTCATTGCCAAAATTCTCAAACTTCAAATCAATGTTCTTCCACTACGGGGAGTTAGCTAGATGCTTCAGCATTTTGTTTTTCTTTCTTCCCTCTACATGCCACCTCAAGTTTTTAGCGTCTTTTGGTATTGAGAATAGACACTTAAACCTTGGAATAATGAGAAGATACCACAACACCTTAGCAGGAGGTCCCTCCATACCAGGATTGCAACTCATGCGCTTGTAGCTCGACAGCTTGCATCATGGACACTCCTTCAATTGTTCATACTCATTTAGATAAAGAATACAATCATTAGGACATGCATGTATCTTCTTATACTCAAAACCAAAGGGACACATGAGCTTCTTTGCATAATAGTAAGACTTAGGAATTTCATTCCCATCAGGCAACATATCACTTAATGCGGTCAACAAAGAAGTAAAACTAATGTCCGTACACCCATGCTTTGACTTAATGTTGAAAAGTGTTAGTACGGCTGATAGTTTGGAGTATTTTTTGCACCCAGGATACAAAGGATTTTTAGAACCCTCCAATAATAACTTAAACACGCCACCTTCAACACCATGCAACATCTCATCCACGTGTTCATCCTCGACCTCATCTGCTTGATCATCATCGGCTCCATCCTCACCATTATCAACAATATATTCATCATTCTCGTATTCCTCGTCCACATGAATCTCATTGCTTCTAACAAGCACATCATTCCAATCAAGATCCCCGTTGTACTCTCCACCTTCACCGTGCCAAATCCACAAATGGTATTTATGCCTAAACCTATGACATAATACATGATCTCTAATGATTTCAACACTATCGACCACATTCACATTATTACAATCAACACAAGGACAATAAAGGCCTTTGTCACCCAATTTGCGTTGATAAGATAAAGCCCTCTTACAAAACTCTTGAACCCCATTCCAAAATTCCAATGTATCGCGTCTACCATACATCCAACCACGATCCTTCTCCATTTAGTAGATAATAAATTAGCCACATATGTACCTAGAGAACATAGTGAGGAAATGGTAAGCCAAGATGTTCCTTAAAATTGAAAAGAAGACATACATTCACCACCTAAGTGAAAGTACACATTCAAGAACAGTCCCAAACGGGGAATATTCAAGACTTTCTCCTAATGAGAAAGCCTTGAACCGGTATCTAGGCATATGATGATGCAAGAATTCTATAATTGTTGTATTTATTTGCAATTAAACAATACAGAAGTTGCAATATCATGAATAAACTTTTATTAAATGGATAAATAGAAAGAAATATAGCTTAGTAAAGTTTATAATTCATACCAATATAGCAAGTACAATGAATTTACACTTATGAACTACCCACTTGAGCTCAATATGTAGTCCTCAAGTTAAACTCGTGCTTCACATATGAATCTATTAAAAAAACAAAAAAATTACTTGATTCATCAAGAATATCAACATTATTCCACTACATTATATTTTAAATAATCAATTCAATAAACAAACAAGGTATTTCACTTGTTTTTTATTTAATAAAGTTTCTTTTTCAAAAAACAAACAAGGTATTTCACTTGTTTTCTATTTAATAAAATATCAAAAATATCAACATTATTCTCTTGTTTTCTATTTTATAAGGTATCTTTAAAGTTTGGTAATTTTGGCTTGTTTTTGTTTATTTGGTTTATTTATTAGTTTTTATGTTTATTTTGTTATTTTATTTTATTTTATTTGCTTGTATAGTTTATTTGATAATTTTCTTTGTCCTAATCCTTTCCTTAGTTTTGTGTGTAGGTGTGAGTTCGACTTTGGTTTTCAAGTCAAGTGAGTCCAGCTTCCGGGTTAGGGTCAAATGCCAATTTTCATAAAGTATGTTGTTGCCCTTGCCCTTCTCTAATCCTACACCACACACTCTCTCTCTCTATTCACCTTATCCTCCACCACACCAAAACAGCAAACTCCCTTGCTCCCTCACTCAATCACTTCTATAGCTCACAACCAAACCAGCCACTAAATTCCAGCCACATTCACTCCCCTAATGCCACAACTTCAACCACCTGCCACCTTATTAATTACCACCTTATAACACCAAAACCACCACCACCTGCCACCTTAATACCACCTAATAACACCAAAACCCCACCACTTGCCACCTTAATTACAACCTAATAACACCAAAACCACCACCACCTGCCACCTGCCACCTTAATTACCACCTAATAGCACCAAAACCACCACAACCTGCCACCTTAATTACCACCTAATAACACCAAAACCACCACCACTTGCCACCTTAATTACAACCTAATAACACCAAAACCACCACCACCTGCAACCTTAATTACCACCTAATAGCACGAAAAACCACCACCACTTGCCACCTTAATTACCACCTAATAACACCAAAACCACCAGCTAAGGCATTTTAACAATAATGTTAGTATATTTTTTTAGCTTAATTCACAATTTACAATTCAACCACCTAAAATTCCCAATTCAAAATACATGCAGCCACCTAAAATTCAAAATTTCCCAATAAACAACCAAAAATTAAGAAAAATTAGGGTAAAATTATATTCAACCCTTAACTTTAATTTGCTTAACAATAATTGTTAAAAATGCTATTGAAATAATATAAGTACATATTTCTAAATAATTGTTCAATTTTTAACAAAAAAAATTAAAATTTACCCTAAACTAGTTGGAGGTGGAAGAAGCTAAGGGGAGGAGAGTTTGAGGTCGGCCCTCAGTGGTGGAGGAAAAAGCGGCGGTGCAATGGCGCGGCGGTGGAATGGTGGTGGCGGTTGCGTAATGGTGGAGGCGGCTTTTGTTTTCGCCCTTTGAAATTGAAAGAGAAAGAAAGGGGAAAGAGAAGGGCAGGGGAGAAAGAGAAGCGCACTGGTGTAGGCGGCGGTGCAGGTGGCCGGCGACGGTAGCGGCTCTGGTGGAGGGGAAATGGGGAGACTGCAGCTGAGGGTTTTCGGGAATGCAATAGTGGAGAAAGCTACAGAAGAAAGGCGAAAATGAAAATGAAAGAGAAAGAGAAAGAGAAGGAAGAAGAAAGAAGAAATAAGAAAGAAGACACGGTTTTTTTTTTAAATAAGGCACCGGTTCAAATCGGTGCCCTATATATTTTGGATACCGATTTACACTGAACCGGTGCCACTGTGCTTGGTCTAAAACCCCGCCCATTTTTTAGCCGGTTTTTGCCACCGGTTTGGACTGAACCGGTGGCAATTAAGGGTTGCCTTTTTGTTTTTTTCTACTAGTGAGAGGTTTAACACTTATTGGAGTGCTAGGACTTCATGGGAAGTGGTTACCCAAAATGTTCCTCCTTCTTTGCCCAATGATGTGAAGAATTGGCTTCTCATTATGGCTATCGGAACCTATTTCCTCGACCATGAGTATTATATTGTGAATTCTCTTGTTTGAGTATTGCGTTTTGATGTTAGTCAAACATTTGCTGTAAAAGGGGATTATAATGGCAACAATTAGGCGGATAGGTCCTCCTCGTAAGAGAATTTACATTACAAGACTGGGAATGTCCCCTTACTAAAAAATAGGGAAGATGTCTTTGTTGTTTAAAAGGCCTCTCGAAGAGAGAAACTGTGAAAATGCATGGCCGTGCTCGGATGGATTTTAGATATCATCTGTTTATTGACAGTCAGACTCGGATATCAAGAAACACTTTTGGACATAATAAGGATGACGAATAAATCTTACCCTATAGTTTATGAAGAGACATTAAACGACAAAGGAAAAAGGCTATAAACTAAAAGAACACTTGTCCGGAAGGACAAGTGGGAGATTGATAGGAATGGTGTCTTTCAAACAAGTGTATTATTCCAGTAGAGAGTTCGAAATTATTAGAAAGCTAATTATTTAGTGAGATCAAGTGATCGGAATGCCTAGGTGGAGGCCGCTTCTGATAAGTAATACTAATGAGTAATTAATATTAAAGATTAATCTTGACTGAACCCTTCGAGTCACACCCAAGCAACTAACGAACTGACACGACGAATTAATTCGGAACCAATTAATATGTCTCTCAAGTATTGCGAACAAAGACGTTGGATTCCAAGCTTAGAGCGTCGGAACCAAATCTTAGAAGTCGAGTTAAAATTTAGGAATTGGCAAGACGGTAAAATGCTTCGAGTAACAAGTAAAAACCCTAGCCTTGCGAAAGGCTAGGGAAGAGCGCCGAATAGAAGTGCACCACATGGCAGCGCCATGTGGCAGCACACGTGGCAGCCACCAAGTGGCAGCGTGGCACGTTGGCAGCCCCAAGTGGAAACACGCCACGTGGCAACGTGCCATGTTGGCAATGCCATGTGGTGACGGGCCGCGGACCCGGTAGGCGGGTCATGGACGCGAGCCAAAAGGTGGCGGCCCAACCGAACCCAACTTGGGGCTAAAGGTTGGGTGCCACATGGTTAGATCATAATGCATGTTAGCTGCCTTGGGGAGCAAGTGAGGAAGTGGCCCTCACCTAACCATGTGACACTTGTTACTTTGTTATTCCTTGATTTATTTTACTAAGGATTAAATTCAACATTTTTTATATATGGGATCTTTTTGTGAAAAAGTCCCACATTGAAAGATGAGTGGAATTCACAAGGAAGCACTTCTTATTATAAATAGCCAAGGCATACCTTGTGATTGTTCACTTGAGTAAGGTGTTATAAAAGGCATCTCTATTGAGAATACCATTAAACACATATAATTACTCGAGTATTTAGTCTGGCTTAGCTAACCTCTAAGCATTGGACCTTGTCGGGGTCGAGTTGCGGGTGGATATCGTTAGAGGCTTACTAAAGGCTTTCTCAAGTAAGAGCTCAGGGGTACGAGCGAAGGACGCGTCAAAGGTAATTAATCTTTTTTTAATTCTTTTTAATTAAGTTAATTATGTCTTGTGATTATATTAATAGTGAGTGTGATCTTGGCTCGGGTTTTCTTTCGGCAATGAGTTGGATCATCAAAACCTACCAAAAGAATCCCCATAGGAGAAAACTGAACCATCGCTGAAGCAACGGAACTGTCACAATACGGCAAGGCCATCGCGGCATAATAAAGTTATCGCGTCACAATGGACAATTCTGTGTCGTGGCACAGATCAAACCTTCGCATCATTACTGAAATGTCGGTCTGGGCCTATTTCCAATGTTCTACCTTAAAGGACAAGCCTATAGTCGTACTAAGTCAAGTTTAATTAGTTTATTAGGCTTTAATTAACCATATTAATTAATTCATTAATTAAGAAAAGTCCTATTTATAGTCATTAATTAGTTTATTTATATTTATACACAAGTCAAACAAACGGTTGGTGTAAACACATATAGATTATGCACAAGCAAGAATGCACAAATAGTGAAGTAAGCACAATATGATAAAACGAGTTTGCAACCTAACCATAGCTCTAATTCTCAAAATTTCAAGGATAAGGTTAGTCAAAGAGGGTCAATGGTTATGAGTCCAGATGCATAGCGCGGAAGCCTCGCCTTTGGAAGGGTTAGCGCGTATGGAAGAGATCTCATCAATGAAACTTGTTTCCGTGGTTCGAAGAATTCACAAACTCGGACGTACCCTTCGTTGCAATGAGTGTTCGATTGGGTAGATGGAGCGTGAATTCCTAGAGAGTTATGGCCATATATAGAACACATATGGGTTCAAAAAAAGGGGGAAAACTGAATAAGGAAGTAAAATCGGGTAAACAGTACTAGAATCGGTCAAAGCAAGAACGCAGGTTTCTGGCTCGATATTGGAAGAAATCGGCGCGAGACAATAGGGACCATCGCGAGAAGATAGCCCTATCGCGCTGCAATTTTTCTATCGCACCGCGACAGAGCCATCGCACTACGATGGGCACAGTTTTCTCAGTGCCAGTTCCTGCATGCCTCAGCAGCTTCCTGTATTCTTAGAATCTTCTAGTTCTCTCAACGTTTTTTCGATTCTAGTGTGAAAGATATTTCCAAAACTTCCTACGTGTGAAAATCCTATGTTTTTGACGCATTACGGATGGTCTATCTGATGCGGACCTTTTTATGCTTATGCCAATAATGTTAATCAAAATTATGCACATGAATACTTATAACTTTTCGAGTCTCATCCACTCATTCTAAATTATTGCCAAAATAAATTTTAGGAATTAAAATTTAAATCCTCCCTAGTGGAGTCGCTAAAAACTGTAAGGAATATTTCAAGCATCCTACACTTGAGCCCCACTGTGATCATACACTTAAGTATGATGGCGTCCAAAGGGAAGGAAGCTAGAGCAAAAGAGTCGCCAACAAGTTTTAGGAACTTGTAAACCGTTCATAGGGTATGAAGGTACAAATCTAACCTAAAAGAGATTAAACCTGCCCTAAAAATAGTCCTCTACTTTGTTGTTCTCATGTTCTTGTGTGCTTTCTGACTAACATGCAATCAATATATTAATCCTAAACCTGTTTAATTGATGTTTGTTGATTAATGCACAAACAAATCTATTATTGGCGATCACTTTAAGTAAAATCATATTAGCCTAATTCAATTTATAAATTATCTTATTAAGCGTGATTTCAAGTACAAATTTCCTTTAACTTGCAAGAGAAGGCATGATCAAGAAATAACAATAATATCTTAAATACTGATACAACAAATTATCATCATAATCTCAATCTCATCAAAGCATAATAATATTATCAAGATCCTAGGCATGATACCAACAAGATTAATAACAAATCCTAGCATGTCACTAAACAATAAATATCAAAGCTTTGTCCCTAACATGATACTAATGTGATAGAATAAATAGGAAGTAACCTCTGTATGATTCTTGAAAGAAATGAAAGACATCCTAATGTGATAATAGGAATCGAAATAATTTAAGTATGCTTTGTACAAAATATAACAATAAAACTACATAATTTGTCGCCTCGTATCTCTTTCTATCAAAACAATACACACGTTAGTAACTTTAGTGAAAATATTAAATCAAATAATTAATTTATATAATTGAAATAGGGATTTGGGACCAAACCCTTGAAAATTACCAACCTTTCACGTCTAGGGTGAAGGCAACTTCTAGCTTGGTTAGGTTCGTCTAAGACTCGTGAATGCGGTGTTGTATTTTGAAAAGGGAAGGCTTAGAAAGAGGAAGAAAGAACAAGCTTCTAGCTTTAAGAGAGAAGAGAATAGAATTAGATGATTGTTGATGATTGAAAATGGGAAAATAACGCCCCAATATATAGAGAAAACATCTGGAACATTTCGAAAAGAGTCAGAATTTAACTCGAAGTAAAACAGCCCCCACTGCGATGCGATAAGGCTATCGCGATGCGATATGCCTATTGCATCTTCGCAACACGATAACGCAATTATGATAAAATCCTGTAAGGAGTCCTTTTCCCAATATACTTATGTAATTTAGACTATGAAATTATCTTAATTAAAATCAGTTTTATATTTTAAAACACTTGTTTTATTTCAAATTAAATTCTCTATCTTTTTTAAATAAAATAAAAGTATAATTATTAATTCTAATTCCATTAGAATTTAAAATAACCTTCTAAATTATTCTAGAAAATTAAAGTCAATCCTAATAACTTTAGGAATAACATTTAACGGACCCTCCACTTGATCATTGGGCCATATAAAATCATTTTAATCCCAATTTAGTATTTTGGCCATATCGTTGGAAAGCTCTTTTCAATCCCTATCCAACTAAACTATTATTGGAACAATTTGATGGACCAAACTAAATTGGACTAGACATTTTCCATAAATAATGTACGAAAGAAATATATTCGAAGACAAAAAGGAGTATTTTGATTAAAAACAGATGCGTCACAGGATTATTTCACATTTTACCTTGTTCAATAATTAATGATATGAAAAATTTCATCACTGGGTTTGGTTTTTTGGACTGACACATTCAGGTATCTATAGTAGTGTAGAAACCCAAATGTGTCTCCCCAAAACCAAACCCAGTGATGAATACCTTTCATGTCATTTGATTATCGAACAAAGCAAAGGTGTGAAAAGTCTAGTGATGAGGATGTTTTTATTAAAATATCTTTTCTTTCTGTTTTTGAAAATATTTCTTTTCTTACCCTCTTTATGAAAAACATGCATTACAGTTTAGTTTGGTCCATGATATGGATCCAATAATGGTGTAGTTGGGTGGGTCTTGAAAATACCTTTCAAACGATATATTATAAGCCCAATTCCGATGAATAATGAGGAAGTTACGGCTAAAATACTAAACTGGGCCCAAACCGGATTTTACCTACGACCTAATGATCATGTGGAGGGTCCAAAGGTTTAATCCTATTCCTAAACTAATTAGGATTAATTAGAAGATTCTATAAGTTTCTAAAAGATCTTAATTATCCTTTTTGAAAAGATAAAATTAAAGAATTTGAGTTAAATAAAAACTTTCCTTTTATAAAAACTTTCCTTTTTTTTAATCCTAATTTTATTCGAATTTATAGATGTTCAAAGACAGTTAGATATTATTTTTGTGCCTCATAATCATTATCCAAATTTTATATGGTTGGATAGATCTTGAAATTATATTTCCAATGATATATTATAATATTAAATCCGAGCCATAACGAAAAAGATATTAATGAGATATGAAACTCTATCCAAAACTGACACCCTTCCACTATTTCGGCCATATCTTTTTATCTAAAAATTATTGTAATATGATCCTAATTGGATTGGAAAGTAGACTTGAAGAGCTTTCCAACGACATATTATATGCCTTATTTGGACTTCTGGATCAAAAGATATGAAAAAAAACAAAAAAACGCGTGAAACTGATTATTAGCGCCTGACGACAAGCATTAGCGCTAACCTTCAGCACTTGGCGCTAATGACCAGCATCTGGCGCTAATCGTGTTTTATTCTCGTTGAAACTTTGATTCGTTTTTTTATCCATCCGACTGATTTTCTCTAAAAATAGCCTCCTAAAACCTCTATTTTCAATCATCATTTTTCATCAATTATCATTAATTCTTCTCATCAACTCTCATTAAGAAATTCTTGATTCTCGCTCTCTTTCTAGCCAACCCTCTTTTACAAACAAAATTCCTCATACATTAGCACTAGACACACCTAGCCAAGTTCGAAGTTTCCTTCGCCCTAGACGTGAAAGGTTTAATTTATGAGGGTTTGGTCCCAAATCTCTCTTTCAATTATTTAATTTAATTGTTTTGTTTACTATTTTCCTTGAAGTTACTAACGTGTGTATTTTGATATTAGAAAGAGATAAGAGGCATCCAAGTAAGTGCTTTTAATTGATTTATTCTTATTATGTTATAGAAATCATGTCTAGGGTTCCTAGCTATTTTTATTCCTAGTATCATGTTAGGATGCTTGATGTTTTGAATGAAAACAATGATTCCTAGTACTATGTTTAGGGAAAAGGTTATAATATCAAATATGACAATTGTGATTCCTGTGATGTTTCCTACTTTCTTTCCTAATATCATGTTAGTATCATGTTAGGGCTATATATTTGATCTTTATTGTCTAGTGACATGCTAGGGTTTGTTATTAATCTTGTTAGTATCATGCTTAGGATCTTGCTATTATTATGCTTTGACATGAATATTATGATTATAATTGTTATGATGATGATTCATGATTATTTTTATAATTGTCATAATTATCATTATTTTTTATGATTATTATTTTGTTGCTTGATATTATATTTATTGTTATTGCTTGATCACACCTTTTATACATGTTTAAAGGGAATTTGTACATGTAATTATGCTTAATAAGATAATTAATAATCTTGTTTTGGGTTAATTTGTTTATAATTCAAGTGATCGCCAATAATAGATTTATTTGTGCATTAATATTCAACCAACATAGATAAATTGGTTTAGGGTTAATTTTATTGATTGCATGTTAGTCAGAAAGTGCACATGAATACGATCAGAATAAAGTAGAGGCCTATTATTAGGGCAGGTTCAATCTCTTTTAGGTTGGATTTGTACCTTCATCCCCGAACTACCAGTCATGGTTCCAGACCTATTGGAGTTGACGATCTCTTGGATCGTTAAGGGGTGTAACCTACACCCTGTGAACGGTTTACAAGTTCCTAAAACTTGCTGGCAACTCTTTTGCCCTATCTTCTTTCCCTTTCGACGCCACCGTACTTTAGTGTATGATCACAGTGGGGTTCAAGCTTGGGGTAATGCTTGAAATATTCCTTACAGTTTTTGGCGACTCCACTGGGGAGGATTTCTATTTTAATTCCTGAAATTTATTTCGGCTTTGATTTAGAATCAGTGGATGAGACTCGAAAAGTTTTAAGTATTTCATGTGCGTAATTTTGATTAACATTATTGTCATATGCATAAAAAAGATCTCATTGGAATACATATGATTTTTACACGTAGGAAATTTAAGGAATATCTTTCACAACTAGGATCGAAATAATGCTGCGCGAAACTGGAAAATTTTATCGAGCACAGAAAGCTGCTGAGGCATGTAGGAACTAGCGCCAACAAACAGAGTCTAGCACCACCGATTTGACTCTGGCGCCAAGAGACAACTTATGTCGCCAAAGCCAAATCGTTGGCGCCGACCTCTGTTAGCTTGCGCCAAGTACTTCCAATACCGAGCCAGAAATATGCGTTCTAATTTTGACCAGTTTTTAGCACTGTTTGCTCGATCCTACTTCCTGATTGAGTTTTTCTCACATTTCTGAAACCCATATGTGTTCTACATATGGACATAACCCTCTGGGAATTCATGATTCATCTACTTGATTGAACGCTCTGTGCAACAAAGGGTACATCCGAGAATGTTGAATTCACCAAAACATGGAAGCGAGTTTTTTCTTAACTCGCGGTGTTCCGTCCACTCGCTCCAACCCTTCACGGTTAGGCTTCCGCGCGGTGAGTCCGAACAATTAACCATGGACCCTCTTTGACTAACCCATATCCTGAACTTTAGAGAACTAGAGCCATGGTTAGGTTGCAAACTCATTGCATCATATTGTGCCTACTTGACTAATTGTGCATTATTTGTTGTGCATACACTATGTGTTTTCTCCTAACCGTTTGTTTGACTTATGTTAAGATTAAATAAACTAATTAATGACTAAAGGACTTTTCTTAATTAATTAATTAATTAATTTGAGCTAATAAATATGTCTAAAATCGAGTCATAGTCCCTTTAAGTCAACCCGGATTTTTATTCCCGTATACTGCACAAGCGTCAACTTGTTTTGGTCATAGCCGGAGTTCTAGGAAGAACTACGAGTCGTAAACCTATGGATCTGTAGCCCCGAGTTTTATCTTTAATTTGGCGTTGGTTTCATCCCAATCAAAGTCACAGATCAAGAGTTATGACTAAAATACCACAGCCTGTTCAGTTTAATGCATATACATGAAGTCTTAACTTAGTCTTTGCTTGAGTCTAGTCACATAGTCTAGCCACATGGTCATGACACGAGTCTTAACATGTCACCTACACTCACTAGTCTTAGCACACACTTTGTATATGTCACCATGACCATGTCTTAGCTTCATGCATGAGTCGGTTTTTTCCGTCATTTGAGTTGGGGGTACATTCTATTCCTAATTTTTTTCATATCTCTCCCTCTACACCATCTTTCTATTCTCTACATGCTTTCTCCATATCACAACCTTCATTATTCCTACCTTCTTCCATCCATGTATGTTGAATCGAGTTTGAGTCATGTGATTGACAAACAAAAAAAAAATGAGGGTAATGATGAAACAAATGCACAAGGCAAGCTTCTTACCAAGATTTCATGATTTCTTCTTCTTTTTTTCAATCCCTTTCCCCAATAAGTCTAGCTTAGGCACCCTTCATCCTCCTTGAATTTATTTCTTAAAGTTTGATTTTTACCCTTCACTTTTTAAATAAAATGAGCATTTATTTCCTTGCATATGATCATTGTATTGCACAAAACAAAAAAACAAAAAAAAAAAAAAATCCATTTCGAATTAAGCACAAGGTATACCAATGATTTGAGGCACCCCTTGTAGCCACATCATATTGCCTTTCACCCTTCAAATATTCAATCCTTTCTTGATAAACCACTTTGAGCCTCGTCTAACGATAGACCCTTCATTTTTCAACCTACATCTACCTAACCTTGGGATGGGGCAGTGTGCAACTTATGCAATTTTAAAAAACAAAATCTTGAGTGATTTCAAAAGATCAAAATAAATAAATAAGAAATAAAAAATAATAATAAAAGTGTAAAAAAGGGCAAGTGTTCCAATATCTTTGATATGAACATGTCTTTGATATGAACACGTCTCAGATTGCGTCTCTTATCGAGTGCTCGGTACCCTGCCTGAGAAACATGAATGCCAAGTGAGTGATAGACCGCATGATCAGGATCGCCCACACTTATAACAATAAAATAAATGCTAAAGCAAAAGAGAAAAGAGAGCTAAAAAAAAGTCAAAAGCCTCAAGCATAAAAAATATAAATATTCAAAAGCAAGATTGCCCACCTTGGGGGCTTATCCAGGGTCTTGAGCCTTTATTCCCTTCTTCTTCAAACCTTTAGCCTAACCACATTACAACCCTTAAAAAGACCTTTTTGAGGTATACACACACTTGTACAAGGTTCGGCTAGAGCTACATTCGGCCTGATTCCTAACGGATACGTAGGCAACCTCACATTGAGGTGCGACCGTAATAAAAACGCATTCATATTCACATTCACATTCACATTCACACATCATGATCATATTAAGGGATCTCCTATGCTCATCCCTATTCATTTAGAGCTAGACTTGGGGGCTTGATCCCTACATTGTTGGCTTACCTAGCCTAAGAGTCACCATTATTTGACTCTTCTAAAAATAATATCTTTCCCCACACTTAGCCTTTGCGGCCTAACTTTAGTGTCACTATCACACACATCACAGATACATGACTAAATATACTTTCCCTTAGGAACCCTTTGTCATGAAATCTTAATATAACACTGAAGCATGCCTTGTCATGTCAAAATTGCTCATCATTGCATCACAAAGTATGAAGTACTTAGCCTCCGTGCCTAAGTCACCTAAATACTTTCTTTATCGAGTCAACTAGGATAGTCTAAGATGTTACAACCATTGAGAGACAACATTTGATTAAGCTCATTCAACATGCATCTTCAAAAAACTTCGCTTCTTTCTTTTTTCGCGTCTTTCTTTTTCGGGAGAAAGTCGGTACCCTCCACAAAGACGACGGAAATTTTTTGCATTTTTGCCTTTTTGCATTTTTGAGTCAAGCACATCACAATACAATGCACACACAGGTCAAGAGTCACACGTGTCATTTCACTTTGAGTCGAGTCAACCTCGAGTCAGTCAATCATAATGAGTCAAGTTTATACCTTGAGTCATGCCAAGTCAATGAGTCAAGCAACAATAAGCCTTAGGTCAACCCTATAGAAATATAAGCAAAGTCTTATAGTCAAAGATATAAATGCAGGTGCATCCTAGCAAGCGAGGACATTCCCGGATTTTTTTCGAAAAACCGCAAATATGACACAGGAGATTCCTCCAAGATAAAAGGAATTACATGGATCGGTAAATTAGAGATGAAAAGCTTTAATTTAAAAAAGATTTGAGCGGATTTGGTTGAAAGGAAACGACCAAGTTCAAAGTTCGAGGCAAAACCGAGCAATGAACAACAACAACAAGAGCAGAAAAGGGAAGACCCTACTCCAGCGCCAGACGACAACATGTAGCGTTTGGCAATAGATTTCAGCGCCTGGCGCTAGATCCCAGCGTCTGGCCACAGAGCGAAATAGCGGCACTAGAGATATTTCAGCAGCGACAGATCTCGAAGCCTCTCAGAACAGCAATTTCGGGTTCCTTGGTACGCCAGTTATCCCCTCTAAGCAATTTGACATGATTAGTAGTAGGCTCGATTACAATCGTA
Source organism: Chenopodium album (assembly GCF_948465745.1). Taxonomy (NCBI): domain Eukaryota; kingdom Viridiplantae; phylum Streptophyta; class Magnoliopsida; order Caryophyllales; family Amaranthaceae; genus Chenopodium; species Chenopodium album. The sequence goes on from NC_137836.1 coordinate 44,983,505, forward strand.
GTAAGTGATTGACCTGACAAAAAATAGTCTCACTTAGCTTAAGCGCCTAAAACACTGGCTCTTTACAAGCACCAAGGTATCGATTTAAAAACAAGCACTTAAACGATAATATTTCCAAATACGGATTGTCGCGCATTCTTCTTAAACGACAATATTTCCAAATATGGATTGTCGTGCATTCTTCTTAAATGACAATTTTTCTAAAAATTGGATTGTCATCCCCAACTGATAATATTTCCAAATATGGATTGTCGTGCATCTTCTTCAACGACAATTTTTTTAAGATTGGATTGTCATCTCTGGCAAAGTTTCCAAGCTTGGATTGTCGTGCTCCTTCTCTGTTTGGCAATTTTTTCCAAGTTCGGATTGTCATCGCTGCCAAGTTTTCCGAGATTGGATTGTCATACACGCAGTTCCCTATGGCAAAATTTCCCAAAGGATTGTTGTTGGTCTCTATTCATCATAAATTTCGGCAAAGGTTCCTCAACGGTGATTGTCATTCATTTCAGTAAGTGGCAAATTTTCCCGAAGTGGATTGTAGGTCGACTCTTTTTTTTGCAAATGTTCCAAGACGCAGATTGTCAATTGTGGCAATATTTTCCTTAAAGGATTGTCGCATAGTGTTGGCAAATTTCCAAGATGGATTGCTTTCAAGAGTTATATTCCAAGATGTGGATTATCGATTGTAGCAAAATTCTTATGAAAGATTGTTACGAAGCATTGACAACTTTCCCTAAATCGGATTGTCATACATCATACAAGAGTTGTGTTGGCAACTATTCCCAAAGAAAAGAGGAATGTCATCACAGCAAAAGCACCGACATACTGGTTTACAAGCAGCAAAGCGTCGACGTACTGGCATAGCAGCATTAAGAATCAACAAGCAGTTATCCTTTCGAAGACTATCACAGCGGAAATTGGAGGCAATTACAGGCGTAGCAGTCTTCAGGCGGCATTCTCTAGCTTGCGAAAGATCGTCACAAAAAATCGGTTACCTTCAGAGACGTGTACTCGACGGTGCAACTCGTTTCTTAACTCTTTTATTTGTTTAATTAATGCTAGTTTTGCAGGTATCGACGTTACAAAAATGGTTTAGGATCGCAGAACGTTCTGAATCATTCTCCGTCCCTATCGATACTTTGACTTTTGTTTTTGAAACTTGCGTTTCTCTAAACTCAGTCAAAGTGGGGGCTTCTGTAGACACCCAAATGTGTCTCCAAAAAACCAAACCCAGTGATGAATACCTTTCATGTCATTTTATTATCGAACAAAGCAAAAGTGTGAAAAGTCTAGTGATAAGGATGTTTTTATTAAAATATCTTTTCTTTCTGTTTTTGAAAATATTTCTTTTCTTACCGTCTTTATGAAAAACATGCATTACAGTTTAGTTTGGTCCATGATATGGGTCCAATAATGGTGTAGTTGGATGGGGCTTGAAAATACCTTTCCAACGATATATTATAAGCCCAATTCCGATGAATAATGAGGAAGTTACGGCCAAAATACTAAACTGGGCCCAAACCGAATTTTACCTACGACCTAATGATCATGTGGAGGGTCCAAAGGTTTAATCCTATTCCTAAACTAATAAGGATTAATTAGAAGCTTCTATAAGTTTCTAAAAGATCTTAATTATCCTTTTAAAAAAGATAAGATTAAAGAATTTGAGTTAAATAAAAACTTTCCTTTTATAAAAACTTTCCTTTTTTTTTTAATCCTAATTCTATTCGAATTTAAAGATGTTCAAAGACAGTTAGATATTATTTTCGTGCCTCATAGTCTTTATCCAAATTTTATATGGTTGGATATATCTTGAAATTATCTTTCCAATGATATATTATAATATTAAATCCGAGCTATAACGAAAAAGATATGAATGAGATATGAAACTCTATCCAAAACTGACACCCTTCCACTATTTCGGCCATATCTTTTTATCTAAAAATTATTGTAATCTTATCCTAATTGGATTGGAAATTAGACTTCAAGAGCTTTCTAATGACATTTTATATGCCTTATTTGGACTTCTGGATCAAAAGATATGAAAAAAAACAAAAAACGCGTGAAACTGATTATTAGCGCTTGACGACAACCATTAACGCCTAGCGCTAATGACCAGCATCTGGCGCTAATCGTGTTTTATTCTTGTTGAAACTCTGATTTGTTTTTTTATCCATCCGACTGATTTTCTCTATAAATAGCCTCCTAAAACCTCTGTTTTCAATCATCATTTTTCATCAATTATCATCAATTCTTCTCATCAACTCTCATCAAGAAATTCTTGATTCTCTCTCTCTTTCTAGCCAACCCTCTTTTACAAACAAAATTCCTCATACATTAGCACAAGACACACCTAGCCAAGTTCGAAGTTGTCTTCGCCCGAGACGTGAAAGGTTTAATTTCTGAGGGTTTGGTCCCAAATCTCTCTTTCAATTATTTAATTTAATTGTTTTGTTTACTATTTTTCTTGAAGTTATAACGTGTGTATTTTGTTATTAGAAAGAGATAAGAGGCATCCAAGTAAGTGATTTTAATTGATTTATTCTTATTATGATATAGACAACATGTCTAGGGTTCCTATTTTTATTCCTAGTATCATGTTAGGATGCTTGATGCTTTGAATGACAACAATGATTCCTAGTATTATGTTTAGGGAAAAGGTTATAATATCAAATATGACAATTGTGATTCCTGTGATGCTTCCTACTTTCTTTCCTAATACCATGTTAGTATCATGTTAAGGCTATATAATTGATCTTTATTGGTTAGTGACATGCTAGGGTTTGTTATTAATCTTGTTAGTATCATGCCTAGGATCTTGCTATTATTATGCTTTGACATGAATATTATGATTATAATTGTTATGATGATGATTCATGATTATTTTTAAAATTGTCATAATTATCATTATTTTTTATGATTATTAGTTTGTTGCTTGATATTATATTTGTTGTTATAGCTTGATCACACCTTTTATGCATGTTTAAAGGGAATTTGTACTTGTAATAATGCTTAATAAGATAATTAATAATCTTGTTTTGGGTTAATTTGATTATAATTCAAGTGATCGCCAATAATAGATTTATTTGTGCATTAATATTCAACCAACATAGATAAATAGGTTTAGGGTTAATTTTATTGATTGCATGTTAGTCAGAAAGCGCACATGAATACGATCAGAATAAAGTTGAGGCCTATAATTAGGGCAGGTTCAATCTCTTTTAGGTTTGATTTGTACCTTCATCCCCGAACTACCAGTCATGGTTCCAGACCTATTGGATATGACGATCTCTTGGATCGTTAAGGGGTGTAACCTTCACCATGTGAACGGTTTACAAGTTCCTAAAACTTGATGGCGACTCTTTTGCTCTATCTTCTTTCCCTTTTGATTTCACCATACTTTAGTGTATGATCACAGTGGGGTTCAAGCTTGGGGTGATGCTTGAAATGTTCCCTACAAGTAGGGTAATAGGTTGAGCATTTGCATTGTCGTTTTGACTTTGCACATTGTCGATTTGACTTTTACCAATTTAAACAGATACTTCTAAGGTACTTTTATTGTCAGTTTGACTAATAGTTAAGAGTTTGGATGCGTTAGCAAGGATGCCTCCCTTAGCTTGAGGGTGTATGCCAACAGGCAGCTCCGCGAGTTAATGATGACATCGAACTCAACTCCATGGTTTAGGTTGATTTAAAAATTCGGATTAACTCTTATTGCCATGAGAGTTTTCGAGCTTAAATCCCTCGGGCTAGCCACATACGTAGAAGACATACTATTGTGGTAAAATAGATAAGCTAAAATGCATATGCATATTTGATAATGCCAATTAAATCGCATGTTTACAATTCAAGAATCTCTCAAGTCTCATCCTCTCATCTCAATTAAATACCGATCACTCAAATCGATAAATAACCAAGAATCCTCCCTAGTGGAGTCGCCAAATTGTAGGCGTCGTTCGAAGCGCGCCTACGTTAAGAATTTTGTGAATATGATTGGCACACATAGGAAGTGGGAATTGACATAGAATTAAGGACAAAGCAAAGTAAGGAGCTACCAACAAGTTTATAAGGATCTTGTAAACCATTCACGGATTATTGTAAAGCAACCACGATCAAGGGACAACGAAAGGCAACAAAGATTAATCCTTGAAGGTTACACCCCATTCATAATCCATGAGATTACTAACTCCATATGGTTCGGAACTACAAAATGAGGATCAGGGATGATGGTACAAACTGAGTCACGGAGTCACATTCGCCCGTATTAGCCTCAACTCGATTCTTATTGCGAAAAAGTATTCCATGTGATCTCAAAGGCATGCAAAAAAAGATTTAATTTACTCCAATCTATTGTTATGCTAAATTGGTAGAATATTAGTGCAACACATAATTGTAAAATATTGGGGACCACTTTATTAAATAACAAAGATTAAAAAGGAACCTAAAAAGGTAGCGCAAATTATCTTATTACTCGTGATTTTCAATAAAATATTCCCTTTAAACATTGAATATAGTGATTAACAATAAACAATAGAATAAACATCAACATTGGAAGCAATTTAACCATAATATCGTGAGTCAAATCACATCATAATAATAACCCTAATCAGGATACTAGCAATAAAGAATACAAATAAGAGTAATTAAGTGATTAATTACTCACTTTCCGCGGTTCCTTGAATTGCTACATCATAAATAAATTGTTAGTTACACCAAGAAAAATATAAATCAAATTGAAACAATTAAATTAAATAAAAAGTTAAGTTGATTTGGTCTTAAGGGAAGTATTATGAGGAAATAGGGAGGATAGTATTTAGGTTAAAAAGGGAGAAGAGAATGATTTTTGGTGTAGGGAGTGACGAGGGGAAAACTAGGTCGTTATCTAACCTTCCCTCTGTCAAACTAAATTTATAAACACTTAACAAACCTAAATACGAGTATAGAGGCAAGTCAAGGGTCGAACCCAAAGGAACGGTCATGTTCAAATGCTTTCGATTTAGGTGCCTAAGCTACGTTGAAGCCAAAGATAAAGAGAAAATACTAACAACTAACAAAACAAGTAACCAAGGAGATAAAACACTAGGAACGGGGATCAACAAGTAATCATGACAATTGCAACAACTTAAGAAGATCACGCCAACCAAAGGTTGTGAAGACTAATGATAAAAGCAATCAATTGGAATCAAAGATCTATCTCCTAATTGTTAAGATAAAATTCACTATGAATAACAAACTAAGAGAATCACAATCCACACAAATCAATAATTGCAATTCCTAAATCAATTGGTCGTGTCATTAGCAATTACAATTGAATCTAGCATAATTCTCAAGGCCGAATCGAATTAATTACACACATGCAAACCTTCAGTAATCACTTTAATCTCAACAATCAATCAACACAATTCCTAAATTAATCACAATCAATCAATCATACAAGTTTCACCCAATTCCTAGCCAAACAACTATTCAAGAATCATCATCTATCAACTAACAACTCAGGAAATCAAGAATCAGCAATATATGTAGAACAATTACACTAATTAAGGGGGTCGGGGAGTCGTGCTATTTTAGCGGTTTTATTTTCAGAGGTGCGGTTAGAGAGTGCCTAACGGTTATTTAATGCTAAAAAATGAAAATAAATAAATTACCTCGTTAATCAACCTCACCCACGCACGTGGCCAATCAACGAAGCTACCTACATCTTGACAAAGCTTTGTTATCTCAACCTCCTCTATCAGTACAGGTAGTGGGATGTCTTCGAACCCATCAACCATCAAAGCGATCCCAACTGAGTAATCATGTGGCCCCGCCGTATCACCGGACGTCGCTTGTGCACTACCATAAGCCACGAATTTAATTCTACACTATTTGCAAGCCTCGGGACTAGAAGTGCACACCGGGTGTGTAGACACCCATTTATGTCTCCCCAAAACCAAACCCGGTGATGTGTACCTTTCACGTCGAATCATAATCGAATGAAGTGAAAGTGTGGAAAGTTTAGTGTTACGGATAGTTTTAATTTCTTTTCTCTTCTCTCTGTTTTTGAAAACTTATTTTAAGAAAACAGTCAATCCAGTTTTTTTGGTCCATGATATGGGTCCAATAGTAGTGTAGTTAGTTGGGGCTTGAAAAGAGCTTTCCAACGATACATTATAAGCACAATTGCGATGAATATTGAGGAAGTTATGGCCAATTTACTGAACTGGGCCCGGTTTGAGCCTTATATGCGGCCCAATGATATAGGGGAGGGCCTAATATAGATTTATCATTCCTAGTGCAATTAGGAATGGTTTTAGTCTTCTAGATTCTTCTAGAAGGTTCTTTTCATTCCTAATTCAATCACCATTGATAAATTGACTTTTGTTGACTTTTCAGAGTTTTAATTAAAATCAGAGAACATTTTTTGAGGGAAATACGATTTTATCCTCCTGTACGGCAATTTTTATCTGATTTTAAGAAAACGCGTGAATTTCTGAATCAGCGCCTAGCGCCTAGCGCTAGCATTGGCGCCTGGCGCTAATGGCGTTGGCGCTAATCCAATTTTATTTGCGTCAGAACTCTGTTTTGATATTTTATCTTTTGGCTGATTTTCTCTATAAATAACGTCGTAAAAACTCCTTTTTGAATCATCAATTTTCATCAGTTTTTCATCAACAATCATTAATTCTTATTCTTTCTAATTTTTACCAATTCATCCACAATCACAAACAATCACCGGTTCTCTCTATTTTCACCAACTCTCATCAAATTTTTCTTGATCACTCTCTCTCTTTTTCTCTCTTTCTAAACTAGCTTCTCTCAAATACAAAATTCCGCATACGTTAACACTAGACACACCTAGCCAAGTTCGAAGTTGCCTTCGCCCTAGACGTGAAAGATTTAATTTATGAGGGTTTGGTCCCAAATCTCTCTTTCAATTATTTAATTTAATTGTTGTTTATTATTTTCCTTGAAGTTACTAACGCGTGTATTTTGTTATTAGAAAGAGGTACGAGGCATCAAAGTAAGTATTTTGATGGTTTTTATTGATGTTATGATGTAGAAATCATGTTTAGGTTGTTATTATGATATTCCTAGTATCATGTCTAGGGTAATTTTAATATCAAGTATGATTGTTATGATGCCTTTTATGTTCTTCCTAATATTTATGATTGTTAGTATCATGTTAGGGTTAAATATTTGATTTTTAATGTTTAGTGAAATGCTAGGGTTTGTTATTAATCTTGTTAGTATCATGCCTAGGATCTTGCTAATATTATGCTTTAACATTATTATGATTATGATTATCATGATTGTTATTATGATATAATTATTATTTTTATTATTATGTTGATTGATATTTATTGTTATTACTTGATCACGCCTTTTATGCATGTTTAAAGGGAATTTGTACTTGTAATCACGCTTAATAAGATAATTAATAATCTTGTTTAGGGTTAATATGATTATAATTCAAGTGATTGCCAATAATAGATTTATTTGTGCATTAATATTCAACTAACATAGATAAACAGGTTTAGGGTTAATCCTATTGATTGTATGTTAGTCAAAAAGCGCACATGAATACGATCTGAATAAAGTAGAGGCCTATTATTAGGGCAGGTTCAATCTCTTTTAGGTTTGATTTGTACCTTCATCCCCTAACCCTATTTGGTTCAAGACCTTATGGAGTTGACGATCTCTTGGATCGTTAAGGGGTGTAACCTTCACCCTGTGAACGATTTACAAGTTCCTAAAACTTGTTGGCGACTCTTTTGCTCTATCTTCTATCCCTTTGGACGCCACCGTACTTTAGTGTATGATCAGAGTGGGGTTCAAGCTAAGGGATTAACGCTTGAAATATTCCCTACAGTTTTTTGGCGACTCCACTGGGGAAGATTTCTATTTTAATTCCTGAATTTGTTTCGGCAATGATTTAGAATGAGTGGATGAGACTCGAAACGTTCTAAGTATTTCATGTGCGTAATTTTGATTAACATTATTGTCATATGCATAAAAAAGATTTCATTGGAAAGACCATCCGTAATGAGTTAAAAACATAGGATTTTACACGTAGGAAATTTGAGAAATATCTTTCACAACTAGGACCGAAATAACACTGCACGAAACTGGAAAATTTTATCGAGCACAGAAAGTTGCTGAGGCATGTAGGAATTAGCGTCAGTGAACGGAAGCTGGCGCCAGACATTTAACCGTAGCGCCAGACGACAGCCATGTCCCCAGGCGCTACAGCTAAATCCTGGCGCCAACCTCTGTTTGATGGCGCCAAATTCTTCCAATACCGAGCCAGAAATATGCGTTCTATTTTCGACCAGTTTTTCGTATTGTTTGCTCGATCCTACTTCCTTATTGAGTTTTTCTCACTTTTCTGAAACCCATATGTGTTCTACATATGGACATAATCCTCTGGAAATTCATGCTCCATCTACCTGATTGAACGCTCTGAGCAACAAAGGATACATCCGAGAATGTTGAATTCACCAAACCATGGAAGCGAGTTTTTCTAAAACTCGCGGTGTCCCATCCACTCGCGCCAACCCTTCACGGTTAGGCTTCCGCGCGGTGCATCCGGACAATTAACCATGGGCCCTCTATTGACTAAACCATATCCCGAACTTTAGAGAACTAGAGCCATGGTTAGGCTGCAAACTCATTGCATCATATTGTGCCTACTTGACTAATTGTGCATTATTTTTTGTGCATATATATGTTTTCTTAACCGTTTGTTTGACTTGTGTTGAGATTTAATAAATCAATGACTTAATGAACTTTGCCTAATTAATTAATTAATTTGAGTAAATAAAGTCTAATATTTTAATCCGAATTGACCTAGTACGACTTTAGGCATACCCCTGTTGATTAATAACACCGAAAACAGTTCCAGATTGAAGCTCCAGCAATGGCGCCAAAGTCTGGACTGTAGCGCTACTCTGTGGAGTGTGGCGCCTGGCGACAGTTCTATCGTCTGGCGCTACACTACAAAGAGAGGCGCCAGTCCTGTCATTTTGACGACAGTTCGGATTATTGATCGAGTCATCACCTAGTGTCTAATTAACCGGTTTACTAATTAATTCGGTTAAATTTTACTGTCAATAATACCTTGTTAAGTCATTAATTGAGTCTAGTCACATAGTCTAGCCACACGGTCATGACACGAGTCTTAACATGTCACCTACACTTACTATTCTTAGCACACACTTCGAGTATATGTCACCATGACCATGTCTTAGGTTCATGCATGAGTCGGTTTTTTTCGTCAGTTGAGTTGGGGGTACATTCTATTCCTAATTCTTTATATCCCTCAATCTACATAATTTTTCTTCACATTATATTCCAATCTTTCTTCACTTCCTCCATCCATTGCATGTTGAATAAAGTTTGAGTCAAATAATTAACAATGAATATCCCCAAATTCCTTTTCCACAGTACTTGGTCGAGGAGAGAAGGGCGATTAATCAAGGACAACACCTTTGTTCAGGTCTCTCTTTTTGATAAACTGATTCGTCAAAAGAGGAAGGCTAAAAAGATAATGGCAAGTTAAGAAGAGGCCAATGAACTTAGGAATCAATTGAATGACATGACTGAGGTGTTAAAGGCTTTAACCCTCAAAATTGATGACCCGGTGAAGCAACAACAAATGAACCTCATGCAAGAAAGTTTGAGAAAGCTATCTAGTGACTATAAATTTCAGGGCATGAGTTCACAAGGGGTCTTGCTGGACAAGGAACTTCTTTCGCATAAGTTCAACGCCACTGCCATCCCAAAATTCAAGGCGACAGATAACCCTTACTTCCATCTAAGAGCTTTTGAAACTATAATGAACATTAAGGGTATCGATAAGAAGGTTTTCCCCTCTCTGTTCTCACTATCTCTTGAGACTGTTTGCCAGCAATGGTTCTTTTCTCTCGAGAAAGAAAAAACCTCTTCTTGGGAGTCCATAGAAAACGCTTTCATAGATAGATATAAGTGCAACATCCAAGACGAAACAGACCACAGACAACTTGAGATGTTAAAACAAAAAGAAAACGAAGGGTTCACTTCTTTCTTCAACAAATGGAGGGAAACTTCTGCTAATATGGTCAAAACTCCCACTGAAAAAGAATTTGTGAGGATGTTTATCAAGAATCTCCAAGGGAAGTATTCAAAGCACTTAAAATACCAACACAACTTGAATACTTTCAAGGTTGTCTATAATATAGGCATTGACATTGAAGATGACCTTCTGAAGGATAATAGTGCGAGAGCAAAGAAGAACGACCATCCTTCTTCTTCCTCTCCCATTAATGAGGTACATGCCATGAACGCCTCTAAATCACGAATCCAAAGGTCAAAAAGGGTGTTCACTCCACTTGGTATGAGTTATGAAATAGCTTTCGAGAAGCTACAACATAAAGGACTAGTCATGCCCATAGGGCCTATCAAAGATCCAGTTCCAGAAGCCAAGCCACCCAAGTGGGATCCTAATAAGCACTGCAAATATCACCAAGGGAAGGGTCACGACACTGAGGAGTGTTGGAAACTCAAAGAAGCTATTCAAGATCTGATCGATAACAATGAAACTTCCGAAATTCTAGCCATCGAAGAAGATCAAACATCCTTCAATCCATCACTTCTATCACACCTGCAGGAGAACCCATGATCGAGACAACTTATATAACCTCTCTCGATGAAGTGGCCATGATTGAGGAGGATGAAAGTCTTTTCTTAGATAATACCAAGGAAGACTCGTTAAATCTGAAAGAGGACGTTCGAAAACTGCAAGATGTCATTGACATGCTCTTGAATGTGGTAGAAGGACTAGCAAATCGGGTGATGATCATCGAACAAAATTCTCGCCAAGGGTTTAATGAAGAACTCGATGCTCCTAAGCCACGGGCAAAACGGACCATTGAAGAATACACACCAATAGGAATTACTAACAATGAAGCTTTTGATGCCTTCGTGATCAAGGTCATATTCACTCCATTGGTCCCAGTCAAGACCCTCCATCTGAAAAACGTTTTCCCAATTGGGATCCAAATTCCTATTGTCGATACCATAGAGGTCACGGTCACACTACCGAAAAGTGTCTCGCCCTCAAGGATCGTGTTCAAGACTTCATTGATTCAAATCTCTTTCATGTTCCTCCGCGCGACAAGAAGGCCAAGAATAGTAATGATAGTAACAGTGGCTGTAAAGGGAAGAAGAACGACTATCCTTCTTCTTCCGAAAACACCTACTCTAGTAACAGTGTTGGTACTTTCGACCTTAATGAGATCTTAGCCATGGATAATCGAGGATTTAGAAAGCAACAAAAAAGGGATTTTACCCCTATTGGAATTAGCTACGATGATGCTTTCGATCGACTCCATGCCAAGGGAATCATTACTCCTATTGGACCTCTTTAAGATCCCCCACTTGAGAAGAGATTGCCTAGTTGGAATCCAAATGTGCGCTGCAAGTACCATCAAGGTAGGGGTCATGCTACTGAGAGCTGTTGGAAGCTAAAGGAGGCTATCCAACATTTGATTGATAATAACAAACTTCCCATACCTCCAGTTAACAAGAAGAGCGAGTGATGATAAAGCAAACAATACAAGACATAAGGTGAGCTTCAAACGACGAGATTTCATGACATCTTTTTTCTTTTTCTTTATTTATCCTTTCCCCAATAAGTCTAGCATAGGCACCTTTCTTCTCCCTTAGATTAATTTTGTAGATTCTTTCTTTTTCCCTTTTTAATAAAATGAGCATTTATTCTCTTACATATGATCATTTCATTATATTGCAAAAAAAAAAAAAAAGAAAAAAAAAAAAAAGAAATCCATGTCGAACTAAACACAAGGTATACCAATGATTTAAGGCACCCCTTGTAGCCACATCATATTGCCTTTCACCTTTCTAATTTACAATCCTTTCTTCATAAACCACTTTGAGCCTCGTCTAATGATAGACCTTTCATTTTCCAACCCATATCTACCTAACCTTGGGATGGGACAGTGTGCAACTTATGCAATTCTAAAAGCTTGAGTGATTTCAAAAGATCAAAATAAATAGAAAGCAATAGCAAAAAGGTAAAAAACAAAAAAAAATTAAATAAAAGTGTACAAAAGGGTAAGTGTTCCAATGTCTTTGACATGAAAATGTCTTCGATATGAACACGTCTCATATTGCGTCTCTTATCGAGTGCTCGGTACCGTGCCTGATAAACATGAATGCCAAGTGAGTGATAGACCGCATGATCGGGATTGCCCACACTCATAAAAATAAAAATAATTGCTAAAGAAAAAAAAAAGAGAGCTAAAAAAGAGAAGCAAGCCTCAAGCATAAAAATATAAAGACTCAAAAGCAAGGTTGCAAACCTTGGGGGCTTATCTAGGGTCTTGAGCCTTTATCCCTTTCTTCTATAACCTTTAGCATAACCACGTTACAACCCTTAAAAAGACCTTTTTAAGGTATACACACACTTGTGCGAGGTTCGGCTAGAGCTAAATTCGGCCTGATTCCTAACAGATACGTAGGCAACCTCACATTGAGGTGCGGCCGTAATAAAAATGCATTCATATTCACATTCACAATTGATCATATCAAGGGATCTCCTATGCTCATCCCTATTTATTTAGAGCTAGACTTGGGGCTTGATCCCTACATCATTAGCCTACCTAGCCTAAGAGCCACCATAATTTGACTCTTCTAAAAATAATATTTTCTCCACACACTTGGTACGCCAGTTAACCCCTATATGCAATTTGACATGATTAAGTAGTCGGTTTGATTACAGTCGCAATAAGTGATCGACCTGACGAAATATCGTCTCACTTAGCTTAAAGCGCCTAAGCGTTGGCTTATCACGGACATAATGGTTCACAAGCAGCAAACCGCCGACGTACTGGCATAGCGGAAGCAAAGTTCAAGCGAGCTTTAGATATCGGCAAGTGTTGGTCTTCGGAAATTTTTCTTCAGAATATTATCGCAACAAACGTTCAAGTATCGAAGCTCTTTTGTTCAGAGACGCGTGAACATATTATTCGAAGCTCTTTTGTTCAGAGACATGTGGACATATTATTTGAAGCTCTTTTGTTCAGAGACGCGTGGACATATTATTCAAGCTCTTTTGTTCAGAGACGCGAGGACATATTTTTCAAGCTCTATCGTCCAGAGACGCGTGGACATATTATCGAAGCTCTTTGCTCCAGAGACGTGTGGGCATCCTATTTTCAAGCTCTTTTGTTCAGAGACGCGTGAACATTTCCATCAAGCTCTTTTGCTCTAGAGACGCGTGGGCATATCATCAAAGCTCTTTTGTTCAGAGAAGCGTGGACATTTCTTTCAAGCTCTTTTTCTTAAAGACGCGTGGGCATCCTATTATCAAGCTCTTCAGAAGTTCATATTAAAAAAATAAAGAAGCTCTATTGTTCAGAGACGCGTGGACATATCCAAAAAAAAGAATCTCTTTGTTCAGAGGCGCATGAACATATCCAAAAGAAGCTCTTTGTTCATAGATGGGTGAACATCAAAACAGCAGGATGGCGTTCCCTAGATTGTGGAGAATTGTCAAAAAAACAACTAAGGATTGTTTCAAGCGAAGAAATCTTCGATAGTATTCCCTTGGACGTGGAATATTATCAAAGCGGGAGAGGATTGTTCCGAGCGAAGCAATCTTCGATGGTATTCCCTTGGACGTGGAATATTATCAAAGCGGAGAAGGATCGTTTCAAGCGAAGCAGTCTTCAATATTGGAAACAGTTACAAGTGTAGCGGTTTTCAAGCAGGATGGCATTCTCTTGGCAGGAGGTCATCAAAAAACCAGTAAAGCAGCAGCAAATCGGTTACTTTCAGAGACGTGTGCTCGACGGTGCAAGATACACGTTTCTTAACTCTTTTATCTGTTCAACTAACGCTAGTTTGCAGGTATCGGCGTTACAAGAGTGATTTAAAATCGCAGAACGTTCCGAATCATTCTCTGTCCCTATCGATACTTTGACTTTTGTTTTCGAAACTTGCGTTTCTCCAAACTCAGTCAAAGTGGGGGCTTCTGGAGTCACCCATTTGTGTCTCCCCAAAACCAAACCCGGTGATGAGTACCTTTCACGTCGAATCATAATTGAATTAAGTGAAAGTGTGGAAAGTTTAGTGCTGCTGATAGTTTTAATTTCTTTTCTCTTCACTCTATTTTTGAAAACTTATTTTAAGAAAACAGCCAATCCAGTTTGGTTGGTCCATGATATGGGTCCGATAGTAGTGTAGTTGGATGGGGCTTGAAAAGAGCTTTCCAACGATATATTATAAGCCCAATTCCGATGAATATTGAGGAAGTTATGGCCAATTTATTGAATTGGACCCGGTTTGAGCCTTATATGCGGCCCAATGATCTAGGGGAGGGCCTAATATAGATTTATCATTCCTAATGCAATTAGGAATGGTTTTAGTCTTCTAGATTTTTCTAGAAGGTTCTTTTAATTCCTAATTCAATCAGCATTGATAAATTGACTTTTGTTGACTTTTCAGAGTTTTAATTAAAATCAGAGAACATTTTTGAGGGAAATACGATTTTATCCTCCTGTACGGCAATTTTTATCTGATTTTAAGAAAACGCGTGAATTTCTGAATCAGCGCCAAACGCCAGCTGTAGCGCCTGGCGCTAATGTTGGCGTCTTGCGCCAATAGCCAGCGTTGGCGCTAATACAATTTTATTTGCGTCAGAACTCTGTTTTGATATTTTATCTTTTGGCTGATTTTCCCTATAAATAACGTCGTAAAAACTTCGTTTTTAATCCTCAATTTTCATCAGTTTTTCATCGACAATCATCAATTCTTATTCTTTCTATTTTTTACCAATTCATCCACAATCACCTACAATCACCGATTCCCTCTATTTTCACCAACTCTCATCAAGTTTTTCTTGATCACTCTCTCTCTTTTTCTCTCTTTCTAAACTAGCTTCTCTCAAATACAAAATTCCGCATACATTAGCACTAGACACACCTAGCCAAGTTCGAAGTTGCCTTCGCCCTAGACGTGAAAGATTTAATTTCTGAGGGTTTGGTCCCAATTCTCTCTTTCAATTATTTAATTTAATTGTTGTTTATTATTTTCCTTGAAGTTACTAACGCGTGTATTTTTTTATTAGAAAGAGGTACGAGGCATCAAAGTAAGTATTTTGATGGTTTTTATTGATGTTATGATGTAGAAATCATGTTTAGGTTGTTATTATGATATTCCAAGTATCATGTCTAGGGTAATTTTAATATCAAGTATGATTGTTATAATGCCTTTTATGTTCTTCCTAATATTTATGATTGTTAGTATCATGTTAGGGTTAAATATTTGATTTTTAATGTTTAGTGAAATGCTAGGGTTTGTTATTAATCTTGTTAGTATCATGCCTAGGATCTTGCTAATATTATGCTTTAACATTATTATGATTATGATTATCATGATTGTTATTATGATTATAATAATTATTTTTATTATTATGTTGCTTGATATTTATTTTTATTGCTTGATCACGCCTTTTATGCATGTTTAAAGGGAATTTGTACTTGTAATCACGCTTAATAAGATAGTTAATAATCTTGTTTAGGGTTAATATGATTATAATTCAAGTGATCGCCAATAATATATTTATTTGTGCATTAATATTCAACCAACATAGATAAACAGGTTTAGGGTTAATCCTATTGATTGTATGTTAGTCAAAAAGCGCACATGAATACGATCTGAATAAAGTAGAGGCCTATTATTAGGGCAGGTTTAATCTCTTTAAGGTTTGATTTGTACCTTCATCCCCGAACCCTATTTGGTTCAAAACCTTATAGAGTTGACGATCTCTTGGATCGTTAAGGGGTGTAACCTTTACCCTGTGAACGGTTTACAAGTTTCTAAAACTAATTGGCGACTCTTTTGCTCTATCTTCTTTCCCTTTGGACGCCACCGTACTTTAGTGTATGATCACAGTGGGGTTCAAGCTAAGGGATTAACGCTTGAAATATTCCCTACAGGGTGTCTTCCTACGCTTGTAAAAAAAGAAGTTATCAAAATAGGTCTTTTACTACAACATTGGTAATATAACGAAATTCATTACGCTAGAGGGTTACAAATCACCTGTAAATCTGGATATTCATGCGTTGTTGGATTATCAAGCTCCCTCGAGTCCGCATGTGTAGGAGTAGGAACCTGTAATAGTTCATCAATCATGCCACCTCAAATCTCACGTAACTCAATATTTTAAAACTTTTAATACTATTGAAACTACCTCAGGTAGCACATCTTCTCCATGTATCTCATCTCCTCCATATCTATCACCTTCTCCTTGTCCTTGTGGGTGATAACATGAGTCAACCGGTGTAATCGCGGGGAACGGAAAACCTAGTAAGTTCATCTGCTTTGCCCAAGCATTTATTTCACCTACTAACTCGTTGGGTACTTGTTCCTTAATTGATGCCACCTTGTCATCCAACTCATCCGATGAGTTAACACTTGCTCGAGATCAACCCGATTTTGTGTATTCTGGACCCATCACTTTTTTCCATCCTAGCAATGACCCTCCCAAACATACTACTCGTCGTGGATGGTATGGATTTCCCAAAGCCAAGGTGAGAGTGTCATTCTCCACACTTGGGATCAATTTTCCCTCTACTAGTTCTTGAGTGTACTCAAGCTGTAGCAAAAGGAAAAAGGATGTCAATAATACAGTTAATGGTTTGTATAGTGATTTTGATGCAAAAGCAACTTAAAATTCAACAGTTCATAGGTAACTTACAATTTTATCTGCCATTTTTTTTGGTTTTCGGTCCCGATGACCCATTTTCCAGTTTCCTTATCAAATGTATGGAGAGAACAAAAGAAATCACCGGCACGACTCACCAAAGTAGTGACCGTGGAACTAGAGGGTTCTTTCGATGGCACTAGAAGCGATTTAGGGTATAAACCCTTTTTTATCCACTCAGGTGCGGCGCCGGCCTCTGTTCGCTGGCGCGAAGTTCTTCCAATACTGAGCCAAAAATATGCGTTCTAATTTTGACCAGTTTTTAGCATTGTTTGCTCGATCCTACTTCCTGATTGAGTTTTTCTCACTTTTCTAAAACCCAAATGTGCTCTACATATGGACATAACCCTCTGGGAATTCATGCTCCATCTACTTGATTGAACGCTCTGTGCAACAAAGGGTCACTAGTAGAAAAAGTGTTATTTGTAACCGGCAAAATTGACTTTTTGTAACTGGCATTGTTGGTTGCGAATGCCACCATTACAACTAGTGAAAAGTATTCATAACCGGCTAATGTTAGTTACAAATAATGTACTATTCGTAACTGGCTTAACCTAACGCCAGTTACAAAAAGTCTGTTTTCCAAGTTAGAAAGCATACTATTTGTAACTGGCATTAAGTTACGCCGGTTACAATTAGGGTATTATTAGTAACTGGCAAATCTTAACGCCGGTTACGAATAGCATTGGAAAAATGTAAACTAATAATCCCACCTTTACTCCATCTTCCATAAACAATCCCACCTTTTGAAATTCCAGAAACAATCCCACCTTTGACGGGGGTCTTCCACTAACAATCCATAACCGGTTAAATTATTTTGGTAACCGGTTTTACTAGGTTATGAGACACGTGTGGACTTTTAGTTGGTTTATTCTATTTTTTATAATTAAAAAAATAATTAAAAAAAAAAAAAACAAAACCCCTAACCCCCGCCATTGTTATCGGGGCTAGCCCCACCCCCGCCCCTCCATATCACTGTCGCAGCCGCCTCCCTTCCTCGGCAACCCAACCTAGGCGTCCGACTTAATCTCAACTTCTCAATGATCTCTTTGTATCTTCTTCTTCTCCTTCACTAACTTGAGGAAGGTGGCTGGGGTCGAGTTTTTCGAGGCTAGGGTTTGGGTTTTCAGAGATGGGTCGGGTTTTTAGGGGCTGGGGATGGAGTTTTCAGGCTTCAAAGCCCAAAATCGACCCTTGATATTTCTTTTAAATTATTTTTGGGGATAATTTAGGGGCTGAATTGTGGGTGTGAATTGATGTTGCAGCTATTGAATTGGAGGTCCGGCGGTTGTAAGTGGGCTGCATTGGTGGCGCGTTGATGCGGCGTTGTGAGGTGGGTTAGGCGGTGGTTTACTGGCTGTTGCAGAAGCTGGTTGCTTGTTGTGATCTTCTGTTGCGAATTTGTTGTGAGAAAGGTGCGTGAGTCGTGGCTGGTGCGATGGTTGTTGGCTGCAGTAGTAGCGCGGCTGCTTTCGGTTACCGCTGGTGGTGAAGTGGGAGAAGGGCAGCAGCATGTTGTTGGTGCTAGGTGAGGTGTCAATGTGGTGAGCAGGTAGGCTGGTATGGTGAGTGAAGGAGCTGCGTGGGTGGAATGGTGGTGGACTGGTGGTCCAAGGAGAAAGACTAAGAAAAAAAATTATTAACCTGTTTAAGAGGTTGTAGGTCAAAAGGATCATTAGTTGAAGACCCCTGTCAAAGGTGGGATTGTTTCTGAAATTTCAAAAGGTGGGATTATTTATGGAAGACGGGGTAAAGGTGGGATTATTAGTTTACAATTTTCCTAAAATAAAAAAGGTTTGGGCTAAAATTAAATAATAAGTTTGGGCTGAAATTAAAACTATGCTTTTACCAAACATCAAGACTAATCCATGGACTGTTCAAAAATATGAATTTAACCAAATACGATTTTTTAAGCACTCTCGGGATTAAATACTGAACCCGACCAATAGTGGTGGTGAAAGGTTGTTCATCATCGGGTTTGGTTTTGGGGAGACATTTTTAGGTGTCTTCAGGGTGGAACACCAAAAAAAATTATCTTTCATTTTTTAGTGTAAGTTTAGAAATTCTTGATAAAATCATGGTAAATAAGTGTAATTTATGAATATATATGATCGCGGGTTAGGTAGGCCGTTAAGCTACTACCAAATTAATCATTTATAATACCTAAACCTACACTAAACTAGTTAGTGGCAAGTAAAGGGTCGAACCATTAGGGAAGCACGCTAATTCAACATCAAATATCACTAAAACTACAAATAAGCAAGAAAATGATGATTAAAATCAATAGAAAATGACGCTACCCATACGGGGGTGTCCAATATGATTAGAAAGAGGAGAATAATGGTGATTATCATGAAACATATACCAAAGAACACAAGATTCTACCTAAACAATTCATTCTCATGCAATAGTCTAGGCAAATCAATGAAAGAGGTCTACACTAATAAGGATCATTCTCATGCATCCTATTAGTTACAATCAAATCAAAAGAATAAAGAAGCACAATCCATAAAAACTCCACTTTAATAACTCATTCTCATGCAATCATTAAAATAGAGGTGATCCTAATCTAGTTCAAATCACTTTCATGCATTTAAACTAGAAAACATCAAATAGAGTGCAACAATAATCCCAAGCTAATAAAAATCATGTCTTTCATCAATATATGGCATAAGTTCAATCAAACCATCATCATTCATCCAATATCAACTCATATCTTCCACCCCCTTTCCCTAGCCAAAATTTTAGCCTAGAGAAGGGAGATTAAACACAATATCAAAACTAGAAATAAACTCAAAACAAAACATGATTAAAATCAATGAAATCAATAACAACTAGATGAAATAATTATATTAACAAGAATAAACAACAATAAAACAAATAAATAAAACTAAAGGAAAGGAGAAGAGATTACTAAAGAAAGGATTTATGAAAGATGAAAACTTGAATTTTTGCTTGATTGAAAATTAAACTTGAGCAAAGTTGAATCTTGGAAGAAAATTGAGCAATAATATATTTTCTCTCTCTAAAAATTATCTCATCTAACCCTAAGAGAGAGAAACTCTCCTCCACTAATTAAGAAAAATAAAATAAAAGAGCCTCCTTTTAATTCCCCCAAAAAATGGGTATTTTTACTTTGCTAAATAAAAGAAAAAGAAAAGAGAACCAAAAGAAAGGAAAATAAAAATAAAGAAAAGAAAAGGAAATAGAAAAAGAATTAAAATAAATAAAGAAAATAAAACCCAATCTCCTCCAAACCGTCAGCCTCCTCATCTTCTTCTATTTCAATTTGGCTGCTCTTGAATCATCATCACCACCGTTTGATCGTCTTCATCAATTATCACCAACCATTTTCATCTTCAATCATCACCGCTCATCATCATCATCAATCATTAAGCTTGAAATCAGACCGTTCGATATTAATGAGCACCTCCATTCACGTGCAAGTCACGTGAGAATTGACAAAGATAAGACCCACAACGGAGCGGCTGCGCAAGCCAAATCGGAGCGTCCGCTTCGTAAGAAAGAGCGCCCGTTCTAGTGGGTGTCGAAATTGGGGCTGATTTGGAGTGAATTTGCGGGCTTCTCATTCGGGCTTTGAGGTGGCTGACGGTGGTTCTGGTGCTGCAATTGTTGCGCGGAGAGGTGCATTGTGGTGGCAGCTCAATTGCGGCTGTGAGGGAGCAATTGGAATGCGGGTTGGTTGGTGGTTGTTGGGGGTCAATTGTGGCGGGTTGCTGCTGGTGCTGGTGAATCCGGCTGTTGCTCGGGCTTTATGGTGGCTGTGGGGTTGTGTGAGGTGGATGAAATGGGGGTCTGATGGTGTGTGTTTGTTGCTATGGCGTGTTTTTTTGTTGTTGCTGTTGGTGTTGGGTGGATGTGGTTGGGATGGTGGTGCGCTGTTGAATGTGGTTTGCGTGAGGTTGGAGTGTAGGGCAGCGTTGCTGCTGTAATTGGGATTGTTTTGGCGGTTTTGGCGGCTGTGGAGGCTGAGATTTTACCAAAAACAATGTAAAATAAAATGCTAAACTAAAATAAATAAGAAAAAGAGAAAAGCTAGAAATTTATTATGTAACAAGAACTAAAAACTTACAATATAAACATAGAAAATAAGAGAATTTACATAAATTAAGAAAATAAGCTAGAAACTATTAAAAACTACTAAAATACATAAAATAGAGATCAAATAAGGAAAATAAGAAAAAGAGAGAAATAAAGCGTAAAACTAGGGAAATTATTAGAAACTAAACCGGAAAATAAGCATAAAAATACCCTAAAAGTGACATAAAAGTCACTTATCAATATATCATTTTACTTTCCTGTTTTAGCTTACATAGCCCTTAAGGCTACTGATTTGGGGTATTTAATACCCCCAAGTGGACCAATAAGAGAGTGACACGTTTCGCTCTAGTAGACGTCCAAAAGACCCTCCAGATGCGTGACACGTGTCACTTAGATATCCCTCCCTTGAAATGGTGACCTTCAAGGCCCAAACTTCGAGGGCGCTGCAAAACGGCACTGCCCTAATCCCTAGGTCATCAAAACCTAGGGTAGGGCACACTTTCCAAGGTTCCTATAAATAGGGACGTTCCCCTCATTTATAGGGACACGTTACAATTCCAATCATTATTGAGATGTCGTTCCCAAGAAACAGACATCACCTGAGTTTGGAATCCGAGCAGATAACTTAATTTTCGCACGTTTTATTCCGAATCCATACTAACTTAATCTTCGGAGGCGGACCATCGACCGTTCGGTGCTTCGTTTGTTTTGCAGGTACAGGCGTCCTTGCTGAATCCAGTCTTGAGCTGTAACTCTCCCAAGGGACACAAAAAAACCCTGAAACATTTGGCGCCGTCTGTGGGGAGAGTACCTCTAAGATGGCTTCACAAGAGCAACCTGTGCCACCTCTAGAGACCAACCGGCCTCTAGAAGAAATAGTGGTCCAGACGGACCATGACTCAGGCGGATGATCCCTCCCAGGCGGCAGATCAGCCCCATTCACCCGCGATGAGCTCATGAAGTTCATGAGCAGCCTCAAGGGTGAAATTAAGGGTCTAATCAACAAGCGGACGACTTCTCCTACAATGGAACAATCTCCCACCAAGCCTGCTCAATCTGGAAAGCAAAAGTCGGTCCGGGACCGACAGCCGACTCCTCATACTTCTCCAAAGGAGAAGGCTCGACCTCAGTTTGACCTTTCAAGACTCCGTTTCCCAAAAACAGTGACAAGAAAAGCCATCCGAGCAACAAATCCTTGCATGATGCTCGTCAGTACATCGACCAGCTAAGGACTCGGCAGCTATCAGAGTCGGCTTCTACGTTTACTTATCACGATAGCTTTCAAAATACCTCTGTGAGGAATTCTCCTTCAGGACTGGGGACCCCAACAAGCGGCCCCCTTGTATATTCTGGGCCCCATATTATCAATTCAGCGTAGTATATGGCACAACCACTATACCGGCCGCCTGTTTTGCCCTACATCCAGCCTGCCTTCTTCGGAGGATAGGCGGCATACAGCTACTGCCTTTGGACTAGCAGCTTCTATTGGGGTTTGGTGAGTCCGACTCACCGCGGAAACAACCCCGACCCAAGGAACCACTCGTAATTAATAAAACCATAAAGCATAAATAAATAAACACAAGAAAAGGAAGAACGAATCATACCCTTGAAGCGAGCTTCGCCCTCTCAAAACGGGCTCTTACTTGAAAGCCTTGAGCACCGCAAATGCCGTGCCTCCAACGGTATCCACCCACACAGGACGAACACGACTTTTTAGGTCCGCTACCTTGGAGTTAGAAAGGTCCGACCAAAACCCAAGTGTTAATGGAGTTTAAGAATTTTTCCAAAATATGGAATGCTCTTTCTAACTCCCACTCAAGCCCTTTACTCCAAATCCCAAGGTTGGTATTTATAGAAGAAAGTATGAGTGGGAGTTTCTATCCCATCAATGTGGGATCATGAAATTCCACAAATTAATTTAAAGCTAAATTAAATTAAAATTGCAAATTAATAATAAATCTACAAGTGGCATTACCATGTGAAATGTATTGGTGAGGACCACATGGAGAGTAGGGGACCTTACTTGCTCCCCACTCAATACTCTCCTTGTGCCACATGTTCTTACCCACTTGCTCCCATATTCCTCAAGCTTCCCCATAGTGACCGGCCCTATGGCCCAGCCACGAGCCCAGCCTGAGCCCATCCCCGCACCAAGATGCGGGCTGCTGCTGTGCGCGCAAGCCACGCACTTGGTGCGGGCTTGCTGCTGAGCGTGGCTGCTAGTGCGTGCGCTGCTAGCACGCCTAGCTGCTGCACGCACCACGTGTACGCGACTGCTAGCTGCTGCTGTGCGTGGCTGCTAGCATGGTGCGCTAGCACGCACCTAGCCAGCCATGCTAGGCTCGGCTTGGTGCGCTTGCAAGCCACCTATGCTTGGACATTTTTGCCCCTAGCATTCGGATGCTCGGGGCACTCCGATGCTAGGGGTATTTTGGGAATATGGTCGATTTATTATTATTTTGCGCGTCTCGTCTTTTTATTATTTTTGACTCGACTTTCGACGACCGGTTTCGAAGCTCCAAGCTCGAATTACCGACGTCTAAATATTTAACTAATTTCTTCCGAATTAATTCGTCGAGTCGGTTCGTATATTTTTCTTGGATGTGACCCGAAGGGTTCAGTCAAGATTAAGATGTAATATTAATTATTTTAATATTACTGATCGGAAGCGGCCTCCACCCTGGCATTCCGATCACTTGACCTTACTGAATGTATTAGCTTTCTAATAATTCTGAACCCGCTATCAGAATAATACACTTGTTCGAAGGACTCCATTCCTTTCAATCTCCCACTTGTCCTTCCGGACAAGTGTGCATTTAGTGTATAGCCCCTTTCCTATGTCTCTTCATGTCTCTTCATGAACTATAGAGTAAGATTACTCGTCATCTATGTTACGTCCAGAAGTGTTTCTCGAAATCCGAGTTTGACTGTCAATAAGCAGATGATTTCTAAAATCCATCTGAGCACGGCCATGCATTTTCACAGTCTCGCTCTTTGAGAGGCCTTGTAAACAACAAGACATGTTCCCTATTGTTAGTAGGGGGACATTTCCAGTCTTGTGATGTAGCTTCTCTTACTAAGAGGACCTAGCCGCCCGATATCTGTCGTTATAATCCTCAGTTACGGCAGACGTTTGGCGGATACCAAAGTGGACTAGTACTCAAACAAGAGACCTCCCACTACTTATGGTCAATGAAAAGAGTTCCGATAGTAATAATGAGAAAAATACTTATGACGATTTTAAATCTCTTAAAGTATTCTCATAGGTCGATCCAGTATGGTTCTAAACCAATACCTGTGCAAATGATTTATATCCTCATAGCACAAGAAATGGTGCTATAAATCATACTACACACTAATCTCTAATGGTCATTAATCGTCCACAAAAAATATGACCTTGATTAGGCATAATTTTTTATTAAAATATTCAATGTTCACTTAATAGGTGTTTCTTTATCCAAGCCATTGACTTGATACCCTATTTTGAATATTTATTAAAATCGAATGGACTCATTATTTAATTCTAAACCACAATTAAATAGAGACGTAGAGAATTAAATTGCATGAAAATTTTTAATTACTCCAAAAACTGAATGGTTCATCATAGTGCTTTACATTAACATTGTCCAAAATTTAATTAAAACACTATAATATGGAAATCAAAGCCAGTTTGCGACATGCTTGATTCCCATTGCCTCAATGTGTTTGTTGTGCTTCACTTGAGACAAGGGTTTAGTAAGTGGATCGGCTACATTGTCATCCGTTCCCACTTTGCAAATTCTGATTTCACCCTCTGTCTTCCATTCTCGAATCATATGAAATCGCCTCTTGACATGTTTGACCTCCTAATGTTCTCGTGGCTCTCTAGCCTGAGCAATAGCTCCATTGTTGTCACAATGGAGGTCTATTGGACCCTTGATGGAGGGTACAATAACAAGTTCATCAATAAACTTGCGAATCCAAACTGCCTCCTTGGCTGCCTCAGACGCTGCCAAGTACTCGGCTTCAGTTGTAGAATCAGCGGTTGTGATTTGCTTTGCACTCTTCCAACTAAACGCTCCTCCATTGAGACACAATATGTATCCGGATTGTGACTTGGAGTCGTTGATGAGTGGCATTTAAGCCACTCTTATTTTATCCTTTTTCTCTAAGGATTCTCCCCTCATTTGCACTTGTTTGGCCCTTTTTCTAAGCATTTTTACTTAGTTTTTCTTCCTCTTTTCTCTCTCCTTTATCTTCCCTTTTCTTAGTCTTCTCGCTTTGTTCTTATTGTGATTTTCATGCTTATGCTTTGTAGGAACCATCGGGATTTTCAAGAGGAGGAAGCTAAGCTCAAGGGAAGCTGGAGGAAGCATGATTCAGAAGAGGTTCAGCCAAACCTCCTGAAGGTGTGGCCGAACCTGCTCAGTGGTTCGGCCGAACGTTGACGCAGGGGCAAGATGAAAATTGGCAGTTTTGCAGGAGTGGCCGAACCACAGGAGTTCGACCAGACCAGGATCAGGGAGGTTCGACCGAACCTACCCATGGTTCGGCCGAACCTACCCTGTAGTCCGGCCGAACCTACCCTGTAGTCCGGCCAAACCTTCCCATTTGTTCGGTCGGACCTCTCCTTTTATCAGCTGGCTTTGTACGGACTATATAAGTCCCATCTTAGAACGTTTTGAAGATTAGATTAACTTAGTTTTAATTTTTCTACATTTTAGCTTAATCTAGAGAGAGAAACACTATTAGTCTTCATTGGTAGAGAGAGAAAGTGTGGTTTTCTTCATTGATGAACTTGGATTTTGAAGAAGGAGTTTTGTTCAATCCTTTGTAGACCTTCATCTTCAATTAATGAGAAATCTCTTACTCTTTCTCTTTACCTTTGTTTTTGATTTTGCTTATTTGCTTTGAATTTTCTTCTTTGCTTATTAATCATGTTGATGCTTATTTATTTGATGATTGATATTGTTTTCAATATGATTTGTGAGTAGTCACCTAGCCAAGGGTGTGGGGATGGTGTAGTTGCTAATTGTTCATGCTTATAATGTTGGGGTTATGTTAATGGTGATTAAAGTCTTTGCATGCTTGATATTCTTTGGTTTTTCTTGCAAGTGTACATTGTTAGTTGATCAAAGATGAGTCTTTACTAACAAGTAACAGAAGTTGACTTAGTTGAGATTCATTACTATCGATAATTCTTTGTTTGCACCTTCTAATATATGGTTCTAAGGTGGAAACATAG
Source organism: Chenopodium album (assembly GCF_948465745.1). Taxonomy (NCBI): domain Eukaryota; kingdom Viridiplantae; phylum Streptophyta; class Magnoliopsida; order Caryophyllales; family Amaranthaceae; genus Chenopodium; species Chenopodium album. The sequence goes on from NC_137836.1 coordinate 45,009,538, forward strand.
AGGCTATGTTAGGAGAAACCAATTAACCCCGGAAGGCGGTTAGATTGGACCCCTTTACTTCGGTATTCATGCATGTTTAGTTTACAATTGATTTGCTACTTTGTTATTGCATGATCAAGCGTCAACTTCACCTACCCATTTCCCTTGGTGCCTAGCTATATTAATTTTAATTCATTTAGTTCTTAGTTTAACCTTCTAGTTATTCACACTTCTTATTCCAAATAGCTTAGACCCTAGGTAATGAATGCAGTGCTTAAGCATTTCTCCCTGTGGTTCGACCCCTCTATTTACCCTATACACGTATTAGGTCAGTAGAGCGTTATAAATTCATTTGATTAAGGTGTAGTCGCTCAACGACACGATTATTGCCTTGTCAAATTGGCGCCGTTGCCGGGGAGACGGTTTCCATTGCTATTTCATTGCTTGTTTGAGACTATCTCATCTTTATTTGCTAGTGTTTGCTACTTTTGTTACTTGTCAGTGCTTACGTTCTTCTTAGCTTTGTTGTATGAACAGAGGACGAACCCGCTCAAGATCTTTGATTCCAATCGATCAAGATCTAGAGAGGTCTTTGTCCCTACTTCGAAGAGAAGCAAGAGCAAGGAGTAGAAATTCCTACACTCCAACGAGAGGAGTAAGAGAATTAGAAGATACTCCACCCTCTTCACCCTCAAGTGAAGAATTAGATATCCCTAAATCATCTTCGAGTTCAGAAATCAACCCTTTCTCAACCTATAAGTTTGAGAGTAAAGAAGGTTCTAAAATGGGAGAGAATACGCCTTTGAGTCGTCTTGGGGCCCCCGAAGCTTTTAGAGCGCAAAGTGGGATCCTAACTCCTACTACTCAAGCCAACAATTTCGAGATCAAGCCTAATTTGATTGCCTTGATTGAGAGGAAACAATTCTCGGGTGGAAAGTTTGAGAGCCCTCATGAGCACCTAAAAGAGTTTGAGAAATACTATGACACAATAAAGACCAATGGAGTGACTCAAGAATATATTCGCCTCAAAAATTTTCCATTTTCTCTAATTGGGAGAGGTCTAGAATGGCTAGAGAAGGAGGTGCCCCCTAATTCTCTCACGACATGGGACCAAGTGACTACGGCTTTCTTGAGGAGGTTTTATAACCATAGGAAGACCGCCGAGGCTCAGTCTTTGATTGAAGGTTTTCGCCAAAAGAGTGGTGAGTCTCTAAGTGCGGCATGGGAACGATACAAAGAGCTTCAACGTCAATGCCCACACCATGGGATACCCAAGTATCAACTCATTCACACTTTCTATGGAGGTCTCACACCTCAAGGAAGAACAAGTCTAGACGCCGCGGCCGGTGGTCCAATCATGAACAAAGGAGAGCATGAAGTGGAGTGTATTATAGAGGAGGCCGCAAAGCACTATGATGATTGGTACGAAGGAGAAAGGGATGCTACTTCTAGCAAGGGTGTTTATGCATTGGAGCAAGCCAACGCAATCAACAACCTTTCTACCCAAATCTCCAAAATGACCAAGCAAATGGATGAATTAATGAAAGAAAGGTCCAACCCTCATGGTAATACCTCCCCTTCAACCAAGGGAGGCAATGGTATGGATACTTCCTCCCCCTCTTCTTACAATACAATGCCCCAAGGATGCATGTTTTGTTCTAATTGTGAAACCTATGATTATGATACCTCTCATTGTGTATATGCTTGTGAAGTTCAACCCCCTTCTCAAGAACATGATGGTAATATGGAAAATGTCAATGCTATGAATTTTGCTCCTAGAATGGGAAATGTAGGAAACTTGAGGCCAAACTCCAATCAAATGGGGAATTGGAATCAAGGTGGGAACCGTGGTTGGAACCAAAGTGGTGGTGGTTATGATAACCAATACCATGATGGGGGATGCCCTTCCAATTTCAATGGAAGAGCCTACTCTAACCAAATGGGGTATGGTAATCAAAACCAACAACCTAATTCCCGATACCATGACCATCAAAATCAAAATTTTGGTGACCAAGGTAACATGGGAAATAATCAACAAAGCAATGTTCCTAACCAAGGCACCGGAGGCAATAAGGGCCAATTTGTTTCTAACTATGCCCAAACTAATAGGCCTCCGGGTTTCCATCAACCCCAACTTCCTCCACCTCAACAACCTCTTCAACTTGAAGCCCCTCCAATAGATCCCGTGATGGCTAAATTAGATGCTCTTTTAAAAATGCGTGAGGAGGATCAAAAGAAACATGAAGAGGCCCAAAAACGAACCAATGCTCATATGAAAATGCTTGAGACCCAAATTGCTTAACTTGCATCTAATTCATCCCCTTCTTCATCTTCTTCTTCTTCTTCTCACATCCCAAGTCAAGGAGTCAACCCAAAACCTTTGTATGCCGTGACAACAATGAGTGGGAGGGTAGTAGGGAGTGACCCTTTAATTGAGGAAGAACCCCAAGAAGAGGTGGAGTTAGAGAATGAGGGTGAAAAACCCAATGAGCCATTGAGTGTTGAGAAGGAAAAACATGTTGAGGTGCCCAAGGAAAAAGAAGCCACCCCCTTGTTCCTAAATCGCCAACCTAGAGAAGAGAAGCTACCCTTTCCACAACGATTTGTGAGAGCTAAACTTGATGCCCAATTTGGGAAGTTTTTGGAAGTCATTAAGAATTTGCATATTTCCGTCCCTTTTGTTGATGCTATGAAGCAAATGCCCCACTATTCCGTCTACCAAAAGCTTAGTGTAGGAACCCTCTCTCCCACTAACATTACTCTCCAACTAGCGGACCGTTCCGTTAAGTTCCCCATGGGCAAAGTTGAGGACATTCCCCTTAAAGTAAGAAAGTTCACATTCCCCGTGGATTTCTATGTGCTAGAGATGGATGAGGATGAGAGGATTCCTATAATTTTGGGTAGGCCATTTCTAGCTACTTCTAGAGCTATCATCGATGTGAAGGAGGGGAAGATATCCTTGAAAATTGACAATGATTCTATTGAGTTTGATTTGAATAATGTCATGCAACAACCCTCCTCAAGTGGTGAATGCTTTAGGGTAGATGTTCTTGATACGGTTCTTGATGAATTTTCTCGCTCCCAGTTGCATGCTACTAATGATCCTCTTGAAAGTGTGTTGTTGAATGAATCAAAGATAGGTACTCACAAAGAAGACATACAATTATATGAGGATTTGCTTGAGGAAAGCAAGAAGGAGTGCAAGGGCGCGAGCATGGAAGAAGAGGCTCCTTACATTCATGACCTCTTTCATGTTGAAGAAAGAGAAGAGAGCCCCAATGGTAAGGGAGCACCAAAGGTAGACTTGAAACCTCTACCTTTGGGCTTGAGGTATTCATTTCTTGGTCACAATGAGTCTTTCCCCGTGATAGTAAATTCTAACCTAACGGAGGAGCAAACCTCCCTCTTGATCAATGTTTTGAGAAAACACAAGAAAGCTTTGGGTTATACCATTGATGATATCAAAGGTATTAGTCCATCTTTATGTATGCACAAATTTGATCTAGAGGGAGATGCCAAACCTGTTAGGCAAAAGCAAAGAAAGCTTAACCCTTCCATGCAAGAGGTTGTGCGGAAGGAAGTGGCTAAGCTTCTTGATGCGGGAATTATTTACCCAATTGCTCATAGTGATTGGGTATCTCCCGTGCAAGTTGTGCCTAAGAAAGGGGGCATGACGGTAGTGAAAAATGATTATGATAAACTAGTACCCACTAGACTTGTTTCCGGTTGGCGCATGTGTATTGACTATCGCCAACTTAACACAAGTACACGCAAAGATCATTTTCCACTACCGTTCATTGATAAAATGTTGGAAAGGCTTACAAAGCATTCCTTCTATTGTTTCCTTGATGGTTACTCGGGGTTTTTCCAAATCCTGATTGACCCCAAGGATCAAGAGAAGACGACTTTCACATGCCCCTACGGTACTTATGCGTATCGTAGGATGCCTTTCGGGCTTTGTAATGCCCCCGCAAAATTCCAACGTTGCATGATGTCCATTTTTAGTGATATGATTGAGGATGAGATAGAAGTCTTCATGGATGACTTCTCCGTTGGAGGAGCCACCTATGAAGATTTTCTATCTAATTTATCTCGTTGCTTAGAAAGGTGTGAGAGGGCTAACCTCGTGTTGAATTGGGAAAAGTGCCACTTTATGGTGGAAAGTGGGATTGTTCTTGGGCACAAAATTTCCCATGCCGGCATTGAGGTTGATAGAGCCAAGGTTGAGGTCATCGAAAAACTTCCTCCCCCCACCAACGTGAGGGAGGTGTGGTCTTTTCTTGGCCATGCCGGGTTCTACCGGCGCTTTATTAAAGATTTTTCAATGATCGCTAAGCCTCTCACATCCCTATTGCAACAAGATAAGGAGTTTGTGTTTGATGATGCTTGTCATAAGTCCTTTTGTAGGTTGAAAGAAGCCCTTTGCACCGCTCCTATTGTCCAAGGTCCGGATTGGTCTCTTTCATTTGAGCTCATGTGCGATGCAAGCGACAAGGCCATTGGATCGGTTCTTGGACAACGAAAGGATGGAAAACTTCATGTCATACATTATTTGTCTAAAACTCTCAATGATGCCCAACGAAACTACACAACTACCGAGAAGGAGTTCCTAGCGGTTATCCATTCATTCGAGAAGTTTAGAACCTACCTCATTGGTTCTAAGACAATTGTGTATACCGACCACTCGGCTCTCAAATATTTGATAGGGAAGAAGGAAGCTAAACCAAGGTTGTTGAGATGGGTTTTAGTCCTCCAAGACTTTGATTATGAGATGAGAGACAAGAAGGGAGCCGAGAATGTGGTGGCGGATCACCTCTCAAGGTTGGGCGGTGCAAGGTTTGAAAATGATGGCTTGCCAATAGAGGACGCTCTAAGAGATGATGTGCTTTATGTCCTTGAAGTGAAATCAGAGCCGTGGTATGCGGATATTGTTAATTACTTAGCTTGTAGTGCCATACCGCCGGATTTCACTTCGCAACAACGTCGAAAACTCAAGCATGAGGCCAAGAGATACATTTGGGATGATCCCATTTTATTGAAAAGAGGGGTCGATGGTTTGTTGAGGAGATGTGTCCCCAACGACGAGGTTCAAAGTGTTCTCCATATGTGCCACTCTTCTCCTTGTGGTGGGCATATGAGTGCTCAAAAGACCGCCTTAAAGGTCCTTCAATCTATGCTCTTTTGGCCTTCTCTATTCAAGGATGCGTGGATAATTGTCAAAACTTGTGATAGATGTCAGCGGATGAGGAATATTTCTAGAAGGGATGAAATGCCGCAAAACCCCATCCTTGAGCTTGAAGTTTTTGATGTGTGGGCTATAGACTTCATGGGCCCTTTCATTTCTTCACATGGGAACAAGTATATTTTTGTCGCCGTTGACTATGTGTCTAAGTGGGCGGAGGCCGTGGCTTCTCCAACGAAGGTGGTGGTCAATCTTTTCAAGAAAGTGATCTTCCCGAGATTTGGTGTTCCAAGAGCAATAATTAGTGATGGGGGATCGCATTTCAAGCACTACACCTTCGTTCGACTACTTGATAAGTATGGGGTGTCTCACAAGCGAGGGCTTGCTTACCACCCTCAAACGAGTGGTCAAGCGGAGGTCACCAATAGAGAGCTCAAGGTGATTTTGGAGAAGACGGTTGCTAGGACAAGGAAGGATTGGTCCTCCAAACTTATTGATTCACTATGGGCTTATAGGACCGCCTTCAAAACTCCAATAGGGACCACTCCCTACAAGCTTGTTTATGGGAAAAATTGTCATTTGCCCGTGGAGATGGAGCATCGAACGCATTAGGCAATCAAGCAAATCAACTTTGATCTCCATAGTGCGGGTGAGCAAAGGCTTCTAGAGCTACATGAGTTAGAGGAGTTGAGGATGAATGCCTACGATAGCGCAAGCATGTATAAGGCGCAAACTAAGGCTTGGCACGATGCTCAAATTGTTAAGAAGGAATTCGTCAAAGGCCAAAAAGTCCTCCTATTCAACTCCCGCTTGAAGCTTTTCCCGGGCAAACTTAGGTCAAGGTGGAGTGGGCCGTACATTGTCACGGAAGTGTTTCCATATGGAGCCTACGAAATCTCCCAAGATGACCACTCTCCTTTCAAAGTCAACAGTCACCGTCTCAAGCCCTATTATGAAGGATTCCCAAGTGATGAACCGATTTCTGTGACACTTCTTGATGTGCATCGTCAATTCAACCCTCCTTGATCAACTCAAAGAACGTCGAGCTAACGACGTTAACCAAAAGCGCTTCCGAGAGGCAACCCAAGTTTCTAACCCTTTTATACTTTTTCTTTTCATGTTGCTTCTATTTTTCCATCTACAACTTTGGATTGTTGGGATTTTTGAGTTTTGATTGTGCTTGGGTTTTTGATATTTTTTGCATCTGGCATGATTGTATGGTGTTTAGATGTGTGTTAAGGACTATTTTTACTTGCGTGATTCTTTTTGGGAGTTTGGCCGAACCACTTTATGTTCGGCCACTACAGCATTTTCAAGGATTTATGGCAGCATTCTGCCAAAAATAAAAATATTGCATTCTAGCAGAAGGTTCGACCGAACCCCTGGGAGGTTCGACCGAACTTTTACTGTAGTGCGGCCGAACTTTACTGGGTTCAGTCACTCCTTAATTTTTAGAACATTTCAGCAACTTTCTGCCAGAATTTGCAAATTTGAAGTTCTAGCAGAGGTTCGACCGAACCCATGGATGGTTCGACCGAACTTAAACTGTAGTGCGGCCGAACTTTCTTGGGTTCGGTCACTCCTCTCTTTTTACGATTTTGCTGGAACTTTCGGCCCGAAAGTTGATTTTTGGCAATGGTTCGACCGAACCAAAGGGGAGTTCGACCGAACTTACACTGTGGTTCGACCGAACATACCCTTGGTTCGGCCGAACCTCTCTTCAGATTTGAAAAAAAAAAAAACTGCTGCCATATGTTCTATTTTGCTGTATTTTCGTGACCACAACTCCCATTTTCGTCACCTACTTCTTTCTTCTCCTTCTCACTCTAAACCTCTATTACACCTCCCCTTACAACCTCAAATATCCATCAAAATCACTCCAATCTTCACCCTTTCTTACTTATTTTCCATCCTTTACTCAATTTCTACAATCTCCACCAAAAACTCCTCACAAAAAACCCATCTTTCCATTTTCCCCAATTTCAAGGGTTTAAGTGCTTTGGTGTTTTTGGGTTTTTACTTCCTTCCAATCAATTGTGGTATGTTTATCCTAGCTTTTGCAAGTTTATTTCTTTAATTTCTTATAGTTTTACCATGTTCTACATATTTAAGTGTGAATTATGGTATTCTTGAAATTGTTAGTAATAACTTGTTTGATTCATGTGGTTCTTTGGATTGACTTGTTGCAATTGATTGGTTGTTGATAGTATAACATGTTGTTATGATGATTATGCATGTTTGCCTTGGTTTTATTTTGATCTTAATGTCTTTGATTGTTGATTTCATACTAGGGTGTTCATGTTACCATTTTATGATTGAGAAATGCATGAGTTGGATGCTGTTGGAGATTGTTATTCATTGTTTTGGTTTGATTTTGATGGTTTGATGAAAGGATATCATGAAAATTAGGGGACATCATGCCAAATTTCACCTAGACCTTGTTAGGACTAATATAGGAATGACATAGGAATTCTTATTCAAACCTTGGTTCAAATGTATTCATGCATGCCTTGAATTGTATACTCTCATGCATACACTTTTACCTTGGCTAAGTACTTGGCTTCTTATGTCATTTCTTATCAATTTGTTCTAATGATATGCTCTTGGTGAATTTGTAGAATCAAGATGTTCGGCAAGGGAAAAGGAAAGTCAAAGAGGAAGAGGGTGGGAGAATCGTTAGGACCGCAATTCCCACCTCCTCCCGGCATCAATGATCATGGCATTATTGCTTCGGACGAGTAATTTTTGCCCATATATGAATCACTCGTCAAGCGTCCGATTAGGTCTACAAGGTTCTTTTGCCCTCAAACTTTGAGGAAGCTGTGAATATTGGATGAGGTGACAAGGTTGGCTCAAAACTTTGGATGGGGTGACTTCATTCACCTCCACGCTCACACTTACGAGCGTGTGACTTTGGAATTCCTTGCCTCTCTTCGCAAGGAAGTTTTTGAGCTGGAAGATGTCGATGAGGATCCTCAACTCATGATTCACTTCAGAATGTTCAACGAGGATCACTCTCTAACGGAAAGTGATCTAAATGAGATCTTCTTTTGGCACGCCACCGGCCTTGATCACCCGTCTGAAATGACCTCCTCCCATCGCATTCCTTACAACGAGCAAGAGTGGTGGAGGAGTATCACAAACAAGGATAGGTTCCAAACCAATACCTCAAAGGTCAACAACATCATTCATATAGCCTTGAGGTATTTTGTACGGCTTCTCCAATATGTCGTGTTCTTCAAAGCCAACCTCGGCTCCATGGTAAAAGACGAGGTTGCTTGCCTATTCTTGGCCGATAATCCTCAACGGCTCAAATTTCAATGCTCCTCCACCTTCATCCAACGGCTCTTGGATACTAGGGACAACCGTCTCGGTGATGAGATATTTATGGGTGGCATGATTACTATCATTGCTCTTTCTTTGAAGAATGGAGCATACAAAGATCAAATTGAATTGCTCCCACCCGTGCACCAAACCCGAGAAGAGCTCACCGACGAGTTCCCTCCCTATGCTCTTTCCATAAGCGCCCTCCGTCACAGTCGCTTCCTCAACTACACTAATAGCAAGCGCCGTTTCATCCTCTTGGTCGATAGGGAGATCGAATAGTGTGTCCTCCCGGACCCCGACCTCACTACGGTGGACCACTCCGCTCCTCTCAAATGGAAGATCCCTCAGCAAAATATCCCCAATGAGCTGAGGCGAACTAGAGCCCGGGGTGGAGTTCCTCAACCTCCACCGGTGCTCCATCAAGAGCAAATCATTCCCCCCCTTAGCGGGGGAGGTGAGGCATCTTCTTCTTCTTCCATTCCTCCTTTTGATTTCAATGCCCTTCGTAGTACCCTCGATGATATCCGTCGAGACAATCAAGCTTCCATTGAGCAATGGGGGTACTACGCGAGGGCAAATTATGACAATCTTGTGCAAGCGGGCATTCAAGCGCCCTATGTGAACTACCCTTACCACCCTCCTCAAGAGGGTCCGGTCAATCATTGGGGACCCTATGACCCTCAACACCCCACCCCCCCTTGCTACGCCTATTGGGAAGGTCCCATCGACCCTACCCAACGCGTTGGCACCCCCCATACGACCCCTATCGTCCGGGTGGGTGTGATCCGACTTCTGACCCGGCATCCACATCCACCCCTGCTCCTTTTGATGGTGGTTGGGGTGCCCAAGGGTGGCCCTATGAGCACTTTAACCAACCCTTTCACCCTTTCACGGACACTCCCGGGTTTGATCCTAACAACCCCCCTCAACCTAGGGGGCGAGGAGATGATAACCAGTGATGAGAGATCTTTTCCCTCCCCCCCCGATCTTCTCACTTGTCACTTTTGCTCGGGACGAGAAAACGAATAGTGTGGGGGAGGATGTCCTTTTGGTTGGTTGAAGTGTACATAGGAAGGTAGAGTGGTAGGGTAGTTGCTTGCACATAAGGAGGATAGTGAGGATAGTGGCCTTGTGGTATTGATGTGGCGTTGTGACGGTGGTGATGATGTTGGTGATGTTGTGATGGTGATGTGATGAGATGGTGATGTTGTGATGATATTGATGTGGTGATGTGATGATGATGATGATGTTTTATGATTATTTTTGCTGATTTCTGATGATTTTCTTTGATGATTCCTGAGTTTTTGTAGGTGGAGATGCTCCCGAAAAAAACAAATCCAAATTTCCTGAAAATCCAAATCCCCTTAATCCAAACTTTGTAGATAGCTTTTTATTTATTTTTTTCTTCTTTTTGTTTATTTCTTTAGTCTTTTTCTTTGTTTTCTAACCTTTTCTTGTTTTGTTGTAGTTTCTTTTGTTTGGCTCATCTTTATTGAAGCTTGAAGCGGAGATGTAGGACGTTAAGGAGCAACACTAGCTCCCTTGGTGAGATTGGATATATTACCTTGTCTTATATTTCAAGCGGCATTCGGTGAGACCTTTCCTCTCTTTCTTTTTCTTTTTCTTTGAGTGCTTAGTTTAGGTCTAGTTTAGGAAGAGTTGAATGGTTCGAGGTTGATTGATTTTGGTTCCAAGGAACCTAGGATCGTTGATGTTAATATCAACGATCACTTGTATGTCGATTGGGATTTATTTGATTTACATGCCTCGATTGTGAACCTTTTTAATTTCTTCCTCCTTTTTGTGTGTTTTTCTTGTTCTCTTTTGTGTAACAAGCATGACTATGGCAAGTTGAAATATTTTTGATGTGGATTTGCTCATTCATTTGGATTCGAGAATTTGCGTGCCTTTTTGATGACATGACTTTGAATGCTTACCTTCCTAGTTGATGAGGGTTTAAACGGTTTAAGAATGCTTAAGGTTGAATTAGACACATTATAAGCTAAGGTAGCCCGGTTTAGAACTCTTGATGACGTTTGAACCCCCTAGTTCACGGGAAAGTGGTAAGATGGTGTTGCTCTCCGTAGTGAATAGGATTCCCTTGGTTGGTATTTGCTTATTTTTTATCCCGTGTGAGCGTCATTTGTTCTAGCCTTCATCATTCTTGTGAGCGGCGCTTTGGATCCTTAACTATGCATGTCTTAATCTTTGTGTTGGTATTTAGCTCCTGAGATCGTGACCAAACAACTTTAAAGGAGGAAGAGAGCATTTCTTCTCATTTTTCTTTGTTTTCTGTGTGTTTTGTTACAAATTTTGTTTTCATTTTTACATCCACCCACTTGCTAACCAATTTGGGCCTCATTCCCCTTTCTTGATCTAGCCATATTACAAACCTATCGGCCTATGTTCTACCAACCCTTGTAGTTAGTGAAGCATTGGCTTTTGAGGTTCGAATTCGAGAGTGTTGGTTTTAGGGCAAGAAAGTTGTGAATATTGGTTCAAGTGAGATTTTGAAAGTTGTTAATGAAAGAAAATATTTGCAAAAAGTTTGTGAGGAAGGATGCAACGTACGAAGTCCAAAAGAAAAAAAAGAGGAAAAAAAAGAAAAAAAAGGGAGAATATAAAAAAAAAAAAAAAAAAAAAAAAGAAAAGTTGAAGAAAAAAAAAAGAAAAGAAAGAGAAAATGATGAGAGAAATGAGGTAATGTTGTGAAATTTTGTATTGAAGGTTGTAATTTGAATTTAGGTTCAATTCTTAGGTTGTTCTTGAGAGATGGCCACTCTTTTGCTTCACTTAGGATTTGCCACCAAAATTTTCAAATTAATTCCCAACCTTAACCCCTAGCCATGACATTACAACCCAAGTTAAGACCCTTGGACTTGGAGAAGTGCGGTCAAGAACGGTGGAGGGAGATAGATTTCAACCCTATGGAAAGAGTGTGCATAGTTGAGATGTCGGGATAACCTTATGACTCCACATAAATATTCTTTTTCCGGTTCCCTCGAGGAATCATTAGGAGCTAACTTGGGGATGATTTGAACCTAGTGGAGAGAACGCGGACCGTCTTGGTTGGAGCTAGGGCAGAGGATGAAATCATTAGTTCTCTACGCTTAGCTTAGGTTTGTCTCCTTCAACCATGAGCATCATAGAACGTGTTCCCCCTCTTTGAGTTGAGAAAAGTAAGCATTCTTTGATTCATGTCCCTATGTTAGAGTCCATTTGGAGCATTTCCCATCGTGAGCTTGATTGATTTTCTTAACCCTTGTCATATTATGCTTGTTGTGTGTGTTGTCTTTTTGTTTTAGTATTCCTTGCTTGAGGACAAGCAAAAGGCAAGTGTGGGGGATTTTGATGAGTGGCATTTATGCCACTCTTTTATCCTTTTTCTCTAAGGATTCTCCCCTCATTTGCACTTGTTTGGCCCTTTTTCTAAGCATTTTTACTTAGTTTTGCTTCCTCTTTTCTCTCTCCTTTATCTTCCCTTTTCTTAGTCTTCTCGCTTTGTTCTTATTGTGATTTTCATGCTTATGCTTTGTAGGAACCATCGGGATTTTCAAGAGGAGGAAGCTAAGCTCAAGGGAAGCTGGAGGAATCATGATTCAGAAGAGGTTCGGCCGAACCTCCTGAAGGTGTGGCCGAACCTGCTCAGTGGTTCGGCCGAACCTTGGTTCGGCCACACCTTCAGGAGGTTCGGCCGAACCTCTTCTGAATCATGCTTCCTCCAGATTCCCTTGAGCTTAGCTTCCTCCTCTTGAAAATCCCGATGGTTCCTACAAAGCATAAGCATGAAAATCACAATAAGAACAAAGCGAGAAGACTAAGAAAAGGGAAGATAAAGGAGAGAGAAAAGAGGAAGCAAAACTAAGTAAAAATGCTTAGAAAAAGGGCCAAACAAGTGCAAATGATGGGAGAATCCTTAGAGAAAAAGGATAAAAGAGTGGCATAAATGCCACTCATCAGTCGTCTCTGTCTGTCTGGAAGCTTGCGTCGGTATATCCCTCAACAACCAATTCATCTTTACCGCCATAGACCAGGAATTTATCCTTGTTCCTTTTCAGGTACTTCATAATATTCTTGGCCGCAGTCCAATGCGCCTCTCCTGGGTCTGATTGGTATCGGCTCGTAGCACTCAAGGTATACGATACATCCGGCCTAGTACATATCATGGCATACATGATCGATCCAATAAGCGAAGCATATGGAATACGACTCATCCTTTCTCGCTCATCAGGTGTCTTTGGGCACTGCTTCTTGCTTAAGGTTATGCCATGTGACATGGGTAGGTGCCCTCTCTTGGCTCCTTCCATTTGGAATCGAGCTAGTACCTTATCGATGTAAGTACTTTGACTCATTCCTATCATCCTCTTTGATCTATCCCTATAGATCTTGATGCCTAGTATGTACTGAGCCTCTCCCAAGTCTTTCATTGAAAAACATTTCCCGAGCTAAGCCTTTACAGACTCTAACAACGGAATGCTATTTCCAATGAGCAAAATGTCATCGACATATAAGACTAGGACGACGATGTCACTCCCACTGACCTTCTTGTAAACACAAGACTCATCTGGATTCTTGATAAAACCAAACTACTGATGGCTTCATAAAATCGCAGATTCCAACTTTTGCTTTCTTGCTTTAATCCATAAATGGACTTCTTAAGCTTGCATACGTTCTTAGGATTGTTCTGGTCGACAAAACCTTCAGGCTGTGTCATGTACACAGTTTCTTCCAAAATTCCATTGACGAAGGCGGTTTTGACGTCCATCTGCCATATTTCATAATTGTAATATGCAGCAATCGCTAGAAGAATTCGAACGGACTTAAGCATAGCTACTAGAGAAAAGGTTTCATCATCATCAACGCCGTGAATTTGCCTGTAACCTTTTGCTACCAGCCTTGCTTTGTAAATGAATACATTTCCATCTTTGTCGGTTTTCATCTTGAAAATCCATTTACATCCGATAGGTGTGTAACCTAAGGGAAAAACCAACCAAGTCCCATACTTGATTTTCAAACATGGAGTCCATTTCGGATTTCATGGCCTCTTGCCATTTCGTAGAGTCGGGGCTTGTCATAGCTTGCTTGTAGGTTGCCGGCTCATCTCCATCCACTACTAGGATTTCCTGATCTTCGGTTAATACAACACCGAGATATTTGTCAGGTTGAGATCTTGGCCGAGTTGACCTACGTAGGGTAATGGAATGAGCATTTGCATTGTCAGTTTGACTTTGCATATTTTGACTTTGACCAATGTCAACAGATGCTTCGTGAACACTTTGATTGTCAACTTGTCCTTGTTGCTCGTCCTCTCAAACTTCGTCGAGTTCGATTTTCCTCCCACTTGTCATTTTGGAGAGATGCTCCTTCTCCAAAAAGACACCATCACGAGCAATAAACACTTTGTTCTCGGATTTGTTGTAGGAGTAATACCCTTTGGTTTCTTTTGGATAACCCACAAAGTAAACCATGTCAGATTTCAGATGAAGTTTGTTAGAAATGATTTCTTGACATATGCTTCGCATCCCCAAATCTTGAGAAAAGACAACCTTGGAGGTTTATTTGTCCATAATTCATATGGAGTCTTTTCCACTGCCTTTGATGGAGCACGATTCATTGTAAGTGCTGCATTTAAAAGTGCATGTCCCCAGAAAGAGATTGGAAGTTCAATAAGACCCATAGTCGATCGAACCATGTCTAACACGGTTCGATTCCTCCTTTCAGATACTCCATTCCATTGAGGAGTTCCCGGAGGTGTCAACTCTGAAAGTATTCCATGTTCTTTAAGATGGTCATCGAATTCTTGGCTCAAATATTCGCCACCTCAATCCGATCGAAGCGCTTTGATTTTCTTGCCGAGTTGGTTTTCAACTTCGTTATGAAATTCCTTGAATTTATCAAACGATTCAGATTTGTGCGACATTAGATAGACATAACCATATCTACTATAGTCGTCCGTGAAGGTTATGAAATACCGATAACCACTCCTTGCGGGTGTACTCATTGGCCCACATACATCGGTGTGTATTAGTCCCAACAAGTCACCGACCCTTTCTCCCATCTTGGAGAATGGTTGCTTTATCATCTTGCCTAATAAACATCCTTCGCAATTCTCAAAGGCTTCTAAATCAAATGAGTCAAGAATACCTTCTTGAAGAAGCTTCTTGATGCGTTAAATGTTAATGTGGCCAAGACGATAGTGCCACAAGCAAGTTTGACTAGACGGTGTAGTCTTAGCTTTCTTTGCATTGGTATCAAACATTTTGTCTAAAAACACGTGAAAGTGTCATTCCATAAATATATTCAAGACATCAAAACAAAAGTCTTGGTTGATGAAAACGACGTCCAACGTCGGAAAATACATCAAAAGTATGGTGCATATAACTAAATAAGTTCTAATTCTTTAGACAAAACATGAGATTACAAGTTTTCATGTATAGATCACCTTCATCCTACTTGTGTACTCATTTCCACATGAAAAAGCACCGCTCACTTGGTTCCTGAAAAAGGAGTGTATTGTGAGTCAATTTTCCAGTATCTAATACCTTTTAAAATTGCTTATATTCAAGTGTTTAAGATGATACCTGAGGTTGAGGTTACTTTTCCTTTCACCTCATCATCCAGATACTTGCTGCATTCTCTTTTGTAGTGTCCGGGGTTACCACAATAGAAGAAACACATCTTCCTCTTGTCTTTGAACTCCTTCTTCCTTGGTGTAAGGGCAAAGTTAGCCTTCTTGCAAGAATAGGTATTTTGGAGCTCTTGGATGACTTCCCTTAAGGACAGTGTATCCCTATTGGCGGTGAGACGCATTTTAAGCCCCACATATCCCGAGTGAAGAGAGCTAAGAAGCATGTGAGCCGCTTGCTCGTCTTCCACTGGTTTGCCAATTAGCTCCAGATGGTTGAATAGCCTTGTCATGTTAATTACATGAGCTTCAAGTGGCATTCCAGGCCTAAGTCTCGCATTGTAGACTTTTCCCCACACCTCTTGTCTTTCTTTCAAGAGACAACCATCTTGCGGTGGCTTGATCCTCATTTTGGAGAGTGACCTAGTCACATCCTCCACGTGACCATCATAATTGCCCCTAGCACTTTTGGTGACCCTCAAATTGACTACATCCTCAAGAGCTTTGAGCATCATGTCCGGAAAATAGCCGGAGAAAATCTCCTTCCATTGAACCGGGATGGAGTTTGCCATGAGTTTTGAAACTCTCTTGCAATTCATGCTCCATTCTTCATGAGCTTCATCACTCATGATCCCTTTCGAGTAGAAACTGGGGATCGGAGTGTCCAAGATATGCTCTAGGTAGCAATTTCTGAGTGTCTTTCGGAGTTCATCTTCCCATTCCTTAAAGTTCACCAAATTGAGCAAAAATGGTAACTTTTCGGGAAGTTCCGGGTACATAAGGTTGTTGTCATTAGTTGAAGAGATGATTCTACAATTGAAAGAATTTTAATGAAAAACCATTTAAAATTATTTAAATAAGATTGAATTTTATTCATGAAAATTTTCAATACTTATTTAGCGTCTTATTTACATGTAAAATTGTCCCTATTTTGTGAAAATAAGGCGATTCCAAGATCCGAAGAAACAAAGAGTGGTTAAGCATGCTTTTGCTTGTCTTAACACTCAATCTTCTAGGGTAAGCATTGCCTTTCTAATGGCTCTAAGCCACTCTTGGTTAGGCAATCGTCGCATCTAATGCATCTTTGACGATGTATCTCTTTTGCCACGGTATGTGAGGACTCCTCACTCATATCGATGAGTTAAACCAAAACCAACGTGTACACCCGGTGTGCCTTATGAGCCTTGGAGAAGTGATGGCACCTCGCTTTGGCGTAGCCTACCATCACCCTCGTTCGGTTGGTAAGTGTTGTTTTGGAAAGGCAAGTTTGACTCAATATTATTAGGGACCTAGGATTTCTATGTTGGTTGATTTAAGTGAACTTAACTAATCATCGCAACATAAAGAAAACCTAAACATGCATCTAACGAATAATTCATATGTATATATAAGCATAAAATATAAAGCGAAATTATAGATGCATATTGGCAACTAGCATGACCCCTTAAATTCTTCAAATCTTCAAAAGGTCTTCATTTGCAATTCAAGGCTTTGTCTTCCAAGATACGCCGTCTTCAAGACTTAACCAAACTATGCAAATACTAGTGTCTACGACTAGGAATAATCTAAAATATTAAGGTACAAAAATACTTAACGGTGCGTAGACCGTATTTTGATTTACAAAAATACATAACGACACGTAGTCCGTATTTTCTCCCACTAGTTGCCATTTCATAAAACCTGTGAGAGAGAATATATATTCCATTCATCCATTCACTATTTGTGAATGGCCCATGCAATTTACAATATCAAACAAGTAAAATGCATTTAAACAACGCGCACACTAGTAACTAATCTAGGTGGTTAATCCGTTTAGACGCGCATAATTAAAACTAGTCAAAGTTGTTTAACCGATTATGTAATTTGACGTCATTAATTAATTGAAGCTCCCACTAAATTCCGCATTTCCCTTAATTAATCCAATTAATTAAGTTGGTAGCACCAAAACTTGTGAAAATAAAATTTTGCTAATGCCGCTCAAAACCGAGGCCTAGCCTCCCAAAATTTTAATTAAAATAAACAAAATTAATTAATATAAATAAAACGGCAAAATAAGCAATATTAAGCCAACCGCATTTCAAGTGGCTTTCGCTTTAAGCGTTTTGCCCAGGAAACTCGAATAATCGCGGCTCATGCAAACCAAGCATACTACGGCTATTCACCTCACCGCACCAAGCATATGCACACACAAAAAACTCCGCACACACGGCCCGTGTGCTGCTGCCGCGCGTGTGGCCACACGCAAGGCGGGGCAGCCACCTTGGCAGCCACATGCGGGCTGCTATGCAGCCCGGCTTGCCAAGGGTGGTTCTTTGCCTCGTTTTGCGTGCCATGGCCTCGGGATTTGATCCCATTTCACGAGACATAATTAATTAATTCTAAATTAATTTTAGAACTAACTTAATGAGCAAAAAATAAAAAAAAATTTAAACAAGTCTAACTTAAAACAATTTCAAAGTGCAAATAACCAAAATAATTCCAAGAACCATTCTTAATTAAATTGGTTTAGCTTGGTGCAATAACAAAGTTGAGGCAATTTCTCATTTTTAATTTAATCAATTTAAATTAAACTTGAGAATTTGACAAAGTAAGGGGAAGTTGGAAAAATATGAACTTTAATGTTCAAATGAAAATTCCAACATCTAAATTTTGTGAATCCTTGAAAATTATATCTTCCAACATGAAGATAACCAAATTTCTATCACAAAAATTGAAACTTTATGTTTCCAATCAACTCAAAATGATTAAAACAACAAAGTTTAACACAAAATAACATGGAATTTAGTGGTTTTTAAAGTTTCAATTGTTTTGGTCAAAAAACTGACTACCAGGTTCGACCTAGGTTGCGATAATTACAGCTAGATTAAGATGGCGAAATATACTAACATAAATTAATGGAAGAGAAAAAGGAAGAAGAAGAGGAGAAGACACAAGGAATGATGACGCATAAAACCCCAAGAATAAGGGTAAAAACTGCGGGTGGCTATGAGTCCACCGATCTACTAGGTATTTAGGTGAAACAGGTTACAACACAGATTACAAATTATAGAAATAGTCATTGTATTCTTTTATAATACTTAGCAGTAAGGCTCTTATATTTTTTCATGCCTTGCACAACGATTGAGCTTGCCTATTTATACTAGAGAAGCACTCGAAAAGATCTTCAACGGCTCTCTCCCACAATCCCTAGGAATCCGGAGCTAATGCCTCAAGCCATTCCTACTTTTTCTCCACGTCTCCAGGTCTGGTACTCCCACGTTTGAATCAGTCTTTCTCAACGGCTTGACTGCTAGTACTGATCCCGAATTCTTTGGATAGCATTTTATACTTTCCCCTACTAGAAGATTCCTTGGAATATTCTTTAAGAGTATGCTCTGTTGTCTGGTCTCAGCTTAACAGCTACCTTTGACATGTACGTTGCTAACCTGCAACCTGTAACCTGTCTACCTGTTGATGATCATAGGAATTTAGGGTGGAAATTCTAGCACAACAGTTTGCCCCAGCTTGTCTCTTAGATGTTCAAGTGACTTCTACGAGGCAAGCTTTAGAAATTCCGTTAAAAAAGACAAGTATTTCAAAAATGCAATTTCTTATAGATAAATTCGAATTTGCTGCGAAGATAAACATTCTAGAAAAGATAACTTATGGCCGTTAGAAACAATTAAATGCGGTATAAATAGATAAGCAGTAAACCCTTTCAACTACTCCCCCCTTTTTTGCGATAAACATTGTTCCAGAAAATCTAGGGTTTTCCAATCTGGGAAAATTGGGGAAACAAGATTGACGAAGACAAGACGCAATTTAAGTTGGGACTTCGCTGTTGTGGAGTCAAGCTTTGCTAATTCCTTTTACTTTGGTAAGTAATTTGTTTCTCGTTTCTTGATTTCATTGTTTTCTTTGTTTTGTTTTGCGAAAATTGCTTTCAATTATGGTAAAAATCAAACATGTTGCTAAGAAGAAATGCCATAGACATTTAACTAGGAACTTGAGAGTGAGCCAAAGTAAGATGGGGAGAGCAGATGAAGACAAGGTTAGCAAAGTTACGGAGGCTGATTTGGCAGAGCTGAAAGCATCGGCTGGGTTCCCTGAATCTGTTGTGCTGATTGTGCCTGGACCAGATGACAGGCCACAGCTCTGCAGCAACGATAACATTGTGTTCTATGAGTACCCCTTTAAGCATGGTTTTACTTATCCCTTCTCTCATTTGGCTAGGCAAATTCTAGAAACTTTTGACTTGAGTCCAGGGCAGCTTATGCCTGTTGTCTGGAACTTGATTAGTATCGTTAATGAGGCTACGACTAATTGGGAGACAAAAGTAAATGCAGCTGACTTTGTTAGGTGTTACGAGCTGAGGAAAAAGGACCTTGATAGGGTTACGATTTATAGGAGGGCTTCTTACAACCCTCCCCCTTTCCTGGGATATGAGACCCCTGACAGGTCGTGGAAATCGAGGTTCTTTTTGTGTTGAAGGATTCCTTGGGGGGTGGATTAGGAGTGGCTGGCATAAAGGTAAAGATTTGCTCTTTGGTGTGGTAGGTTCTGGAATAAGGTATATTAACTAAGTGTTTTGAACTTTGTGTACCTTTTACAAATCAGCGCTTGGATGCTATTAAGCCAGAGGACGGTTCAGAATTGGTTGTGAAGGCATTGTATCAAATTCCTGGGAAAGTTACAGGCGATCTCCCTACTCCCTCCGCTACTACTGCTAGTGCTACTATGTCTTCAGGTATAGTTTTTGTGTTTGTTGGTTTGCTTGGAATATGGTTCTTGTGTACTGTGTTTATGGGGTGGTGTTGGTTTGGTTGTACCAGGGAAGAGTGTCATCATGTCTCGTGAAGAGGAACTGCAACGTCTCAAAAGGAAGAGAGGTGACAGCTCAGCAGGTGGCTCGATTGATACTACTACTCATCGAGTTGAAAATAGCCCTTCTAGGACTCTTTCTAACAGAGAAGAGGTTAGGATTCCTCGCACTAGGTCTAGTGTTCCTGTTGAGGCTGTGATTATCCCGGATACCCACGATGTCAGCTTCCCTCCTTACTTTTTGGCCGGGGAAGGCACGAGTAATGGGATCTGGCCAGAGGCTCAAAAGCTCCTGTTTCCAGCAGCTGCTAAGCGCTTAGCAAGTTTGGATGGTTCTTTGGCTCTAGCAGATGGGGAACAACTGATTCTACAGGTATGGTCTGAACTAGCTCTGTCTAATCAGTTTCTAGATGGGTACATATTGACTAGATGCTTGGTTGGTGTAACAGGGTTTCCAAAATATTTTGTATTCTAAGTCCCAGCTTGATGGCTTGGAGAGGAAGCTGCTAGAGTCTGACAAAGCTAAAAAGACGTTGCAACTTCAGGTAGAAGCGACTAAGAAGAAGGTGGAGGATGCCAACCTGCAGCTAGATGGGTAAGCAGAAACATTTTGAGGAGGAGATGAAGAAGAAAGAGGATGCTTTACAAGCTAAGGGTGAGGAGCTGAGTAAGAAGGACAAGGAGGAGGCAGATCTCTATAAGAAGTTGGTTGACCTAGAGGATGAGAACAAGAATATTGAGGCTGAGGTTACTCTGAGGATCAAGGCCTATATGGCGAATAGCTTTTTGCTGAAGAAGTTTGAAGGGGACGCAGGTGTGAAGAGACTTCGACAGCTTGTCGATGACTATCTAATAGTTGGCTATATCAGGGATCTGGCATCTGGCAAAGCTGACCCTGGGGAACCTGAGGCCACGAAGTCTACTGCTGAGTCTTCTCCAGGTCACCAGCTTGAGTCCCCACCTAGGAGGATTGAGGAGGATGTGCAGCTACCTGATGCCTGATCTATGATGCTTTTGTTTCTTTAGACTCTTGATATCGGTTGTTAAAATAATGTTTTGCTCTTTTTGGACTTTGTTTTACCTCGCTTATGGGAGCGAGGGTTTGAACTTTGCACTTTCTGCTGTTTGAACATTGCATATGAATTTCTCTTGAGTAACTGTTTAATACCTTAGATTTCTTTGTCTTACGTATGTGCTTTGTCTTAGATCTTTGTTTCTGTGAACCTGCGGTGTCTGGTGCTTAGACCCTTAGCTGCTTTGCTCATTGAATGTTTTTGCTCCTTGTTACGTCCTGCTGCTTTTCAGGTTGTCTCTGGTTATCCTCTTTTGGTCCTTTTATTCTGCAAAACAACGGGTTAGAGTTGGTCGTTGGTGTTGCCACCAACGGCCCTCCAAAGCTTAATTTAGCACTGCTGACTTAGAAAATGGATATGCAAAAAATATATATATTTTTTTTTTAAAGTGATAGAGTTTCAGATGTGCTTCGTTTCAGCTTCTGGGTACCAGCTTACCATTCGTTGTAGCTAACCTGTAGGCCCCTTTGCCTATGACTTCTACAATTTGGTATGGGCCTTCCCAGGTTGCCCCCAACTTACCTGCGTTGAGCTCTTGGGTATTTTGGAAAACTTTCCTTAGAATCCAATCCCCGACTTTGAACATTCTGGCTCTGACGTTTCTATTGAAGCTTCTAGCTACCATTTGCTGATAGGTGGCTATCCTTATACGAGCTAGGTCCCTTCGTTCTTCTATGGTGTCTAGGTCGTTCGATAGCTCTTTGTCGTTGCGCTCTGGCGTCATCAAGCCGTATCTGGCTGTTGGGGTGGTAACTTTTGTAGGTAGTACAGCTTCGCATCCGTATAATAGTGATAAAGGCTTCTGACCTGTGGCGGTTCTTGGTGTGGTTCTATTGGCCCATAGGATTCTTGGAAGCTCTTCTGCCCACCTACCTTTCTTATCCTTTAGCTTCTTTTTTAGGGACCCAATAATGACTTTGTTACTGGATTCGGCTTGTCCATTTGCTTGAGGATATCTGGGTGTAGAGGTGACTAGTGTGATGTTCCATTTGTCGTAGAAGTTTCTAGTTGGGGCACTTATGAACTGGGACCCGTTGTCACATACTATTTCAGATGGTACTTCGAACCTGCAGATTATATTAGTCCAGATAAAGTTGATAACTTCTTTGTCTCTAACCTGTTGAAACGCGTCAGCTTCAATCCACTTAGAAAAGTAATCTGTTAGAGCCAACATATAGACCTTCTGACCTGGGGCGGCAGGTAATTTACCTACTATGTCCATGCCCCATCTCATGAAAGGCCATGGTGTCAAAGTGGGATGCAAAGGCATAGAGGGTTTGTGAGTAATACCTGAGTGTCGCTGACAGCTATCACATTTTCGTACGTACCTGTGAGCATCCTCTCGCAAAGTTGGCCAGTAGTACCCGTAGGCGAGTATTCTGTTGGCTAAGGTTCTTCCAGCTGAATGGGCTCCACACTCTCCATCATGAAAGTCTTTAAGGGTCTGTTCATATCCTTCTTCTTTTATGCAGCGTTGCAAGATGCCTCTGGTAGAATTTTTGAATAGTACACCTTGGATGATCGTGTATCTGCTGGCTTTAAATCTGAGTGCCTTTGCTTCTGCTTTGTTTTCTGGTAATGTGCCGTGCTCTAGGTAATCAGATATAGGTTGTGTCCAGCTGGTCAGGTTGGTCACAGGTGCAACGAGGTTAGGTTTTTCAGGTTCAATTTTGACAGGTTGGTTCGGTTTAGGAATGGATGTTTCTGGATTGTCTGGTTCGGGTTTCACAGGTTTTGGGACACTAGGTTTAGATGGGCGGTTGGTTATATTAACGGCGGGAGCTAGCAGGTGGATCAAGGGGATAGAGGAGAATTTGGATTTTCTTTGGGCTGATCCTAGGTAGGCTAAGGCGTCTGCTTGTGTGTTTTTGTATCTGGGTATTTGTTTTATGGTGAAGGTTGTGAATTTGGTTGCTAAGGATTTGGCGAAGTCTAGGTATAGAACCATTTTGGAATCTTTGGCCGTAAATTCTCCGTTCATTTGACTTGCTACTAGGAGGGAATCGCAAAAAACCTGCAAGTTAGTAATACCCAGGTCTGTTGCGAGATTCATACCTGCAATCAAAGCTTCGTATTCTGCCTCGTTGTTAGTAGCTTTGAAATCACAGCAAATAGCTTGTACCGTCATGTCCCCCTGTGGCGACTTCAGCACAACACCTAGACCTGCACCTCGAAAGTTAGATGAACCATCAACATAGAGTATCCAGGTACCTAGGTTAAGGATTTGGTTGATCTGTTCAGATTCCAAGGCTTCTTGTTGTTCGAGATCAAGGCTGAAGTCAGCCACAAAGTCGGCCAGTGCTTGGGATTTGATAGCTGCTCTTGGCTCGTATGTAATACCAAATCCACTGAGCTCAATTGCCCATTTGCTCATTCGACCTGTTAACTCCGGTCTGCGCAAAACAGCCTTCACAGGATAGTTAGTTTTTACCACTATTGGGTGAGTTTCGAAATAATGGCGAAGTTTTCTGCTAGCTACGATTAGTGCTAAAACCAGTTTTTCAAGAGAGGAGTATCTGGTTTCAGCACTGAGGAGAGTTTTGCTCACATAATAAACAGGTAACTGGTGACTTTCAGCCTCCCTTGCTAAGACAGCACTAACAGCTTGGGTGCTGACTGCGAGGTAAAGCTGCAAAGGCTCTCCTTCAGCAGGTTGAGATAATAAAGGTGGCTTCATTAAATAGTGTTTGAGGTCTTGCAGGGCCTTTTCGTGATCATCAGACCAATTAAAACCTTTATTTTTCTTTAGGACGTTGTAAAATAGGTGGCACTTATCTGAAGATCTCCAAATAAACCTATTTAATGCAGCTACTCTACCTGTTAATTTTTGTACCTCTTTCAAGTTTCTAGGTGATTGAATATCGATTACAGCGCGTACCTGGTCTGGGCTAGCTTCGATTCCTCGCTGAGTGACTATGTAGCCCCGAAACTTACCTGCAGCTACTCCGAACGAACATTTGGACGGGTTCAGCTTCATTTCATACTTCCGGAGAATGCTGAATGTTTCTTCTAAATGGGTCACATGATCAGCTGCTTTCTTGGACTTTACCAACATATCATCGATGTATACCTCCATGGCGTC
The DNA here is from genome assembly GCF_948465745.1 of Chenopodium album. Taxonomy (NCBI): domain Eukaryota; kingdom Viridiplantae; phylum Streptophyta; class Magnoliopsida; order Caryophyllales; family Amaranthaceae; genus Chenopodium; species Chenopodium album. Next base: position 45,033,606 of record NC_137836.1, read on the forward strand.
CCCCAGCTGATCCTTGAACATTTTGTTGACTAGCCGTTGATAGGTTGAACCTGCGTTCTTCAAGCCGAACGGCATTACCTTGTAGCAGTAGATTCCTTTATCTGTCATGAAAGTCGTCTTCCATTGGTCATCTAGGTGCATTAAGATCTAGTTGTAGCCGGAATACGCGTCCATGAAAGTCAAGAGCTCGTGGCCAGGGAGAGGGAACGGGTCTTTGGGGCACGCCTTGTTCAGGTTTGTGAAGTCGATACAGACTCTCCAGGTTCCATTCTTCTTGCTGACGACAACCACGTTAGCTAGCCAATCTGGGTATTTCACTTCCCTTATTTTCCTGGTATATCTAATAGCTTCTGGACTTCCTCATTGATGATCTGATTGCGCTCTGGCGCAAATTTCCTCCTTTTTTGCTTCACTGGCCTTACATTGGGGTCCACGTTCAGCTTATGAGTGATGGTTTCAGGATTGGTTCCCGTCATGTCCTGGTGCGACCATGCAAAGCAATCTGAATTTTCTCTGAGGCACTTGATGATAGCTTCTTTCTCATCCGTTGTCAATGCAGCTCCCATTTTGACCTTTTGCTCCGGCTTTGATTCATCCAGCACGACGTCATCTAATTGTAGCTCGTCTGGGCGCTTGGGTGCTGGATTTTTCTGTAATTGCTAGATGGCGGGGCCATGGGGTTTTAGGGCGAGCTGGTAGCATTCCCGCGCTTTCTTTTTGTCTCCTTCAACTACTGCCACTCCCCACGGGCTTGGAAATTTGAGCAGCTGGTGATAGGTAGATGGGATAGCTTTCATTTTATGAATCCATGGGGTTCCTACTATAACATTATAAGCGGTTTTGCAGTCTATCACGTAGAACTTGTGCATCATGTTGATTCCTTTGAGCAGCGTAGGCAGCTGGATTTCTCCTAGGGAATTCATAGGTTCACCATTGAACCCGACCAGGACCGTAGACCTTTTGGTGATGTCGGACTCTTTGAAGCCGGCTTGATCTGCATCTTTGAAAATTATGTTGGCCGAGCTTCCGTTATCTACTAGTACTCTTTTCATCTTGCAATGACCCACATGGAGGGAGATTACCAAGTAATCATGATGCTCGGGCTCGTTAAACCTACTCTCATCGAATAGTATTGCCATATCATCCAGCTTTTTTTCTTCACTGCTTGGATAGGTTTGGGGGATGCTGGATGCTGAGGTGCCAACTCTTGTTATACGCTTTGCATTGGAGTAGGTCAGACCGCTGATGTTAGATCCTCCTACTATTGCTTGAATTACAACACCCGGGGTAGGCGAAGCCGGCGGACCTGGCAGTGCTTCCCGCTTAATTTCAGGTCCTTTTCCCTTCTTTCTAAGGAGGTCTTTCATATAGCCTCTTTTGAGCAGCCAGGCTACTTCTCTTTTAAGACTGTTACATTCGTCAGTCCTATGCCCATGGTCTCCATGGTACTCACACCACCTTGATTTATCCTTTTGGTGGTCAGGCTTGTCGCTCTTCCTAGGCCACCTTACCGGTTGCCTAATTTCTTTGAGTGCGTTTACCACTCCTACTATCTCGGTATTGAAACCATAAGAGCTGATATCTGGATGGTACTCTATAGCTGGCTGGTTGGAGCTTTCACCTGCTTTTGGCTCGGATATGCTGTTGACGTTATTGCGCCTTGGTTGCCAGTTATTCTGTCGGGTGCCGGAGTTTTGATTGTTGGAGGATTGATTCTCCGGGTAAACCAGACGGTCTCCTTTCGACCCAGCTCCTGGCATGCTCATCTTCTTCTACGCGGACTTCAACCGTTGCTCTTGTCCTAACTTCTTCAAATGAAGAGCAAGGATATCTTGTCAGCTCATAATACAACCTGGATCTGTAATTGAGACCTTTGCGAAAGGCTTCGATAGCAGTTGAGTGGTCATAATTTTTGATGCTGACCATTTATCGATTGAACTTGTCCCAGTATTGTCGGGTTGTCTCGTTCTGCTTCTGAACGACCCGATACAGGTCACTGCTCTGCTTATATAGCTCTCGGCTGGTAGCGAATTGCTGATAGAATTTGTTCACCAGGCTGGAGAAGCCGGCGATGGTACCTGGCTTGAGGTTGATAAGCCATTGAAGTGCAGGTCCTGATAGAGTAGCGCTAAAGGACTTACACATAGTGGGCTCAATTAGTTCCCACGGAATTGACAATTGCCACATCTTTTGTTTGTACTGGGCCACATGATCTTGGGGATCAGTGGTTCCGTCGTACATCTTTTGGAAGGAGGGGATTCTTAGCTTTGCGGGAATACGCACTTTAGCAATCTCCTCTACAAATGGGGATTCAGCGAACCCAACACGAGATTCATAGGCTACAGGTTTAGGAGCACCTGGTAAGCGGGTCAGGAGTTTCATCATTTTCCGGTTTTGAGCCTTAATAACGGCGACTTCCCTGGCCATAGGGTTGGGATTCCCACCAGAATGTTCCTCATCATCACGAGATCCTTCTCCTGTATCTTCGCCTTCAGATTCATCAGAGGAGACCAGGGTGAACTGGGGTAAGTCATCGATCTTAACCCTTTTCTTCTTGTTACTCCTGACGGATTCCAGCTCTTTGGATAGGTTTTCCAAGGATGCTTCAGATTCAGCTTTGAGTCTTGCTAAAGTTGCTTGAGATTCCTCTTCAAGCTTCTGGCTCCGCTCTATGGAGGCTTTCAGCTCTTCTCGCAATTGCTCGATTAATGCATTTGGATCAGGATCTTCTCCCATTGTGAAAGATGGGCCAAATTATCTAACTGTAACCCCACAGACGGCGCCAAACTATTTTGGTCAAAAAACTGACTACCAGGTTCGACCAAGGTTGCGATAATTACAGCTAGATTAAGATGTCGAAATATACTAACAGAAATTAATGGAAGAGAAAAAGGAAGAAGAAGAGGAGAAGACACAAGGAATGATGACGCAGAAAACCCCAAGAATAAGGGTAAAAACTGCGGGTGGCTATGAGTCCACCAATCAACTAGGTATTTAGGTGAAATAGGTTACAACACAGATTACAAATTATAGAAATAGTAATTGTATTCTTTTATAATGCTTAGCAGTAAGGCTCTTATATTTTTTCGTGCCTTGCACAATGATTGAGCTTGCCTATTTATACTAGAGAAGCACTCGAAAAGATCTTCAACGGCTCTCTCCCACAATCCCTAGGAATCTGGAGCTAATGCCTCAAGCCGTTCCTACTTTTTCTCCACGTCTCCAGGTCTGGTACTCCCACGTTTGAATCAGTCTTTCTCAACGGCTTGACTGCTAGTAGTGATCCCGAATTCTTTGGATAGCATTTTATACTTTCCCCTACTAGAAGATTCCTTGGAATATTCTTTAAGAGTATGCTCTTTTGTCTGGTCTCAGCTTAACAGCTACCTTTGACCTGTACGCTGCTAACCTGCAACCTGTAACTTGTCTACTTGTTGATCATAGGAATTTAGGGTGAAAATTCTAGCACAACATCAATCACTTATCACAAATAAAGAATGAATCTTTAACACTTAGGAAGCCTCAAAACAAAAAATTTCACACTAAAAAGCAATTAGTTTGCAATTATGTGAAAATAAATCAACCTTTAAGCATCAAATACTACCAAGTAAGTGTGCTTTAAGGGGACTTAAAAAAGCAGAAAATAATGCAAATAATCAACCATATAATCAACTAGTTATGCCATTAATTTCAAGGTTAGAAAAGACTTAAAATTTTTCGTCAAAAACTAAAAATCCCTCGAAAAAGGCATTTCTGGTCAGAATTTGGCTAAAATCACAGCCCCTTTGGGTTTTGGGGTAAAAACCTTTCTAGAACACCTTTTCCACCCAAAATTCACTATTTTTGGGCGAAAATATGGGTTCTAGGCCAAATTCGACGTTAAAAACGGGATTAAAATAAATAAAACCGAGCTACTAATCTAATTAGCAACTTAAACCAGAAAAATAAGCCAAAATAAACCTTGAAAAACATGATTATAAAAATAAACGAGCGGGGCTCCGATACCGCTGTTGGGGTTAGGTGAGTCCGACTCACCGCGGAAACAATCCCGACCCAAGGAACCACTCGTAATTAATAAAACCATAAAGCATAAATAAATAAACACAAGAAAAGGAAAAAAGAATCATACCCTTGAAGCGAGTTTCGCCCTCTCAAAACGGGCTCTCACTTGAAAGCCTTGAGCACCGCAAATGCCGTGCCTCCAACGGTATCCACCCACAAAGGACGAACACGACATTTTAGGTCCGCTACCTTGGAGTTAGCAAGGTCCGACCAAAACCCAAGTGTTAATGGAGTTTGAGAGTTTTTCCAAAATATGGAATGCTCTTTCTAACTCCCACTCAAGCCCTTTACTCCAAATCCCAAGGTTGGTATTTATAGAGGAAAGTATGAGTGGGAATTTCTATCCCATCAATGTGGGATCATGAAATTCCACAAATTAATTTAAATATAAATTAAATTAAAATTGCAAACTAATAATAAATCTACAAGTGGCATTACCATGTGAAATGGGTTGGTGAGGACCACATGGAGAGTAAGGGACCATACTTGCTCCCCACTCAATACTCTCCTTGTGCCACATGTTCTTACCCACTTGCTCCCATATTCCTCAAGCTTCCCCACAGTGACCGGCCCTATGGCCCAGCCACAAGCCCAGCCCGAGCCCAGCCCCGCACCAAGATGCGGGCTGCTGCTGTGCGCGCAAGCCACGCACTTGGTGCGGGCTTGCTGCTAGCACGCCTAGCTTGCGGCAGTTAGCTGCTGCACGCACCACGTGCACGCGGCTGCTAGCTACTGCTGTGCGTGGCTGCTAGCACGGTGCGCTAGCACGCACCTAGCCAGCCATGCTAGGCTCGGCTTGGTGCGCTTGCTAGCCACCTATGCTTTGACATTTTTGCCCTAGCATTCGGATGCTCGGGGCACTCCGATGCTAGGGGTATTTTGGGAATATGGTCGATTTATTATTATTTTGCGCGTCTCGTCTTTTTATTATTTTTGACTCGACTTCCGACGATCGGTTTCGACGCTCCAAGCTCGAATTACCGACGTCTAAATATTTAACACTCGGGCGACGAATTAATTTCTTCCGAATTAATTCGTCGAGTCGGTTTGTATATGCATTCCGATCACTTGACCTTACTGAATGTATTAGCTTTCTAATAATTCTAAACCCGCTATCAGAATAATACACTTGTTCGAAGGACACCATTCCTTTCAGCTTCAGCTACAAAACTTTGGGGAACAACCCTCTGCATTCTCTCGGGAAATAGCCGAGGCTGAACAGCCGGCCAAGGTTAAAAATATAATGCTTGGGACCTATGATGGTACCTCTAACCCAGAACACCACCTCTTGGCATACACCCACCTCATGTACCTACAGGGGTTGGATGATGTCGCCTGGTGTCGATGCTTTCCAGCCACCCTAAAGGGCATAACATAGTAGTGGTTCGGCAATTTGCTGGCTAGTTGCATTAACAGCTTCAAGACGCTTGCGTTCTTGTTTTCTTCTAACTTCTCTATTAACATCCTTGTAAAGAAAACGAGCCTTGATCTTGGCTATGAGCATCAGGGAGATAGAGAAGGATGCGATCATACGTCAGGCGGTTCAATCTGGTGAGAATCCAGATCCAAGGACTATCTAAGAAAGGGGCTTATACAGACTTCTTTAAAGGTCTGAAGGTCGGGTCGACTTTCAAGTTCGAACTCGTCCACAAGAAACTCTTCACCCTCCAAGGAGCCCTGATGGAGGCGGACGCCTACATACAGGCGACCGAGCTCTACTCCTCTAATAAACATTCAGACTCCAAGAAGTCTGACCGACAGAAGGTGAGTTGGCCTACTCAGCCGTCTCTAAAACCAGGAGAGAGAAAAAAGAAAAAACATATCTGGGCGGTTAATAACTCTAATTAGCTGGCCTAGAAGAAAAAGAAAGAGTGGAATCCGTGCGTTCCAAGGTACGAGTTCCACAAGGACAGCTACTCCATCCTCATGGAGATTAAGGATCGACTGACTCTTGAGAAGCCGACTCCTATGAGAGGATCCGCTGAAAATTGAAACAAGAACAAGCACTGTCACTATCATGAGGATGTCGGCCAAGATACAAACGTTTGCTTCAGCCTCAATCGGACGCTTGATTGTCTGGCTGACAAAGGAGCGCTGAAATCCTATGTGAAGTCCAAAGTGACTTCAAAATCGAATCCGGGGTGGTCAAGCAAAAAGACTCCCCAGCCTGCTATCATCTCTAAAACTGATGAGGATCTGATCTATACGATAGCAGGCGGATTCGCCGGAGGTGGCCCAACAATCCGGGGCAACAAGGATCATCTGAGAAAGATGGTCAATTCTGTTGATGAGGGACAGGCGGCCATCACATCCGCCTTCCCCGAAGTCATCATCACCGAAAAGGACAGAGGCAAAGTCCGTCGGCTGCATGATGACCATGTGGTCATATAATGTAAAGTCGCCAACCAGTTGGTTGGTCGTATCTTGATTGACACGGGAAGCTCCTCAGACATCATCAGCCGCAACCGTCTATCCAATCTCAAATACAAACTAGCACAACTGTCTCCTATCCCATTGTGGGTTTTGGGGTAGGAGTTATGCATCCAGTCGGACGCATTGATTTGCCCATACGACTGGGGCAAAAAAGGTAGCGGTCGGCATATGACCATCCGATTCCTGGTGGTCGAAGAGCTGACCGCCTACAATCTTATCCTTGGCCGACCCACTCTTAATGAGTGCAAGGCTGTCAGCATTCCTGCTCTTATGAGAAGGATGATGGAACTGTTGGCTCCCTAAATGGGGACCAGAAGACGGCCTGAGATTGCTATCTCTCAGACGTCAAGCCTGCGGCAGCTACAGTCGGTCAGGGAAAAGAGCCAATAGACATTGATGATTTCAAGGATGATCATCTAACCCCACCAGCCGCCAAGAAAAGAAAGCATGATCTGCTGATGGTGGTAAAAAAAAGAAAAGTAATAACAATAATTGACCAGGGAACGGTCAGATGACCTTCTTTCCCAGCCGGCTGGTGAAAACATTAATATTCCTCTGGATGACAGTCGGCCAGAGCGACTTGTTAAGGTGGGGACGATAGCTTTTGCTAAGTTAGGTGCAAGTTTGCACCAATTGCTGAAAGAATTCAAAGAAATCTTTGTCTTTGAAGTGGAAGAGATGCCAGGCATCAGCCCGGATCTTACTGTCCACAAACTCGCTGTGGATCCTAAAAATAAGCCCATTCGGCAAACGAAAAGAAACCATGGCGAGGAGAAGTCAGGTGGCAGCCGCCGAAGTAAAAAAGTTTTTAGACGCTAGGTTCATTCGGCCATGTAACTTCCCTGATTGGGTTGCAAATATTGTGCTTGTAAAGAAGCCGAATGGTACTTGGCGCATGTGTGTGGATTACACTGACTTAAATAGATCATGTCCGAAGGATAGCTATCCACTTCCAAAGATCGACATTCTGGTCAACTCAACAGCCAGACATGCCCTGATGAGCTTCATGGATGCCTATTCAGACTTCAATCAGATTCCCCTGTGGAAAAAAGATCAAGAAAAGACGGCATTCGTCACTGATCAGGGGCTATTATGTTATAATGTGATGCCGTTCAGTTTAAAGAATGCGCCTACTACTTTCCAACGCATGATTAATACAATTTTCATTAATCAAATTGGGAGGAATGTAGAGGCGTAAATTGATGATATGATAGTCAAATCAAAACTGCAGGCGGATCGCCTTGCTGACCTCCGAGAAACATTTGCCACACTCAGGCGGCGCAAGGTCATGCTTAATCCAAAAAAGTGTGTCTTTGGTGTTGAGTCTGGGAAGTTTCTCGGATTCCTAATTGTCCAAAGAGGGATAGAGGCCAACCCTGAAAAAATACAGGCGGTAATCGACATGAAATCGCCCCGTACTGTGAAGGAAGTCCAAAAATTAACCGGTTGTCTAGCAGCTCTAGGAAGATTTCTCAGTCGGTTAGGCGACAAGTGCCTCTACTTCTTCTAGGCGATCAGGAAGAAGACTAGATTTGAATGGGGGGATGATGCTGAGGCGGTCTTCCAAAATCTGAAAACACATCTGCACTCTTTGCCAAGGTTGGTCAGCCCCTTGCCTAAAGAGACGCTCTATATGTATCTGGCTATCTCGGATCATTCCCTCTGTGTCGTTCTCATAGCTGAAAGAGATGGCATCCAGCTCCCGGTCTAATTCATTAGCCATGTTCTTAGAAACGCAGAACTTCGGTACCCCGTGGTCAAAAAATTTGATCTCGTCCTTTACATGGCTGTCAAGAAGTTGAAACCTTACTTCTTGGCACATCAGGTCACGATCTACACTGGCCAACCGATCAAGCGGCCAATGACGACCCTGGAATCTTCTGGCTGAATGCTCAAATGAACTATTGAGTTGAAGGGACTGGAAATCACTTCCAAACCAAGGAAGGCAATAAAGGGGCAAGCATTTGCCGACTTTATTATTTAAATGACAAGGCCGACTAAGCCAGACAATATCAATGAACGGCTGTGGTGTCACTTTCAAACCAAGGAAAGTGTATGTGGACGAGAGTTCCACGATGAACGGCTTTGGTGCAGGCGTAATTTGTCAATCTCCTGAGGGGGGCTAATATGAATATGCACTACGGTTCAATTTCCAAGCCTCAAACAATGAGGCCGAGTATGAAGCCCTACTAGCCGGCATCCGGATGTGCAAGGCGGCAGGAGCCACAAAAATTGATGCCTGCTCTGACTCCTAATTGGTCGTTAGCTAATACAATATGGTGTCTATGAGGCCACCCATCCGGTTATGATCAAATACTTATAGGCGGTTAAAGATGAAGCTGGGACACTTGAAGACTTCAATCTAAGTCAAGTACCAAGATCAGCAAACAATTAAACGGATGCTTTGTCAAAACTGGCGTCGTCCGCCTCCTGTGAAACGCCTCGGTCAGTCTTCTTGGAAGTCATGGAAAAAAGAAGTATATCTGATGAAGACCCCATTGGAGTACTTGACCGAAGCTCTACCTGGATGGAAAACATCCAGGCATATCTAAAAGACAGCACCCTCCTAGATTTTCCTTAGGAGGCGGTCGTGCTTAAAAAACGGGCTTCAAGCTTTGAAATGAGACAAGGAGAGCTCTTTAAAACAGGTTTCTTGAAACCTCTTTTGAAGTGTGTGACCCCAGAAAAGGGGCAAGAAGTTCTTGAAGAATTTCATGTCGAATACTGTGCCTCTCATGTAGGCGGCAGATCCTTAGCTGCCAGGGCCAGGCGGCATTACTTTTGGCCTACTCTTGAGGCGGATGTTATGGAGATGGTTAAAAAATACGACTAGTGTCAAAATTTTGGCAAGCTAATCCATCGTCCGGCCACCGACCTAACGGAAATCCATAGCCCTGTACCGTTTTCTAAATGGGGCATGGACATCATGGGCCCATATACGGCTGCTCCAGGCGACAAGCGCTACATCTTAGTTGCTGTGGACTACTTTACCAAGTCGGTAGAGGTGGAGGCAGTAAAAAACATCAAGAAAAAGGACGTCATTTCCTTCATCTTGAAGAATATCTTTACCCGTTTTAGGGTGCCTATGTCTATGGTTTTTGACAATGGTCCTCAGTTTGAGACCCCTCAATTAAAGACTTGGCTGGGAGATCAGGGGATCTCCAATTATTTCGCATCAGTCGGCCGACCCCAAGCAAACGACCAAGTCAAAGCCTTCAACAAGTTAATCTCAAACAGCATAAAAAAGAAAATTGAAAGAGCTGGCGACCTATGGGAGGATGAATTACCACACGTCCTATGAGTCATCAGAACAACAGCAAAAGGAGCAACTGGAGAAACCCCATTTCTCATGATGTATGGGGCAGAAGTTGTCTTGCCTATTGAACACTATGAGTCTACTCTTCGGATTATGCTATATGATGAAGAGGCAAACTGGGAGGCCATGCGCCTGGCATTGGACTCACTCCTAGAGCGCAGGGGCAATGCCGCCTTGCGCCATGAGATCTACCGCCTGAGAATGACTCGGGCGTACAACAAAAGAGTACACAAGCGCCCTTTAAAAGTTTGGGACTTTGTGTTACGGAAAATGGAGGCAATCGGTTGGGCGAATGAGAAAGGGAATCTAACCCCAAATTGCGAAGGCCCCTACCGAATATATGAAGAAGTAAGAGGCGGCACCTACCGCCTAGAAACACTAGACGACAGGAAGCTACCTAGAACCTGAACTTAAAGAAGTATTACTTCTAAAATTTTGTAATTTTTTTGACCTGTTAATGAAATTTTGCCTTCATTTTATACTTGTCTTTATTAAATTTATTTTGAGTACCGACTGCACGAAGTGCAGAAGGATCATGCTCAAAACAATGAAGGATGCCGCCAGCACGATGTGTCGACGGATCATACTTACCCTTTATATTTCCGGCTGCACAATGTGCAGACGGACCAATTTATAACTAATGACGATGCTTAAACATCGCTTGCACAATGTGCAGACGGACAACGTCGAGATTTTATGAGCTACCGCCTGCACAATGTGCAGACGGCCTAGTACGGTTTAAAACTTAAAATTGTTAAGGGATCGTCTGCCCCAACAGCAGACACCAAATATCCTTAAGCTAAGTTAATAAATTAGCAGCTATTTATTCTTTATTCAACTTTTAAGCTAAGTCAATGACTTAGTGGCTATTTATTCGTTAAAAGAGGCCAATAACCGGATGAACACTATTTAAACTACCGTCTACTCCAACATGAGTACGACTGTCTGCTCCAACATGAGTCGGACAACCGGCGACGTCTATTCGGGCGAATTTGTCGAGGAGAAGCATCTCCCATTTGCGTGGCACATTGCTCTACGAATACAACAAGCGGCCCTACCGAATGCGCTAAGGCAGCGCTCGCAGTCGTTTGATTTAATCTGATTTGAAATCTAGAAAGCGTTGAGTTTTCCGACTGTTCTAGCACGGGCGAAAAACGGATACTGCTTCATTTTGGAGGCTAACTTTCCGCCTGCTTTTGCTCTGGGGCAAGGCAGTCGGACAATCCCTTTTTCAATAAACATGCTAATTCAAAAAAGTTATTGCCTTTTCTATATTTCACGAGGTCTTTGGCCGGATGCATTCAAGAAACTGTTTGCTCTACATGGCCGTCTGTCGCTTGGTTTGGGGCAATCATCATAGTGATTGATAGACTTAGAAACCATTCATACTCTATAAAGTATCACAAATTTCTATGTCAATCAATCCACTCAACCGAAACCAACCGACATCCGGCCAGGGGCAAGAACATTCACATACTATACAAGTTAAAATACTTAGCCAAAAATTCTATGCATAAAAATTAAAAGCTTTAAAATTCTTTAAAGCACAAACACCAATACGAATAAAGTCGGTCAAACGACCGGATGCTTCTTAAATAAATAAAACAGCTGTCAAAATAGACAACTAAGAATGTTTGTTGGAAAAGCCAGAAATTGTCAAATCACCTGACCCCTTGGTTGGTAAAATATATGATTACTCGGCACACAGGCCGTAAAATCAAAATACTTGGCCATTCGGCCGCAAAAACATATACTTAAAACCTTAAGTAGTAAGGGAGAGGTTCTCATTGTCGGCAGCCGCCTCCTTGTTTCCACCCGTCGGCTGCTCCTCATTCTCTTCATCCTCCTCTTCCTTCTCCTGCTCATCCTTGGAGGACTCTCTCGAGGAGTCGGATTCCCAAGCAGCGGCCTTGGCCGCCTCCTCCTCAGCCTACTGAAGGAGGTTGGCGTTGAAATCATCGCTGGCTTGATCAAACTTGGTTTTCCAAGTATCATAGTGAACGTCCGGCTGTGCCGCTTGCCATGTCATCTGCGTGATGGCTTCGTTGTCTTCCATCATCTGCTTGACAAGGGCCTCCTTCTCCTCCTCATTACGATCCTTGTACTTGGCTCGGAGCTGCCTCTCCTGGTTGGCCAAGTGCTGCTCCAGGCGGCCCTCCCGCTGCTTCGCCCTCTCGGCATCCTGCTTGGCCTCATCCAAGGGCTCAAGCTTCTCCTTAAGGCTCTTGATTTCAGCCTTAAGCTCGTTGATCCTTGTCCGAGCCGCCTCCAAGTCCCGCTTCACCTGCAGGTTGGCACCCGCCTGGGAATACATCATATCAAGTGTCAATAACTCATTTTGAGAAATTTCAAATTGAGCTCTGTCTAAAGCGGAGGCGGCCCGGGCATTAGCAGCCGTTACCTCTTTTGACTTCTCCAAGATTGGCTTTTTAAGCCCTTGTATGCGCAGCATGGCCTACATTCGGTCAAGGGGGGGGGGAATGGTTAGCATATTGCGGATATAAGTACAACTTTCACTAAAATTTATTAAGTTCTTGTCTCGCAGAGGATCCCTAAGATGTCATCCAAGTTGAGGGTGCCGACCCTGTTTTGGGGGTTTTGTCCCTTGGGAGAGTTACAACACTTAGACTGGATTCAACAAAGGACGCCTTTACCTGCAAAGCAAACGGACCGCCGGATGGTCGGGGGTCCGCCTCCGAAGATTAAGTTAGTAAGCGTTCGGTAATAAAACGTGCGGAAATAAAGTTATCGGCTATGATTCCAAGCTCAGGTAAGGTGTGATAAGTGACGTATTGTCTCGTATTGCGTATATATTCTCTGTCTTGTCATAAATGTAAGAATGTCCCTATTTATAGGGTCCTTTTGAAAAGTTTGCCCCTCCTAGGATCTGGTGACCTAGGAATTAGGTCACGCTGTTTTGCGGCGCCTCGGGATTTGGACCTTTGAAGGCCACCATCCCAGGGGCAATGCCTGAGTGATACGTGTCACTGAGCCCAAAAGGTTTTTGGGCACCTTTTGGGTGACACGTGTCGCCATCTAGATGGTCCATGCTGGATCATCAGTCTGCGCAGGACAGAGGAGTGTCCGCCCTCCACGTGTCATCATTCCATAGGTCTAAATGGCACCTCTTTGGAGGACACGTGGCGCTTTCTGACTGGGCCACCTGGCCGGGTATAAAATACCCAAATCATTTGCCCCTCACAGGGGTAGCGTGCATTGCACGTGACACCTGTGACAGGTGTCAGTATCTGAAGGGTCAGATTCAAAAAGTTACTGTTGGAGGGAAAATTTTTAGGGTTTTACCCCCTATAAATAGTGAGGTTTGACCCCCCCTCCCCCTTAGATTCACACCTTTGCAAATCTTTGGAGAATCTTGGGCTTTTTGACTTAAAGAATCTCAAAATTCCCTAAGCGTTTTCACTTTTCAAGCATCCGCACTCGGCCAACTGTCCGACCGTTCTTCAGTCAACCAAGCGTCTTTCACCCTTCTTCTAAAGGTAATGCCTGTTTTTTTTTCTTTTACTCTTCATTTTTTCTTTGTTTTCGAAAAAATGGTTACCCAATCGCATGCAGCACGGCATAGGATAGTGATCAGCCGGTCACCGGGGACGGCTAAATCTAGAACTAGCAGTGCCGAATGCTTGGCCAAGGACCCTGCTTTGCGAACTTCTACGAATCCGACCGTTTCCGTGTCTGTGCAGGACACTATGGCCAAAACCAAAAGAACAGCAAGACAATGTAGCTCCGATGGAATTTTCTACCATTCGGATGGGTCGACTGTTTATTCAGACGGCTCAATAAGGGTGCCTCGAAGTGAGCTGTCGGAACATCCTGACAGCCCTTCTTATCTTCCTCCAACCCCCACCTATTACCATTCGCCCACATATAGTGGAACTCCCAGTGATGGAATCCTGGAGGAGGCGGATGAACAATATCAACCCGGACCTTCTGGATAGGCGCCGGAAGAGAGTCGGCGGTCCCCTAGCTCTGATGAGAGCTCTAATAACGAGTCGGCCTCGTCATCTTCTTCATAGAACGCCTCCATAACTTCAGAGGAGGCAAGAACGAAAATAGATTCTGCCAGGAAGTCCCTGGCAGTGGATAAGGGGGAGAGTTGGGCCGAGCCGAGCGCTTCCAGGCGCTTGGAGAGAGCCCCCTACTATCATCCTGTTCCGCCCAGCAGGCGGAGCTCCATGGCATCCGGCCTTGCCAATTTTAGGCGCAAGGTCGTTCTAGGCTATGGTTATACTTTGTCGGTCCCTAACGAGGGCGACACCATTACCTGGCCGAGCCTGGCCAGCTATTAGGACAGAGCATTCGGCTGCTATGAAGCAGCCTTCCAAGCTGGCCTCCGCTTCACTCTCCATCCAGCTGTGGAGAGGATCTTGGATGGATACCAACTGGGTATCTGGCAACTTGTACCCAACTCCTGGATTAATATTCTAGGGTACGTTGCCGCCTGTGAGATGCTGCAGGTGGAGGCGAGCTTTGAAGCATTCGCCCACATGCACTATCTGAGCAGGGCGCCTGCTAGGGGCGGTGAGGGCTGGTACACCTTGACCACTTGCAAGGGGTACATGATGGCTGTTGGCAAAGAGAACAAGTGGAAAGGTTGGAGGACTAAGTTTTACATAGTCAAGTCTTCCGACAGCCGCCTGAACCAAAATTATAACAGGTGGAATAAGAATCCACCTCTCCTAGCAGGCAGGAGTGCATTGCCGCCTCTTCCTAGGCGGGCAAAGGAGGAGATCATGGACCAGAGGTAGTTTACCGTGTCCGTGTGGACGAATGATGAGGGGGACAAGGAGGTCACTCCCCAATGCTATCTCCCTTTGTACAAATGGTTTGAAGAGGGAACGTTCTTAGTCGCCTGTGGGCTAAGCTCTGAAATGCCAAGAGGTAGTCGGTCGTTTGTTTTATATGCAATTTCATTTTGCTTTTCAATACTTTGTTTGATGGTGCTAACACTTGTTCATTTTTGCAGACAAGGCAATGGAGAAGCTCTCGGCCACAAGGAAGCCAGTTGTATCTGCTGCTCGATACAGATCGAATGTCCTAAACAGGGCAGAGGCATCCACCCACACCAAAGTGGATGAACAGAAAACTGGCGGCACCCCCAAGGTGGGAAATTGTTATACTTATCATTTCCGACCAATGTTAAATTTGTCCGAATGATTTCTAACTTGTTTTATCTTGTGTTGATGTAGGGTGCCCCTACCAAATCTCCCTCAAAAACATCCGACCCTAAGATCCAAAAGACAAGGGCGGGTGATGTGAGCGCATCCGGCAAGGGCGGCCGGAAGCACATTGCTCACAAGCCCAAGAAAGGCCCAGACGCCTCTTCTCTCGAAGCTGATAGGGAGATCAGCAAACCGGATGTCCAGAGGACATCGAAGGGTGGCTTCAAGCAACCCACCACTGCTGTCGGCTCAGCAGGAGAGAGGAGGAGTTTGGGGAAAGAGGAGGAACCAAAGGACGACGGTAAAAACCATTCGCCTTTCTTGTTCTTCCATTTAGATATACTTGTGTTATTTTTCTAACTCTCTTTCCTTCTCAGTCCCTGTGCAGAGGCCGACTGTAATCCAGATGGCCAAGTTCATGCTGACGGCGGTTGATCCTGACGACAAGGCGTCTGTCAGAGGAGTCGGCACTCTGGACTTGGATGGCATCTTGGGAAACCTCTGCGAGGTATGAGTCTTAACTTAAGCAATTCAATTCTTCTTTTTTTTTTTTTTTTTTTTTTTTGCTCAAGTCTTTATCCGCCTGGTTTTAACCATTCGACTCTTTTTGCATGCCATGCTGCGCATCCAAGGGCTCAGGCAACCTCTCAAGGAGAAGTCCAAAGAGGTAACAGTCGCTAAAGCTCGGGCCGAGTCCGCCTTGGATCGAGCTCAATTTAATATTGCTCAAAATGAGTTTCTAACGCTTGATATGATGTATTCACAGGCGGAAGCTAACATGCAGGTGAAGAAGGACCTGGACTCGGCCCGCCTGCGCATCACTTCCCTTAAGAAAGAAATCTCAAATCTTAAGGAGAAGCTCGAGCCTCTTCAGGATGCCAAGGAAGAGGCCGAGAGAGCCAAGCAGAAGGTGGGCCGCCTGGAGCAGTGCCTCACCAACCAGGAGCATCAACTGAAGACCAAGTTTGAGTCCGTGGCTGAACAAGAGAGAGAGGCTCTTCTCTCTTGTTAAGCAAATGATGAGCGACTATGATGCCATCATGCGGGATACTTGGGCGGCTGTGCAGCCGGACTCGGACTATCAGACTTGGAAATCCAAGTTTGATGAAGCCAACAAAGCATTCGACGCTCGCCTTCTTGAAGAGGCTGAGAATGCAGCTAAGGATGCTGCTGAGGCCGAGGAAAGCTCTAGGTCCGACTCTTCTGGGGAGTCGTCCTCTGGTGGAGAGGAGGAAGATCAGGTGGAGGGACGAGAGGAAAATAATGAAGAGCAGCCGAAGAATAACAGGCCGGCTGCCAATGAAGAGGCTCTCCCCTGATCACTTAAGCTTTTTATCGTTTCTGCGGCCGAATGGTCATGTACTTGCTTTTCCGGCCTGCGTGCCGAGTATTGATGTATCTTTACCGACCAAGGGGTCGGATACTTTGACAATTTCTCTGGCTATGCCAGAAACAATCTTAACCAGTCGTCTGTTGGCGATTGGTCTTTTTAATTTAAATCATTCGACCATTTGGCTGAGTTTATTCATACTGTTGTCCTTTGCATTTTTGAATTTTTCATTGCATGTTTTTGGCTAAGTATTATAACCTGTATACCATGCGAATGGTCTTGCCCCTGGACGGATGTCGAGTGGTTTCGGTTTATTGGATTGATTGACTTAGAAATTATTGATACTTAGAAGAGTATTCATGGTTTCTAAGTCAATCAATCACTATGGTGATTGCCCCAAACCACTCGGCAGACGTCCATCCAGAATTGGCAACTTAAGGTTTCATTCGACCATTGGCTCAAACAAAACTCAAATTTCCAACTTAGCAAATTTTGCTAGGAAAACTTCTGCCAGTTTTGCCCCGTGAGCTAAAAACAGGCGCATCCGGCCATATGCCTCTTTGAGATAAGATAAGTTTATACCTTAGCAAATGTTCTTTAAAAAGAATTGTCCGCCTGTCTTGCCCTAAAAGCAAAGAACAGGCATCATCTGGTCAAAAGCCTCATTAGGTGCTTAAGTAGTTAACTTAACTCGTATATTAACAAGAATGTTCCGCCTGCTTTGCCCCTTGGCAAAAACAGGCGCATCCGGCTTAATGCCTTATTATCCTCTACTTATGAAACAGTGGCCATTTTCGAGCTGTGCTAGAACAGTTAGAAATTTCAGGCCTGTTAAATTTCACTTTCGATTAAAACAAATGACTGCAAATACTGCCTTAGCATTCGGTAGGGCCGCTTGTTATATTTGTAGAGCAATGTGCCACCCAAATGGGAAATGCTTCTCCTCGACGAATTCGCCCGAATGGACGTCGCCGGTTATCTGACTCATGTTGGAGCAGACGGTCATACTCATGTTGGAGCAGACTGTGACCATTCGGTCTCTTTTTGTTTTTTAATATCCGGCCATCGGCCTCATCATTATTTTATCTGGCCTTAGGCCTCTTAAATGGTTGAGTAAATATTTGTTAAGTGTCGATATTAACTTAATGAATTTTGTAGGAACGACCGCTCTAAAGCAATCGGCTCCTTCAGAAGAATTGGGGCGTCTGTTGTTGGGGCAGACGCTTTCCAAACGCATTGGCCGTTTGTATTTTGTACAGGCGGCACTAAGAAACTTAAATAAAAAGACAAGTTGGGAAATGAAGGCATATTCTCATTAACAAAACTTGAGATAACAAAATTGAGGTTTTTACATTCGTACTTAGAAGTAGTACTTTTTCAAGTTGTCTACATTCCAAGTTCTAGGCAGCTGCCTGCCGTCTGGGTCTTCCAAGCGGTAGGTTTCGTCTCTTACTTCCTCATAGATTCGGTAGGGGCCTTCACAATTTGGGGTTAGCTTTCCCTGTTCATTCGCCCTACCGACTGCCTCCATTTTTCGTAACACACCCCACTTTGAGAGGATGCTTGTGTACTTTCTTGTTGTAAGCTCGTGTCATTCCCAGACGGTAGATTTCATGGCGTAAGGCAGAATTGCCCCTACGCTCTGGAAGTGAGTCCAATGCCAGCCGCATGGCCTCCCAATTAGGTTCCTCGTCATATAACATGACTCGAAGAGTCGGCTCATAGTGTTCAATGGGCAGGACAGCTTCTGCACCATACACCATGAGAAACGGGGTTTCTCCAGTTGCCCCTTTAGCAGTCGTTCTGATGGACCAGAGGACGTGTGGTAATTCATCCGCCCAGAGACCACCAGCCCGTTCAATTTTCTTTTTAATCCCGTGTGAGATTAACTTGTTGAAGGCTTCGACCTGGCCGTTTGTTTGAGGTCGGCCGACTAATGCAAAGAAGCTTGAGACCCCTTGGTCTCCCAGCCAAGTCTTGAGTTGAGGCGTCTCAAATTGAGGACCATTGTCAAAAACCATATAGACATGGGCACCCCGAAACGAGTGATTATGTTCCTCCAGATGAAGGAAATGACGTCTTTAGTCTTGATGTTTTTGACTGCCTCCGCCTCTACCCACTTGGTAAAGTAATCCACAGCTACCAGTATATAGCGCTTGCCGCCTGGTGCAGTTGTATATGGCCCCAGAATGTCCATGCCCCATTTGGCAAAAGGTATTGGGCTGTGGATGGCCGTCAGGTCTGTAGCCGGACGATGGATGAGCTTGCCAAATTTTTGGCACTTGTCACATTTTTTTACCATTTCCATTGCATCCGACTCCAGAGTTGGCCAGAAGTAAAGCCGCCTGGCCTTGGCAGCGAGGGATTTTCCGCCTATATGGGAGGCGCAGAAGAGTTCCTTACCCTTCTCAGGGGTAACACACTTCAACAGGGGTTTCAAAAAACCAGCCCTGAAGAGTTCTCCTTGTCGCAACTCGAAGTTAGCCCCTCGTTTTTTCAGAACAGCCGCCTCCTGTGGTGAGTGAGGGAGCGTGCCGTCTGCAAGATAGGCCCGGATGCTGTCCATCCAAGTTGAGCTTCGGTCAAGAATTCCAATGGGGTCTTCCTCAGATATACTTCTTCTTTCCATGACCTCCCAGAAAACTGACCGAGGCGTTTCACAGGAGGCGAATGATGCCAGCTTGGACAGAGCATCCGCCTGATTGTTTGAAGACCTGGGCACTTGAGTTAGATGGAATTCTTCAAGTGTCCCAACTTCACTCTTGACCGCCTGCAAATATTTTATCATGGCCGGATGAGTGGCCTCGTACGTTCCATTAACCTGGAGTACGACCAGTTGAGAATCAGAGCAGGCGGCTATCTTCTTTGCCCCTGCCGCCTTGCAGTACCGAATGCCGGCCAGCAGGGCCTCATACTCGACCTCATTGTTAGAGACCTGGAACTTGAACCGTAGTGCGTATTCGTACTTATCTCCTTCAGGAGACTGACAGATAATCCCTGCACCACAGCCGTTCACAGTGGAGCTCCCATCCACATACACTTTCCAAACCCGGTCTGTATTGTCCGGTACAACCGGCCTTGTCATTTCGACAATAAAGTTAGCGAATGCTTGTCCCTGTATTTCCTTCCTTGGTTCGTAAGTGATTTCTAGTCCTTGCATTTCAATCGCCCATTTGAGCATTCGTCCAGAAGACTCCAAGGTTGTGAGTGGCCGTTTGATCGGTTGGTCAGTATAGACTTCTACCGCATGCGCCAAGAAGTAGGGTTTAAGCTTCTTGATGGCCATGTAAAGGGCAAGGCCGAATTTCTCAACCATGGGGTACCGAAGCTCCGCGTTTCTCATAACATAGCTAATGAAATACACCGGGAGCTGGATGTCGTCTCTTTCAGCTAAGAGAACGGCACTGAGGGCATGATCAGAGACGGCTAAGTACATGAAGAGCTTCTCTTTGGGCAAAGGGCTGACAAGCCTCGGCAAAGAGTGCAGATGAGTTTTCAGCTTTTGAAAGGCCGCCTCTGCATCATCCCCCCATTCAAAGTTTGTCTTCTTTTTTATTGCCTGGAAAAAGTAGAGGCACTTGTCGCCTGACCGACTGAGGAATCTCCCCAAGGCCGCCAGACAACCTGTAAGTTTTTGCACTTCCTTCACAGTACGGGGCGACTGCATGTCGATTACCGCCTGTATTTTCTCAGGGTTGGCCTCTATTCCTCTTTGGTCAATAAAAAATCCGAGAAACTTCCCAGACTCAACACCAAAGACACACTTTTTTGGGTTTAGCATGACCTTGTGCCGCCTGAGTGTGGCGAATGTTTCTCGGAGATCAGCAAGATGATCCGCCTGTTTTTTGGATTTGACTATCATGTCATCAATGTACGCCTCTACATTCCTTCCGATTTGATTAATGAAGATCGTATTAATCATTCGTTGGAAAGTAGCAGGCGCATTCTTCAAACCAAACGGCATCACCGTGTAACAGAACAACCCCTGATCAGTGACGAATGCCGTCTTTTCTTGATCTTTTTTCCACAGGGGGATCTGATGGAAACCTGAATAGGCGTCCATAAAACTCATTAGGGCATGTCCGGCTGTTGAGACGACCAGACTGTCGATCTTAGGCAATGGATAGCTATCCTTTGGACATTCCTTGTTGAGGTCTGTGTAGTCAACACACATCTGCCATGTTCCATTCGGCTTTTTTACTAACACAACGTTAGCTACCCACTCAGGGAAATTGCACGGCCGAATGAACTTGGCATCTAACAGCTTTTTTACTTCGACAGCTGCCGCCTGACTTCTTTCTTCGCCGTGGTTTCTTTTCTTTTGCTGGATGGGCTTCTTTATAGGATCCACGACGAGTTTGTGGACAGCAAGATCCCGGCTGATGCCTGGCATCTCCTCCACTTCAAAGGCAAAGATGTCTTTGAATTCCCTCAACAACTGATGAAGGCTTTCACCCAGCTTTGCAAAGGCCATCGTCCCCACCTTAACAGTTCGCTCTGGACGGCTGTCGTCCAGAGGGATATCAATGTGTTCACCAGCAGGCTGGGGACGGAGATCATCCGACCGTTCCCCGGTCAATGATTGCTATTGTTTTTCTTTTTTGACCACCACCAGCTGATCAGTCTTTCTTTTCTTTTCGGCTGGTGGGGCCGACTGTTCTTTCTCGACATCGTCGAGGTCGATTGTTTGCTTGCCCCGACCGGATGCTA
The DNA here is from genome assembly GCF_948465745.1 of Chenopodium album. NCBI lineage: Eukaryota > Viridiplantae > Streptophyta > Magnoliopsida > Caryophyllales > Amaranthaceae > Chenopodium > Chenopodium album. The sequence continues at coordinate 45,054,637 of NC_137836.1, forward strand.
CGGTCGCGGGCTTGACGTCCGAGAGGTAACATTCTCGAGCCGTCTTTTGGTCCCCATTAAGGGAGCCGACTGTTCCATCATCCTTCTCATACTTGAGTAGCATGAGAGCAGGGATGATGACGACCTTACACTCATTAAGAGTGGGACGGCCAAAGATGAGGTTGTAAGCCGTGAGCTCTTCAACCACTAGGAAACGGATGGTCATGTGTCGATCGTCTCCCCTGCTTCCCAGGCGGACAGGTAGGTCAATTCGTCCGACTGGATGCACAAGTCCTCCCCCAAACCCAACAAGGGTGTGGGTGACCTCCATCATGCTATCCGGTTTGTACTTGAGATTGGATAAGCATTTGAGGCTGATGAGGTCAGAGGAGCTTCCTGTGTCGATCAGAATTCGGCCAACCAACTGGTTGGCGACCTTGCACTCAATGACAACAGGGTCATCATGCGGCCGACGGACTTTGCCTCTGTCCTGCTCGGTGATGACAACTTTAGGGAAGGTGGATGCGCCTGCTGCATCCCCTTCCTCAATAGAGTTGATCATCTTTCTCAGATGGTCCTTGGTACCCCGAATGGTCGGGCCACCACCGGCAAATCCGCCTACTATGGTGTATACCGGATCTTCATCAGTTTCGGCACTCACAGCAGGCTGGGGAGTCTTTTTCTTGGACTACCCCGGATTTGCCTTTGAAGTCACTTTGGACTTCACATAGGACTTCAGCTGTCCTTTGTCGGCCAGACGGTCGAGCTCCCGCTTGAGACTGAAGCAGTCGTTCGTGTCATGGCCAACATCCTCATGGAAATGGCAATGCTTGTTTTTGTTCCGATTTTCAGCGGAACCTTTCATAGGAGTCGGCTTTTCAAGAGTCAGCCGATCCTTAATCTCCAAGAGGATGGAGCAGCAGTCCTTGTGGAATTCGTACCTTAGGACGTACGGTTTCCACTCCTTTTTCTTCTTCTGGGTCGGTTGATCAGAGTTATCAATGGCCCAGACTTTCTTTTTCTTTTTGCTCTCTTCTGACTTAGGAGCCGGCTGAGCAGGCCGACTCTCTTTTTGCCGGTCGGACTTCTTATGGTCCGACTGCTTATTGGAGGAGCAGAGTTCGGTCGCCTGTATATAGGCTTCCGCCTCTCGCAAGGCTCCTTACAGAGTAAAGATTTGTTTGCGGACAAGTTCGTACTTAAAAGTAGACTCGTCCTTCAGACCCTTAAAGAAGTCTGTGAAAGCGACCTCATCAGACAGCCCATGAATATGGATTCGGACCAGATTGAACCGCCTGACGTAGGAACGCAAGCCTTCTCTATCTCCCTGCTGTACATTGCCCAAGTCAAGACTTGTCTTTTTGGCAGGGATGTTCATAGAGAAGTTTAAAGCAAACAAGAACGCAAGCGTCTTGAAGCTATTTATGCAGCCAGCCGGCAGATTGCCAAACCACTGCTGGGCTATGCCCTTCAAGGTGGCTGGAAAGCAACGACACCATGCGGCATCATCCAACCCCTGTAAATACATGAGGTGGGTGTATGCTAGCAGGTGGTCTTCTGGGTTGGAGGTCCCGTCAAAGGCTCCAACCAGAACGTTTTTAACTTTAGCCGGCTATACGGCTTCAGCTATTTCCCTGGAGAAAGCAGAGGGTTGATCTCCAAGGTGTTGCAGCCTAAGCTGCCAGTCCATCGGCTGATAGCCGTATGCCGCCTGTCCTCCATAGAGGGCAGGTTGCATGTAAGGTAAAACTGGCGCCTGGTACAATGGTTGTGCCATGTACTGGGCTGACTGAATCATATGAGGACCAGACTGAACCCGTTGGCTGCTTGCTGGAGTCTCATGTACAATCTGAGAACACCTCATAGAGGTATTCCGAAAGCTATCAGGATAAGTCGACGTTGAAGCCGACTTTGATAGCTGGGTTCTCTTCTCCTCAATATATTGCCGAGCGTCAGAGAACGTCTTCTTGCTACCATGCGGCTGTATATGCCGGATGGGTTTTCTTATGCTCGTTTCTGGGAAACGGAGCCGAGTAAGGTCAAATCGAGGCCGGGCCTTCTCCTTAGGGGCAGGATGAGGAGTTGGCTGACGGTCCTTGACCGACTTCTGTTTGCCAGCTTGGGCTGGTTTCTTGGCCGACTGCTCCTTTTTAGGAGCAGGCGACTTCTTTGAGGCGAGTTGTTTGATTTCACCCCTGAGGCTGCTCAGGAGTGTCATTAGTTCATCCCGAGTGACGGGAGTTGATCCTGCCGCCTGGGAAGGATCAATCGGCCGCCCCGAGGGCTTCTTTGGCAGACCAGCAGTTTTGCTTGGCCCTGCCTGGTCATGGTGACGCTCCCGCCTCTCCTTACTGCGGATGCGTTTAGAGATGAGGGATCCATTTGGATCCACATAGGTTTCGACTTCAGCGTCGTCACCTAAGTCATGATCCGTTTGGACCAATACGTCTTCTTGAGGCCGATCGGCCTCTGGGTTCGGTACAGGTACTTGTGAAGCCATTTCAGAGGTACTCTCCCCACAGACGGCGCCAAATGTTTTGGGGGTTTTTGTCCCTTGGGAGAGTTACAACACTGAGACTGGATTCAACAAAGGACGCCTGTACCTGCAAAGCAAACGGACCGCCGGATGGTCGGGGGTCCGTCTCCGAAGATTAAGTTAGTAAGCGTTCGGTAATAAAACATGCGGAAATAAAGTTATCTGCTCGGATTCCAAGCTCAGGTAAGGTGTGATAAGTGACGTATTGTCTTGTATTGCGTATATATTCTCTGTCTTGTTATAAATGTAATAATTTCCCTATTTATAGGGTCCTTTTGAAAAGTGTGCCCCTCCTAGGATCTGGTGACCTAGGAATTAGGTCACGCCGTTTTGCGGCGCCTCGGGATTTGGGCCTTTGAAGGCCGCCATCCCAGGGGCAATGCCTGAGTGACACGTGTCACTGAGCCCAAAAGGTTTTTGGGCACCTTTTGGGTGACACGTGTCGCCATCTAGATGGTCCATGCTGGATCATCAGTCTACGCAGGACAGAGGAGTGTCCGCCCTCCACGTGTCATCATTCCATAGGTCCAAATGGCACCTCTTTGGAGGACACGTGGCGCTTTCTGATTGGGCCACCTGGCCGGGTATAAAATACCCAAATCAGACACCTCGGACAGACGCCATGTCCTCTAGGTCAAGCGCCCGCAGCATCTCCTTGGCCATTTGAACAACAGTCGGCCTCTGAACAGGAGCTGCGAAGATCAAAATAATATAGGTTAAGAGCGGGCCGAATGGTCTACATCTATGTAAAAATCATAAAGGGGAAGTAGCCTTACCCTCCAGCGGCTCCTTATCCCCCTTGACGGGCTTCTTCCTGTCTCCTGCTAAACCGACAACATAGTTGAGTGGCTTGCCACTCTTCGATACCCTTTGGGCATCCAGCTTGTTGATCTCCTTATCAGCTTTGAGACGGGAGGCGTCACCTCCCTTCATTGGTTTGTGGGCAACATGCTTTCGGTTCTTGCCGGAAGCGCCCGCAACTCTAACCTTAAGTTTCTGCACCTTAGGGTTGGATGGTTTGGAGGGATAAGGCTTAGTGGAACCACCTTGTACCAAATACAGAATAGTCAGAAAACATGCGGGCTGGAATAAAATCTTGTTAAAAAAAGACAAGTGTGATAAACCTTTACCTTTGGGGTACTACCTATTTTTTGTTCTTCGTTTGTCCGTTTGAGAACGTTCAAATAGTACATGGCTGCAGAGGCTGCAGCCAGCTTCTCAGAGGCCGATAGCTTCTCCATAGATTTGTCTGCACAAAGAAACAAGAGTTAGAAATCTGCAAGCAAATATTGAAAAAAGCTAAAGCATTAAAAATTTCAAACGGCCGACTACCTCTCGGCATCTCAGTACTCAGGCCGCAAGCGGCCAAGTACACCCCGTCCGAGAGCCACTCGTAACGAGGAATGTAACTCTGGGGGGTGACTTCTTTCTCCCCCATTTGTTCATTTCGGACAACTGGAACAGACCCTTATCAAAGATCTCCTCTTAGGCTCGCCTAGGGAGAGGCGACCGGGCTTTCCTTCCATCCAGGAGGGAGGATCCTTATTCCACCTGTTATATTTTGTGTTCAGCAGACGGTCGGGGGGGGGGGGGGGGGGGTGGACAATATAAAACTTTGTCCTCCAGTCCTTCCACTTGGACACCTTCCCGATTTCCATCATGTACCCCTTGCCAATGGTCAAGGTGTATCAGCCTTCGTCGCCTGTTTTCGGCGCTCGGCTATGATAATGCATGTGGGCGAACGCCTCAAAGCTGGGATCCACCTCCAGCATTTCATATGCGGCAACGTACCCAATTATATTAATTTAAGAGTTTGGGGCCAGTTGCTAGATACCCAGTTAGTATCCATCCAAGACTCTCTCCACTTCCGGATGGAGAGGGAAGCGCAAACCCGCCTGAATGGTTGCCTCATAGCAACCAAAACTCTCGTCATGGTAGCTGGCCATTCTGGGCCAGGTGACCGTATCTACAAGATCCGGCACAAAGAGAAGGAAACCATGTCCCATAACAAGCTTAGATGTGAACTTGGCCAAGTCTTTCTTCATTATTTTCTGTCTGCCCTCGAGAATATGTTGATAATAGGGAGCACGCTCCCGACGGTGAGTAGCAAGCGGCTCGACCCAGCTCTCACCTTTTTCCACGGACAAGGACTCCCTTGCCTTGCTTATCTTAGCTGTTGCCTCCTCCGAGTCAACGGAGGCACTAATAGAAGATGACGAGGCCGAGTCGTCATCAAAGCTCTCGCTAGAGCTGAAGGATTGTCGGCTGCTGCCAGTAGGGTCCTACCTCAGTCTCTCCTCTGGCGCCTGTCAAGAAGGCCCAGGTGCCGATTGGTTCTCAGCCTCCCACAATATTGTGTTGTTGAGAGTGCCGCTGGAGGTTTGGAAATGGTAATAAGTAGGAGTTGGAGGGGGGTCAGAAGAAGGGCTTGGAGGATGATCTCGAAGCTGATTGACAGGCGCCCTAATGGAGCCGTCTGAATATATGGTGGACCTGTCTTAATGGTAGGAAGAACCATCCGAATTATATTGTTTGGTCGTTCTCTTAGTACCGGCCATAGTGTCCTGCACAGACACAGAAACGGTCGTATTCGGGGAAGTTCGCAAAGAAGGGTCCATGAATAAGCATTTGGCACCGCTAATTCTAGACTCAGCCGTCCCCGGTGACCGGCTGAGCACTACCCTAGTCCATGTCGTGTGCGTTTGGGAAACCATTTTAAAAAACAAAGCAAGAAAAAAGTAAAAAAGATGGTCAAGGAAAAGAGTTTTGATACCAATAATGAGAAATATAATTATGATGATTTTGAATCTCTTAAAGTATTCTCATAGGTCGATCCAGTATGGTTCTAAACCAATACTTGTGCAAATGATTTACGTCCTTATATCACAAGAAACGGTGCTGTAAATCATACTACACACTAATCTATATTGGTCATTAATCGTCCACCATATAAATGACCTTGCTTAGGGATAATTTTCAATTAAAATATTAAGTGTTCACTTAATAGGTGTTTCTTTATCCAAGACATTGTCTTGATACCCTATTTTGAATATTCTTTAAAATCGAATGGACTCATTATTTAATTCTAAACCACAATTAAATAGTTTTGTGGAATATTTAGAAAAAATTTATTCCACTATAAAACTTCACAATGTTTTATCTTATGATAATTGGTTTTCCAAAATGTTTTAAGAGTAGTAGTTTTCATAAAACATTTATTGAAATCACACCCATTGATGAGCGTCATTTATGGCGCTCAAAAGAATAAGATTTAGGTCCTTTTTCTATATTTTCTTTCTTTATTTTCCTCTTATTTTCTTAGTTTTACTTGTTTTTCTATTTTAATAACTCAATTTGGATTTTGATTTGTTTTTTCCGAGTTTTTCATGATTTTACTCCTTAATTCATAGATTTAGTTTTATTTCTTTTATTTCTATTTTATTTATTTCCATTTTATTTATTTTATTTTATTTGTCTCCTTTTTCGGTTGTTCGTGTAGGAGATTGCTTGGGACAAGGACACGATTCAAATTGTCATATTCTGAGTTTCAATGTTCAAGCTTGATGTTTCGAGGTCTTAGATTCAAATTCAATGATGTGTTGCAATGATGTCAAGCCAACAAGTCTCATCACCAAGCAAGCAGCCATTGACAGCCGCGGGCGCGGGCTCAATTGCACCAAAACATCCAAAACAGTAAGGAACTCCCCGTGGTCTGGCCGCGGGCTCACCGCGGGCGCGGACCCAAGCCCGCGGGCGGGGCCGTCGTGCCCTGCTCTAACGTAGCTCCCCTGTTCGCGCTTCCCCTGCTCCTGCATTTTAACATTCACTATTCACCACAAATCAGCCTAAAACCACCCGCAATAACCACCCTCCAATCACCACCAATATCCCGCTACAATCAGCCACCTTCCAGCCGCAACCAGCCACCCTTATTCCGCCAATAATAGATACGCAGCCGCCATAATCGTAGCCCCAACAGACAACCAATTACTCCAATTAACAGCCACCCTTTGCACCAACTCACGCACCTCCAACTGCCACAACTACCAGCCACCAATCGCAACCTCCCTTGCTTTCCCCTGCTCCAGCCGCAGCGAACCCGCAACCACCAGCCACTTATCGCAGCCTCCCCTGCTTTCCCCTGCTTCAGCCGCAGCAAAACCGCAACCACCACGCATCACCAACAGCAGCAGCCGCGCTCACACCTCACTCAACGCGGCCGCGCTCGCAACCTTCGCGGCCGCGCGTTTATGGGTTTGATTTGTGTTGTGCGAAACATGGGATTATTTCCCATCCTTGAAGAGCAAATTTCGACCATCTGACTTCAATTTGGGGGATATGTTTTATTATTCTTTTTTTTTTTATTTTCTATTTCTATTTCCTTTCCTTTTCTTTTATTATTTTATTTTATTTTATTTTCTTTTATTTTATTTTTTCTTTTCTTTTATTTTTTCTTTTATTTTCTTTTAACCTTGTAATTATAAATACCCATTTTTGGGTTAGATTTAAACAAGTAGAATTAGAATTAGAATTGGACCATATTTTCTTAGCTTAGATTAGGAGTTCCTCTCTCTAGATTAGGAGTGTTTTAGAGAGAGAAAGTGAAGGATTTCAATGGTAATTGAGAGATTGAAGATACAAGAGTGACAATTATGTTCAAGATCTTCTCTATTATCAATGAGCATTCTTAACTCTATCTCACCTTATTGCTTTGTTTAATTTAATGTTTGTTTGGATTGATTTTGATGTTTGATGCTTGATTAGTGTAGTTGTTCTTGATATAATGTTGATTCTTGATTTCCTTTAATTGATTGTTGATAGATGATGATATTTGAGTAGTTGTTGGTTAGGAATTGGGTGAAACTTGTATAATTGATTAATTGTGATTAATTTAGGGATTGTGTTGATTAATTGTTGAGATTAATGTAAGTTTGCATGGTGTAATTCGATTAGGCCTTGAAAATTATGCTAGATTGCATTGTAATTGCTAATAACACGAACAATTGACTTAGCACTAGTAGAAAAATACAAATAGGCACCCCCCTAATGGCACCGGTTTAGGCCAAACCGGTGCCAAAAACCGGCCTAAAAATGAGCAAGTTTTTGAACAAAGAGAAATGGCACCGGTTCAGCTCAAACCGGTGCCAAAAATAAAAAAGGGCACCGGTTTGAACCGGTGCCTAACTGAACCGGTTTTTATTTATTAAAAAAAAAAAAACCCGCCCATTTATATACCCCAAACCCTAAATAATGACCCTATTCTCTCTCTCCTCTCCTCCTCTTTCCTTCTTGCTCAGGCCAATTCACCATCGATCTTGCTTCTTCATTTCTATGTATTTCTGAAACTCCTCCTCCTTTCTATCACTTGAAGACGAAAAAGAAATGGAAGATAACAACAAATCGAAGACCAAAAACCGCGGTTTGATGTTGTTTTCGACTTTGATGTTTTTCGATTTCAATTTCAATTTAGATTTTGATTTTGTTTTTCAAGTTGCATGCGGTTTTGGGGTTTTGATTTCGTGATTTTCAGGTTTTTTTTTCGATTTTCAAGTAATTTCGATGTTTTATTTTCGTTTTTCGATTTTTTTTTTTCAATTTCTGGGTTTTGTTTTTCGATTTTTTTTTTCGATTTCTAGGTTTTGTTTTTCAATTTCTGGATTTTTTTTTTCAATTTCTGGGTTTTGTTTTTCGTGATTTTCTGGGTTTTGTTTTGCAATTTCAAATTTGATTGTGTTGTTTTCGATTTTGATTTTGTTTTTCGATTTCAATTTCAATTTCGATTTTGATTTTGTTTTTCAAGTTGCATGCGGTTTTGGGGTTTTATTTTCGTGATTTTAAGATTTTTTCGATTTTCATTATTTTTTCAATCTCTGGGTTTATTTTATTTTTGTTTTCAAGTTTGTTTTAATCAAATTTTTAATCAATTTCGATTTTGATTTTTTTTTTTCAGATTTTGAATTTTTTTTTTTCGATTACAATTTTTTTTGTTTTCTGGGTTTTTGTTCGATTTTAATTTTTTTGTCGATTTCTAATTTTTTTTTTCTGGGTTTATTCGAATGTTGTTATATTTATTTTTTGGGTTTTTTTTTCGAATTTAATTATATTTATTTTCTGGGTTTTTTATATCGAATTTAATTTTTTTTATTTTGTGGGTTTAATTCTTTTTTTAACTGTTCTGGGTTTTTTTTTTTATTTTTTTCGCAGCTTGTTCATTTTAATCAATTTATTGTTGATGTTTTAATTTGCGCAGGTATACATAATCCAAGAATCAAGAATCAAGAATCAAGAATATGGGGATTTTTAGATTGTGATGTTGTAATTTTTTTTTTTTTTTGATTTATATTGTAGTTTTTTTTTATTTATATGTGTATTTTTTTTTTATTTATAAGTAATTTTTTTTTATTTATAAGTAATTTTTTTTTATTGATCTATGCTGTAAAATTTTATTGATTATATGTTAAACAGAATCGTTTATATTGATTGTGATGTTTGATTTATATTTTGTGTTTCTATTTAATTTAGTGTATTTAATTTTAAAGCAAAAAAAAACAAAAAAAAAAATAAATAAATAATTGATTTTTGGGGGTTTTTTGGCACCGGTTAACCGGTGCCAAAAACTTTGAAAAAAAATTTAGTGGGCCTTTTTGGCACCGGTTAACCGGTGCCTATTCCACCCTATGGCACCGGTTTTGAACCGGTGCCAAAAACTTGGTTTTTGGCACCCCTCACATAGGCAGCGGTTCAAACCGGTGCCTTAGACCGGGTTTGAACCACTGCCAAATGCATTTTTTCACCTAGTGTAGGGATTGCAATTATCGATTGGTTTTGATTGTGATTCTCTTGATTTGTTATTCATAGTGAACCCTAGCTTAACAATTAGGAGATAGCTCTTTGATTCCAATTGATTGCTCTTATCATTAGTCCTCATAACCTTTGATTGGCATGCTCTTCCAAGTTGTTACAATTGACATGATTACTTATTGATCCCCGTTCCTAGCGTTTTATTTCTTTGGTTACTTGTTTTGTTAGTTGTTAGTATTCTCTCTTACCTTCGTCTTCGACCTAGCTTAGGCGCATAATTGAAAGTGCTTGAACATTACCGTTCCTTTGGGTTCGACGCTTGACTTGCCTCTATGCTCGTATTAGGGTTTGTTAAGTGTTTATAAATTTAGTTTGACCGAGGGAAGATTAGATAACGACCTAGTTTTCCTCTCGTCACCCATATCTAATATGCTTGATTTCTTTTTACGCAATTTGTGAATGTTGTCGTTCACTTATTGCATAGGTTTAGTTATAATTACTTTGCAAATCTTAGCATCTTCATTATCGCCCATTTCCATAATAAGATGATAAAATTTTGAGAGTGTTAATGAATTAAATGTGATTTATTATTTATTGTCCAAGCAATGGCTCCCACTCATTTTCATGATTTGCGACCTTCTGCTTGACAATCATCAACGTTCAACAACGAACTTTCCATTTAACATCTTCTTTACTATTGCCTTTTAAGGCAACAATATTCTCAACATATATTTTAGTAGACTTCCTAATGATGCTTTGCTTGGGTTTCACTCCAAACGGCTCACAATGATTTGGGATACCCTAATCACTTGTGATCATGGAAATTTTCCTTAAATTCCTGACATTACACATGGATGCACGTCCATGTTACCATTCTCAAGCCACGACTTATTGTTAGCTCGTGCTTATAAACGGCTTCCTAGTTAAGGATCTAATCCTTGTTAAGGTTTGTGCTTGCAACATCAATTCTCAAATTGTATTTCTTTCCATAAGTCAAGAACTCATCCTTTTAGTTATCCAAGTACTTTGGATGTTCTTGGCCACAATCTTACGATCTATTACATAGATTCAGGTTGATTGGTACTACATACATACTTCATATGCTCTAAGAAAGTAAGCCGTGTGACGATACCGTATCATAGATTTACATGATGGATTTAATTGTAGAATGATTCTAAATCTTTATCCCATTAATTTGACATTTTATTAGCTCATTCAGTTTCACCGAGTCTTTGCAAAATTGTTCGCTATGTGATATGGTTGATAGTCTCTTACTAGAGTCTTTCGTGTTTGACTTAGTATTTAGCCTAGCTTGTACTTAGTTCAAACATTTACTTAGTTTTATACATATGGGTCGAAAGCCTTTCAAATTCCTTCATGTTTAATATGGTAAATTCCTTTACTCGTGTAAACATTTAATTAAGTCTATACCATAGAACTTAATTCCCAATATGTATACTGAGTATCGCCTTTAACTTGGTCCATTGTCAAAATACTTTCAAATCTAAACATTTAGAATTTGATAGTTGTTTCACAATAGAGTTCGTAAACTTCTCGTTGGACCTTGACTTTTGCTCCCACTAAACTTTTTATTCATCAGAATTTCTATGTTTCTCCATAAGCCAATCCTCTTATTAACTTTATGAGAAAAGACGTTCCAATCAATTCCTATATGCAATGCTTCCTTTAATCCCATGACAGATTCCTTGAGCTTGCTTTCAAATCTAGCATTATTTAGATTTCCAAAACCCTTAGACTATTCCATAGTCACTTCCAAAATCCTATTTTGGGAAGGCGATTTTGGTATCTATTTTGCCATATTTCATATGTGCAATTTTGCTAGATCAATCACGAAAAGACTTAAGCATTCCGATTGGTGAATAGGTTTTTGTTATTAAAATCAACTCCGTGAATTTAATTGTATCCTTTACATCCAATCTAGCTATGTATGGATATACATTTCAACATTTATTAGTTTTCTCTTTGAAAACTTATTTGTAATCGATGGGTCTTTCACCCTTAATGCAAATTAATCAAGTTTCAAACCTTATTTTCAAACATGGGTCTGTTTCGGATTTTCATGGCCTCTAACCATTATTCGAAATTTGGATTTGTCGTAGCTATCTTACAAGGCATTATTCCTTTACTATCTAATAGTAAATAGTATGCTTGTAAGTCTTAGGTTTATTTCTAACTTAATAGAAAATTTATAGGATTCAACCCAAACCTTTAGTGAATTCTATACCGCCTATACAGGGAAATTGCATCAACCACTGAGTTTCAACCCAATCCTTTTGAGTATTCTTGATCAAGCATTCTCACGAAGTCCTTTTAAGGTCTTCCGACATTCTCAGTTTTAGTTTGTTGCTAAGCTTGATTGTCATCGAGTTCATTTTCCTCCCACTTGTCGTTTTGGAAATGTATTATTTTCCAGAAAGACACCACTTAGAGCATCAAACACTATGTTCTCAATTAGTTTGTGGAGGTAATGCCCGTGGTCTAAGTTGAATGCTTACAAAGAGACATGTATATTGTCTTTGGGTAAAAGTTTGTTGTAAAACACACAGTTAGCTCCCACTTGAGCTATCTTAGCCTTTAATGAGCCATTAAGATCCCACTCAACCACCTAGATCTTGATAAGCCGGTGAGCTCCCATTGAGTCACTTAGCTCCCACTAAGCCAGTGAACTCCCACTGTTGCTAAGAGTTTTAGACATATACTTGAAAAGACATTTAGAAGATAATTCTATCCATAACTGAATATGGCGTCCTTTCTTAGCTTTGACATTTTGTTTAGTGTAACATTAGTCCTTCGTGCAAATCTTAAGAACTTTATAGGAAGGGATGTGATCCATCATTGTTCGAGTCATTTTTAAATGGCATCGAGGTCTCACACTCTGTTTTTTGTGGAGTTATTTATGAAAATATCAATTTCATAACTTTGTGATGGTCACGCTTGGCTCAAGCAAACATCGCTCGATCTAATCTAGACGTTTTGATATCTTGCCAAGTCGATTTTGTACTTTAGTGAACTCTTGAGCTACTCATGTCAAGTTTGTTCACATTTGATGAATATAGCCATATCCTTTCAAATTCTTTGTGAAACGTTGATGTAATGGAATCCTCTTTAGCCGTCGGAGCCAATTGTCTATACCAAGAACAATATCTCTTTGCTTTGTCGGTTTCAACAAGTAAGACTTGCTTGTCTTAGAATGATTTTGAATCGAGCAACTATCAAGAGCTTATCTAATAGAGCCTTGAGTGCGTTCTTGTCGATGTGACATTGTTAAAGATGTTCGGAACGCAAAACATGCCAATGAATTGAACTTAGTGAGTTTACCATGTTAGCAAAATGTTTGTTTGTAATCAAGCATTCTTGACTCAACGTTAGGATAACCATGCCATTCAAATAAATTCGCAACTATTGCTCCTTTACGTTGAATGTGAGTCTTTCTGTATGTGAACAGATCATTTGCTGATTATGGAACATAATAATAACCATTATTTGTTCCACGCTTTTTGCTTAAAAGGTCTTTAAACAAAGCATACGACCTTACAACTTATGTACCTCTTGTTGCTTCATTCTAAGCTTGTAAGTTCGATAACTTAGCTTAACTTCAATAGTTTTGAGGTCACTTTCAGAGTGGAACACTCAAGCAGTATTCGATACTTGTGAGGATAACTAGTTGCTAAGTTACCTACAATAACATGAGCTCATGTGTTGAAATGAAATCTTATTCCTTTTCTTAGTTCCTAGTTTCCTATATTTCTTATCATACAATATCTCATCACCTTACTTTAAGAACCATTTCTTTAAGTACCTTGACTTTTATACTTTGTTAGGCATAATTAGGCATCTAATGCGCCGTAAAACAAAGTTTCATCTGTTACTTTAATTCACGCTTGAATTACTACATCGATGAGTCCTACTCATTTATGCATGAAGTGAAAAGATATGTTGGTTGTCAAATATTGACAATTTGAGTTTGGAACTCAATACTTCATGTTTTATCAAAACTACCTAGTATTTTGAATACATGATGTCCAACCGTCCTTTCAAACTTTGTTATAAAAGTCATTTATGAGAATTGTATTTTAGAAATGCTTTTCCTTTCTATAATAAATACCCTCAAAGATTTCCTTTACCAATCATGGAAACAATATTATTTGATTTAGAATACTATAAATATAAGTGCAAAGTATACCAATTTATTAAGAACATAATAAGTTTGAAATTTAAGAGCGTACATGCAAACTTCAATCTTATTAAATGTCTTATCCACGCAATAATTTTGTCCCTATTTGGCGAGAATAAGTCGATTTCTAAATCCAAATAAACAAAGAGTGGTTAAGCATATTTTGGCTCGTCTTAACACTCAATCTTCTAAAGTAAGCAACTCTTTGTTAATGGCTCCAAGCCACTCTTGGTTAGATAATCGTCGCATCTAATGCTATCATGACGATTTATCTCTTTTGCCTCAACATGTATGGACTCCATCACTCATATCGTTGAGTACAACCAAAACCAACATGCACATCCGGTGTGCCTTGCGATCCTTGGAGTAGTGATGGTACCTCACTTTGGCGTAGCCCACAATCATACTCATTCGGTGTGCAAGTGTTGTTTTGGAAAGGCAAGTTTTACTCAATATTATTAGGGACCTAGGTTTTCTATGTTGGTTGATTTAAGTGAACTTAACTAATCATCGCAACATAAAGAAAACCTAAACATGCATATAACATATCATTCATTTATAAGCACTAGCATAAATATAAAGAGTAAGTATAAGATGCATATTGGTACCTAGCAATTAAAATTAAGCAATTAAAATCACCATTTTAACATATTCAAATCAATTAAAATGAATATTTCAGTTATGTTATTGAATTCAAATTTAAATTCCTCCTTTAATTGAATTAAAAATTGTGAACATCAAAGATTTAGGATCAACATGTGTAAATGCAAGAGGCTGACTGATACCATTGTAGGGTTTTAGGTACTTTAATGCGGAATCTCATGGATCGTATTCGTTCGCAACTAAATAGGATCTACAAGCATAACACATAATGAATCACATAATACATACCTTTGACCCGTGATTTTCACAAGCGATTGACTAACAACCAGGAAGATAATAGAGCCCTAAGCATTGCTCCTCTACTTAGTCCACGGGATAGGATTGAACCTCCACTACTGTTAGGTAATTGGGCATGAACACTTCGAACCACATTTTACGGCGAGGGGAGAAGAAAAGCGACCATGAACACCACCACCATGCGCCACCTTACACTAGGGGTCGTACAGTTGTACAGATGTGAGGAAGGGAGTAAGGAGAGAGATTGTGTGAGGCTAGGGTTTGGTTGCTTACTAGTCAATTCTCTATTGACTGGTTAAGTGTGTTGTATCAAACCCTAGTAAAGGCCTCTATTTATACATCATATGTATAATTAGAGTCCAAACCAAGCCCACAATACTCTCCCTTTACAACCTATATGGCCGGCCACTCCATGAGGCCCAATAATGGGCTTCTTTCTTTTGTTCAATCCATCACCCTTTTATGTGACCTAATAGAATCGATTCTATTGGGCTTTGGAATATTTAACTAGCCCAAAGAATGAACTTAGTTATCATCATAATTCGATAAATTATATATCTAGTAATTGCACTTGACGAAGACATAAATCCTTCAGCTGCACCCTATAAAGGGCTGTCAACGTATCCTTTCCTAAGGAATCAAGCCAAATGTAGCTCTCTTGAGTATGTTAGTCAAGTTATCATGGGTAGAATTTGTTAAGCTTCTCAAGATTTGTCATATTTGAGAATTCGTTACCATCCATATCCATTAGTTTTGCAACACCTCCTGATAGAATTTTTTTGACAATGTATGGTCAAGACAAATTAGGCCTAAATTTGCCTCTTGGGTCTCCCACTTTAATGCTTCTTGTCTTGACCTTTTTGTTAAAGTGTCTAGTGTAGGGAATATTTCAAGCGTTAAACCCCTAGCTTGAACCCCACTGTGATCATACACTTAAGTACGGTGGCGTCCAAAAGGGAAGAAGATAGAGCAAAAGTGTCGCCAACAAGTTTTAGGAACTTGTAAACCGTTCACAGGGTGAAGGTTACACCCCTTAACGATCCAAGAGATCGTCAACTCCATAAGGTCTAGAACCAAATAAGGGTTCGGGGATGAAGGTACAAATCCAACCTAAAAGAGATTGAACCTGCCCAAATAATAGGCCTCTACTTTATTCTGATCGTATTCATGTGCGCTTTCTGACTAACATGCAATCAATAGGATTAACCCTAAACCTGTTTATCTATGTTGGTTGAATATTAATGCACAAACAAACTATTATTGGCGATCACTTGAATTATAATCATATTAAACCTAACAAAATTATTAATATCTTATTAAGCGTGATTACAAGTACCAATTCCCTATAAACATGCAATAAAAGGTGTTATCAAGCAATAACAATAAATATCAAGCAACATAATAATAATAATAATAATAATAATAATAATAATAATAATAATAATAATAATAATAATAATAATAATAATAATAATAATAATAATAATCAATAATCATAAATCATAAAAATAATCATCATAACAATTATAACAATTATAATCATAAATCATAAAAATAATCATTATAATAACAATAATAATATTCATAATCATGTTCATGTTAATATCAAAGCATAATAAAAATAGCAAGATCCTAGGCATGATACTAACAAGATTAATAACAAACCCTAGCATGTCAGTAAGCAATAAAAATCAAATCTTTAACCCTAACATGATACTAACAATCATAAATATTAGGAAGAACATAGGAAGCATCGTAACAATCATCTTTAGTATTAAAATTACCCTAAACATGATACTAGGAATATCATAATAACAATATAAACATGATTTCTACATCATAACATCAATAAAAACAATTAAAGTACTTACTTTGATGCCTCGTACCTCTTTCTAATAACAAAATACACACGTTAGTAACTTCAAGGAAAATAATAATAAAAACAATTAAATTAAATAATTGAAAGAGAGATTTGGGACCAAACCCTCAGAAATTAAACCTTTCACGTCTAGGGTAAAGGCAACTTCGAATATGGCTAAGTGTTTCTAGATCTTGTGAATGCGGAATTTTGTATTTAAAAGACTAGGTTTGAGAAAGAAAGAGAAATATGAATTAAAGAGAATGAAGAGAATTGAAAACTGATTGTTGATGAGAATTGGTGAATGAAAACGAAGTTTATACGACGTTATTTATAGAGAAAATCAGCCAAAAGGATAAAATAAAGAAACAGAGTCTGGCGCACGCAAAACGAGATTGGCGCCAGCCATTGGCCATTGGCGCCAGGCGCCAACATCAGCGCCAAGCGCCAATGCTGGCGCCAAGCGCCAATCTTGTTTTTGACGCGTTTTCTAAAATCTGATAAATTTTGCCGTACAGGAGGAGAAAATCATATCTTTTCCTCAAAAATGCTCTTTGATTTTAATTAAAACTCTGAAAAGTCAACAAAAGTCAATTTATCAATGCTAATTGAATTAGGAATGAAAAGAGCCTTCTAGAAGTATCTAGAAGACTAAAACCATTCCTAATTTCATTAGGAATGATAAATCATATTAGGCCCTCCTCTAGATCATTGGGCCGTTCATAAGGCTCAAACCGGGCCCAATTTAGTAAATTGGCCATAACTTCCTCAATATTCATTGGAATTGGGCTTATAATATATCGTTGGAAAGCTCTTGTGAAGCCCCATCCAACTACACTACTATTGGACCCATATCATGGACCAACCAAACTGGATTGGATGTTTTCTTAAAATAAGTTTTAAAAAACAGAGAGAAGAGAAAAGAAATTAAAACTATCCGCAACACTAGACTTTCCACAATTTCACTACATTCGATTAAGATTTGACGTGAAAGGTACTCATCACCGAGTTTGGTTTTGGGGAGATACAAATGGGTGTCTACAGAAGCCCCCACTTTGACTGAGTTTGGAGAAACGCAAGTCTCGAAAACAAATGTCAAAGTGTCGATAGGGACGGAGAATGATTCAGAACGTTCTGCGATCCTAAATCACTCTTATAACGCCGATACCTGCAAACTAGCATTAGTTAAACAGATAAAAGAGTTAAGAAACGCGTATCTTGCACCGTCGAGCACACGTCTCTGAAAGTAACCGATTGTTGCCGCTTTACTGTTGTTTTGATGACCTCCTACAAGCTAGAGAATGCCATCCCGCTTGAAAACCGCCACGTCTGTAACTGCTTCCAATATAGAAGACTGCTTCGCATGAAATGATCCGCTTCCGCTTTGATAATATTCCACATCCAAGGGAATACTATCGAAGATTGCTTCTCTTGAAACAATCCTCAGTTGTTTGTGATAACTCTCCATAATCCAGGGAACGCCACCTTGCTATTTTGATGTTCACTTGTCTCTGAACAAAGAGCTTCTTTTTGATATGTTCACGCGTCTCTGAACAAAGAGCTTCTTTTTTACATGACTCTAATTTTTTTCGCTGTGATAGTCTTCGAAAAGATCACTGCTTTTTAATCTTTAATGCTGCTATGCCAGTACGTCGGCGCTTTGCTGCTTGTGAACCAGTATGTCAACAATCCTATTTTATTTGGGAATAGTTGCCAACACAACTCTTGTACGATCTCGGAAAATTTGCCAAAATCCAATCTTTGGAAAAGTTGCCAATGCTTCATAACAATCTTTCATAAGAACTTTGCTACGATCGACAATCCACATCTTGGAATATAACTCTTGAAAGAAATCCACCTTGGAAATTTGCCAACGCTATGCGACAATCCTTTTGGGAGAATATTGCCACTATTGACAATCCGCGTCTTGAAAGAGTCGACCGACAATCCACTTCGGGAAAATTTGCCAATTACTGAAATGAATGACAATCCACGTTGAGGAACCTTTGCCGAAATTTATGATGAATAGAAACCTACAACAATCCTTTGGGAAATTTTTCCATAGGGAAATGAGTGTATGACAATCCAATCTCGGAAAACTTGCCAAAGATCCATGAATGTATGACAATCCGAGCTTGGAAAAACTTGCCAAATAGAGAAGGAGCACGCCAATCCACGCTTGGAAACTTTGCCAAAGATGACAATCCAATCTTGGAAAAATTGTCGTTGAAGAAGGTGCACGACAATCCATTTTTGGAAATATTGTCAGTTGGGGATGACAATCCAATTTTTGGAAAAATTGTCGTTTTAAGAAGAACGCGCGACAATCCATATTTGGAAATATTGTCGTTTAAGTGCTTGCTTTTAAACCGATTGTAATGAGCCAGTGTTTTAGGCGCTTAAGCTAAGTGAGACGATCTTTCGTCAGGTCGATCACTTAGATTGTAATCAAACCGATTACTTAATCATGTCAAATTTCTTATAGGGGCTAACTGGCGTACCAAGGAACCCGAAATTGTTGTATGAGGTCGAACCATTCTGAGACGCTTCGAGCTCTGTCGCTGTTGAAAAGATCTAGCGCCAGGCGCTGGAGTAGGGTCTTCCCTGTTCTGCTGCACCTGTATTTATTTTCGACTATAGAACTTTGCCAATCTCTTAAATTATCTTAGGGTTGACCTAAAGTTTAATGTTGCTTGACTCATCGACTTGACACGACTCAAGGTATAAACTTGGCTTGATATGATTGACTGACTCGAGGTTGACTCGACTCAAAGTGAAATAATACGTGTGTTAGACTCAAATCAAAGTGATATGACATGACATTACTCAATGTGTACATGACTCGTGTGTGCATTGTAATATGATCGTGTGACTCAAAAATGCAAAAAAACAAAAATTTTCCGTCATTTTTGTGGAGGGTACCGACTTTCTCCCGAAAAAAGAAAGACGCGAAAAAGAATCGAAATAAGCTTTCGAATGCATGTTGAACGAGCTTAGTCAAATTTTGTTTGATACTATCTCTCAAGGTGCAAGGATTAATCCATCCTAGGCTATCTCAATGGTTGACTCCATGATGAAAGTATTTGGGTAACTTAGGCACGGAGGCTAAGCACTTCATACTTCAATGTACAATGACAATTATGATTGATTAACGATTTTGATATGATAAGGCATGCTTCAACGTTATGATTTCATGACAAAGGGTTCCTAAGGGAAATACATTTGGTCATGTATGTGTGATGTGTGTGATAGTGACACTTAAAGTTAGGCCACAAGAGCTAAGTGTGTGGAGAGATATTATTTGTTAAAAGAGTCAAATGGTGGTGACTCTTAGGCTAGGTAAGCTAATAATGTAGGGATCAAGCCCCCAAGTCTAGCTCTAAATGAATAGGTATGATCATAGGAGATCCCTTGATATGATCATGGTGTGAGTGTGTGAATGTGAATATGAATGCATGTTTATTACGGCCGCACCTCAATGTGAGGTTGCCTACGTATCCGTTAGGAATCAGGCCAAACGTAGCTCTAGCCGAACCTCGCACAAGTGTGTATACCTCAAAAAGGTCTTTTTTAAGGGTTGTAACGTGGTTAGGCTAAAGGTTTTAAGAAGAAGGGAATAAAGGCTCAAGACCTTAGATAAGCTCCCAAGGTGTGCAACCTTGCTTTTGAATCTTTATATTTATGCTTGAGTTTCTACTCTTTTTTAGCTCTTTTTTATCTTTTGCTTTAGCATCTATTTTATTTTTATAAGTGTGGGCAATCCCGATCATGCGGTCTATCACTCACTTGGCATTCATGTTTCTCAGGCACGGTACCGAGCACTCGATAAGAGACGCAATCTGAGACGTGTTCTTATCAAAGATATTTTCATATCAAAGACATTGGAACACTTGCCCTTTTGTACACTTTTATGATTATTTTTCTTTTGTTTTTATTTTGATCTTTTGATATCACTCAAGCCTTTTTAGAATTGCATAAGTTACACACCATCCCATCCCAAGATTAGGTAGATGTAGGTTGAAAAAAAGAAAGGTCTATCGTTAGACGAGGCTCAAAGTGGTTTATGAAGAAAGGATTGTAAAACTGAAAGGTGAAAGGAGATATGATGTGGCTACAAGGGTGCCTCAAATAATTGGTATACCTTGTGCTTAGTTCGACATGAATTTTTTTTTTAATGCAATGTAATGAAATGATCATATATAAGGAAATAAATGCTCAATTTATTAAAAGAAAAGAAAGAAAATAATCTACAAAATTAATCTAAGGAAAAGGAAAGGTGCCTATGCTAGACTTAATGGGGAAAGGAAAAAGGAAAAAGAAATAGAACAAAGAGGTCACGAAATCTTGTCGTTGAAGCTCGCCTCTTGTTTTGTGTTGTTTGCTCCGACATCATCCAGTCTTCTCGCTAGCTAGAGGCAATGGGATCTTATTTGCCTCTATGAGATCTTGAATGAGGTTTTGAAACCTGTAGCATTCATCAGTAGTATGACCGCGCCCTCGATGGTACTTGCAATAGGAGTTTGGATTCCATCTCGAAGATCGATTTTCTGGTGTTGGATCCTCAGTAAGGCCAATAGGTTTGGTTAATCATCGATCATAGAGACGATCGAAAGCAGCATCGTAGGTCATTCCAATGGGTGTGAACTCTCGCCTGGGTTTCCTTTTAGATCCTTGATTTTCCATGGCTAAGACACCATTATGGTCAAAGGTACTAACATTATTACTAGAGTGGGCGTTTTCGGAAGAAGAAGGATTGTCGTTCTTCTTGAAGGAGTTGTGTCTTCGATAAGTGCAATTACTAGATATATCAAGGATCACTATTATAGAGATAATAAGTTCATTCTCTTGGGGCGTCATCATCTGTTGCTAGACTATGAGAGATGATCTTTGGGCTAGTCAAATGGTCCAAAGCCCGCTAGAATGGATTCTATGAGGTCATACACAAGGGTATTGGGTTAAGCAAGTTAGAGGCCCATTAATGGGCCTCATGAGCAATTAACTAATCATGAAATGGATTGGGCTAGCATAGTTAGATTGGAAATAAGTTTTGGGCTTTTGACATGGGCTCTTATTTAGAGATGAGATTTATAAATAAGATTCATGCCTAGGGTTGCAAGCAAGTAGTCATAATTCACACACAGTGTATTTTGACATCAAGGCAACCAATCCCAAAGACCCTAATTCCTCTCTATAACTCACGACTTTCTCTCTCCTCCCCTCGTCCGTACGGCCGGCCACCTTGGTGGCGCGTGTGGTGGTTCGTGGTGGTTCACAGTGGTTCGTTGCTTGCACTTCTCCATAGAAGGTCAATTGAAGGGTTCATTTGCAACTAACTAGCATTAGTGGAGGTCTTAATCAGTGCCCGTGGACCACGTAGAGGAATCACGCTTGAGGTTCTTTATCTCCCATTGTTCTTGCTCGATCGCACGTGGAATCACACTTCAAAGGTACGATTATATGTTCTTTATGTGTTATGCATTAGATCTTGGGATTAGGTACTGTATGAATATGGTTCATGTTTATTTCCGCTGCATAGTACCTATAAACCCTTACAGTGGTATCAGTTAGCCTATTGCATTTACGCATATTGACTATAATTCTTTGATAGTCCACAATTTTAATTCAATTCGGAGGGAGAATAATTAATTATAGTTCAATATTTATATTAAATGGAGATTTAATTTTTGTGATATGATTAAATATGATTTAATTGCTCAATTGTTCTAGCAAAATCTGAATTTAGCCCTAGTTTTTTCGAAAATTTTTAATTGAAATAAAGCCCTAAATTTTGATTTTGTGCTTAATTTTGATGATTTTCGAATAACTTATGCTTCATAATTTTAATTAGATTGATTTGATACATAAAATATGATTTTTGTATAATTAATATTTTAATTTAACAGTTAGATTAAAATTGAATTAATTTTGTGAAGAACCCTAGATTTGAAATTGAATTGTGAATTTGATTTCAAAATTGAATTAGGCATAAATGTTATGTTTTAATTCAATAGACCTAATTTAATTTAATTTTGCAAAAGTTGTTTAATTAAATTAAACTCTCAAAAAAAAAAAAAAAAAAGGAAAAGTTTTGTTGTTGGGAGGGGGCAGCCATGGCTGGGTGGTCGAACCACCGTCAGGCCAGGTGCTCACGGCGGCTGCCCAGGTGGTCGAAGAGAAGGGAAGGAGGGCGCAGGCTGGAGGACAGGTGGCGGCGGCGAGTCACAGCTACGAGCGACAGCAGGAAGTGCAACAGTTGCACTGCCGCTAGCTGCTGCCGGCGACTTGCTACAGCCAACAGGCGCAGGTGGCTGGGCTCCGTCCTAGCTGCGGCGACGCGCGACAGTCCTCAGATAGCAGCACCAGCTTTCGACTAGAACAGTTCCAACTAGAGTGTTGGTGACGCCATGGCGGGGCTTTACCCCTGGCTATGGTCGTGCGTTGGTTGGGGATTTCCTTGACTGACGCACGCTGCTGCTCTGTTGTTGCGTTGGCTGGGTTCTACCTAGCTGACGTGGCAACATATTTTTTTTTAAAAATACCAAAAAAAAAAATTATTAAATTATTTTGTTTTAAAATATATTTTCAATGATTTTATTTTGGGGATAAAATCAAATTTCAAAAGTTGTTTTTGATAATTATCCTTAATTAAAGTTGTTAATTTTGGATAGAGTTTGTTAGAATATTTTGAGCATATTCCAAAAGGATAAAGATTTATTTAAATAATGTGATTATCCCATAATTAATTTTGGATATAATTGATTTAAAATTTTGTGATTGGCTAGTAATTAGGATAGAATTTCCTAACTTTGTTAGGATAATATTTGAGGATAAATATGATTTATCTTTTAAGATTAAAATAAGATTTGATTCTATCTCATGACTAATTTAGAATATATGATATTTTATTTATGGTCATGAATAATATATGATATTATCTAATTGCATTAATTAATTAAATATGAGATATTTAGGAGCCATGTTTCCTTTACCGTGAACATTCGATGTTGTAGTTTAGGAAAACATGATGAGTGATTTATTATATGGAATTTTATAATATATGATGTTATTTATTGCTATATAATGACAAGTATGGCCCAGTAGATTACTAAATACGATCTGCGCATCGTGATATATTTTTGTAATCTTAGTACGGTCTACGTACCGTTAAAGTATTTTAGTAATTTTATTTCATTTTATTTAAGTAGTAGATAGAATAGAGTAAAATTACAGGTTGCAGTTAATCCAAGAAGCCCATGAAGTGAAGGCCCAAAGGAGCAAGGTGGATGAGATCCATGAAGGTTCAAGTGAGAGTTTTTTGCTTTATTAGTTTCTTAGGAGTAGGGGCCATGCTATGTCTTTTTTATGCATTCAGTTTATTATGCATGTTAGATTTTATTGATGTTTTATGATGATTCGCTAGAGTTCACTATTTAATCACAACATAATAAATCTAGGTCCCAGTAATATTGAGGTTGCTTTTCCAATCAAAAACCTGATGAAACCTTCGATATTTATGATGGGTCATGCCAAAGCAGGGTATCATATTATATCTTAGGGGAGTAGGGGTAAAACAAATTTTACACTTTTGATTGGTTATACTCAACAAGGTTACCTAAAGAGTTTAGAACCTTGAAGCTAAGGGTAATAATTAAACATGTGATGGTTAATTATTCAACCAAGAATTACAAAGAGTTGTAATCAGTAAAGAGTTTACTCACCTTGAAAATGTAATGGTTGATGGTAGGGCCAAAGTCCGGTCAATCATTGCACAAATAAAGGATCTTGGAATCATTTTATTAAATAGGGATCAATTAAAATTGAATAAATGCTTTAAAGTTGCCAATTTAATTCACTTATGGCACTTTAAATTTTTATTAAACATAATTGAATTTTGCGGTTACTTTTAAGTAACATGTCGTTCTAATTTTATTATTATATATAATCTCCTCGATTGAAAATAAAGTTGAGAAACGTTCTCAAAAGGTTAAAAGATAATCCATATAACTATATTCCAACTTTGCTAAGATGGTTCTAAAAGGCAAGTTTTAGAAATCCATGTCACATGTCTAAGGTTGGTTTTATTCAAAATGTTTGAGTAAAATCCCAACACATCTTTATTTTAAAAAGTGTTTCAAGGGATACAATGAGATGGGAGGTAAAAACTCTCTAAAAGACAAGTATAGAAGTCCAATAACATCTCTTATCTTCAATATGATTGAATATAAGAAAGTGATTGGAAATCTCTATGATCAAAAGTTGATCAAATGACATTATTCTTCATCCATTTCATATAGAGTTAAATGGTTGATTAAACTCTAATATGAATAATGATTGAATAGACATAGAAAAATCATGAAAAGTGCTTAAAGAAGTTAAGCAAAGTATCATTTTGAACCTAAGAGAAGTGTTCTAAGTGGCTCAAATGGGAAAGGTTTAGGAATGTAAGAGGATTGCATTAAGAAGTTATAGGCCAAGAAATGCAAACAAGTTGCTACTTCTCAAACCTAGAACTACTTACATGCTAAAAGTTGTTATAAATAACAAATGTTTCAAATTAAATGGACCAATTCCAATTGATTAGAAACTACCTCATATAGTTGGAAGGTAAAAGAATGGAAATGTTCCAATTTAAGAAGTATATTATAGAAATTGATTTAGCACATTGATACTTCTTGGACATATGATGTCTTGTTTAGTTCTTTCATTGAGAATGAGGTTGAACTAAATGAAGAAGTATGGCTAAAGGAGAAATAAATCTACAAGTTTAGAAGCAAATGTTGCTACTTCACAAGTAGAATTTACGAGTCTGGAAGCAAAAGTTGCAACTTTACAAGTAGAACCTATATTTCACCTTACCGTGTTATTGGCTAGAATTAAATAAATGTTATTCATTCTTGTCATTATCAAAACACCATTCAATGTTAATAATGACTAAGCATCGAAGATTCAATAACGTGGAATAAATGTTATTCTATGCTTCACCGAGTCATAATGTGTTTTTGTGATTGCTAAATAGGTTCAAAGTTCTATATGATAGAAATTATTAAACCATTTCTATATATATATAAGTTGTCTCTAAAATGTCAATTAATTCGAATGAAAATGAACATTGCATGCGGAAGATCCAAAGGGATGGAATTTCAATATCATTGGATTATGAATCCATTGATATATGTAATTATCATTCTAATTTGAAATTTTGACAAAATCACCATTTAGAGAAATGATGATGTGAACTCAAGGTCGAATACATATTGATGTAAGAAAACCAAAGGTTCAAAGACTAGAGAGGCACAATAAAACTTCATTTGTGATATGATCACTATTTATGCTTAGTTGAAGCATGAAAGTGAAAATTTTGAAAAAGTTCAAAATGTTCAGTATGAAGTTCAGTATCAACTTGACAAGATAATGATTACATTACAATATGATTGTAATTGTGAAAATTTAATTCAAGACATATACTTGGCAACACATTCAAAATATTGCGATATGATCGTAATAATGAGAATTTAAGTCAAGACCTTGATGAACATCCAAGAGTTGTGAAATCGTTTTACGACAAACTCCGAAAGAAAACCTTGTGAAGTGTTTATGAAAGGAGCTATCAATCTATATGAGAAACATTTTGATAATGGATGTAAATTACCTATCTTCCAACCATTGTTCAAGGGATATACTTTTAAGATAAGCTACAAAACTAAACAAAGAAACATAGGTCAAATCAAAATGTAGCAAAGGTTTAATATGTGATATGGATAAGAAGAGTTCTTATAAAGTCTTTCTACAAAGCAAGGAATAAATGTTTTATTAAATCGTTTAATGCGCGATCAATTCCTACACAGAGCACGGGGTACTACTACACAAATCATACTTAGCACAAAATGTTTGTTGCTCAAGTAGGTGCCCTTATGGAAATTGTTCCAAAAGGTCAAGTGGGAGTAGTATAAATCTTGAAAGAGTTCGAGAAAAGCAACAAACAAACATGGTTCAAACCATGGTTGCCTATGCTAAAAGTGCCTCCTCAAAAAGGCAAGTGGGAGTATAAGAATCTCGAAAAGTTCGAGAGCCTTGAAAGAGTTCAAGAAAAGTGATTTTGTAAATCTTGAAGAAATTTGAGAAGTAATCGAATCAAAGCAACAATATGAGCATGATTCACCTCATGTTACAAATGACAACGCGTGGTCTCATTAAGTGTAATGGGAATAATAACCATGTGTCGAAGGTAGTACATTCCAAGTGCACATCCTCAATTGTCGTTTCTCATTGAAAGCTAAACAAAGTTGTTGTATGAGTTTCAATTGTTGCATCAAACCCACAACAATGACTAGTATATGTAAAACTTAGTCAAAGAAATATGATTTCATATTGATTAAGAGTTATAAAACATTCGTTTTGGAACATGATGATTATGCAAAGTAACAAAGATGATTTGACAGGTTATGACTCCAAGAGGTTTAAAAACCAGGAAATCTGAAATAGATTCTAAGTATGTAAGCAAGTGTATAACACTTGAAGCAAAGCAGACAAGAAAGAAAAATGTTTTCTAACTAAAGAAAAGACTTGTTAAAGGATTCAACAAATTCATAGTATGACTATGACTACGATGAAACCTTTACTTTAGTCATGTTTTAAAGATCTATTAAAGATATTTTAATGATTTCTACCTTATGAAATTTGGTAGATGGATTTCAAAACGCTTTCTTGAAATTGTTCATGAAAGAAGATTTGTATATGATATAATCAAAAGTTTGGAGATCCAATAATCCTAGGGATGCATAGAAGATCCTCAATGGATTGAGGTTAGCATCATGGAGTTAGTGTTCTTAATTTTGTGAGTTAATCAAATTGTTTGATGTTCTCGTAAAATGAAGAAAAGGTCTCGCGTGTACAAGATGTTTAGTGGAAGCTATGAATTCTTCTTGGTCTAGTATGAAGAGTCAAGTGGTGGGTAGTGCATTTTGTATGAAAAACCTTGAAGAGGATGATGAGTACATTTGGGATTCAAGATTTATAGTGATAGGTCTCGAAGGATGTTTGAGTTTGGTTAAGAAGCTTATATTGATAAGATTCTTATAAGGTTCAACATTATATTGAAAGGAGTTTCAATCCCATGTAACATGACACGTTGCTTAATGATTTCAATACTTTGAGAAAGGTTGATGAAATTAAGGTCTTGAGTGATGATCCTTATGCAGTTTTAAAAGGATGCATCATGCATGTCATGGACTATACTCGTCTATTTGATTCACATGTTTTTAAGAACAAGTGATGATAGATTTCAGTCGAAATCCAATGTAACGTTGGAATACAAATTAGAAATTTCTAAGTTCCTTGTGAAAGGACGAAGTAAAATTCTTAGTGTATGGAGATGAAAATAATTATAAGATTTAGAAATTGCAAAATTCATGTTTATGATAATGTCTCATGAACTCTACTTAGTAAACCCCTTCCATTTCCAAAGCATAGGAAACATGCTAATGAAACTGGATTGAGGCAAATAATGTAATTAGAAGTTGTATTTGTTTTTGGAGAAAAACAAGTTACATATGTAATACATTCATTTGCAGAATTATGTTTATCAATTGAAACAAAGTTTCAATCTTATTTAATCGTGGTTTCAAGATTAAATAAAATGTCCAAAAAAATTATGAGTTGATGGGCTCATCAGGTTGATGAGCCGGTGAATGGAACCCCACAGGTGAACTAAATTCATATATTATTTAAGTTCCTAGTTCGAAATCATTAAAGTGGACATAAATGATTTCAATTAATGGACTAGCATGTAAGATTGATTGGATAGCGTAGTTTCATGGGCTATAGGAGCGTAGTGAAGCTCGGTCAATCACATGGATACGCATGAATGATGCATGATCGAACTATAGGCCTACTTTGAAGTTCAAGTATAGAGCTTCCGGATATATTAGTGGATTCCTTTAACATGAGTGGAACATTGATTTCATTCAATGGATGTTATGGCTGTGGTACACTCAAACGTTTGCCCGTAACTGGAGATCATAAAGGGTGTTTCCCGGTTATTTCAGAAGTTGAGTGGGAGCTTTGGTTGCCACAAGATTGGATAGAGTCTACCTATTTAATTAGGAATGTGTCTTGGCCCCTTGAAGAGGGAGAATTCAGAAAATGCATGGCCGTGCTCAAATGGATTACATAGTAACCATTTGTTTTGTAATTCTCACTCAGTTTTCAAGAAAAGATTTGTAGACTAATGTGATCACGACATGAGATGCAATCATATTATCAAATCGACACACATTGACTTAAGGAATTTGAATATTGCGCACTTGTCTCAGACAAGTGGGAGATTGAAGGAGTTGTGTCTTCGATAAGTGCAATTACTAGATATATCAAGGATCACTATTATGGAGATAATAAGTTCGTTCTCTTGGAGCGTCATCATCTATTGCTAGACTATCAGAGATGATCTTTGGGGTGGTCAAATGGTCCAAAGCCTGCTAGAATGGATCCTATGAGGTCACACACAAGGGTATTAGGTTAAGCAAGTTAGAGGCCCATTAATGGGCCTCATGAGCAATTAACTAATCATGAAATGGATTGGGCTAGCATAGTTAGATTGGAAATAAGTTTTGGGCTTTTGACATGGGCTCTTATTTAGAGATGAGATCTATAAATAAGATCCATGCCTAGGGTTGCAAGCAAGTAGTCATAATTCACACACAATGTATTTTGACATCAAGGCAACCAATCCCAAAGACCCTAATTCCTCTCTATAACTCACGGCTTTCTCTCTCCTCCCCTCGTCCGTACGGCCGGCCACCTTGGTGGCGCGTGTGGTGGTTCGTGGTGGTTCACAGTGGTTTGTTGCTTGCACTTCTCCATAGAAGGTCAATTGAAGGGTTCAATTGCAACTAACTAGCATTAGTGGAGGTCTTAATCTGTGCCCGTGGACCAAGTAGAGGAATCACGCTTGAGGTTCTTTATCTCCCATTGTTCTTACTCGATCGCACGTGGAATCACGCTTCAAAGGTACGATTATATGTTCTTTATGTGTTATGCATTAGATCTTGGGATTAGGTATTGTATGAATATGGTTCATGTTTATTTCCGCTGCATAGTACCTATAAACCCCTACACTTCTTTCCTTTCCAGCCACCGTGGTTACTATTGTTAGTAGCTTTTTGCTTTGCGAGGTCGTCTTCGATCTCGATACCTATGTCATAGACGGCTCTCAAAGTATTCAAGTTGTGTTGATATTTTTAGTGCTTTGAATACTTTTCTTGGAGATTCTTGATAAACATCCTCACAGACTTCTTTTCGGTGGGGACCTCGATCATCTTGGCGGAAGTTTCTCTCCATTTATTAAAGAAAGAAGTAAAGCCTTCATTCTCTTTTTGTCTTAGCATCTCAAGTTGTCTATGATCGGTTTCAATTTGAATATTGCACTTGTATCTATCAACGAAAGCGTTAACTATCGATTCCCAGGTAGAGGTTTTCTCCTTGTCAAGAGAGAAGAACCATTGTTGGCAAACGGTTTCAAGAGATAGAGAGAACAGAGAGGGGAAAACCTTCTTATCGATACTCTTAATGTTCATTATAGTTTCAAAAGCTCTTAGATGAAAGTAAGGGTTATTTGTTGCCTTGAATTTAGGGATTTCAGTGGCATTGAACTTATGCGGAAGAAGTTCCTTGTCCAGCGAGACCCCATGCGAACTGATGCCCTGAAATTTATAGTCACTAGATAGCTTGCTTAGACTCTCTTGCATGAGGTTCATTTGTTGTTGCTTCATAGGGTCATCAATCTTGAGTGTGAGTAGCTTTAGTGTCTCAGTCACGGTAACCAATTGGTTCCTAAGCTCATTGACTTCCTCTTGAGTTGCCATTATCTTTTTAGCCTTCCTCTTTTGACGAATTGGTTTATCAAAAAGTGAGATTTGAATAAAGAGGTTGTCCTTGATTAATAGCCTTTCTCTCCTTGACCAAGTACTGTGGAAAAGGAATTCGGGGATATTCATTGTTAATTATTTGACTCAAACTTTATTCAACATGCAATGAAGGAGGAAGTGAAGAAAGATGGAATAGAATGTGAATAAGAATGATGGAGGTGGAGGGATATGAAGAATTAGGAGTAGAATGTACCCCCCCCCCAACTCAAATGAGGGAAAAGACTGACTCATGCATGAACCTAAAACGTGGTCATGGTGACATGTGTACTCGAAGTGTGTGCTAAGACTAGTGAGTGTAGGTGATATTTTAAGACTCGTGTCATGACCATGTGCCTAGACTATGTGACCAGACTCAATTAATGACTCGACAAGGCATGATTGACAGCGAAAATCAATCGAATTAATTAGCAAACTGGTTAATTAGACTCTAGGTGATGACTCGACCAATAATCCGAACTGTCGGCCAAACGACAGAACTGGCGTCACATTGTGTAGCTTGGCGCCAGACGACAGAGCTGTCGCCAGGCGCCACACTCCACAGTGTGGCGCTACAGCTCAAATTTTGGCGCCAATGGTGGAGCTTCAATTTGAGACTGTTTTCGGTGTTATTAATCAACTGGGGTATGCCTAAAGTCGTACTAGGTCAATTCTGATTAAAATATTAGACTTTATTGACTCAAATTAATTAATTAATTAGGCAAAGTTCTTTAAGTCATTAATTTATTTAATCTCAACACAAGTCAACAAACGGTTAAGAGAAACATAGAATATATGCACAACAAATAATGCACAAATAATCTAGTAGGCACAATATGATGCAATGAGTTCGCAACCTAACCATGGCTCTAGTTCTCTAAAGTTCGGGATATGGTTTAGTCCATATAGGGTCCATGGTTAATTGTCCTGATGCACCGCGCGGAAGCCTAACCGTGGATGGGACACTGCGAGTTTTAGAAAAACTCGCTTCCATGGTTTGGTGAATTCAACATTCTCGGATGTACCCTTTGTTGCACGGAGCGTTCAATCGGATAGATGGAGCATGAATTCTCAGAGGGTTATGTCCATATGTAGAACATATATGGGTTTCAGAAAAGTGACAAAAAATTCAATCAGGAAGTAGGATTGAGCAAACAATACGAAAAACCAGTCAAAATTAGAACGCATATTTCTGGCTCGGTATTGGGGGAAGTTGGCGCCAGCAATCAGAGACAGGCGCCAGTTTTTAACTGTAGCGTCTGGCGCCAATGCTGGCTTCTAGCGCTACGACTAAAAGTCTGGCGCCAAGCTCTGGCCTCTAGCGCTACTTCCCACATGCCTCAGCAGCTTTCTGTGCTCGATAAAATTTTCCAGTTTCGCGCGGTGTTATTTCGGTCCTAACTGTGAAAGATATTTCTCAAATTTCATACGTGTAAAATCCTATGTTTTTAACTCATTACGGATGGTCTTTTCAATGAGATCTTTTTTATGCATATGACAATAATGTTAATCAAAATTACGCACATGAAATACTTAGAACGTTTCGAGTCTCATCCACTCATTCTAAATCATTGTCGAAACAAATTCAGGAATTTAAATAGAAATCCTCCCAAGTGGAGTCGCAAAAAACTGTAGGGAATATTTCAAGCGTTAAACCCCTAGCTTGAACCCCACTATGATCATACACTTAAGTACGGTGGCGTCCAAAAGGGAAGAAGATAGAGCAAAAGAGTCGCCAACAAGTTTTAGGAACTTGTAAACCGTTCACAGGGTGAAGGTTACACCCCTTAACGATCCAAGAGACCGTCAACTCCATAAGGTCTAGAACCAAATAAGGGTTCGGGGAGGAAGGTACAAATCCAACCTAAAAGAGATTGAACCTGCCCTAATAATAGGCCTCTACTTTATTCTGATCGTATTCATGTGCGCTTTCTGACTAACATGCAATCAATAGGATTAACCCTAAACCTGTTTATCTATGTTGGTTGAATATTAATGCACAAACAAACTATTATTGGCGATCACTTGAATTATAATCATATTAAACCTAACAAAATTATTAATATCTTATTAAGCGTGATTACAAGTACCAATTCCCTTTAAACATGCAATAAAAGGTGTGATCAAGCAATAATAATAAATATCAAGCAACATAATAATAATCAATAATCATAAATCATAAAAATAATTATCATAACAATTATAACAATTATAATCATAAATCATAAAAATAATCATTACAATAACAATAATAATATTCATAATCATGTTCATGTTAATATTAAAGCATTATAAAAATAGCAAGATCTTAGGCATGATAATAACAAGATTAATAACAAACCCTAGCATGTCACTAAGCAATAAAAATCAAATCTATAACCCTAACATGATACTAACAATCATAAATATTAGGAAGAACATAGGAAGCATCATAACAATCATATTTAGTATTAAAATTACCCTAGACATGATACTAGGAATATCATAATAACAATATAAACATGATTTCTACATCATAACATCAATAAAAACAATTAAAATACTTACTTTGATGCCTCGTACCTCTTTCTAATAACAAAATACACTCGTTAGTAACTTCAAGGAAAATAATAATCAAAACAATTAAATTAAATAATTGAAAGAGAGATTTGGGACCAAACCCTCAGAAATTAAACCTTTCACGTCTAGGGCGAAGGCAACTTCAAATATGGCTAAGTGTTTCTAGATCTTGTCAATGCGGAATTTTGTATTTAAAAGACTAGGTTTGAGAAAGAAAGAGAAAGATGAATTAAAGAGAATGAAAGAGAATTGAAAACTGATTCTTGATGAGAATTGGTGAATGAAAACAGAGTTTTTACGACGTTATTTATAGAGAAAATCAGCTAAAAAGATAAAATAAACAAAAAGAGTCTGGCGCACGCAAAACGAGATTGGCGCCAGCCATTGGCCATTGGCGCCAGGCGCCAACGTCAGCGCCAGGTGCCAATGCTGGCGCCAGGCGCCAATTCCTGGCGTTAGGCGCCAATCTTGTTTTTGACGCGTTTTCTAAAATCTGATAAATTTTGACGTACAGGAGGATAAAATCGTATCTTTTCCCTAAAATGCTCTTTGATTTTAATTAAAACTCTGAAAATTCAACAAAAGTCAATTTATCTATGCTAATTGAATTAGGAATGAAAAGAACCTTCTAGAAGAATCTAGAATACTAAAACCATTCCTAATTCCATTAGGAATAATAAATCATATTAGGCCCTCCTCTAGATCATTGGGCCGTTCATAAGGCTCAAACCGGGCCCAGTTTAGTAAATTGGCCATAACTTCCTCAATATTCATCGGAATTGGGCTTATAATATATCGTTGGAAAGCTCTTGTGAAGCCTCATCCAACTACACTGCTATTGAACCCATATCATGGACCAACAAAACTGGATTGTCTTTTTTCTTAAAATAAGTTTTAAAAAACAGAGAGAAGAGAAAAGAAATTAAAACTATCCGCAACACTAGACTTTCCACAATTTCACTTCATTCGATTATGATTTGACGTGAAAGGTACTCATCATCGGGTTTGGTTTTGGGGAGACACAAATGGGTGTCTACATCTAGCCATGCGAGTTTGATAGCATTGAGTATGATGTTGAGCTTCTAGTCATTTTTCATCAAGTATATTAGCTCCTCATATCTTGCCCTGGTCCATTTGACTTCATTGAGTTTACTTTCTAATGCACTGCGTAAGGAAGGTATTTCTAGCTTTACAGGTTGTACGACATCCATGCCATAGACTAAGGAGAATGACGTATTTCATGTGGATGAGCGAACTAACGTGCGATAACCCTAAAGTGCAAAATGAAGTTGTTCAGGACAATCCTAGTAATTTTCAATTATTTTTTCAATGATAGTCTTTAAATTCTTATTGGTTGCTTTTACCGCACCATTTGCTTGAGGCCTATATGGGGAACAATGATAGTGCTGAATATCATACTTTTGAAGCAATTCTTCACATTCCTCTTGAAAGTGAGTTCCATTGTCACTTATCATTTCATGTGGGACTCCATACCAACATATTATGTTTCTTTCAATAAAGAGTGCTACATGTTTTGCGGTGATTTTATCATATGATTCTGCTTCAACCCATTTTGTGAAGTAATCAGTTGCCACTAAGATATATTCATGACCTCTTATCCAAAGGGGAGTGATTTTTCTAATAATGTCTGTACCCCATGCTGAGAATGGCCATGTGATGTATAGGTGTAAAGGAGTGATGGAGGAACATGTTGCAAGTTAGCTTATATTTGTCATTTAGGGAAAATTTTTACATATTGATGGAAATCCCTAGATTAATAGTATCCGTGATGAATTACTTTTTAGGCTAGCATTTTACCATTTGTATGAGTTCCACAAAATCCTTCATGGATTATTCTTATTGCTATTTGAGCTTCTTTTTTGCCTACACATAGGAGAGCTCTACCTTTAGGTACCCTTTTTTGTAGCTCATCATTTATGAGTACATATTGGGAAGCTAAAAGTCTTAGGGCTCGCTTTGCTCTCTAACAGCGTGAGGTTGATATTCTCCTTTGGTGGATGTAAGCCGGTTTATGCCTTTTCTCTATTGTTAGAGGAATTTGCACAATTTCCTTAGAAATTCTAACTATTAAGGCTAGTCTTGCCAAAGCATCGGCAAATTCATTGTCATGTCTTGGTAGATATGTGTATTATACCTTTTTCGAGTTGGTTAGTAAGAGTTCCAAGTATGTTTGATAAGGAGCTAAGCTTCCACTTCTTAATTTCCATCGTTTGGAAATTTGATTGATGATTAAGGAAGAGTCTCCAAATATTTTAAGTCTCTTTACTCCTAATGCTAAAGCGGTTTTGAGGCCTACCACACATGCTTCATATTCCGCAGCATTATTGGTAACGTCGAAGTCTAGCTTTATGGAGATTGGGACGTATTTTTCCTTAGGTGATACTAATAGTACTCTAAATCCACACCCCTTTTGGTTTGAGGATCCATCGAAGTATAATGTCCAAGTATCATCATCTTCTGTGAGCATCAATTTTCATCTGGAAAATCATTTTCATGCATGGGCGTCGAATCTTCTATTGTGAAATCTGCTAAGAAGTCCGAGACCATTGATCTTTTGATAGCCTTTTATGGTATAAACCATACATCAAATTGGGATAAGTTAACTATTCATATTGACACTCGCCTGTTGAGTGTAGATTTCTCGAAGAGATACTTTAATGGGTCCATTTGAGATACCACATAGACAGTATGAACGAGCATGTAGTGTCTTTATATGGTTGTGGCCAACACTAGTGCGAGGCACAAGTTCTCAAGTGGTGTGTAGCGTACTTCATACTCGATACTCGAGCATTTTCTTGCTTAAGTAGTAGATGGTGTATTCTTTACCTTCTGCTTCTTGTGTAAGCATAGCTTCTATTGTATCTTAGTGACTCTTAGGTACAATCGAAGAGGAATTCCCGGAAGCGTTAATGCTAATACGGGAGGATTAGCGAGATAAGCTTTGATCTTTTCAAAGGCTTTTTGACATTCATCGTCCCATATTACTCACACATTATTTTTGAGTTTCTGGAATATTTGTTTGCATATTGTGAGCTTTGATATGAACCTACTTATATAAAGCAACCGACCAATGAATCCTCGAATCTATTTCTCGGTCTTGGGCAGTGGCATTGACATGATTGCTTTAATCTTTGTTGGTTCTATCTCTATTCCTCTATAGCTAATGACATAGCCCAAGAGTTTTCCCGAGGTGACTCTAACAGCGCAGTCAGATGGGTTTAGCCTCATGCTGTATTTTCTTAGCGTTTCGAAGAATTTCCTTAAGGCTACTGGGTGTCCTGGACGATATTTTTATTTTACGATCATATCATCAATATAGAATTTTAACTCTTTGTGCATCATTTCATGGTGTAAGGCAGTCACTGCTCTTTAATAAGTGGCACTCGCGTTTTTCAACCCAAATGGCATTATCGTGTAACAGTAAGTGCCCCATGGTGTTATGAATGTAGTCTTTTCCATGGCTTCTTCTACCATGAGAATCTGGTTTTATCCTGCGTACCCATCCATAAATGAGAGAAGCACGTGGTTCGCTGTATTATCTACAAAAATATCAATGTGTGGTAAAGGGAAGTCTTCCGTTGGACTTGCCTTATTTAGATCTCTATAGTTGACACACATTCTTACCCTTCCGTCTTTCTTAGGGACTGGTACTACATTTGCGACCCATTCAGGGTATTTGGATACCCTTATAAGACCTGCTGTTATTTGTTTTTGGACTTCTTTTTTTTTAAGAGCTATGTCGGGTTTCCTTCGACGTAACTTTTTTTTTACAGGTTTCATTCCTGGGATTAGTGGTAATGTGTGTTGAGATATCTCTCTATTATTCCTAGCATATCTTCATATGACCAAGTAAACACATCTATGAATTCTTTTAGTAGATTTATTAGATCGGTTCTTTCTTCTTTATTAAGAGTTAGACCAATTTTAACTTCTCTTTTAATGGTTGGATCTTTTGAGATATCAACCATTTCAGTATCTTCAATTACTGGTGTTTTATTCTCAAGTGTGTCCATTTCCTTAATTATTTCTTTGTCATTTTCATTGCCAGCTAAGCAATGCTCATCATCTTGAGTAAGGGAATGACACGAAGAGTAAGCGGAAGAAGACATATTATTTTAACATTAATTCAACTAAGAGAGAGAAGCTTGAGAGAGAAGCTCTGATATGTGATATGTGATCTTCATGGTAGTCTGATCTAAGGTTTTCTCACTCAGCTCTGATTATCATGGCTAAGAAGAAGAAACAAGCTACTCCACTCCCTCGATCTCCTGCTTTTGGATCTCTCTCCCTTACTGATCTCAATCGATTGAAGAACTTGAATGTGAACACTATCCCTGAGGTTGAAGATGAAACTGAGCTGGTTTCTCCACCAGCTCATCTAGTCCATCCATCAGGAGGAAGGATTACTAAGGCTGAACTGAAGATTCTTGAGGATTCCTTTGCTGCTACTCAGTTGCAGAAATACAATGAAGTGGTTCCTAGGGTTTACCCAGTTACTGTTCCATTGCCTGAAGCTACGAGTGTGAAACCAAATGATGTGATTCCGGTTGTTTCTGGGTCTACTTGTCATCCTGCACACCCTGGATCATCAAATCAAGCCAAGAATTCTGAGAACTGGTCGAGTTTGTTTCGAGGTAAACTGACTGCTAAGGGTGCTGCTCTGAACTTTGTGGCGCCTATTTTGAAGAGTGGCAAACCTGTAGCTCAAATACAGGCAGAGGAGATTGCAGCAGGTAACTCTAAGTGGTGTAATGCAATTATCTTCTATGTTGTTGGTTTTTATCCCACAATTGCTGCTGTTCATAAATTACATCCCAAAACTGGAGTAATTTTGCTAAGCCTGAAATTTTTTGGCATGATGATGGTTATTTTATAATCAATCTGTGTTCAAATGATGATAAGAATGTTGTTCTAAGTTCAGGACCTCATATGTTTAATAATAAGCCTGCTATTGTTAAGCCATGGACTGATAAGTTCAATTTTCAAGCTGAGATACTTAGAACTGTGCCTTTGTGGGTTAGGTTTCCCAATTTGCCATTGAATTGCTGGGGAGCTGATACTTTAAGTAGAATTGGTAGTACAATTGGGGTGCCCTTGTTTGCTGATGAATGTACTACTAGGCAACTCAGAGTTTCCTTTGCTAGAGTGCTTATAGAAGTTGATATAACTAGGCCACTGCCTACTAGTGTTACTGTTGAAAGCCCTGTGGATGAAACACTTGAGTTGAAAGTTCATTTTGAATGGTCTCCACCATTTTGTAAGAAATGTGACAAAGTGGGGCATAACTGTGCTGCTCCTAAGGCTAAACCTATTCATAAACTGGTTGTAGCTCAACCCGTTAAGCCCACACAAGAGAAGATCTGGGTTCAGAAGCAACCTGTTCCAGTTCCTGCTGCTGAACAGGATCAGGGAAAGGATCAAACTGCTGATGTTCATCCTGTTATTACTCCTGCTCATACCTCTTTTGCTGCTTTTTCGGATGCTGATTGGAGAGTGGTAAGCAAAAGAGCTAGGTCTCATGCTGTAGCTACTCATCAGAATGCTCCTAGAACTAATAATGCTTACTCTGCTCCGCTGGAAGATGAGATTGCTGAAATAATTCCTAACGAGGGTGATGGTAATCCCTCTCTGGTTAAATGATTGTGGTGTCATGGAACATCAGAGGTCTTAATGACCCTGATAAGGTAGCTGCTGTGAAGCAGCTCTTAAAAGATCATAATGTGGATATTATTGCTATCTTGGAAACTAAAGTCAAAGTTCATAATAAAAATTATGTCCAAAAGAAATTTGGCAGGTTCTGGTCTTGGCACTGTAACTATAATCATTCTGTAAAAGGAAGAATTTGGGTAGGCTGGAAAGCTGATAAGGTTAATGTTGATATTATATCTGAT
This sequence comes from Chenopodium album, assembly GCF_948465745.1. NCBI lineage: Eukaryota > Viridiplantae > Streptophyta > Magnoliopsida > Caryophyllales > Amaranthaceae > Chenopodium > Chenopodium album. Next base: position 45,093,275 of record NC_137836.1, read on the forward strand.
CATGAGCAGTTTGTTCATGTTCAGATCAGCTCTAAAGATTTACAATATATTTTCTTGTGTACCTTTGTGTATGGGTTTCATTCTATTCATGATAGAAAACGTTTGTGGCTTGGCTTACAGTCTCTTGGGACTTCTCGTGTTCCTTGGATCTGTATGGGAGATTTCAATTCTATTCTTTGTTCTGCTGATAAATACAATGGCAATCCTGTGACTGATGCTGAAGTGCAAGATTTTAAAGATTGTATGGATTTAATGGAGTTCACTGAGATCAAGAGTAAAGGCTCCTTTTATTCCTGGTCTAATAAAGGTGAAGGTGATAGTAGAACTGCTACTAGAATTGATAGGGGTATTGTTAATGAAGCTTGGATCAATGATTTTGGTCACACTGAAATAATTTATCTTCCTCCTTCCCTCTCTAATCACTGTCCTCTTTTGTTTGATATTATTACTGCTGGTCCAGGGAAGAGTAGGCCTTTTAGATTTCTTTATTTCCTTGCTGAGCATAAGGATTTTCAGCAGACTGTCAGGGATTCTTGGGAATCTTGTGGGCAGCTTGATTCTCCAATGCTGTCTGTCTAGAATAAACTAAAGGCTATTAAATTGGGCTTGAAAGCTTTGAATGTTAGACATTTTGCTAATGTCACTGAAAATTTGGAGCAAGCTCATAGGGATCTTTGTGATATTCAAATGAAGGTAGCTGAGGATTGGACTAATACTCAGCTTCAGACTCTTGAGAAAATTGCTATTGACAAAGTGAAGCATTGGATGCATATTCAAAGTAGTATTTACAGGCAGAAATCTAGAATTGACTAGATTAAACTTGGAGATGCTAACTCCCATTTATTTTTCTCTATGATGAAGCAAAGACAGAACAAGAACAGAATTGATTCCATTTATAATAATCAAGGAGTTCTGCTCAGGGATCCTGATCTTATTGCTGCTGAAATCTTGGATTTCTATAAGACTCTTTTAGGTTCTGCTGCTTCTTCTCTCCCTGGGGTTGACTTAACTGTCATGAGAACTGGCCCTCAGCTTGATCAGGATGCTAAGGATTTTCTTTTAGCTGAAGTCTCTTTCAGTGAGATTGATCTTGCTCTGAAGGATATTGGTAATGATAAAGCTCCTGGAATTGATGGCTTTAATGCTGTCTTTTTCAAGCAGTCTTGGGATATTATTAAAACTGATGTGTATGCTGCTGTTTTGGATTTCTTCTCTACTGGTAATATGGTTAAGCAGTGGAATTGTACTACCATCACTCTTGTTCCTAAAGTTTCCAATCCATCTTATGCAAAGGAGTATAGACCTATTGCTTGCTGTACTTTGGTCTACAAGCTTATTTCTAAAGTCATTACAAGCAGGCTTTCAAAGGTTATTGGTGGTGTTATCAATGATGCTCAGGCTGGTTTTATCCCTGGTAAGCATATTGGTGATCATATTCTTCTTGCTACTGAGCTTATTAAAGGTTATTCTCATAAATTCATCACTCCTAGATGCTTGCTTAAGATTGATCTTAGGAAAGCTTATGATTCTGTTGAGTGGATTTTTTTGAGGAGTATTCTTGCTGAGCTAGGTTTTCCTAACAGATTTATATCTTGGATTATGGGATGTGTTACAACTGTTTCTTATTCTGTCTTGATTAATGGATACCCCTCTCTTCCTTTTCCTGCAAAAAAGGGTTTGAGGCAAGGTGATCCTATGTCCCCTTTCCTCTTTGCTGTTTGTATGGAATATCTTTCAAGATGCCTAAAAGTGATGACTTTGAATCCTCATTTCAATTTTCACCCAAGATGTGCAAAATTGGGGATTACACATATGATGTTTGCAGATGATTTGCTTTTATTCTCCAGGGCTGACCTTGTCTCTATTCAGTTGTTTTTTCAAGCATTTCAGAAGTTCTCTGGTGCTTTTGGTTTAGCTGCCAATTTGGATAAGAGTGATGTTTATTTTGGGGGGATAAGTGAGCAAGTTCAAGTTGAGCTTCAATCTGTTCTGGGGGTTACTAAAGGCTCTTTGCCTTTCAGATATTTGGGTGTGCCTCTTTCTTCTAAAAAGCTTACTATTGCTCAATGCAAGCCTCTAGTTGAGAGAGTTACTGCTAGGATTGAAGGGTGGGCATCTAGGCATCTTTCTTATGCTGGCAGGCTTCAACTAATAAAGAGTGTGCTTTTTGGTATTCAAGCTTATTGGTCTCAGATTTTTATTTTATCAAAAAAGATTCTGAGAGAAATGGAATCAAGATTTAGATGCTTTCTTTGGACTGGAAAGTCTAATCCTAGCAAGAAAGCTTTAGTCTCTTGGAAATTTATTTGTTTGGCTAAGACTTGTGGAGGTTGGAATCTTACCTCTCTTGAAGACTGGAATAAAGCAGCAATCACCAAAGTGCTTTGGGACATTGCTCATAAATCTGATAATCTCTGGGTTAAATGGATACACATTTATTATTTCAATAACAAAGATTTTTGGTCTTCTCCTGTTCCTAAAAAATGTTCTTGGGTTTTAAGGAAGATCATGAGTTGCAGAGCTTTGGTTGATAATATTGGTGGGTGGACTGGCATTACAGTTAATGGTAAAATGAGCATTAGGCAGCTCTACAAGCAGATCAGACCACAAGCTGAGAAATTGACTTGGAAGAGACTGATTTGCAACAACAGGGCATCTTCTAAGAGTGTGTTTATTACATGGTTGGCTGTATGGAACAGACTAGTCACCAAAGATAGGCTTGCTACTTGGAATATAACCTGTGATCCTTTGTGTTTCTTCTATTCTAATGCTGCAGAAAATGTCTCTCATCTCTTTTTCAACTGTTCATATTCTGCTAGTATTTGGAACAAGATTTTGCAACTTCTTGGATTTACCAGAATTGGGCAAAATTTTGACTCTAAAGTTCATTGGGTGTTGCAGCAAGGTAGAAGATCCACTGCAAAAGGAAGATTGTTGGTTATGTGCTTTGCAGAGGCTATTCACCGTATTTGGATACAGAGAAATACTCTGATGTTTACTGGAGATTACAAGCCTGCAGATACTGCTTTTAGAGATATTATTTTTGCTGTAGCTTGTAGATTCCTTGAATCTGATAGAAAATACTTGTATATTTAGTTTGCTGATTGTGGGTGCTTTTAGCAGGCTTGTCTGCTATTTCTAAGGTTCTATCAGCTGTCTATTTTGTGGCTGTTGGTTTTGTTGTCTGGTCCTGGTTTTCAGAGCCCTTCCTAGAAGGTAGCTGGAAATCTGAGTCCAGTTTGTTCTAGGCCCTTCCTAGAAGGTGGCTAGGTTTGGCTTAGAACTGGTGTTCTGGTGGTAGTTATAACTTAGCTCTTGTAAGTTGTAACTTTATCTTTTGGTAATAAAATCTTTATTTACCAAAAACAATTTAGAATTCATTACTTTAAATAAAGAGATGTCCGTTGGGACTTAACTACTAACTATCCTAGGGGTTGACTTTGAAGTAGAAGGGAGAGAAGGAGATGCTACTACAGAAGGTTTAGAGGACTCAACTAAAGAAGACTTGAATTCAGACTTAGACTCAGATTCAGATGACTAAGACTCGTCAAACATAGGTGATGCGTGCCATTTATGGCACTCTTAGATTAGGTTTTCTTCTTATTTTTATAATCATTTTTAGTCTTTTATGTTGTGTTTTTTTACATAATAATGCTTGTTTTGCGTGTTTCTACATAAGTTTAGAAAAATGTGTGCTTTGGATGGTTTTTTTAATTATTTTATTCATTTCTCGGCTATTTCTCTCGCTTCTTCGTTTCTTTGACTTTTTTTGTAGGTGTGCCGAGTTTCTCAGGATCTAATTATTGAGGAGGAAGCTCAAGCGCATTAAAGGAAGTCCATTGAGCTAAGTTCGGGAATCCAAGCATACAACTCAAGCAAACCAAGCTAGCTCTGCAAATACAAGCACCAAAGAAGCAATGAATAGGTCCAGAGTGTACAAGCACTTAAATAATAAAAAGGTTTCCCTCCTTGCGTGCATCGCCTTGAGTGCACCGATGATAGGGATGCTCGAGAGCGCGAAAATCGATCGAGCAAGCAAGGGGAGCTAAGCGTCATGCATCAAAGCAAGGGTGCGTGCGCGCAGATCCTTCTGTGTGTGCGCACACACCCTGCTATGTGTGGGCACGGGGTGGCTGGTGCATGCGCATGGCCTGCTCTGTGTTGGGGTTTGGTGAGTCCAACTCACCGCGGAAACAACCCCGACCTAAGGAACCACTCGCAATAAATAAAACCATAAAGCATAACAAATAATCACAAAGGGTAAAATCGGAATTTACCTTTGAAGCGTGCTTCGCCCTCAATGTCGGGCTCTTACTTGAAATCTCGAGCTCCGAAAATATGCGAGCCTCCTACGGAAATCCACCCTAAAAAACTACTAGCGAATTTTAGGTCCGTTGCCTCGAGCTCAGCAAGGTCCGACCAAAACCCGAGTATTATACGAGTTTATGATTTTTTGCTAATGCAATGCTCTATTGAACTCCTACTCAAGCAAGGAATTTTCATGCCATGCTTTGGATAGTTATAAGGAAGGATAGTTGGTGAATTCCACTCATCTTTCAATGTGGGACTTTTCACAAAAAGATCCCACATGGAAAGATTGATGACTTCAACCCTTAGTTAAATAAACCAAGGAACAAGTAACAAGTGTCACATGGTTAGGAGTGGACCACTTTCTCACTTGATCCCCAAGGCATTTCACATGCAATGTGAACTAACCATGTGTCACCCAACCTTGAGTCTCAAATTGGGTTCGGTTGGGCCATTTTATTTTTGCCCGTGTCCATGACCCATCGCCCCTGGTCCACGGCCCTAGACACATGTGTCACCACAGTGGCGCACAACCACCATGGCGCGCTTCCTACGTGGCACGCTGCTGACATGGCCTGTGCCACGTGTGCTGCCACATGGTGTTTTTCCATGTGTGCTGCCACGTGGCACGCTCCTATTGGACGCGCTTTTCTAGCCTTTCAGGTGGCTAGGATTTTACTTGTTACTTGAAGCATTTTCCCGTCTCGCCAAATTCTAAATATTGGCTCGACATTTGAGATTCTCCGACGCTCGTTTTTGACGCTCCAAGCTCGAATTTCTGACGTCTAAATATTAAATACTCGGGCGACAAATTAATTTCTTCTGAATTAATTCGTCGAGTCCGTTCGTTTACTGCTAAGGGTGTGACCCGAAGGGTTCAGTCAAGATTAAGCTGTAATATTAATTATGCATTAATATTACTGATCGAAAGCGGCCTCCACCTAGGCATTCCGATCACTTGACCTTTCTGAATATATTAGCTTTCAAATAATTCTGAACCCTCTATCAGAATAATACACTTGTTCGAAGGACACCATTCCTTTTAATCTCCCACTTGTCCTTCCGGACAAGTGCACATTTAGTGTATAGCCCCTTTCCTACGTCTCTTCATGTCTCTTTATGAACTACATGGTAAGATTATTCGTCATCCCTGTTACGTCCCCAGAAGTGTTTCTCGAAATTCGAGTTAGACTGTCATTAAGCAGATGATTTCTAAAATCCATTTGACCACGGCTATGCATTTTCACAATCTCGCTCTTCGAGAGGCCTTGTAAACAACAAGACATGTTCCCTATTATTAGTAGGGGGACATTCCCAGTCTTTTAATGTAGCTTCTCTTACTAAGAGGACCTAACCGCCTGATAGCCGTCTTTATAATCCCCAATTATGGCAGACGTTTGACCGACGTAAAAAACGGACTAATACTCAAACAAGAGACCTCACAATACTCATGGTCAAGGAAAAAAGTTCCGATAGCAATAATGAGAAATATACTTATGACCTTGATTAGGGATAATTTTCGATTAAAATTATTCAATGTTCACTTAAAAGGTGTTTCTTTATCCAAGACGTTGTCTTGATACTGTATTTTGAATATTCATTAAAATCGAATGGACTCATTATTTAATTCTAAACCACAATTAAATAGTTTTGTGGAATATTTAGAAAAATTTTATTCCACTATTAAACTTCACAATGTTTCATCTTATGATAATTGGTTTTCCAAAATGTTTTAAGAGTATTACTCTTCATAAATCATTAATTGAAATCACACCCATATCTAATATGCTTGATTTCTTTTTACCCAATTTGTGAATGTTGTCGTTCACTTATTGCATAGGTTTAGTTATAATTACTTTGCAAATCTTAGCATCTTCATTATCGCCCATTTCAATAATAAGATGATTAAATTTTGAGAGTGTTAATGAATTAAATGTGATTTAGGATTTATTGTCCAAGCAATGGCTTCCACTCATTTTCATGATTTGCGACCTTCAGCTTGACAATCATCAACGTTCAACAACAAACTTTCCATTTAACATCTTATTTACTATTGCCTTTTAAGGCAACAATATTCTCAACATATATTTTAGTAGACTTTCTGATGATTCTTTTCATGGGTTTCACTCCAAACGGCTCACAATGATTTGAAATACCCTAATCACTTGTGATCATGGAAATTTTCCTTAAATTCCTGCACATTACACATGGATGCACATCCATGTTACCATTCTCAAGCTACAACTTATTGTTAGCTCGTGCTTATAAACGACTTCCTTGTTAAAGATCTAATCCTTGTTAAGGTTTGTGCTTGCATCATCAATTCTCAAATTGTATTTGTTTCCATAAGTCAAGAACTCATCCTGTTAGTTATCAAAGTATTTTGGATGTTCTTGGCCACAATCTTACGATCTATTACATAGATTCAGGTTGATTGATACTACATACATACTTCACATTCTCTAAGCAAGTAAGTCGTGTGACGATACCATATCATAGCTTTACTTGATGGATTTAATTGAAGAATGATTATAATCTTTATCCCATTAATTTGACATTTTAGCTCATTCAGTTTCACTGAGTCTTTGCTAAATTGTTCGCTATGTGATATGGTTGAAAGTCTCTTACTAGAGTCTTTCTTGTTTGACTTAGTATTTAGCCTAGCTTATACTCAACGGTGCGTAGACCGTATTTAGATTTACAAAAATACATCACGGCACGCAGTCCGTATTTTCTATCCAATCGGGTCTCACTAGTTGCCATTTCATAAAACATGTGAGAGAATATATATTCCATTCATCCATTCACTATTTGTGAATGGCCCATGCATTTTACAACAACAAACAAGTAATAATGCATTTACACGCGATAAGTAGTAACTAATCTAGGTGGTTAATCCAATTAACACACCTAATTAAAACTAGTCATAGTTGTTTTAACTGGTTATGAAAATAATAAATGAAGCTCCCACTAAATTTCGCATCCAACTTAATTAATCCAATTAAATAAGTCGGTAAACCCAAATATTTGTCAAAATAAATTTTGCCAATGCCGCTCAAAAACCGAGGCCTAGCCTCCAAAATTTATTAAAATAATTACAACCAAATTAGATTATTAAAATAATTAAAACGGCAAAATAAGCAAACACGAATCCAACCGTACTCAAGTGGTTCACGCACTACATACGTGCCACATGAAAGTCAAGGTTGTCTAACAACCTCGCACTATACAGCTTGGCGCACGTGCCTTCACCACCCCACATAGCACTAGCTAGGTACACCCTAGTAGCGTTTGCTACGGGTTACAAGGTGCTAGACACAAGGTCACGGCTGTTTGTCCCTTTACACCAAAACACCCAGCACATACATGCACTAAACGTTCGCACACCCCACGCATCGAGCATGCCCTTGGCAGCCACATGCGGGCTGCTATGCAGCCCGGCTAGCCAAGGGAGGATTTGCCTCGATTTGCATGCCATAGCCTCGGGATTTTAATCCCAAATTTCGCGTGAAAATTTATTAATTCTAAATAAATTTTAGAACTAATTTTCGAGACCAAAATTGAAAATTTAAACAAGTCTAACTTAAATAAAAAATCATCCAAGTGCATGTAACCAAAATTATTTCCAAGAACCATTCTTTAATAAAATTGGTTTAACTTGGTGCAACGAAAATAATAGGGCAATTACTCACTATCAATTTAATTAATTTAAATTAATCTTGAGTTTTTGACAAAATTAAAGGGAGTTGAAAAATGAACATAAGTTCAATAAATATTCCAACTTTAATACTTGTGAATCCTTGAAAAAATTATATCTTCCAATATGAAGATAAACAAATTTCTATTACGAGTTTCAAACTTTATGATTCCAATCAACTAAAAAATAATTAAATCAACAAAGTTCAACAAAAATTCATGGAATTTAGTAACTCAAAATTTCAATAACTTAACATAATTAAAGATTGAATCTTTATTACTTGGAAGCCTCAAAGAACAACAATTTCACACTTAATGCAATTAGTTTGCATTTATGTGAAAAATAAAACCAAGCTTTCAAACACAAATTACCACCAAGTAATCATGCCTAAAGAGGTTTAAAATTTCATATAAAATATGTATTGAACCAATTACATAACCACCATAAATAGGCAATTAATTTTCAAGGTTAGAAAGACTTAAAATTTTTCGTCAAAATGAAAAATCCCTCGAAAAGTGCATCTCTGGTCGTTTATTGGCTAAAATCGAGGACTGGAAGGAAAAAACCATTTCCAGAACGACTTTTCCGCCAAAAATTCACTATTTTTTGGTAGAAATCTGGGTTCAGGGCTGAAAACAGCTCTAATACGAGGTTAAAATTAATAAAACGAGCTACTAATCCAATTAGCAAATTAATACCAGAAAAATTAAGCCATAAAAACACCTTGAAAAATATTATGATTTTAAAAATAAACGAGCGAGGATCCGATACCGCTGTTGGGGTTTGGTTAGTCCGACTCACCGCGGAAACAACCCGGACCCAAGGAACCACTCGCAATTAATAAAACCATAAAGCATAACAAAAAATCACAAAAGGGTAAAATCGGAATTTACCTTTGAAGCGTGCTTCGCCCTCAAAACCAGGCTCTTACTTGAAAGCTCGAGCTCCGAAAATACACGAGCCTCCTACGGAAATCCACCCGCAAAAACTACTAGCGACTTTTAGGTCCGTTGCCTCGAGGTAAGCGAGGTCCGACCAAAACCCGAGTATTATATGAGTTTAAGATTTTTTACTAATGCAATGCTGTATTGAACTCCTACTCAAGCAAGGAATTCTCATGCCATGCTTTGGCTATTTATAAGGAAGGATAGCTTGGGAATTCCACTCATCTTTCAATGTGGGACTTTTCACAAAAAGATCCCACATGGAAAGATTGATGACTTCAACCCTTAGTTAAATAAACCAAGGAACAAGTAACAAGTGTCACATGGTTAGGAGTGGACCACTTTCTCACTTGGTCCCCAAGGGATTTTACATGCAATGTGAACTAACCATGTGTCACCCAACCTTGAGTCTCAAGTTGGGTTCGGTTGGGCCATTTTAATTTTTGCCCGTGTCCGTGACCCATCGCCCTTGGTCCACGACCCTTGCCACATGTGTCGCCACAGTGGCGCGCTGCCTACGTGGCACGCTGCCACTAGGTGCCTGCCATGTGTGCTGCCACATGGCGTTTTGCCATGTGTGCTTCCACATGGCACGCTCCTATTGAGCACGCTTTCCTAGCCTTTCGCGTGGCTAGGATTTTACTTATTACTTGAAGCATTTTCCCATCTTACCAAATACTAAATTTTGGCTCGACAACTGAGATTCTCCGACGCTCGATTTCGATGCTCTAAGATCGAATTTCCGACATCTAAATATTTAATATTCGGGCGACAAATTAATTTCTTCCGGATTAATTCTTCGAGTCGGTTTGTTTACTGCTAAGGGTGTGACCTGAAGGGTTCAGTCAAGATTAAGTTGTAATATTAATTATGCATTAATATTACTGATCGGAAGCGGCCTCCACCTAGGCATTCCGATCACTTGACCTTACTGAATATATTAGCTTTCTAATAATTCTGAACCCACTATAAGAATAATACACTTGTTCAAAGGACACCATTTCTTTCACTCTGTGCCTTGATGTGCATGGGCACAGGAAGCTGGTGCGTGCGCACAACTTGCTCTGCTTCCGCTCGCTTGTTTTATTATAAAATACCCTTGACCTTTCTATTTAAAAGAGGGACAATTTTTAGATTAGTTTATACTTTCTCTCTCATATTTTAGCTAAGTTTTAGGGCTTCTCTCTTTGATTTAGGGATTGTTTAGGAGTAGTTTTAGAGAGAGAAAGTGATGGATCTCAATGGTGGTTTGAGAGATTGAAGATTCAATGGTGATAACTGTATTGAAGATCTTCTTAATCAATCAATGAGCATTTTTCACTCTATCTCATCTTTTTGCCTTCTGAATTTCATGTTTTTTAGTTTGATTTTAATGTTTTATTCTTGATTAGTGAATTTGTTCTTGATATTTTGTTGATTCTTGATTTCTTAGTTGTTTGCTGATAGATGATCCTTGAGTAGTTGTTTGGCTAGGAATTGGGTGAAACTTTTATGATTCATTGATTTTGATTAATTTGGGAATTGTGTTGATTGATTGTTGAGATTAAAGTGATTAATAAAAGTTTGCTTGTGTGTAATTCGATTAAGCCTTGAGAATTATGCTAGATTGCATTGTAATTGCTAATGAAACGACCAATTGATTTAGGAATTGCAATTATTGATTTATTTGGATTGTGATTCTCTTAGTTTGTTATTCATAGTGAACCCTAGCTTAACAATTAGGAGATATTTGTTTGATTCCAATTGATAGCTCTTATCATTAGTCTTCACAACCATTGATTGGCATGATCCTCTCAAGTTGTTGAAATTGTCATGATTACTTGTTGATCCTCAATCCCTGTTTGTCTTTTTCTTGGTTGTTTGTTTTCTTAGTTGGTAGTGTTACCTCTTACCTTCGATTTCGCCTAGCTTAAGCGCATAATTTAGAGTGCTTTAACACTACCGTTCCTTTGGTTTCGACCCTTGTCTTACCTCTATTCTCGTATTTAGGTTTGTTAATTGTTGTTTTGGGTGTTTTTGTCCCTCGGGAGAGTTACGTCACAAAGATAGGTCCGGTTGAGCTATACCTGCAAAAACAACGGAGACTCTGGGTGGTGGAGCTCTGCCTCCGAAGATCAAGTTAGTAACTTGAAAGAGAATAAAGAGTATGGAAATTTAGGTGGGGATCTACTTGGATTCCAAGCTCAGGTGTTTCTCTGATGAGAGAGAATGTGGGTGTAATAAACTATTGAATGTGTCCCAAAAATGGGGAAATATCTCCCTATTTATAGGGTCATTGGTAGAAGTGCCCCTATAAAGGTCACTTGACTTAGGTTTTTGTGGGTTGCGCCGAATTACGGCGCTTCTTGGGATTTGGTCCCTTGAAGGCCGCCATTTCAGAAGCTTATCTGAAGGGGACACGTGTCAGGAGGCTATTGGGCCACTTGGGCCATCTTGAACTTGACACATGGCCTCCTCTCATTGGTCCACATGTCTAGGGTATTTTTACCCAAAACATTTGCCCCTTACAGGGGTCACTTGAATGTCACGTGATGCCTATGACACGTGTCCATCTATCAAATGTGAACAGTAATAACGGATAGTAAAGTTTGAAATTCAAACAGGGATGCCCCCGTTTTCACCTTCTATAAATAGAAGTTTACCCCGCCCTTTCTCTCACTTCATTTCATTTGAATTTCTAGAGAGAGAAAGAGAGATTTTTAGAGAGAGATTTTTAGAGAGAGATTCTATGCTTCCGTCTGCATCAAATTCTCAGGATTTCCGTGTGCTAATCTTGCAACACCCGATCACCGTATGTAGCTGTTTTCAGATTTTTCAGAGTTAAACACAAGGTAACCGCCTGTACCATTTTAGCTTTTCTTTTCCAATCTTGTATACATTCTTTTTCCGTTTGTATACATAGTCTTAGAAATAAAATGACTTCTCAATCCACACACTCGGCATTGCCTAGGACACTCACCCGGTCTCTCGGAATGGCTGAGTCTAGAACAGGGGGTGCTTTTTCTGGATTGTCGGAACTGATGTGCTCATCTCCGAATTCCTCCCTCTCAGTATCTATGTAGGACACAATGGCCAGAGTCAAACAAACGGCCAGAAAGTCCAAGAGCCGGCGCACTATGGAAGTGCCTGATGACGAAGTTCTTTCGGATGGGGAATATAAGGATTTGGAGGGGAGAAGCAGTTCTGATCAGGAGGCTCCCTCTTCTTCCGGGAGCTCGAGCGTTCGCGAGGTAGACGGTGAAGAGGCCACCTCCTCTAATGGATCCGGGGTAGGATCCGATGGTGCTGAGGCCGCTGAAAGATCGGGAGCCGAGGCTTCTGGCTCCGATCAAGATAATTTCTCGGCTGACTATCAGCAGCCGGCGGAAGTTGCTGATAACCCCAACCCAAAGAAAATTAGGATGCTTCCAGGTGACATAGCCCTGCTAAAGAGTGGCTTCAGGGCTTTTAAGGAAAAGCACCCCTTTGGAAAGGAGTGGGATATTATCGTTCCGCTTGGGGACACAGTGATGGCTTGGGATGATAAAATAGATAATGCAGACAACTATTTTGTCTGCTACGAGGCGGTAATAGAAGCCGGCCTCCGGTTCCCCCTCCACACTGGAATTAGGAAGATCTTAAAGGGGTATGATCTGGGAGTCTAGCAGCTCACCCCAAACTCGTGGGTGAACATTTTGAGCTACATTGCCGCCTGGGAGCTTCGAAATCTTGCTCCCAGCTTCTCTGCCTTTGCTCACATGCATTACTTGAGCAAGGCCTCAAGCGGTCATGGGGCATGATACACTCTTTCCACCTTGCCCCAGTACTTGATGAGTTTGGACAAGGTGTCCAAGTGGTCCGGGTGGAAAGACAAGTTTTATTTTATTTTTTCGCCAACCCTGAGATACAACCGGACACTATGCCGGTACAATCAAGAACCGGTTCTTCTGGGCAGGAAATGCCCTCTCCCGGCGCTCTCTACTAGGGCTCGGGAGCAAATAATTGAGCCGTTTTTCTTTGAAACCACTACTGAGCCCTTGGGGGATGGGACTCTCAACATTGTTCCAAAAAACTGGATCCCCCACCCTGACTACTTCAAAGATAAATGCTTTCTGTCCGCCTGTGGGTTAAGCCCCATGTATCCCAAGGGTAGATCCACTTGCATCTGGCATTTCTGTAGTTTTTAGTTTGTACTTCAAACTTTTTATGATTTTTTCTAACTTTTATTTTCTCCTTGAAGCCGAGGCCTTGAAAATGGTCGACCCAGCCAAAACCCCGGCTAAGTCAGCAGCGCAACTGCGCAAGGAAAGCACGCTCTCAAAGAGAGCAGCTGTTGAGGCCAAAGAGGCCAAGAAAGGCGGGGTAAGACCGCCTGACTTAAGTTTTTTCTTTACATTTCTTGCAAAGGTTTTTGCCAGCTGGTAACATTAGTTCTTAATTTGCAGGATACTGCTAAGAGCGTTCCACGCTCCATCTCCAAGCTTTTCAAAAAGCAAGGGGAAGAGATGGAAAAAACTCCGGTTGCCAAGACCGCCAGGAGGAACCCCTCCCAGTCAACCTCTACCGCCAACCCGGACCGTCCCACGACCGGAGGCAAATCTCCGTCTGCAATGAAAATTCTAAGTGAAAGCTCATAACGCTCGCAGAAGAATGCGCCGGATGCCTCTACGACATCGAAGGGTGTCCAGCCACCTAATGTTGCAGCCGGTGCGGCAACAATTGGGGAGGAGACTCCTAAGCCCCAGCGGAGACCCAAGGTAAGGACAAGATTGAAATACCTTGGCCACTTGACTTCATGAGAGTCAAAACTAAGGTAGACCCCTCAGGGGGTTTAGTCAGCAGCCGACAGCGAATGAATGCTAACTATGCTGCATCCTTCTCACTAAGTACTTTTACTTCTTTTGGTGCAGATCTTACATCCGACGAGCCGGATCTTGTTGGGTTTGCCAAACGGATGGTGAGGACCCTCACGCGGTCGGAGAAAAATGTCATACCTGATTTGCAGGTGGTGGAATTAGACCGAATAATGGGCTAACTTGCTGAGACAAAGAATCTTCAACTTAATTATAATATTTTTTCTTCATCTTTATCAAGTATTTCATAATTCGGCTGCCCTTTTCTCACGCAATGCTGAGGGTGGATGGGCTTCGGGGCCCCTTCAGGCGGAAGCAAGAAGAGGTAAATGACGCCAAACGGAGGGCCCTTGAAAACCTCAACTCTGCTGAATATGCTAATTATATGTGTGATTTAGAGATTAAAGTAGTAGAGTTGAAACAGGAGGAGCTGATCCGGAGCTTGACGGTTGCGAATGATGAAGCTACCAGCCGGGCTAATGACCTTGATAAAAAACTGAAGGATGCCAAGGCTGAACTCAACGCATTAGAAGACGCTGACAAGGAGAACACAAAACTCCAGGAAGACGTCTCCCGACTGGGGGTGGAGATCATCAATCTGTGGAACCAGCAGGCAGATGAGATTGCCAAGGAGCAGACCCGGTTGAGCGAGGAGAATGAGCGGCAAAATACTGCCCTCCTGAAAATAGCATGGGGGCTCCTCTATCCGGATGTAGACATTGAAGTATACAATCTTAGGTATGATTACGCCAATGCGGTGTATGATGCCCAAGTGTTAGGAGAGGCAGCTCCGCCTCGCTTCAAGGAATGGGCTGCAGCACTGGGATATGAAGTCTCAGATAATGAGGAGGAGTTGGTGGAGGACAAGCAAAATGAAGGCAGCCAACCTCAGGTGGCTGACGACCAATCAGAAGCCCTCCCAGCCGGTCAGAACCAACCGGAGCAGCAGCTTCCCCCTCAGCCTTGAATCAGCCTCCCTAAGTTCTGCGGCAGTATGCCATTTATTTTCCTTTTCCGGCTTGTAAGCCGGGTATGTTGTAATTTTACCAAATATGGAGTTGGATTAACAATTTGTTTCTTTTGCTTCTTCACCGGATGTGATTCCAGTTAACAATTATTCTGGCCTTTGTGCCATTTTCAATATTAACGTAGTATTCCGACTCATTCGGTTGTTTATACATGTTTATGTTTGAATTTTGCGTATATAATGCAATTCTTTAATATTTTGCCTATCTTAGAAAAAGCATGCGACAATTTGCAATCCGGCTACTCTTGCCCCTATACGGCTATGTGGTTGATTTCATTTCAAATTGATTGATTGGCTTGTAAACACTTGATACTTGGAGAAGTTTGAGGTGTTTTTAGGCCAATCAATCACAATGGTGATTTCCCCAAACCAAGTGCATTACCGGCCATTAGAACGGGTGCTTCGAGCCTCGCACCTAGGCGGTAATATTCCATCTAGGATTATGACATAGCCATTGCACAAAACTCTTTTGCCCTAATTGGGGGAGAGTGTGCAATTATGGAATAAATAATCTAAGTTAAAACTTCAGCCGGAAACCGACTGATGCCTCAGGGCATCCGGTATTCAGAAACTTGATCGTTCTTGTAGATTATTCTGGTTAGACGGCTATGAGTTGACCAATTTGGTCGTTCAATCTTTGTCGTCTCCATAGGTACGTACAGTTGAAAAAGAGTCTGCTTTCTGCGACGATTGCACTCGTAGGGGTGTCGCCGGACGCCTTTGTCCATATTGGGACAGGCGGTTTTGTAAATTAGGCAACCATCCGGCCATTGGCCTTTGGTCTTGTTTGAGACCGATTGTATAGCTACTAAGCGTTTTTGTCCCTATTTTTTCAATCTGGCCATTGAACACGTGTTATTTTAACATTGAATTTACACTAAGTATCGAACTTAGTTGATTAAGCAAATAGTCTGTCTGAGTATTACCCAGGCGGATAAGTAATTATAAAGATGACAAAGCAGTTTTGAAAACAAAGCCTGATTTATCATTAATAGACTCTTTGTTTACAAAAATTTACAATTCTCAGAAGTAATACTTTTTTAAGTTATCTATAATCCAAGTTCTAGGTAGGCATCTGCCGTCTAGGGTTTCAAGACGGTAGGTGTCATCTCTTACTTCTTCATAGATCCGGTAGGGGCCTTCCCAATTGGGGGTTAGCTATCCAGACTCATTCTTCCTACCGAATGCCTCCATTTTTCTTAACACAAAGTCGCCAACTTTCAAAGGGCGCTTGCGTACTTTCTTGTTGTAGGCTCTTGTCATTCTTAGACGGTATATCTCATGACGCAGGGCAGCATTACCCCTGCGTTCCAGGAGGGAGTCCAATGTCAGCCGCATGGCCTCCCAATTTGCCTCTTCTTCATAAAGCATGACTCTAAGAGTCGACTCGTAATGGTCAATGGGCAAGACTACTTCATCACCGTACACCATGAGAAATGGGGTTTCACCGGTTACCCCTTTGGCAGTTATCCGGATGGCCCATAGGACATGAATTAGCTCTTCTGCCCATAAGCCACCCGCTCTTTCAATTTTCTTTTTTATGTCGTCTGAGATAAGCTTGTTGAAGGCTTCAACTTGGCCGTTTTCTTGGGGTCGGCCGACTGATGCAAAACAATGTGAAATTCCCTGATCTCCTAACCAAGTCTTTAGGTGAGGTGTTTTAAACTGAGGGTCATTATCAAACACCATAGACATAAGTACCCCAAACCGGGTGATGATGTTCTTCCAAATGAAAGAGATGACATCCTTTGTCTTGATGTTCTTGACCGGCTCAGTTCCTCAACAACCAAGAATGTGACGACCAGGTATCGTCCTTTTCCTTTTTCACCTAGCCGGATAGGTAAGTCAATCCTACTTACTGGGTAAACCATCCCACCCCCAAAACCAACCAAGGGGTGGGTAACCGGATGCATGCTGCTTAGGTTGTATTTCAGCTTTTGCAAGCACCGGAGACTGATGATGTCCGACGAGCTGCCGGTGTCAATAAGGATTCGACCAACCAGCTGGTTGGCGTTCTTACATTCAATGACGACTGGATCATCATGCGGATGACGGATAGTGCCCCTATCCTTTTCAGTGATCAGAACGTCTGGGAAGGAGGAGCTACCTGCCGCCTGATCATCATCATCATCATTGTCCATCTTTCGAAGATCGCTCTTGGTGCTCCTGATGGTAGGGCCACCGCATGAGAACCCGCCTGCTATGGTGTAGATCGACTCCTTATTGGTGTCCGAACTACTAGTAGGCAAGGGTGTCTTAGATGACTGCCTCGGGTTCTTCTTATTAGTCCCTTTGGATTTAGAAATGTAGGACTTTAACATTCCCTTGTTAGCCAGACGGTCGAACGCCCGCTGAAGGCTGAAGCAGTCGTTGGTGTCATGGCAACCTTCCTCATGGTATTGGCAGAATTTAATTTTGTTCCTTGATTGAATGGAACTTTTCATTGGATTCGGCTTCTCTAAAGACTGCAGGTCCTTGATCTCCATGAGGATGAAGTTGCAGTCCTTGTTAAACTCGTACCTGGGAACGTACGGTTTAAATTCTTTCTTTTTCTTCTAGGACGGCTGGTCAGAATCACTCACCGCCCAGACTTCTTTTCTCTTTTTGCTCTCATATTTTTTCTTGGCCGGCTGAGCAGGTCGGCTGTCTTTCTGCCAGTCAGACTTCTTAGAGTCCGACTGGCTACCAGGCGAGCAGAGGTCGGTTGCTTAAATATAGCTTTCGGCCTCCCTCAGGGCTGCCTGTAAATTAAAAGCCCCTTTTCTGACTAGGTCGAACTTAAAGGTCGACCTGTCTCTCAGACCCTTAAAGAAGTCTGTAAAAGCTACCTTGTCGGACAGTCCTTGAATCTGAATTCTAATCAGATTGAACGGCCTGACATAGGAGTGCAATCCTTCTCTCTCTCCCTCCTTAATGGGGTTCAAGTCAAGACTTGATTTCTTTACAGGGATGTTCATTGAGAATTTGAAAGCAAACAGGAAAGCAAGCTTCCTGAAACTATCTATGGAACCGGATGGCAAGTTGCCAAACCATTTTTGGGCAATGCCCTTCAATGTAGCCGGATAGCATCGACACCAAGTGGCATCATCTAACCCCTGTAAATACATAAGGTTGGTGTAAGCCATGAGGTGATCTTCCGGGTTGGAGGTACCGTCACAGGTACCCACCAACACATTTTTAACCTTGGTCGGCTATGCCGCCTCGGTTATTTCCCGGATGAAAACAAAAGGTTGTTCACCTAGGGAGAGCAGACGAAGCTGCCAGTCCAGTGGCTGGACGTTGTTGTATGTCGCCTAACCTCCGAAGAGGGTCGGCAGCATGAAATGAGGAGAATACGGACCGTAGACTAGAGGATGTACATACGGTGCATTCCCAATCATTTGAGGGCCAGAATGGACGGTATTACCGCCTGTATGGCTCTCATGTAAGGATTGCACATTCTCTAGAAATGTATTATTGAAGCTGTCTGGAAAGCTTGATGTAGAAGCTTACTCAGACAGCTGCCGATTCCTCTTCCGGGTGATGATCTCCCGGGCGTCAAGAGTTGATTTTTTGTTTCCCACCGGCTATTCAGTCCGGCTGGGATTGTTGGTATTCCTTAGAGGCAGAATAATCTTGGACCAATCAATGGTCCCGACTGCCTTCTCCTTTGGATGAGGAGTTGGCTGTCTATCTCTGACGGACTTCCCCTTCTCTAGAGGAGTCTTTCTTGCCGACTAACCCCTGCCTGGGCCAGCCCGGCTCTTGGTGATCAGATCCTTAATTTCACCCTTGAAACTAGTCATGAATTTCATGAGTTCGTCTCGAGTGACGGGAGCGGATCCACTGACCGTATGGCTTTCCCCTTCCTGTTGTCAAGGGGGTCGTTTTATACCCAGCTGGCTGGCACCCCGCTCCAGAGTGTCTCTGGGCTAGATGCGCTTGGATATCAGAGAGCCATCACTGGATATATGAGTTTCGACTTGAGGATCATCATCCTCTTAGTTAGTAAAGACTTCCGGTTAATCTACCGGACGCTCAGGAGGTGGTACAGACTCTTGAACCATCTTTGAGGTACTCTCCCCACTGATGGCGCCAACAGTTACGTCACAAAGATTGGTCCAGCTGAGTTGTACCTGCAAAAACAACGGAGACTCTGAGTGGTGGAGCTCCGCCTCCGAAGATCAAGTTTGTAACTTGAAAGAGAATAGAGAGTACGGAAATTTAGGTGGGGATCTGCTTGGATTCCAAGCTCAGGTGTTTCTCTGATGAGAGAGAATGTGGGTGTAATAAACGATTGAATGTGTCCCCAAAATGGGGAAATATCTCCCTATTTATAGGGTCATTGGTAGAAGTGCCCCTATCTAGGTCACTTGACCTAGGTTTTAGTGGGTTGTGCCGAATTACGGCGCTTCTTGGGATTTGGGCCCTTGAAGACCGCCATTTCAGAAGCTTATCTGAAGGGGACACGTGTCAGGAGGCTATTGGGCTACTTGGGCCATCCTGAACATGACACGTGGCCTCCTCTCATTGGTCCACATGTCTAGGGTATTTTTACCCTAAACAAGTGTATATAAATTTGTTTGGCTCTAGAGAGGATTAGATAACGACCTACATTTTCCCTACGTCAATGGGTCCTTGTCCTGTTGTTATGGAGATCTTTGTTCCACTTGGCATAGTCACCTTCACTGTCTTTCTCCATCCTTTAATTAATCCTTCTGCTAGAGTAATGAGTTTTGTTGGATCGAAGTCTTCGCTTCGCAAGGCCGTTTGGATAAGCATAGAATTGTCATCGATACGCTTAGGATCTTTTTTCTCATAGCCAAATAGTAATCCCACGATATTAAAGTCAAAGCATGGATGTGCTTTCTCCTTATGAATAGGAATTGGGATATCATCTAAGAAATTGCAATCTAAGAAGATTTCGAACCAAGGTTGTCTGAATCCATCTTTCACAAAGGGTTTAGGAAATTCGTAACATGGGTTGTCCTCACCCTATCTTATGAACTCACCATTTGGAGTGAGAGGATATTGGTCCATTGGGATTGCTTTCTTTTGAGTGCGAGCATTCCTCCATGCATTAATATTTTCTTGGACTTGCTTATAGTCTTTCGAAGTCGGTTCAAAACCAAGCCCAAAAGTATCTAATTTAGGAAGTACAGGCGATCCCATTTGCGTTGTTACTTCTCTGTTCTTTCCTGGAGTCATTCTAGGAAAGTGTCCTTGCTTTCGAAGTATACCATTGACTATCATATTCGAATGGAGGTCGTAGTGTAGAGGGGTCTTTTCTTCTTCGTCGATAAAAGAGACCTCTTCTGTGTTAAATCCCTATAAGTCTTCATGATTTTCACCATGCTCCACATTTTATAATAGCCTTATCAATTGCCTTAATTCTCATTGGAGAGGCATCTATAGTGATAGAAATTCCCCCAACTATGCCTTATACAAATTGAAAGAAGCTTTGATATCTACCACTAGGAAAGTAATAGCATGCTCAATGACTTTTGCCGTGACATTTATAATGATAGTCCCAAGAGCTTGGCGACGAGTGTTGTCATAATTTTTATTCCTTGTGTAGATGGAGACAAATATATATTCATCTTTTATTTCTAACATCCTTGCATTTCGTAGTGGGCAAACGTTAAGTGCTGACCCATTATCTACCAGAGACATTAGGACATTCATTTTCTTGCAGATTATAGTGAGGTTAAAAGCCTTCTTATGTTTATCGCCCTCTGGAGGTAGATCCTTGTCAGAAAAAGTGATTAGGTTAATGGGACTTGGAAGATCACTCGTGAGGAAATTAGCCAACCCCTCTGGAGTGGTTTTAGAATGTATCCCTATTTAGCTAAAGCATCCATTACTGCAACTCTATGCTCACGGGATATGGCTAGTAGTTTCCATACTTTCATCTCGACCTTAATTAGTCTTCTTGATTTGTTTGATAACATCATTATTTTCTATGATGGGTATGGGAATTTGTTGGGTAGAAGGAATAGGTTGTGTTGTAATGGGAGATTGCATTCTCCCTGATCTTGTGACGACATCAGTGGGTGAGTCTTCTTCATCCCAAATGTCATCTACTATATAGATTGTGGAAAGTGGGGTTTCTTCCAAATCTTTGAGGTAAACATCCTCATCATAATTTTTCCAAACTCCATTAATACTAGCATCCTTTTTAGCAGTTCCTAACAAACTCTATGCTTATGAAAGCATAATATTAGCAAGATCCTAGGCATGATACTAACAAGATTAATAAGAAATCCTAGCATGTCACTAAACAATAAAGATCAAATCATTATCCCTAACATGATACTAACATGATAGAATAAATAGGAAGCAACCTAATCATGATGCTAGAAAGCAATAAAAGCATCCTAACATGATACTAGGAAGTAAAATAATATAAGCATGATTTCTAAAGAAATATGGAAGCAAAACAACTTACTTTGTTGCCTTGTACCTCTTTCTAATAACAAACTACACACATTAGTAACTTCAATGAAAATATTAAATCAATCAATTAGTTTAAATAATTGAAATAGGGATTTTGGACTAGACCCTTAGAAATTATCCACCTTTCACGTCTAGGGCGAAGGCAACTTCGACCTTGGCTAGGTGTGTCTAGAACTCGTGAATGCGGTATTCTATTTGTAAAAGGGAAGGCTTAGAGAGAGGGAGAAAGAAAAGCTATTAGCTTAAA
The DNA here is from genome assembly GCF_948465745.1 of Chenopodium album. Taxonomy (NCBI): domain Eukaryota; kingdom Viridiplantae; phylum Streptophyta; class Magnoliopsida; order Caryophyllales; family Amaranthaceae; genus Chenopodium; species Chenopodium album. The sequence continues at coordinate 45,114,765 of NC_137836.1, forward strand.
AGAAAATGAGAATAAAAAATTGGTGATGATTGTGAATGAATCAAAATGAGGAAATACGACCCTATTTATAAGAAAAATAGCCCGAAAATGATTAGAAAAAGACTGAATCCCACCTGAAATAAAACTGCCTCGATTGCAGAACGACTGGGTTCAGTGCGATGCGACATGATTGTCGTGGCGCGCTAATTTTGTCGTTTCGCGATGTTTCACACGTTTTCTGAAAACCCGTGCGGAGTTCTTAATCTAATTAAATTAGATTAATTAACATCCGTAATTATCTTTGAAAATCAGATTAAATCTCTTTAAAATCACATGTTTTAATCCAAATAAAATTCTTTATTTTCATAAAAGATAATATAAATATTATTCCTTATCCCATTATAACTCAAAATAATCCTCTAGGTTATTCTAGAAAATTAAAATCAATCCTAATAATTTTAGGAATATTAATTAATGGGCCGCCCACCACTAGATCATTGGGCCATAAAACAATTTCAGGCCCAATTTAGTATTCTGACAAAAAATTCCTCATTATTCATTGGAATTGGGCTTATAATATATCGTTGAAAAGTTTTTTCCTAGCCCAATCTAACTACACTATTATTTGATCCTTATCATGGACCAAAATAAATTGGACTAGTGTAGAAACCCAAATGTGTGTCTCCAAAACCAAACCCAGTGATGAATACTTTTCACTTCATTTGATTATCGAACGAAGTTAAAGTTTTGAAAGTCTAATGATGAGGATGTTTTTATTAAAATATTTCTCTTTATGTTTTAAAAAAAATATTTCTTTTCTTACTCTATTTATGAAAAATAGAAAGTCTCATTCAGCTTGGTCCATGATGAGGGTCCAATAATAGTGTAGTTGGATTGTGCTCGAAAAGAGCATTCCAATGATATATTATAAGCCAATTCCGATGAATTATGAGGAAGTAATGGATTAAATTAAATTAGGCCTAATGATTTTTAATGTGGCCCAATGATCTAGAGGAGGGCCTATTAATTATTATTCCTAAAGTGATTAGGATTGATTTTAGTCTTCTAAGAATATCTATAAGGTTCTCTTTGAAAGGAATTGTATCCTTCGAACAAGTGTATTATTCTGATAGCGGGTTCAGAATTATTAGAAAGCTAATATATTTAGTAAGCTCAAGTGATCGGAATGCTTGGGTGGAGGCCGCTTCCGGTCATTAATATTAATATAATTAATATTACAGCTTAATCTTGACTGAACCCTTCGGGTCACACCCAAGCAAAATATACGAACCGACTCGACGAATTAATTCGGAAGAAATTAATTCGTCTCCTGAGTTTTAAATATTTAGACGTCGGTAATTCGAGCTTGGAGCGTCGAAACCGATCGTCGAAAGTCGAGTAAAAAATAATAAAAAGACGAGACGCGCAAAATAATAATAAATCGACCATATTCTCAAAATACCCCTAGCATCGGAATGCCCCGAGCATCCGAATGCTAGGGGCAAAAATGTCCAAGCATAGGTGGCTAGCAAGCGCACCAAGCTGAGCCTAGCATGGCTGGCTAGGTGCGTGCTAGCAGCCACGCACAGCAGCAGCTAGCAGCCGCGTGCACGTGGTGCGTGCAGCAGCTAGCTGCCGCAAGCTAGGTGTGCTAGCAGCGCACGCACTGGAAGCCACGCACAGCAGCAAGCCCACACCAAGTGCGTGGCTTTCGCGCACAGCAGCAGCCCGCATCTTGTTGCGGGGCTGGGCTCAGGCTAGGCTTATGGCTGGGCTGGTGGCTGGGCCATAGGGCCGGTCACTATGGGGAAGCTTGAGGAATATGGGAGCAAGTGGGTAAGGACATGTGGCACAAGGAGAGTATTGAGTGGGGAGCAAGTATGGTCCACTACTCTCCATGTGGTCCTCACCAACCCATTTCACATGGTAATGCCACTTGTAGATTTATTATTAGTTTGCAATTTTAATTTAATTTAGCTTTAAATTAATTTGTGGAATTTCATGATCCCACATTGATGGGATAGAAATTCCCACTCATAATTTCCTCTTTAAATACCAACCTTGGGATTTGGAGTAAAGTGCTTGAGTGGGAGTTAGAAAGAGCATTCCATATTTTGGGAAAAACTCTTAAACTCCATTAACACTTGGGTTTTGGTCGGACCTTTCTAACTCCAAGGTAACGGACCTAAAAAGTCGTGTTCGTCCTTTGTGGGTGGATACCGTTGGAGGCACGGCATTTGCGGTGCTTAAGGCTTTCAAGTAAGAGCCCGTTTTGAGAGGGCAAAGCTCGCTTCAAGGGTATGATTCGTTCTTCCTTTTCTTGTGTTTATTTATTTATGCTTTATGGTTTTATTAATTACGAGTGGTTCCTTGGGTCGGGGTTGTTTCCGCGGTGAGTCGGACTCACCAAACCCCAACACTCTTTAATTCTAATGAGGTTAGGATTGATAATTATATTTTTAAAATGTTTTATTTTAAATAAAATATATTAAATTTGATTTAAAATCTGCCTGGACGCAGAATTACCTGTAATCGGCTTAGAAGGTAATTCCGCGGGTGAAAGCGCGTTGACTTTTAAACCAGTGCGAGACGACAAAGTTGTCGCCTGGCGCTAGCCTTCGTCGTCTGGCGACCAGCTTGTCGTATGGCGCTGACTCATGTCGTTTGCGACATGAGGTATTTTATTTCGAATATGAATTTCTTTGACCCCTTGCTATTTTTCCTATAAATAGGGGTCGTATCTCCCTGTTTTAAAATCATCGACACCCAAAATTCTCTCTCTCTCTCTCTTTAAACGTTAGAGGCATATTCTTTTTCTAAATCTTCCCTTTTACAAATCTCCTCATACATTACTTCTAGACACACCTAGCCAAGTTCGAAATTTCCCTTGCCCTAGACGTGAAAGATTGTTATTTCTAAGGGTTTGGTCCCAAATCTCTATTTCAATAATTTAATTTAATTATTTGATATATTATTTTCCTTTAAGTTACTAACGTGTGTATTTAGTTATTCGAATGAGGTACGATGCATCGAAGTAATAATTTAATTATTTTATTGATCTTTTGATATAGAAATCATGCTTAGATTAGTATTTTGATTCCTAGTATCATGTTAGGATCATGTTGCTTCCTAGTATCATGTTCAGTGTAGTAATTAATATTTCTAATATCATGTATGATTATTATGATGCTTCCAATTTCTTTCCTAATATCATGTTAGTATCACGTTAGGGCTAAAGATTTGATCCTTAATGTTTAGTGACATAGTAGGGTTTGTTATTAATCTTGTTAGTATCATGCCTATGATATTCTTATTACTATGCTTTACCATGATTAATTTAATTATGATTATGATGATGATTATTATGTTGCTTGATTTTTTATAATTGTTATTGCTTGATCACACCTTTTATGCATGTTTAATGGGAATTTGTACTTGTAATCACGTTAAATAAGATAATTTATAATCTTGTCTAGGGTTAATATGATTATAATTCCAATGATCGCCAATAATAGATTTGTTTGTGCATTAATATTCAACCAACATAGATAAGCAGGTTTAGGGTAAATCTATTGATTTGCATGTTAGTCAGAAAGCGCCCATGAATACGAGAAGAATAAAGTAGAGGCCTATTTTTAAGGCAGATTCAATCTCTTTTAGGTTGGATTTGTACCTTCATCCCCGAACATCCAGCCATGGTTCCAGACCTATTGGAGTTAACGATCTCCTGGATCGTTAAGGTCAGGGGTGTAACCTTCACCTTGTGAACGATTTACAAGTTCCTAAAACTTTTTGGCGACTCTTTTACTCTAGCTTCCTTCCCTTTGGATGCCGCCATGCTTAAGTGTATGATCACAGTGGGGCTCAAGTGTGGGATGTTTGAAATATTCCCTACAGTTTTTAGGCGACTCCGCTTGGGAGGATTTTTATTTTAATTCCTAAAATTTATTTTGGCAATAATTTCGAATTTGTGGATGAGACTCGAAAATTTCTATGTATTTCATGTGCGTAATTTTGATTGACATTATTGGCATAAGCATAAAAAGGTTCTCATTAGAAAGAACATCTGTAATGGGTAAAAAACATAGGATTTTTACACGTAGGAATCTAGGGAAATATCTTTCCCAACTAAAATCGAAATAATGCTCTGAAAAAACCTGGAAAAATTAAGAACAGAAAGCTGCAGAGCCATGTAGGAACTAACGCTGAGGAAACAGTGTCCTCGCTAAACGATGGCGATGTCGCCTGGTGACGACGCTATTTTCTCGCGCCAAATTATTCCACTACCGAGCCAGAAATCTACCTTCTTGTTTCGATTGGGTAGAACACATATGGGTCAGTGTGAAGTCTGGCACATGTAAGTCTAGCTTCACAAACCCCCAAATACAAGATTCCCTCAGCAAGTCCACTGACATCTCACTCAATTTGCACTTATACCTCCAATATTCCTAGCCATCCTCATAGCCACACAAAGTCTTCCCCCTTATTTTTTTTTTCACAAAGACACCCCCTAACCTAACCTTAACATCAACTAATTCAACAGGACCAGCAATCTGTGCATGTAATAGCAAAATAAGGAGATTTAGGAAAAAATGAAGACTTTTGTAAACCAAACATAGATAGCAGCAATAAACATATACCCTACATCACTGTCCTACCAACATCTATACTTAAACAATTAACCAACAATTAAACAATAATTGAAATGTATTAAATAATTCAACAAAGTACAAATTAAACCCTAACTTTCAACAAAATTGCAATTTTACCATCACCAACCAACAACTTAGAAAATTAAAGACAAGGAACTAAATTGCTAACCTCTGACGTCGCCATTGACAGCAAGCAATTGTCAGGTGAATGAACTCAGCACGTGGTCCCCAGCAGACGCCCTAACAATGGTGATTTTCGCAAACAACCTTCAAGTTAAACCCCAATTACACAGGAGCAAATTTTTCTCTCAACTTAAACTAATTTAGGGTTTTAATCTGCAATTTAGGATCTAAATTTGAAGAGTGGGTGAGAATTTATGGAGTTAGGTGAATTTGCAGAGAGAATTGAATGAGAGAATTGAGAGAGGAGTAGCTTACAATAGTGAACTCGAAAGAAAATAAAAAAATTTAGGAGGGAAATAACGACTGTGGGCCCCACTCACCTGAAATCAAACGGAAAATTGAAAAAGGTGGTAATCTGCATAAAAAAATATTTTAGTGGGTGGTAATTTAAAATAAAATTTTAAATGGGTGGTTATTTAGAAATTGATACTATTTTTGGGTGGTAATTTGCAAATTAATTGAGTAAAAAATGAAAAAATATAATACATCATAACACCCAACATGCATATCCTTAATTTGTGAGAAACTTCTAGACCAACGCAAATAGTATCTCAAACACCACAAAATCCCAAAATCAACGACAAATTAGCCTAAAATTCGTACTTAAGAACACATAAAAATGCAGAAAATTGACAAACATAACATAATAAAACCATATAGTTCGTTAATTACCAGAAAAAAAATGTAAAACCCTAGAAAAATTATATAAAGAAGCAAAAAAAGCGCAAAAAACTGAGAAATAGAAAAATTCAGACTAAAATTAATAAAAAAAAATGGTTGAAATAACCTGAATATGCTGGTAGAGGAAGGCAAGTATTGTGTGTGGATGAAAGAGGCACCATTAAAGTCGTCAGATCCGTCCATGAAATTCTCACCTACGAAGCTATAAACCCAGAAAGTCGCCAGATCCGGCCATGAACACCACCCTCACAAACCCACAAATCCCACGAAATCCCCCATAAAACTAATTTTAGAGTAAAGCAATGAAAATGAGGAGTTTAAATTGAAAAATGAGAAACAATTACCGTGGTGTAGTATGTTGAGGAAGTAGTGAGGGAGGTTAGTGCATAACAAATACTAAAATATTAAAAAGAACATGGGGGTGAGAGAAAGGAGGAGAGAGATGGGTAAATGGAGCCACTCTTTAAATGTGCCGTTGAAAACTTAGATAGTACCATTGATTATGTAGTGATACTATTTCTACCGTAGTGATACTATTTCTACACGTAGGGCCTGTTCTCTTGCGTTGAAATTCAGTTCAGTTCAGTTAAGTTCAGCTCTTAATTTACGTCTAATGATATTGCTAATGATATAAATCCAAATTTCATTCTTTTAAGCTCTTATTACAACGACGACAACAACAACAACAACAACAACAACAATAATAATAATAATAATAATAATAACAATAATATTAACAACAACAATAATAATAATAATAATCAATAAGTAATAAATAATAATAATAATAATCATCAATAAATAATAATAATAATAACAATAATAATTGAAATAATAATACTAATAATAATAATTAATAAATAATAATAATAAACATCAATAAATAATAATAATAATAACAATAGTAATAATAATAATACTAATAATCAATAAATAATAATAATAATAATAATCATCAATAATTAATAATAATAATAATAATAATAATAATAATAATAATAATATGTACATTTGTATATACACATATGTATAGTAATAAATAATCAATAAATAATCAAAGATCACTAATCCGTAGTTAAAAATCACTAATTAATAAGTTCAGTTCAGTTCAGCTGAGTTTAGTCAATCGGAACAGGCCCGTAGTGAGTACCACTGAATGAATATATAGTACTAATACATACATAAATAGTACCACTGAAATGTTCACTGATACCATTTAATCATCTAGTGATACAATTGATCACCCAGTGTGTAGGGAATATTTCAAGCATTATCCCAAACTTGAACCCCACTGTGATCATACACTAAAGTACGGTGGCGTCTTAAGGGAAAGAAAATAGAGCAAAAGAGTCGCCAACAAGTTTTTTAGGAACTTGTAAACCGTTCACGAGGTGAATGTTACACCCCTTAACGAACCAAGAGATCGTCAACTCCATAAGGTCTTGAACCAAATAGGGTTCGGGGATGAAGGTACAAATCCAACTTAAAAAAGATTGAACCTGCCCTAATAATAGGCCTCTACTTTATTCTGATCGTATTCATGTACGCTTTTTGACTAACATGCAATCAATAGGATTACCCTAAACCTGTTTAATCTATGTTGGTTGAATATAATGCACAAATAAAACTATTATTGGCGATCACTTGAATTATAATCAAATTAATCCTTAACAAGATTATTAATTATCTTATTAAGCGTGATTACAAGTACAAATTCCCTTTAAACATGCATAAAAGGTGTGATCAAACAATAACAATAAATATCAAGCAAAATAATAATAATCAAAATAATAATTATAACCATAATAATAATAATTAAAATATTCATGATCATAAATTATAACAATTATAATCTTAATTAACATAATCATGTTAAAGCATAATAATAATAGCAAGATCCTAGGCATGATACTAACAAGATTAATAACAAACCCTAGCATGTCACTAAACATTAAAAATCAAATCTTTAACCCTAACATAATAGTAACAATCATAAATATTAGGAAGAAAATAAAAGGCATCATACTTTTAATCATATTTGATATTAAAATTACCCTAGACATGATACTAGGAATTTATTGTTGTCACCCTAAACATCAAATTAAGGAAAACATCCAAACATGATACTAGGAATCAAAATAACAATCTAAGCATGATTTCTATATCATAATATCAATTAAACCATTAAAGTACTTACTTGGATGCCTCGTACCTCCTCAGAAATTAAAACCTTTCACGCCTAGGGCGAAGGCAACTTCGAACTTGGCTAGGTGTTTCTAGTGCTAATGTATGAGGAATTGTGTTTGTAAAAGGCTAGGCTTAGAAAGAGAGAGAGAGAATCAAGAAATTCTTGATGAGAGTTGGTGAGAATTGGTGATTGAAAAAGGGAAGATATGACCTCTATTTATAGAGAAAAAAGAGGGTCAAAGAATAAGAAAAGAATCCGAATTCGAATCGAAATAGAACTCGATGGACAACAATTTTTGCGGATTTTATTTTTATCATATCTTTTGATCTAGAAATCCAAATAAGGCATATAATATGTCGTTATAAAGCTCTTGAAGCCTAGTTTTCAATACAATTAGAATCAGATTAAAATCTTTTATAGATAAAAAAGATATGGCCGAAATAGTGGAAGAGTGTCAGTTTTGGATAGAGTTTCATATCTAATTCATATCTTTTTCGTTATAGCTCGGAATTAATATTATAATATATCATTGGAAAGATAATTTCAAGATATATCCAACCATATAAAATTTGCATAAAGATTATGAGGCAAGAAAATAAAATCTGAATATATTCCACTTCGTACAAAACAAGGATTCTTAAAAAGGAATAATTTTATTCAATTTCAAACTCTTTAAAACATAATTATCAATCCTAACTCCATTAGGATTTAAAAGAACCTTCTAGAATATTCTAGAAGACTATAACCAATCCTAATAGCTTTAAGAATGATAATTAATAATAGGCTCTCCTCTAGATTATAGGGCCGCATATAAAAACCAAATCGGGCCCAGTTTAGTATTTTGGCCATAACTTCCTCATTATTCATCGGAATTGGGCTTATAATATATCGTTGGAAAGATCTTTTGAATCCCTATCCAACTACACTGTTATTGGACCCTTATGATGGACCAAACTAAACTATAATGCACGTTTTTTTTATAAATAAGGTAAGAAAAGAAATATTTTCAAAAACAGAGAGAAGAGATATTTTAATAAAAACATCCTCATCACTTGACTTTCACACTTTCGCTTTGTTCGATAATCAAATGACATGAAAGGTATTCATCACTTGGTTTGGTTTTGGAGACACATTTGGGTGTCTACACAGTGGTACTTCTCTAAATTCAGAAATGCATTTACGTGAAATGACCCCTATGCCCCTCGTTATGCTTTTACTCATACATAACTAACCTCCCTTTGGAAGGCCTCGTAGTATGTCAGGTTTTTTTTATTGTTTTTTTTTTTGGAAAGAACAAGATAATAGAAGATGGGGAGTGATAGACCACTACCATGTATGGGCTAGTTGGGCCCATACCAGGGGGAAAAATGTAATTTCACTTAAAACTTACCCATGTTGTAAAAATGCATTCTCTCTCCTCTCAATAACAGTATATAAATTATGAATAACAGTATAAAAACCCAGAATAACAACCAATACTAACAGTATAGAAATGAATAATAATTGAGCACCGGCAAAAAACTACCGGCGTCAATTTCAACCGAACTCAGCGATTTCCGCCATAGAACTCACCATTTTTAATGGCTAGAGCCATTAGTTTGTGTTTCTTGTTTTTGGGTTATGTTTTTTTGGGTGGTTTCCGGTGAAATTTAATGGAGGTAGTTGCGTTTTTTTGGATTTCAACCAAGGTAGTAGCTGGTGGGGTGGGCTTCTTGTTGTCGGAGGTGAAGGTGTGGTGGGCGGAGGTTTGGCCGACGGTGGGCGGAGGTTTGGCCGACAGTGGGAGCTATCCATGAAGGTGGGGAAAAGGGTTTAAGAAAAGAAGAAGATGAAGAGGAAAGGGAAAAAAAAGGAAAAAGAAAAAAAATTGTGGTATTGGGTAGTATTACCCATACCATGGTAGTGGGTAATACTTACTCGATAGAAGATTAGAAGTAGAGTGAGAAAGAGAGATTGAGTGAGGAAAAGCGAGAAAAAGAGCGATTGAGTGAGGAGAGAGGATATAGAGGGGGAGGGCATGTTTGACGGCTAAAGAGTAAGGGAAACCCTAATATTAATAACTAATGGGCTATGGGCTCCTCACTTGTAATGGGCACAATATGCATGTTACGTATAATATAATATTTGTAACTAGCAATATTTTACGCGTTACGAATATTATATATTTGTAATGGGCAGAATTTTGCCCGTTACAAATATTATATATTTGTAACGGACTCCTATTTTTACCGTTTTGGATATATTTAATGTAACGGGCATAGTTTTTCCCGTTACAAATAGCCTATTACGAATGACAATTTTTCCACTAGTGCCAGTTAAAGAAACTCATGCCCTTGAAGAAGAAGAAGTATTCTTCGACGCCATGAGTGAACCGTCCCCAATGCAACAACCGCCCACTAAAGAAGATATATTGCTCCTCAGCTCGTGTATTCGGTAGAGAAATATGTAGGCATATGTAGAAGAGTTCTTGAACGCACAGAACAAGAACGAAATAAACATGTCAACAAAGAGGTAACACAAACTACGAAGAAACCATTCTCTCTTCAAGTAGTTGAAACACCTAAAAGGAGCCATAGGTCCTATATTTTAATTGGGTCCACCTATGCGAATATGTTCAAAATGCTCTCCGAGAGTGGTAAGATTAAACCTCTCGAACCGAGAACATTTGAATCACTAAAGAGGACGGATAGGTTCTACTGTCCATACCATCAGTTAGGGGGACAAACAATAGAGCACTATTTTAAATTTGAGGATTTAATTTAGAAATTGAATAATGATAAAAAAGAATTGTCCAAATTCCACAAGAGAAAGGTGCTACCGTTAATTGAGTTTGGGACAGTGACGATGAAGATGTCTACCTTAAGGATATGGAAGAGACCCCACTCTCCACAATATATCTAGTGGACGACATTTGGGATAAAGAACATTCACCCATAGATGTCCTCACAAGATATGGGAGAATGCAACCTCCTATTACTGTGCAACAACCAATCCCTAGTACACAGCAAGTTCCCATACCGACCTATCATAGAAGACAACGATGTTGTCAAGCAATTAAAGAAGACTAAAGTTTACATGAATGTATATAGACTCTTAACTACATCCCATAAACATAGGTTGGAAGCAATGAATGCTTTAGACAAAATAAGAATAGATTCTGAAACCATTCATGAGGGGTTGGCTAACTTTCCCACGAGTGATCTTCCTAGTCCTATTAATTTAATCACCTTTTCTGACAAGGACTTACCTCCAGGGGATGATAAGAATAATAAAGCATTAAATCTCACGATAATGTGCAAGAGAATAAATGTCCCAATGACTCTTGTAGATAATGGATAAGCAATTAATGTATGTCAACTCCGAACTGGGAGGATGTTAGGGATAAAAATTGAAGACTTGTCTCCGTCTACATAGGGAATAAGAGCTTGTGACAACACTCGCTATCAAGCTCTTGGGAGTATTACCATGAATGTAACATCAGGAGTCATAGAACATGCACTTACTTTTCAAGTGGTAGACATTAAAGCGTTTTTCAAACTATTGTTGGGACGCCCTTGGCTTCACGACCTAAAGGCCGTCCCTTCATCAACAAGTGAAAGCTATAGTTGGAAGAATCCCTGTCACAATTGATGCTTAACAAATGAAAATCAAGGCTATTGAAAATCCCATCATAAACGTGGAGCACGATGAAGATGACGAAGACATGTGAAGCTTTAACGAAGAGTTCTCCTTAATTTAAAAGGATAAAAGGACCCCTCTTTACCACGACATCTACTCTAACGGAATGCGACTTCTCTTTGGATATGAAAAAAATGAGCCAACACATATCGAAGACAACTCCTTGCTCATTCAAACAGTACTTACAGAGTGATAACTTTGATCCTTCCAAACTTATCACTCCAACAGAGGGTCTAGTTAAAGGATGGCAAAAGACCGTGAAGGTGACTACTCCAAGTGGAAGAAAGATCTCCATAACAACCGGACAAGGAAAAATGTTCGATGAATCGTCTGAGTCAGAGTCCGAGTCAGAATCTTCCCCTATCAAGTCTTCTAAATCTTTAGTCGTAGCACCCCCTCCTAGCTCTTCTTCTTTAGCGTCTTCCCCTAGAGTAGTTAATTATGAAGTTCAAACGGACATAACTTTATTTGATGTAATGGTATTTTAATTTATACACATGTTTTCTTTTGCTTACTCCTTGTGTCATTCTTTAACTCAAGATGATGAGCATTGCTTAACTAACAATGAAATTGACAAAGAAATAATTAAAGCAATGGAAACAGTTGAAAATAAAACACCGGTAATTGAGGATACTGAAATGGTTGACATCTCAAAATATCCAATCATTACAAGAGAAGTTAAAATCGGACTAACACTTAATATAGATGAAAGAACCAATTTTATTAATCTATTAAAAGAATTCATCGATGTTTTCGCTTGGTCATATGAAGATATGTCAGGCTTTAATAGAGAAATAGCTCAACACACAATTCCATTAATTCCAGGAATGAAACCTGTAAAACAAAAATTACGTTGAATGAAACCCTATATAGCTCTAAAAATAAAAGAAGTATAAAAACAAAAAACAACATGTTTTATCAGGGTATCCAAATACCCTGAATGGGTTGTAAACGTAGGCCCAGTTTTGAAAAGGATGGAAGGGTACGAATGTGTATCGACTATCGAGATCTAAACAAGGCAAGTCCAAAGGACGACTTCCCTTTACCACACATTGATATTCTAGTAGATAATACAGCAAACCACGTAATTCTCTCATTTATGGACGGATATGCAGGGGACAATAAGATCTTACAAGTTCCTAAAACTTGTTAGCGACTCTTTTGCTCTATCTTCCTTCCCTTTGGACGCCACCAATCTTAAATGTATGATCACAGTGGGGTTCAAGTTTGGGGTAATGCTTGAAATATTCCTAGGGGAATAAATTTCAGCGTTAATCCCCTTGCTTGAACCCCAATGTGATCATACACTAAAGTACGGTGGCGTCCAAAAGGGAAGAAGATAGAGCAAAAGAGTCGCCAAAAAGTTTTAGGAACTTGTAAACCGTTCACAGGGTGACGGTTACACCCCTTAACGATCCAAAAGATCGTCAACTCCATAAGGTCTAGAACCAAATAAGGGTTCGGGGATGAAGGTACAAATCCAACCTAAAAGAGATTGAAACTGCCCTAATAATAGGCCTCTAATTTATTATGATCGTATTCATGTGCGCTTTTTAATTAACATGCAATCAATAGGTTTAACCCTAAACCTGTTTAATCTATGTTAGTTGAATTTAAATGCACAAATAAAACTATTATTGGCGATCACTTGAATTATAATCAAATTAACCTAACAAGATTATTAATTATCTTATTAAGCGTTATTACAAGTACCAATTCCCTTTAAACATGCATAAAAGGCGTGATCAAGCAATAGCAATAAAATAATCAAGCAACATGATAATAATAATCATAAAAATAAATTATAATTGAAATAATCATGATAATAATCATAATTAAAATAATCATCATCAAAATAATAATATTCATAATCATCATTATAACAATTATAATCATAATCATGCTCATGTTAATATTAAAGCATAATAAAAAATAGCAAGATCCTAGGCATGATACTAACAAGATTAATAACAAACCCTAGCATGTTATTAAGCAATAAAAATCAAAGCTTTAGCCCTAATATGATACTAACAATCATAAATATTAGGAAAAGAATAAAAGGCATCGCAGGAATCATAATAAGCATATTTGATATTATAACTCTTTCCCTAAACATGATACTAGGAATATCATAATAACAATATAAACATGATTTCTACATCATAACATCAATAAAAACCATTAAATTACTTACTTTGATGCCTCGTACCTCTTTCTAATAATAAAATACACACGTTAGTAACTTCAAGGAAAATATTAATCAAAACAATTAAACTAAATAATTGAAAGAGAGATTTGGGACCAAACCCTCAGAAATTAAACCTTTCACGTCTAGGGCAAAGGCAACTTCGAATATGGCTAGGTGTTTCTAGATCTTGTGAATGCGGAATTTTGTATGAAAAAGCAAGGTTAGAAAAAATAAAGAGAAAGATGAATTAATGAAGAAAACTTGATGAGAATTGGTGAATGATTAGAGAATTAATGATTGCGAATGAAAAATTGATTGTAGGTTAATGAAAACGGAGTTTTTAATACGTTATTTATAGAGAAATCAACCAAAAAGATAAAATATCAAAATAGAGCACTTGGCGCATGTAAAACAAGATTGGCGCACGCAAAACAGAGCTGGCGCCAGCACCAGCTTATTAGCGCCTGGCGCCAATGGCTGGCGCCAGGCGCCAGGCTTGGTTTCAGGCGCCAATGCCCGGAGTCAGGCGCCAGGCCTGTTTTTGACGCGTTTTCGAAAATCAGATAAGTTTGCTGTACTGGAGGATAAACTCGTATCTTTTCCTCGAAAATGCTTTTTGATTTTAATTAAAACTCTGAAAAGTCAACAAAACTCAATTTATCAATGCTAATTGAATTAGGAATGAAAAGAACCTTCTAGAAGAATCTAGAAGACTAATACCATTCCTAATTGCATTAGGAATGATAAATCATATTAGGCCCTCCTCTAGATCATTGGGCCGCATATAAGGCTCAAACCAGGCCCAGTTTGGTAAATTGGCCATAACTTCCTCAATATTCATCGGAATTGGGCTTATAGTATATCGTTGGAAAGCTCTTGGCAAGCCCCATCCAACTACACTATTATTGGACCCATATCATGGACCAACCAAACTGGATTGGCTGTTTTCTTAAAATAAGTTTTCAAAAACAAAGAGAAAAGAAATTAAAACTATCCGCAACACTAGACTTTCCACACTTTCACTTCATTCGATTATGATTCGACGCGAAAGGTATTCATCACTGGGTTTGGTTTTGGGGAGACACAAATGGGTGTCTACAATTCCCTACAGTACCGAGCACTCGATAAGAAACGCAATCTGAGACATGTTCATATCAAAGACATTTTCATATCAAAGACATTGGAACATTTGCCCTATTGTACACTTTTATTGTTTTTGCTATTTTATTTATTTTAATATTTTGAAATCACTAAAGATTTTTATAAAATCGCATAAGTTGCACACTGTGCCATCCCAAGTTTAAGTAGATGTGGGTTGAAGAAAGAAAAGTCTATCGTTAGACGAGGCTCAAAGTGGTTTATCAAAAAAGGATTGTATATTTGAAAGGGTGAAAGGAGATATGATATGGCTACAAGAGGTGCCTAAAATCATGGGTATACTTTTGTGCTTAGTTCAACAATTAATTTTTTTTTAGGTACAATGCAATGATCTTATGCAAGGAAATAAATCCTCATTTTATTAAAAGGGGAAAAAGAAAAAAAATCTACAAAGTAAATCTAAGGAAAAATAGAAGGTGCCTATGCTAGACTTATTGGGGAAAGGAAGAATGAAAAGAATAAAAAGAGATCACGAACTTGATAAGTGACTTTTATGTCACTTTTAGGGTATTTTTATGCTTATTTTCCGGTTTAGTTTCTAATAATTTCCCTAGTTTTACGCTTTATTTCTCTCTTTTTCTTATTTTCCTTATTTGATTCTATTTTAGTAGTTTTTAATAGTTTTTAGCTTATTTTCTTAATTTATTTAAATTCTCTTATTTTCTATGTTTATATTTTAAGTTTTTAGTTTTTGTTATATAATAAATTTCTAGCTTTTCTCTTTTTCTTATTTATTTTAGTTTAGCATTTTATTTTATTTTGTTTTACTTTATTTTTAGGAAATTTTTTAAATTACCACCTAAAAATGTAACCATTTTCGAAGTAACGACCCATTAAATTTTTTATTTTAAATTACCACCATTTAAATTAAATAAATGCTTAGATTACCACCCATTTTGAAAATTCGGTGGATTTTTCATATGTGGGCCCCACCTAACACTTATTTTAACCCTTTTGACTGATTTTTTCCAAAATTTTTCTTTTCAAAATTACTCTCCTAACTTCAATTCACATTTTTTCTCTTTGAAATTTGGTTGAATTATTTGGGGATGGAAATGTGAATTAAAGTATAGAGAGCGTTTTTAAAGAGTAAAATCGGGGAAAAAATAAGTCAAAATGGTTTAAATAAGTGTTAGGTGGGGCCTACAAACGGAAAATCCACTGGATTTTTGAAATGGGTGGTAATCTGAGCATTTATTTAATTTAAGGGGTGGTTATTTAAAATAAAAAATTAAACGGGTGGTTAGTTCGAAAATGGTTACATTTTTGGGTGGTAATTTAGAAATTAACCTTATTTTTACTTTTATTTTATATGTCAATCTACCCTTGTGATTGTCCATGGTTTTTTAAGGTGTGTTCAGGTTGATGCTCCGTTTTCATGTTCAAATCAAGTTTGGTGTTCCGCGATTGAGTCATGTGTCAAATTTCACAATTCAAAACCTGCCAAGCCATCATAGTTGCTGCCACCTAAACCTTAACCACACCCTTAACTATCCTACACCACCCCAAACAACACACAACAACATCACAACACCTCCCCTGCTCCCCTGCTCCTCACGCACTCCACAACAACAGCAATAACAGCAGCAACGCTGCCCACAAATCCCCAAGAGCAACCACCTCCAATCACCACGATCTGCCCCATCCGGCCACCGCCAACAACCACCTCTAGCCACGCAAACAACCACCAGCAGCCCCTGCTACCTCACGCAGCTCACAACCCACTAATAACACCACCGTCCACCTCCAACTACACCTAGCAGCTGCTCCATTCCCTCACCGCAGCTGCAGCCACCCAACTTCACCGTAACACCCGCAACAACAACTCTAATCACCCTTACCCAAGCCGCATCGCAAGCCAATTCGCAACCACCAATTGCCCGCAATTGCAGCAACAACAAAATACAGTAGCACCACCTGCACCACCGTCAACAGAGTAGCTACCACCAACCTCCAACTTCAGCCACTCATCACCTCACGCACACCACAACGACAACCACCAATTCACAGCTACACCATCAGCGAATTCCGGCCACCACTCTTCACCATTTGCAAACAATTGAACCTCAATTAAGGTCCAATTTGATTAAAGTTATTCGCGGCCGCGCAACCCTGTCAGAAGGCGCACAAATGGAGTCCAAATTCAGATTGTAGGCAGTAAGTTTGCGCGACCTCTGCGCGACTTCTTCGTGGGCGCGCAAATGTGGGTTCAATCACAAGCTTCTCACGTGCTTTTAATGAAAATCGGATGGCCATGATTTGATGCTCCATTATAGTTGATGATGATGAACGCTGGGGATTTGATGACGATGTTTGATGATGGAGTTTGATGGTGAGTGAAGTAGGGGATTATTTCCCATTGAAGAAAATTGAAGAAGAAAGGAAATGGGTTTGACGGTTTAATTTGGGGGAATTGGTGGGTTTACTTTGATTTTCAATTTTTTCTTTTCTTTTATTTTCTTTCCTTATTCTTTTTATTTTCCTTTTCTTTTCTTATTTCTTTTCTCTTTTATTTTCTTTTGTTTCCTCCTTAATTTCTGATTTCTTTTATTTTTACTTAGTTTTATTAGCTTTGTATAAATACCCATTTTTGGGTAATTAAGGGTGTTAATTAATTATGCTATTTTCTTAATTCTTTTAGGAGAGCTTCACTCTCTTAGGGTTAGATTAGATAATTTTAGAAAGAAAAAAAAGTAGATTGTTACTCAAGTTTCCTTATGGTATTCAACTTTGCTCAAGTTTAATCTTCAATCAAGCAAGACTTCAAGTTATCATCTTTCATTAATCCTTTCTTTAGTAATCTCTAATCCTTTCCTTTAGCTTTATTTATTTGCTTTATTGTTGCTTATTTTTGTTAATCTTATTAGTTCATCTAGTTGTTATTAATTTCATTGTTTTTATTCATGTTCTGTTTTGAGTTTCTCGAGTTTGTTTCTAGTTTTGATATTATGTTTAATCTCCCTTCTCTAGGCTAATCTTTTAGCTAGGGGAAGGGGGTGGAAAATATGAGTTGATATTGGATGAATGATGATGGTTGGATTGAACTTATGCCATAAATTGATGAAAGACATGATTTTTATTAGCTTGAGATTATTGTTGCCCTCTATTTGATGTTTTCTAGTTTAAATGCATGAAAGTGATTTGAACTAGATTAAGATCATCTCTATTTTAATGATTGCATGATAATGAGTTATTAAAGTGGAGTTTTTATGGATTGTGCTTCTTTATTCTCTTGATTTGATTGTGACTAATAGGATGCATGAGAATGATCCTTATTAGTGTAGACCTCTTTCATTGATTTGTTCAGACTATTGCATGAAGATGAATTGTTTAGTTAGAATCTTGTGTTCTTTTGCATGTGTTTCATGATAATCATCATTATTCTCCTCTTTCTAATCATATTTGACACCCCCGTATCCCTAGCGTCATTTTCCCTTGGTTTTAATCATCAATTTCTCGCTTATTTGTAGTTTTAGTGTTCTTACTCAACAAAACCAACAAAAAATCCCCTTTTTACTTTTGCATTAGTGATTATTGATGTTGAATTAGTGTTCTTCACTAGTGGTTCGACCCTTTACTTGCCACGAACTAGTTTGGTGTAAGTTTAGGTATTATAAATGATTAATTTGATTAGGGTAGTAGCTTAACGACCTATTCAACCCGCGATCAATTAACTCTTGTCGCTAAAGCTCACCTCGTGTCTTATGCTTTATCATCACTTGGACTTCTTTCCGTTTAGAGGTATGGGAAGCTTATTATTGTCAATTAGATATTGGATGATCTCTTTTATCTTCCAGCAGATCTTAGTAGTATGACCTCTACCTTGATGGTACTTGCAATGTTCATCTGGATTCAAACTAGGTAACCTCTTCTTAGGTGCGGGATCTTGAATAGGTCAAATGGGAGTTATGAGACCTTTAGCATGAAGGCGATCGAATGTTGTGTCATAACTTATGCCAATAGGTGTAAAGGTTTTCTTTGGCTCTCGTTTGTTCATGGCAAGGACTTCATCCAAGCTAACGTTGTTCGAGTAGGTATTTTTGGAAGAAGAAGGATTGTCGTTCTTCTTTCCTTTCCAGCCACTGTTACTATTGTTACTATTCTTGGCCTTCCTGTTGCTCAGAAGAACCTGAAGGTGGTTTTAATCAATGAGATCTTGAATGCGATCCTTGAGAGTAAAACACTTTTTGGTGGTGTGACCATGGCCTCTATGATATTTGCAATAAGAATTTTGATCCCAATTGGAAGATCGCTTCTCAGGTGGGTGGGTCTTGACTGGGGCCAACGTGACGAATGAGACCTTGATCATGAAGATAGTCAAAAGCTTCATCATAAGCCATTTCTATTGGTGTGTATTCTTCAATGGTCCGTTTTGCCTGTGGCTTAGGAGGATTGAGTTCTTCATTAAATCCTTGGTGATAACTTTGTTCGATAACCATCATCCGATTTGCTAGTCCTTCTACCACATTCAAGAGCATGACAATGACATCTTGCAGTTTTCTAACGTCTTCTTTTAGACTTGACAAATTTTCCTCGGTATTATCTAAGAAAATTCTTTCATCCTCCTCAATCATAGCCACTTCATGAATAGAGGTTATATAAGATATCTCCATCATGGGCTCACCTACAAGTGTCATAAGGAGTTAAGGATCGTACGATATTTGATCTTCTGCGATGGCTAGTGTAGGCGTCGCTCGAAGTGCGCCTACGTTAAAAGCATGTGGTGAATATGCTTGGCACTCATAGGAAGTGGGAATTGACATATACGATTAGGGACAAATAAAGTAGGGAGCCGCCAACATGTTTTTAAGGAACTTGTAAACCGTTCACGGATCATAAAAGGCAACCACAAATAAGGGACAACGATAGGCAACAACGATTGACCCGTGAAGGTTACACCCCATTCCTAATCCATGAGATTACTAACTCCATATGGTTCGGACCCATGAAAGGAGGATCGGGGATGATGGTACGAAGTGAGTCATGGAGTCACATTCGCCCGTATTGGCCTCTACTCGATTCTTATAGTGAAAAGTGATTCCTGCGATCTCAAAGGCATACAAACAAAATATTCAATTTGCTCCAAACTATTATTATGCTAAATTGGTTGAATATTAATGCAACATATTATTCTAAAATATTAGTGATCACTTGATTTAATAACAAGATTAAAAAGGAACCTAAACCGGTTGTCCAAATTATCTTATTAGGCGTGATTTTCAATTACATATTCCCTTTAAACATGCAATATGGTGATCATAATAACAATAGAATAAACATTAATATTGGAAGCAATTCAAAAATAATAGCGTTAGTCAAATCAAATATAAAATAACCCTAATCATGATACTAGCAATATTAAAATAAAATAAGAGTAATTAAATTGATTAATTACTCACATTCTACGCGTTCCTTTAAATTGCTACATCATGAATAAACTGTTAGTAACTTCAATGAAAATATAAAGCAAATGGAAATTAAATTAAATAAATATAGATTTGATTTGGTCCAAACCCTCAGTTATTTGTACTTTTCACGCCTTGATTTAAGGACGGAACATCGGGTTAAGTATGGACTCCTTGGAGTGCTTAAAGGAAGAAATAGTGAAAGAATGGGGAGGCTAGTGTTTAGGCTAAAGAGGGAGAAGAGAATGATATTATGATCAAGCTTCTTGATGATTGAAAAAAGGGGTGATATGACCTCTATTTATAGAGAAAAAAGAAGGGTCGAAAAATTAAGATAAGATCTGAATTAAATCGGAATAAAAGTCGATAGACTGCAGTTTTTGCGGTTTTTGTTTTTATCATATCTTTTGATCCAGAAATCGGAATAAGATGAATAAGATATAGTTGGAAGATATCGAAGTCTACTTTCTAACCCAATCAGAATCAGATTAAAATATTTTTTAGAACAAAAGATATAGCCGAAATAGTGAGACGGTGTCAGTTTTGGATAGAGTTTGACATTTTATTCATATCTTTTCCGTTATAGCTCGGAATTGATATTATAATATATCATTGGAAAGATAATTTCAAGATTTATCCAACCATATAAAATTCAGATAACAAATATGAGGCACGAAATTCATATCTTTCTATCTTTGAACGTCTTTCAATTCGGATAGAATTAGGACTTTCAAAAAAAGGAGTTTTATTCAATTTCAAACTCTTTAATCTTATCTTTTCAAAAAGGATGATTAAGATCTTTTAGAAACTTCTAGAAGCTTCTAATTAATCCTAATTGGTTTAGGAATTGGATTAGTGGGCTTAGGTTCGATTTGGGCTAGTTTAATATTTTGGCCATAACTTATTCGTTATAACTCGGATTTTGGCTTATAATATATCGTTGGAAAGCTCTTTTCAATCCCCATCCAACTATTAAATCATTAGACCCATATTATGGACCAAAATAAAATGGATTGAACGTTTTATAAAAAAGACACGGAATAAATGATTTTAAAGGATACGAAATGAATTATTTTGGGTTTAAAGGCACGAAATCAGGAAAATAAGTTATGGTTTGGGGAAATGATCTAGAAGTTGGGTTGTTTTATGAAATGGAAATATGGATTTAAGCACTCCAAGATTAAATACTAAACCCCACCAATAATGGCGGTGAAAGTTTGTTCATCATCGGGTTTGGTTTTGGGGAGACATTTTTTGGTGTCTACAGCTAGAATCTTGGAAGTTTTATTATCATCGATCAGGTCTTAAATAGCTTCTTTGAGTTTCCAACACTCCTCAGTGTCGTGACCCTTTCCTTGGTGATATTTACAGTTTTTAGTAGGATCCCACTTAGGTGGCCTGGCTTTTGGAACTAGGTCTTTGATAGGTCCTATGGGCATGACTAGTCCTTTGTGGTGTAGCTTTTTGAAAGCTGTTTCATAACTCATACCAAGTGGAGTGAACACTTTTTTCGACCATTGGATTCGTGGTTTAGAGGTGTTCGTAGCATGTACTTCGTTAATGGGAGAGGAAGAAGAAGGATGGTCGTTCTTCTTTGCTCTCGCACTACTATCTTTCAGAAGGTCATCTTCAATGTCAATGCATATATGTACGGAATATTTCAAGCATTACCCCAAACTTGAACCCCACTATGATCATACACTAAAGCATGGTGGCGTCCAAAGAGAAAGAAGCTAGAGCAAAAGAGTCGCCAACAAGTTTTAGGAACTTGTAAACCGTTCACAGGGTGAAGGTTACACCCCTTAACGATCCATGAGATCGTTAAATCCAATAGGTCTGGAACCATAACTGGTATTTCGGGGATGAAGGTACAAATCCAATCTAAAAGAGATTGAACCTGCCCTAATAATAGGCCTCTACGTTATTCTGATCGTATTCATGTGCGCTTTCTGACTAACATGCAATCAATAGGTTTAACCCTAAACCTGTTTATCTATGTTGGGTTAATATTAATGCAGAAATAAATTATTATTGGCAATCACTTGAATTATAATCATATTAACCCTAAACAAGATTATTAATTATCTTATTAAGCGTGATTACAAGTGCCAATTCCCTTTAAACATGCATAAAAGGTGTGATCAAGAAATAACAATATATATCAAGCAACATAATAATAATAATAATAACAATAATAACAATAATCATCTTAAAAATCATAATCATGTTAGAGCATAATAGCAAGATCCTAGGCATGATACTAACAAGATTAATAACAAACCCTAGCATGTCACTAAACAATAAAAATCAAAGCTTTAACCCTAACATGATACTAACATAAATATTAGAAAAAACAATAGGAAGCATCACAGAAATCATAATTGACATTATATTTTTTACCCTGAACATGATATTAGGAACTTATTGTTGTCATTCTAAACATCAAATTAAGAAAAGCGTCCTAACATGATACTAGGAATCAAAATAACAACCTAGACATGATTTGTATATCATAATATCAATAAAACAATTAAAGCACTTACTTGGATGCCTCGTATCTCTTTCTAATAACAAAATACACGCGTTAGTAACTTCAAGGAAAATACTAAAATAAATAATTAAATTAAATAATTGAAAGAGAGATTTGGGACCAAACCCTCAGAAATTAAAACCTTTCACGTCTAGAGCGAAGGCAACTTTGAATTTGGCTAGGTGTTTCTAGATCTTGTGAATGCGGAATTTTGTAGAGAAATCTTGAGGGAGATCAAGAGATTCTTGAAAACTAGAGAGAATAAGAAAATTAATTGTTGTTGATGATTTAAAATGGAGATTTTAGGGGGCTATTTATAAAGAAAATCAGCCGGATGGATAGAAAAACGAATTAGAGTTTCGAAGAGAATAAAATGACTATTGGCGCCAGACGCCAGACATTAGCGCCATACGCCAGGCAAAATCATATTTTCCTTAAAACCATTCTTTTATTCTGAATAAAACTCTAAAAAGTCAACTAAAGTCAATTTATCAATGCTAATTAAATTAGGAATGAAAAGAACCTTCTAGAAGAATCCAGAAAACTCTAAAAAGTCTACTAAAATCATATTTATCAATGCTAATTGCATTTGGAATGATAAATCAATATTAGGCCCTCTTCTAGATAATTGGGCCGCATATAAATATTAAACCGGGCCCAGTTTAGTAATTTGGCCATAACATCCTCATTATTCCTCGGAATTGGGGTTATTATATATCGTTGGAAAGCTCTTTTTGAACCCGACCCAACCACACTATTATTGGACCCTTGCCATGGAACAAACCAAACTGGATTGGATGTTTTATAAAATAGGTTTTCAAAAACAGAAAGAAGATATATTTAATAAAAACTATCAGCAACACTAGACCTTCCACACTTTCACTTCATTCGATTATGATTCGACGTGAAAGGTACTCATCACTGGGTTTGGTTTTAGGGAGACACAAATGGGTGTTTACACTATATTATACACAACCTTTAAAGTATTCAAGTTGTGTTAGTATTTTAAGTGTTTTGCATATTTTTCTTGAAGGTTCTTGATGAACATCCTTATAGACTCCTTTTCGGTGAGAACCTTAACCATATTAGTAGAAGTTTCCCTCCATTTGTTGAAGAAAGAAGTGAACCATTCGTTTTCTTTTTGTTTTAACATCACAAGTTGTCTGTGGTCTGTTTCATCTTGGATGTTGCATTTATATCTATCTACGAATGAGTTTTTTTTGGAATCCCTAGAAGAGGTTTTCTCTTTGCCAAGGGAAAAGAACCATTGTTGACAAACGGTTTCAAGAGATAAATAAAACAAGGAATGAAAGACTTTTCTATCAATCCCCTTAATGTTCATTATGGTCTCGAATTCCCTTAAGTGGAAGTAAGGGTTATTTGTAGCCTTGAATTTTGGGATGTCGTTGGCATTGAACTTCTGCGGAAGGAGTTCCTTGTCCACCGAGACCCCTTGTGAGCTAATGCCCTGGAATCTGTAGTCATTGGATATTTTACTCAAACTTTCTTGCATGAGCTCCATTTTTTTGTTGCTTTACAGGGTCATTGATTTGAAGGGTTAAGGTCCTTAGCACCTCAGTCACGTCTGCCATTAGCTTCTTAGGATCATTGACTTCTTCTTGACTTGCAATTCTCTTCTTTGATTTTGTTTTTCGACAGACTGGTTTATCAAAAAGTTGAACTTGAATAAAGGTGTTGTCCTTGATTAATCGCCCTTCTCTCCTCGACCAAGTACTGTGGAAGGGGAAATTAGGGGTAATTTATTTTATTATTATTTATTTTGACTCAAGCTCTATTCAACATGGAAGAGAATGTGGAAGAGAATGGGAATGGATTGGACCCCCCACTCGAATGACGAAAAACGACTTATGCATGAACCTAGTACATGGTCATGGTGACATATACAAAGTTTGTGATAAGACTAGTGAGTGTAGATGATATGTTAAGACTCGTGTCATAACTATGTGGCTAGACTATGTGACTAGACTCAAGCAAAGACTAAGTTAGGTTACTGCCATTAAGAAAATAACCAAACTGATTAATAAACTGTTTAATTAGATTAATAAAATAGTTAAAGCAACAGGACTATCGCCGCACACTGCAGTGCAGCGCCAGACGACAGGGTTGTCGCACGATGTTGCAGCCCAAATTTTTGCGCCATTACTAGAACATTAATCTAGGACTGCATTCAGTATTATTACTCTACGGGACAGGCCTAAAGTCGTACTAAGTCAATTTTGATTAAATTATTAAGCTTTAATTACTCAAATTAATTAATTAGGCAAAGTCCTTTTAGTCATTAATCAGTTCATTTAGGCTTAAACACAAGTCAAACAAATGGTTAGGAAAAACACGTAGAGTATTCACAACAAATAATGCACAAGTAGTCAAGTAGGCACAATATGATGCAATGAGTTTGCAACCTAACCATGTCTCTAGTTCTCTAAAGTTCGGGATATGGGTTAGTCAAAGAGGGTCCATGGTTATGAGTCCAGATGCACCGCGCGGAAGCCTTACCTTTGGAAGGGTTGGCGCGAGTGGATGGGACCCCGCGAGTTAAACTCTCTTCCATGGTTTGGTGAATTCAACATTCTCGGATGTACCCTTTGTTGCTCAGAGCCTTCAATCAGGTAGATGGAGAATGAATTCCTAGAGGGTTATTTCCATATGTAGAACACATTTGGGTTTCAAAAAAGTGAGAAAAACTCAATCAGGAAGTAGAATTGAGCCAACAGTGCTAAAACAGGTCGAAACAAGAAGGCAGATTTCTTGCTCGGTATTGGAAGAACGCAACGCCAGCAAACAGAGACTGTAGCCAGGCGACAGAATTATCGCTCGGCGAAAGGCTCTGTTTTCTAGACGCTAGTTCCCACATGCCTCAGTAGCTGTCTGTGTTCTTAGAATTTTCCAGTTTTCGCAGTATTATTTCGATTCAAGTTGTGAAAGATATTCCCCAAATTTCCTACGTGTAAAACTCCTATGTTTTTGACTCATTACGGATGGTCTTTCCCATGAGAACCTTTTTTATGCATATGATAATAATGTTAATAAAAATTACGCACATGAAATACTTAGAACTTTTCGAGTCTCATCCACTCATTCTAAATCATTGCCGAAATAAATTTAAGGAATTAAAATAGAAATCCTCCCCAGTGGAGTCGCCAAAAACTGTAGGGAATATTTCAAGCTCTACCCCAAACTTGAACCCCACTGTGATCATACACTTAATCATGGTGGCGTCCAAAGGGAAAGAAGCTAGAGCAAAAGAGTCGCCAACAAGTTTTAGGAACTTGTAAACCGTTCATAGGGTGAAGGTTACACCCCTTAACGATCGAAGAGATCGTTGGCTCCAATAGGTCTGGAACCAAAACTGGAAGTTCGGCGATGAAGGTACAAATGCAATCTAAAAGAGAAAGAACTTGCCCTAGTAATAGGCCCTCTACTTTATATTTCTCGTATTCATGTGCGCCCTGACTAACATGCAATCAATAGGTTTTCCCTAAACCTGTTTAATCTATGTTGGTTGAATATTAATGCACAAATAAATCTATTATTGGCGATCACTTGAATTATAATCTTATTAACCTAAACAAGATTATTAATTATCTTATTAAGCTTGATTACAAGTACAAATTCTCTTTAAACATGCATAAAAGGCGTGATCAAGCAATAATAATATATATAATCAAGCAACATAATGATAATCATAGTAACAATAATAATAATCATCATAATCATAAAAACAATCATAATAATGTTAAAAATAAAGCATAATAATTGTAAGATCCTAGGCATGATACTAACAAGATTAATAAGAAACACTATCAAGTCACTAAACATCAAAGATCAAAGCTTTAGGCCTAACATTATATTAAGAAAGAGAATAGGAAGCATCATAACAACCATACTTGATATCAGGAATTTTTAGTTATTACCCTAAACATGATACTAAGAAAATCATCCTAACATGATACTAGGAATCAAAATAACAACCTAAACATGATTTTTACATCATAATATCAATAAATACAATTAAAGCACTTACTTGGATGCCTCGTACCTCTTTCTAATGACAAAATAGACACGTTAGTAATTTCAAGGAAAATAATAAAAAAAACAATTAAATTACAAAATTGAAATAGTGATTTGGGACCAAACCCTCAGAAATTCCAAACCTTTCACGTCTAGGGCAAAGGCAACTTCGAACTTGGCTAGGTGTGTCTAAATCTTGTAAATGCGGAATTTTGTTTGTAAAAAGAATTTCTTGATGAGAGTTGGTGATTAAAAACGGAGGTATAAGGACGTTATTTATAATGAAAATAGTCCGGATTAGATAAAAAAGAATCGGAGTTTGCAAAGGAATAAAATACGCCGCTGTCACCACTACAGCCCATGTCGTCGCGCGACAGGGTCTGTCGCCGCGCGATAGCCTGACGTTCGGCGCTGCAGGCGATTTTTTCACATGTTTTCTATTTTTTGATTAAATAAAGTCGTAAAATTCCGTAAGAGGGGTAAAATCGTAATTTTATTTAAAACACTTCTTTTATTCCAAATAAAACACATTAAACTTAATTACCATTCCTAATCACATTAGGATTCAAAAGAACCTTCTAGAAGACTATAATCAATCCTTATTGCATTAGGAATGATAATTCATAATAGGCCCTCCTCTAGATCATTGGGCCGCATATAAAAATCATACCGGGCCCAGTTTAGCAATTTGGCAATAACTTCATCGGAATTGGGCTTATAATATATCGTTGGAAAGCTCTTTTCGCGCCCTGTCAAATTACACTATTGTTGGACCCTTGTCATGGACAAAACTAAACTGGATTCGCTATTTTCATAAAATAGGTTTTCGAAAATAGAAAGAGAGAATTTTAGTAAAACCTAACCGCAACACTAGACTTTCCACACTTTCACTTCATTCGATTATGATTCGACGCGAAAGGTATTCATCACTGGGTTTGGTTTTGGGGAGACACAAATGAGTTTCTACACATCCTTAGTTTCTTAGGGGTCCCCGAAGGGTTCAATTAAGATTAAGCAATAATATTAATTATTCATTAATATTATATATCGGAAGTGGCCTCCAAGTAGGCATTCTAATCACTTGACCTCACTAAATAATAGGTTTTGAAAAATTCAAACCCTCTATCAGAATAGTACACTTGTCCGAAGGACATTATTCCTATCAATCTCCCATTTGTCCTTCCGGACAAGTGCACTTTTTAGTGTATAGCCTTTTTCCTATGTCACTTAATGTCTCTTAATGAACTATAAGGTAAGATTATTCGTCATCGTTATTATGTCCATAAGCGTTTTTCGTAATCCGAGTTAGACTATCAATAAACAGATGTTTTCCAAAATTCATTTAAGCACGACCATGCATTTTCATAGTCTCGCTCTTCGAGAGGCCTTGTAATCAACAAAGACATGTTCCCTATGTTTAATAGGGGGACATTCCCAGTTTTGTACTATTTGCTTCTCTTACTAAGAGGACCTCGCAACCCGAGTGTTACCGTTATAATCCCATGTACGATAGATGTTTGACAAACATCAAAGCAGAATATTACTCATACAAGAGAACTCACAATACTCATGGTCTAGGGTAGTGATTCCGATAGCAATAATGAGAGGTGTTTTTAAGACAATTTATAAATATATTTAATTACTCTCATGGGTCGATTTGGCATGGTTCTAAACCAATATCTTTGCAAATAATTTACAACAATCATATCCTTGTAGCATAAGAAACAGTGCTATAAATCATACTACACACTAATCTCAAGTGGTCATTAATCGCCCATCATTTAAATGACCTCGATTACGGATAATTTTCTATTACAATATTCAATGTTCACTTAATAGGTGTTTCTTTATCCAAGACTGGTCTTGATACCCTATTTTGAATATTCTCAAAATCAAATAGACTCAATATTTAATCCTAAACCATAATTTAATAGTTTGTGGAATATTTTTAAAAAAAATTTATTCCACTTTGAAAAATCACAACGTTTCATCTAATGATAAATGGTTTTTCCCAAATGATTTAAGAGTAATACTCTTCATAAAAAATTTATAGAAATCATAACGATATTTAATATTCTTGATTTCTTTTATGCAACTATTAAGGTTGTCGTTCACTTATCCCATAGGTTTAATTATGATTACTTTGTAAATCTTAGCATCATCATTATCAACTTCTTTCATAATAATATGATTAAATTTCTGAGTGTTATGGATTATATGTGATTTAGAATTTATTTTCCAAGTGATGGCCCCCACTCAATTCCATGATTTGAGATTTTCAATTTGACAACCTACAATCATTAACGTTCAACAACGAGCTTTCCATTTTACATCTTCCTTATTATTGCCTTTTAAGGCAACAATTTTCTTAACATATATTTTAGTAGACTTCTTGATGACGCTTTGTTTGGGTGTCACTCCAAACGGCTCACAACTATTTGGGATACCCTAATCACTTGTGATCATGGAAATTTACCTTAAATTTCCGCACATTACACATGGGTGTACATCCATGTTACTATACTCAAAGCCACCGCTTCTTAGCTTGTGCTTATAAATGGAGTCCTTATTAAGAATCTGATCCTTGTTAAGGTTTTCTCTTGCAACATCAATTCTCAAATTAAATTTATCTCCATGCGTCAAGAACCCATCCCTTTTACTTATCCAAGTACTTTGCATGTTATTGATCATAATCTAACGATCAAGTAGTTAAATTTATTTTTATTGGTACTTTATTCTTCTCATGCTCTAAACATGTAAATTGTGTGACGACTTCAGAACATACATCATGGTTTCAATTGCAGAATTATTCTCTACTTTTTTCCGTTCATGTGACCTTTTAGCTTATCAAGTTTCATCGAGTCTTACTAAACTGTTTGCTATGTGATACGGTTGAAAGTCTCTACTAAAGTCTTTCTTGTTTGACTTAGTATTTAGCCTCGCTCATACTTAGTTCAAACAGTTACTTAGTTTAACTTTATTTATATGGGTTGAAATACTTTCAAAGTCCTTCATGTTTAACATGGTAAATTTCTTTACTCATTTAAACATTTAATTTTGTCAATACCGTAGACCTTAATACCCAGTATGTACTAATTATTGTCTTTGCTTGGTCCATTGTCGAAAATACTTCCAAATCTAAGCAATTAACATTAGACAATTATTTCACAGTAGAGTTCATAAACTTCTTGTTGGACCTTACAAGACTGACTCTTTCTCCCACTAAACTTCTTATACATAAGTATTTCTACGTTTATCCATAAGCCAATCCTTTTATTAAATTTATGAGAAAACACGTTCAATTTTCTATATGCATTGCTTCCTTTAATCCGATAATGGATTTCTTGAGCTTGCTTTCAAATTTAGCATTATATTAGAATTTCAAAACCCAAACACTATATCAATGGTCTCTTCCAAAAAAAAATTTAGTAAGGCTGTTTTGGTATCTATTTGCCATATTTCATTTGTGCAATTTTGCTAGAATAATCACGAAAAGACTAAAGCATTCCGATTGGTTAATAGGTTTTAATTAAAATCAACTCTTTTAATTTTATTATACTCTTATCAACCAATCTAGCTATGTATGCATATACATTTCCAGATTTGTTAGTTTTGTCCTTGAAAACATATTTGTGATTGATGGGTCTTTCACCCTTCATGCAATTTGATCAAGTTTCAATCATGATTTTCAAACATGGAGTCTATTTCTGATTTGTATGGCCTGTAACCACTTTTTGGAATTTCGATTTGTCGTAGCAATCTTACAAGACATTATTCCCTTACTATCTAATAGTAAATAGTAAGCTTGTAAGTATTAAGTTTATTTCAAACTTAATAGAAATTTCAAGGATTCAATCCAATCCTTTAGTGAATTCTACACCTATACTATAACATTTCTGATGTTTTGTGAGTATTTCAAGGCACTTGTAAAGTCCATTTAAGTATTCTTGATCAAGCATTCTCATGAAGCCTTTTTAAGGTCTTCCGAGATTCTTAGTTCTAGTTTGTTGCTAATCTCGATGGTAATCAAGTTCATTTACCTCGCACTTGTCGTTTTGGAAATGTGTTACTTTCTTGAAAGACACAACTTATAGCAAAAAACATTATGTTCTTAACTAGGTTGTGGATTTAATGCATGTAGTCTTACTTGTATGCTTACAAAGAAACATGCATATTGTCTTTGGGTAAAAGTTCGTTGTGAAACAAACAGTTACCTCTCACTTAAGCTATCTTAGCCTTTAACGAGCCATTAAGCTCCCACCGATCCACCCAGCTTCCATTGAGTTAGTGAGCTCCCACTTAGGCTAAGTCTTAAAAATATATTAGAAAGACGTTTAGAAGTTACTTCAATCTATAATTGAATATTGCGTCCTTTCTTAGCTTTGACATTTTATTTAGTTAAACAATACTCATTTGTGCAAATTTTTAAGAACTTTATAGGAAGGGATGTGATCCGTCATCGTTCGAGTAATTTTCAAATGGCATCGAGGTCTCCGTGTAGACATACTATGTTCTTTGCGGATTTATTAATGTCATAACTTTGAGATGGTCACACTTGGCTCAAGAAAATATCGCTCTATCTAATCTAGATGTTTTTTACATGAGGCCAAGTCGATTCTGTACTTCATTGAGCTTTGGAGCTTCCCAAAAGTCAAGCTTGTTTACATTTGATGAATATAGCCATATTCTTTTAAATTCTTGTAAAATGTTGAAGTAATTTAACCTTCCTTTTCTTTTATAGTCAATTGTCTGTACCAAGAACAATAGCTATTCATTTTGTCGGTTTTTAACAAGTAAGACTTGCTTGTCTTAGATGGATTCCGAATCGATCAACTTTCAAGAGCCTATACAGCCTTGAGTACGTTTTTTTTAATGTGATATCGCTAAAGATGTTTGGAACACAAATCATTCCAATGACTTGAACTTTGTGAATTTTCATGTTAGGGAAATGTTTGTTTATAATTAAGCGTTCTTGACTCATGGGTTAGACAACCATGCCATTCAAATAAATTCGCAAGTATTGCTCTTTACTTTGAATGTGAGTCTTTTCGTTTGTTAACGGATTGTTTGCTGATTATGGAACATAATAACCATTTATTTGTTCCAGCTTAGCTTAAAAGGTCTTTAAATAAAGCATACGACCATACAAGTGATGTAGCACTTCTTGCTTCATTCTAAGCTTGTAAGAGGAACACTCAAGCAAAATTTGATACTTGTGAAGATGATGAGTTGCTAAATTTAGTACAATCACATGAACTCTTTGTCGAAATGGAATTTATTCCTCTTCTTTATTTGTTCCTCGATTCCTATATTTCTTATCATACTTCATCTCATAATCATTAAGAATCGTTTCTTTAAGTATTCTGACTCTTATACTTTGTTAGGCATGATTACGCATCTAGTGCGTCGTATAACAAAGATCCATATTTTTCTTTAATTCGTACTTGAATTATTACATCAATGAGTTGTACTCATTAGTGTATAAAGCAAACATATATGTTGGTTGTCAAGAATTTACAATTGAGTTTGTAACTCACTACTCCATGTTTATCAAAACTACCTAGTATATTGAATACATGATGTACAACCGTCCTTATGGACTTAGTTTATAAAAGTCATTTATGAGAATTGTATTTTAGAATTATTCTCCAAGATTTCCTATTATCGATCTAATTTTCAAGCTAATTCGTCGCGGTCGCGGAGCCCTGTCAGAACGCGCTCGCAATTGGAGTCCAAAATCAATTTTGACGCACTAGCATTTGCACGAACAATGCGTGGTGTTTTAGTGGGCGCGCAAATATGGGTTCAATTTGATCCATATCACGAGCTTTGCACGTGATGTTAATAAAGATCAACGACCTTGATTTGATTTTTAATGATTGACGATGATGATGAGAGGTGACAATTGAAGATGATAATGATTGATGATGGAGTTTGATGGTGAATGAAGCAGGGGATTAAAACCCCCATTTTTTAGTAGCCAAAATCGAAGAGGAAGATGGTCTGATGTTTTGGTTGGATTTGTTTTATTTTGCTTTTTAATTTCCTTTTTTTCACCTTATTTTACTTATTTTCAATTTTTTTCCCTTTTTCTTTGTTTCACTTTTCTTTCTTTATTTTTCTTTATTTTCTTTATTTTATATTTTCCTAGCTTTGTATAAATACCCATCTTTTGGGGTAATTAAAAAAAGAACAATTATTATTCTATTTTTTTTATTAGTTTTAGGAGAGCTTCTCTCTCTAGGGTTAGCTTAGGATTATTTTAGTTTAGAGAGAAAAGGTGAGGGTTTCACCATTGTTGAGCTTGGATTTTTAAGAAGAAGATTGATCATCTTGTTTGTAGACTTTCATCTTCAATCAATGACAATCTCTAACTCTCTCTCCTCTATTTTATTTGCTTTCTTTTGATTATTGTTTTAGTTGTTAGTGTTGCTTGTTAATCATGTTGATTCTTGGTTATTTGTTAATTAATCTTGTTATTATCATGATTAGTGAGTAATTTCTCCATTAAGGGGATGGTTGTGGTGTAGTTGGATCTAGAGCATGTTCTTGGGTTTGGAATTGTTTATTTGTCATTAAAGTCTTTATATGCTTGATATTCTTCAATCTACTTGCAAAATGCATGTTTTTAGTTGATTGGGAGTGAATTATTGTTAGAAAATGCGACAGCGGACTTAGCAAGATTCATTTGTATCGATCGTAATTTGATAGCACCTCCTAGTATATGGTTCTAATGTGGAAGCATAGAGGTTATGTTAGGAGAAGCCGATGAACCCTGACAGGTGGCTAGATTGGACCTCTTATATTGGTATTCGAGCGTGTTTAGTTCATAATTAATTCAAATTCTATGCCTTTGTTTATGTTTAAGTGAATTCTATTTTTAAACCATTTCCCTTAGTGTTTTATTTCTTGTCTTAGCGTGTTTAGACTTTAGTTTACTTATCTCTTATTCCGGACTAGATTAATTGTTGATAGCATTTGGTAGTGTTTACTCGTTCCCTGTGGTTCGACCCTCATGCTTGCCTTATACTCGTATTAGGTTTGTTTAGGTTGTATAAATTGTATTTTATCTAGGGATAGACATTTGACGACACGTTTATTTCCCCTATCAAATTGGCGCCGTTGCTAAGGAACGGATTCCATTACCGTTTTGTTTTCTTATTGAGACTATTCCATAGTATATAATTTTCTTTTAATTTGTTTTTATTCTTTTTGTTTTGTTTTTGTTGTTGAAAAATGACACGTTTTTCTTTTCCACAATTTGATAGTGAGTCTTTTTATGTCTACTTCTATAGACTTATAGGGTTCTTATATAATGGTTGGAATCCTTGTGAAGCTTGTGAGATTTGTTATTATGGCATGAATGAACAAACGAGATATGAAGTTGAAAGTAGGTTTAATGGAGAATTTCGAGCATTGACGGTTCATAGTGCTTGGAACTTTTTTGTATGGTTTGCTAAGGATGTACGCAATAGGGCATGTAATGTTGCTAATTTTGATTCTCAATGTGATAATAGTTATATTGGTGGCATGAATCCCAATGATTTGTCTTGTGATCCCGTATGTGAACCTTGAACAAGTGATTTAAACTCTTATTCTCCTATTGTTGATGATGAATCTCATTCGCTTGATTATGCCCCCTCTCCCCAATATGATAATGCTCATGTTTATAATGTGAATGATCCTCACTCTTCATCTTCTTGTTCTTACATGGCCCCAAATGATATACCTTATGCTTCTAATAAAATCTTTTATGAGGGTAATTCTATGGAAAATTTAAGGAAAGAGAAGATTATGGAGAAGTTAATGAAGATGATGGAGATGGATAATGAGATAAGGGAGAAGGATAATGAGAGGAGGGAAGTTAAGAATAGGGAGACGAAAGCTTGAGAGCCAAATCACCCACCTAGCTCAATCTCGAGCTATTGCCCCTCCTTCTTCTCCTTTCCCCCATATGAGTGAGGATCCCATTAAAGAGCATTTGAGTGATGGTCAAGGAGTTCAGAATGAAGCTAATGTTGAATTTGTGAATCCTAACCCCCTGTACCATCTTGATGAGTCTCAAGTGTATGTTTGTGACCCTTCAATCTATGAGTATATAGACTCTTTTGAGGTAATATCCCACATATTTTTCGAGATTCATATGAGGACTTATAGATTATTGGATGACTTCACCGAGAACGCTTCTTGGGACTTAAATGAGTATGAGATGAATCTACCTCCATTCATGCACGATTTTGGGACCTTAGGTTTTGAGATAGTTGAAGGAAAGGTTGTTTATTGTGGTGAAAAGGAGGTTAAGGTTGATTCTCTTAGGGTTTTTGAGCTTGAGGGAAGTGTAGATCATAAGTGCCCTTCATTTCAAGATTCTATGATTGATTTTCATGCCCTCATTGGCGATGTGAGACCTTGTGGTGAAGGAGTAGCTACCCCTTTTCTCGTTTTTCAAACCCCTTTTTCTCTAAAGTTAGACCACATCCCTCCTTGCCCTATTTCTCTCCCTTCCTATCTCAAAGAGCCTATTGGGGAGTCGCATTCTATGGATGATTTTCATGTCCCTCATTCCATCATTGTTGAGGACGAGAGAAATTTTGTGAACCAAAAATTTTATGAGGAGGATTTGCCTTTTTCCTCTTCTTTCCATTATTCTATTTTCTCTTCTACTTCTTACTTTCTTGAGTTTCCTTTTGATCCATATTCTTCTTTCTTTTGGCATCTCCCTTCTCACATGCGTGCAATGATCTTGTTGCACGCTCTCTTTCCGTCATTTGCCTACCGTATCCCCCATGAAATGTGTAGTAGTGCATTTGACAAGCTCTTGCGTGCGTTAAATTATTATTTCCTAGAGCGGTATCGCTTGGACGTTAAACAAGCCTTTACGGGAAGTAACCCGTGTTTTATTGCTTTCATTTTATTTTCTTTTTAGAATATATTTTCCCTGAAGACGTGTTTGTGTTCCTTTCTAGGTGCACAACTTGATATACTCTTGCGCATTGCTGATGATCAAGAATTAAGGAAATCTACCTCAACCTGCCTATCATGTAGTGTTCAAGCCTTATTTGTAGAGATTGTGGATCCTATGAGGTTATTTCGGGTTTTTGTGTAATTTGGAATTTATCCCATATCCGGTAATATCCTTCTTTTCCCTCTCTCTTAGTTATTGTGACTTGAAGATCATGTGTTGGTAATGTTGGATTAATTTTTCCTTGCTTTCTTCACCTTGGTTTCATTGTTTCTTATTTGAGAGCTTGGTCTCATTCAAGCTTGGGGGAGGGTATTATATCATGTTATGTGGGATTTTGATTCATATATACCATGCACTTGAGTATATGCATTTCCATGTCTTTTCTCATATTTTGAAAAATCCAAAAAGATTTTTGTTTACTTTAAAGCAAGTTTAGCAAAAATGTGTTTTGTTTGCAATTGTTCTTATTTTGGACATTTCTTGATTGGACTTGTGTTCTTTAATGTGTACCTTCCTAAGTGGTATATGTTTTCACGATTTGAGAGTTTCATTGGTTGACTTTAGGATATGTCTATGCTAAGGTAGCCGGTTTATAACTCGTAAGGCCCATTGAACCCAAATTTGCTTGTTTGTGGTAAGAAGGTGTTGCTCTCATTAAGGGATTTGAAGCCTTAAAGGTAGTTTTTGTAAACTCGATGTGAGCTTTATTGTTCAAGCCTCCAACAATTCTTTGTATGAGCGACGTAGGATCCTGACTAAGGCATGCTTAGATCGAGACCTTGACGTCTAGGTACCAAAGATCGCGACCGAACTAAATCTATGAGGACAAAAGCACCTTTTCATTTTATTTTATGTTTCATTTATTTTGTTACATTCTTGTTTTTAATTGCATTGACCATCTTGCTACACCTTTGAGCTTATTTCGTTTATTGGTTACTAGCCTCATTACAAGACTTACTACCTTTACCCTTAGTTTTGTGAAGCAAATTTTTGTTGGATGTTGGTTTTGATGATGAAAGAGACTTCATGTTGGTTTAAGTTCAAAGTGTATGACAAGGTTGAGATTTGTATATTCAGTTGATTAAAAAATGCTACAACAATAGACAAAAGAAAAGAGCACAAAAAAAATAAAAAAAATTGAGAAAAGTGCATTCGAAAAAAAAGAAAGGAAAAAAAAAAGAAAAACAAGAAAAAAAAAAGAAGTCAATAAAACCATTTTTAGTTGTGATCGTTTCTCCTTAGCTTGAGCATTGAGGACAATGCTCCGTTCAAGCTTAGGGGAGTGGTTCTTAGTTTGCGTTTAGAGTGTTTGATGAATAAGCTTGGAGGATATGATAGTTTGGCATTTTTGTTTGATGTTTTGGTGATTTTGAGAGTTCGTTTTTGAGAGACGGCCGCTCTTTTGCTTCACTTAGGAGATACCACCAAATTTTTCAAAATTTTCCTCACCTTTACCCCTAGCCTACGTTACAACCCCTTTTAAAGTCCTTTTGACTTAGATTAGTTGAGTCACTAGTCGGTGGAGGAAGCTAGAATTCAAGCATATGGAGAAGGTGTAAGGAGGGAGATCCCATCGTAAGGGGGTCCTTCCTTAGATGCCCATGGCCATTTAAAAGCCTAGGACTTTACACTTGTTAGGGTGTATTAGGGTTTGAATTCCTGACTGTTTGGGGGACCTTGAATTAGAATTGATTCTATCATCACACTTTTTTATAAGAAACAAGTAGGAGTCGCCAAAGAGTTTTAGGAAAACTCATAAACCTTGTTCATGCCTTTCGTCCATGTGGAGTTCATGGATTTATTAGCGCGAATCGTAAGTTTACCCATGCCCAAATTGGTCTATGTAAATCAGAAATAAGTTCGAGAGCGAGGGTACTAAAATAACGTTCCTTTTAGGGAGGAATCACTATTCTAGCCCTAATACAACCTCTACTAGCTCTTCCTTTTTTACAATTTCATCACCAAACAATATATGCAACGTGATACCTAAAACTAAGTTAGTTGATTTTATTTACGCACATTAATTCACGTAGGA
This sequence comes from Chenopodium album, assembly GCF_948465745.1. Classification (NCBI taxonomy): domain Eukaryota; kingdom Viridiplantae; phylum Streptophyta; class Magnoliopsida; order Caryophyllales; family Amaranthaceae; genus Chenopodium; species Chenopodium album. The sequence goes on from NC_137836.1 coordinate 45,152,439, forward strand.
ATTACATTGCAACGTCGTTATTCTTTTATTTAATCAATTTCGTGAAAAGAACAAGAAAATAAACAATATTCGCCTTGGCTTAAGTGATCAACCAACAATTAATTATCCAATTCTAATCTTTATTTCACACAAGATACTATGTGGAAATAATTAATTAGTCCTTTTAAGATGATCAAACAACAATAATTAATTAATTAAGGTTCTTTTAAACGAGAAAATAAATATGATTTTTGTAAGTGCTCGGGAATTTACCACTTCTCTTTGCTAGATCTCCATTTAGAACACTTATGGACACCTTCTTGTTGGGGAACCTCCACCGTAGTAAAAAAATATAAAGGGGTGAGTGTTTAGGATAAGAGGGGTTAGGTAGCACAAGTTCACAAGTATTCCGCCAAAGTTTTGGGTTATTTTTCTGTCCATCTAAGCCTCGGATTAAGTCTCTATTTATAGGGAATGGGTAGGATTAGGGTTTTGAGCATTCTGCCGCAGGAGTTGTCGCGCGCAACAAGATTAGTTTCGCGCGGCATCCCAGCGCAAGTGATTGAGTTGCGCTGTTATGGGCAGCGCAACTGGGTGTCTTGCGCACGACATTATGGTAAGATTCGATTCTATATTTTCGTAAAATTCTGAATCTTCCGCCAGCGCATCTCTGGAGGTTGCGCTGAGTATCGTGCGCAACTGAATTAGTTGTGCACGCCTTCCCAGCGCGACTGATTGAGATGCGAGCGGATTTTCCTACGGTAGCATTAAAATTTAACCTAGGCCCTCCTAAATCCGTCATTATTGGGTTTCAAGCACGGGCTTAACCTAATATTGATCGGATTTAGTTAATTGGACCTTGTTTAGCTTTGTTCTTTAGTTACGGCTACTTTTTTGTGTTTTGTGGCTTAACTAGTTATCCATAAGCATTCTCCACTTAAATCCAACACGAAGATGGTTTTCTTTATCGTCATTGCACTTCCTGTCAAGACAGGAGGCCAAAAGTAGATGTCTACATTTAGCCCCCACTTTGATCGAGTCTTGAATAGACGACGATCAAAGTAGTCAAGGAAAAAAATACGAGACTCATTCTGCGAAGTTGTCAAAGAGTAGAGAATCTTTCAGATATGTTTAAGGATATGGAAACGATCCTTGGTTCGCTAAGTGTTCGATACAAGTAGCTATTAAGGCTAGAAAATGTTTTCTCTTGTCTTAGCGCGCTAAAGAATCTAGATTGATCCTTTGCAATTGTAGAACGCTTTTACAAGTAAAGGTGTTCTTGGTGATGTCAAGTCAGGAGAAGAGATAGGTTTTTAAAAAAGAATAAAAGGGGATGATTTCCTCTGAATCGTGTCATCGCTGGTCTAAAGTCCCTCGATATGTCATTGAAACTTTTGCCTGACTTTAACAAAGTAAAAAGATGAAAAAAGTGTTTTTGGCATTCGAGCTAAAATGGTCCGGTATTTGAGCCGGATGTCCGCAAGATAGAAATACATGTCCCAGGACTAGAGGCACATATCCAAATCCAGTGAGAGGGAATAAAGTCAACCACTCTCTCAACAGTTTTTTCCACAAGATAAGTACACATGTCTCAGGATTAGGGGCACATGACTACATAGGCGCGACATCGTCTCGTCGCTTCTTTTTACAGGGGGTGGACGGACATTCTAAAAGTCCGGTAAGCTAGTAAGCTCACTAACACCGTATTTGCTTCCAATCAAGAAGTGTATGTTCCTGATGGTTCAGCGCGCCTGTCGACTCGTGAGCTAACGCCTAAAGTAATCCTCAAGAGGTAGATCTCGTAAAGCTTGTGCTGAAGAAAAATTTTACGCAACACCTACGCCGTACTATTTTGCGCCGTACGATATGCCTTTTGCATTTTTACGCTGCATGAAAAAGCCTTTTTTCTTCGGACGTGAAACAAAAAGAAAATCCGAACATTTATAATGTCAGTATAGTAAAATGACAAACTTGTTTAAGGTGCTTTACGTAAAGTACCACCACAGAACGTCTTAAGACACTCTTACAAAAAACGTACAAAACGTATGATTAGGGAAGGCACAAAGCACGGTGTGCATGCAAGAATGATGTAATAAACTAAAAAAGAAGAAAACAAACTACAAAATGCAAAGCAATTTAAAATATTTTGATAATTTTCCCTTCATTACGTCTAATAACGAGCAAAACCCGTTGGAAAATGATTAAACAGATCAAAATCAGGATTCCTGTCATTTTAGTAACTAGTATCCGCGCGCAACTCAATAGGTCGCGCTGGTCAGTTGCGCGCATCATTGTGAGTTGCGCTGGTCTGTCACGCGCAAAAGATTCAGTTGCGCGCGACATTTAAATCAGCAAAAAGAAATCGATGAGCGCGATTTTTATTTCGCAATCTTTTTCTTCTTCGTTCGCCATTTTCGCTCCTCTCTCTCTCTAGGAAGCTCAGATTTTCTTGTTTTTCAAAGCTAAAGGAATTATATCTCGTCCCTTATTCATATTTGCTATAATCCTTTGCAAGTCTTTTGTTAAATTTCGTTTGATTTAGGCTTAATTGGGACGATTTTTGAATCGTTAAACCCCAAATTTTGAATTTGGGGGTTTTTGATTTAGTCCATTATTCTTGAAATTGTTTGTTCTATGTTGTTATGCTATATTTAAGAAATGTTTTGCAACAAATTTCATGAAAAATGGTTAAGTATTGAACCTTATATGAGCATTTCCCTGTTCAAGTTTTTTCTTGTTCTTTTTCTTCGAATTTTACTCGAATCTATTGCCTTTTCTTGCTCATTTTGGTTACATTTGCTGGTTATGAAGTAGAATATAGTAATGAAACTAGTATTACTTTCATAATTCACATTTTGCGAATTTTGAATTTTTGAAAAATGGCGCAAAGCATACTCTTAGCCTGTTTTTTGCTATGTTTAAACCTCAAAATTGTTTTGTAGATGATAATCATGTTTGTATTACCGTTATTCGTCTAGGAGTAGTTGATTCTTTGAGATTTTGAAATACAATCCCTTGAATGTTTAGTTAAAACTGGTATAGGATAACTTTTGTGGGTGTTAGAAGCCCCCATTTAATGAGTTTAACTGTAGGCATCGTAGCCCTCAAATATGGGTGGCATTCGATTTTTGTGTTTTTCCCTATCGGTAGTCGTTATGCTGCCAAAATGGGTCTAGAATACGTATATTAGCTTAGTTTAGGAAGTAAAATAAACTAATATAGAAACTTTATCCATCATAGCATGGACTCGCCTCCATTCGTCGATGCTGAGGAGATTCTAGAGGGTCCTGACGAGGCGGTCTTCCCTTGAAAGAGGGTGACCTGTCCTCAAGAGGAGGTTCGAGAGCGACGCGTCGCAGCCGATCGACAACGCCAAGAGGATGTGGTTTGGGAGGCTCCTCCCAACAAGGACCTTAGGGTCCTTTAGTGGGACCAAGACCATCATATCTCGATCAAAGGGTGGCGCGGCATCGTGAGTTCTTTGCACCTTTGTTTTTCTCTCTTTTTTTTTTGTTTTTTCTCCTTTTCAAACCATAATCGTTTTTTTATTTTCATTTTTTTAATTTTTTCCTTAGATTGAGCCTAGCATGCATCTGAACGGCTCTAGTGACTAGCGTGCCCGTTTTGCAAGTTTTCCCGAGGTGGCAAAGGAGATTGTGGAGCTTTTGGGGAACGGCTCCTAGTCGGCGGGTCTTCGGAGTTTATCGAATCAGCTTGTGTTTTCAGCTTTCCTCCGTGGATTGCTGGAGTTTTGATGGGATTCCACCAACACTTTCCATGGGGAAAGATGACGGTTACCCCTTTTGATTTCTCTATGATTATGGGTTTTCCTTTTGGAGGAGATCCCGTAACCATAAATATCGTTAAGGGGTCAGACGAGAGACTGTGTGACCTTGTGGAGGACCGTCTCGCGGTGGCCCTTCACGTGTACGCGCAATCTTGTCCGTACTTGGTTTTTTGCCGACGAGTTGTCGGCCGATGAGGTTGATCGGCAGTGTACACCTGAGCAGCTGGCTCAGATATACATTGGTCACGTTCTTTCCGTTACTATCTTTAGTTATCGAGTAGAACGTTTTGCTATTAGGTTACTTATTCGCCTTAGTGATTTGGGGCAAGTAGGTAACCTGAGTTGGGCGGAGGTGTCGTATGCCCGTATGCTTACATCTATAGGTAAGGCGACCAGGGTGATGGATTCCGCGGCAGCTACTGAGGTGCCTCGGATCTCCTTTACATGGCATGGTCGTATCCTTGAGGTACGTACTTTAAGCTTCTTTCAATTATTATTTTTGCTTTTCTCCTTTAAGCTTATCATTTTTCGTTTTTTCTTTTAGGGTTGGGGATACTCGTACCTGCCTTTATTATCCCCCAGGACGCTTGGGGCTGCTCGTTTTCCTATCGGCCATCAATTGGTCACGATTAAGAAGAGACAAGCCACTTCAGCCAGCAACTTTCGCCAGAGGATCCTTTCGGCAACTCGTGCGTCGGTGAGTATTTCAACTACATGTGCATCTTTTGATTTTTTTTTTCTTTCTCATGATTTTTTATGTGGTTATGTTTATAGATCGATCTCCGTCCTTAGAGTTTGATCATCGGACTCCCTGAGGCTATTCGGTCTGGCATGATTCGTTGCCGTTTCCGGGCCCTTTATCAGGGACTTCCAGTCTTCCAGAAGACAGACACTTGGTTTTTAGGCGAGCGTGTTCTTTGGCATTCTGCATTTGAGAAGCCCAGGGTTCCTGTGGATCTTCCGTTCCGGATGTTACGTCTGGATTTGCTGTCTACCGAGGATCTAGCTCAGGCGATCCTAGGTTATCCAGCAGAGCAGCTGGTGCTGCCGGATGTATCGTATCCGACTTTCATTGCATCCAGGCTTACTCATTTTCCATCTTTTGTTCCGGTTAGTACTTTAACTCTCTTTTGTTATTTATTTATTTTTTTTTTTCAGAACCTCAACCCTTTTATTATTTCTTTTACCGGGTTGAGCTAGGTGGTTGGGTGCCTCCTATAGCGGATATCACGTATACCGATGCTTTGGGTCAGTAATTCGTGAGATCCTTTCGGCAGCATACCGTTTGTTCCTGAGACGGTTGAGTCGGTATGTTCCTTATGCATATGAATTTATATATATATATATATATATATATATATATATATATATATATATATATATATATATATATATATTTCATATACATTTTTTTTTGCTAATTGTCCTTGTATTTTGGAAAAGGTTCCGCGAGAGATCGTGAACGGCACGGTGAAGACTTTGCGCGCTTTCTGAGCTAGTTATCGGAGAGCCCTCATCACTTTGTCATGCCGTGATCATCGGATGGTCGCGGTAAGTTCATTATATATTTATATTTCTTTTAACGAATTTATCAAACATTTTATGTATTAATCTTCGTTCGGATTTTGCAGGATGTGCAACAGCCGTCTGGGAGTCGCCGAGCATCCTAACCTCCTTTGTACACACATTTTTTTTTATTAGGAAACAGATGTATATATTATATTTTTTTGTACATATGACACGTTTTTTGTATATATATGTCATTTTCTTTTGTTTCCATGTGTACATTTTTTTATTTTATATATTTTTTATTTATTTTTTTTACTATATTTTTTTTACATATATAAGAATTTAAAAAAAAAAATCCCAAGGGAGGGAAGGGTTCCCGAATTACCCCTTTCGAAAAAATAACAAAAAAAGAGACAAAGGAAGGAGAATAGGAAAAAGAAAGAAAAAAAGAAATAAGTAAAGGAAAATAAAAAAGAAAATAATAAAAATAAGAAAATATCAAGGAAAAGGACACAAGGGTTAGTAAAAGGTAAGCGTATGATTTGTCTTAAGATCTCATGAGATTCCGTCATAATGTAGTCCAAAATATGGAAATAATCCTAACTCATATGCTGCGGTAGAGCATATGCACGCAACTGGTGGAGTTGCGCGAGGCGGTTGCGCGCATGTAAATTGGTTGCGCGCGAATGATGGCGCAACTCACGAGTTGCGCGCGCCACTTGCTTGTGAACTTTCCTTTGAGAGAAAATTCCCGAAAATTTGCCCCTCTTGGGTCTATTTAAGCATGGTTTCGTTTAGGATTTTGAATATCTCGCATTCGTTCGTTTATTAATATCATAAGAAACTAAAAAGAATTTATTTCTCTAAATTCTCTCTCTTTTTTTTATTTGAACAATGATGAAAACCTTTGAACAACGTTTGAAGCAATGGGTCACTTCCCTCTCACCGAGGACAAATTAGCTTTCAAAATTTCCAACCTAGACCCTCTATTGAATTACATGCAACTAGTGATTAATTTTGATTTTCTTCATGCCCCTATCAACCATTGGGACTCTAACCACCATCTTTTCTTGTTTAAAGGGGATGAGATTGTCCCACTTCTTGGTGAGTTTGAGGCATTGCTAGGCTTCCCTACAAATACTCTCTCTGTGACTTATGCGCTTACCTTATTGGATCCCAAACCTATATTCCAAATATTTTTTGGTGTGTCTGACAATGATATGACTAACATTGGAACTGAAGAAGGCGTACATTTGATCCAATTTATTGAACACTTCGTCGCCCCTCGTGACAACATGACTAAACAACGCTTTAAAATTCGTGCTTTGTGTTATTGTCTTATCGTTAATTGTTTTCTTAGGACAGGCAAAGAGTATGGAGATTATTCCATGGTGTCCATAGTAGAGCAAATAGAGGGATGTCATTCACCCGCTCCTTTGGCTTTGGCGGAAACCGTTCTATGCTTGAATTGCCTTAGAGGAGACCCTAACAAAAACGGTTTCACGGGAAGTCCACTACTATTACACGTACGTTTTTTTTTCATCATATTTCAACGCAAGTCATGAAGCTTCTGCGCTGCGCGCAGTTGGCGAGCGCAACTGATTTTGATGCGCGCACAACCTGCTTGTGTAAAATCGCAAACTGATTTTTATCTTTTTTTTTTTATTATTTTGCTCATGTAGCGTTTGTGAATTGTTGATCAGCCATAAAACCTTGAGGCTAATGGAGTAAGGACATTACCTGGACATCGAAATCTCTACAAACATAAGAATGAAGAAGAATGGACGTCTTTTTTCTGTCACGGGGTTCCTAACATATGTTTTGTGATTCCTTGGTGGAACATTAGTAGTATGGTTTGGAATAGTTTAAATTTCCCTTATATTAGGCTTCTAGGTTTATCTAATACTACTTACATCTTTCCTTGTAGGGTAATGAGACAATATGGGATGAAACAAATGATTCCCCCGCAATATTGTGATGCCCCTAAAGATGTGATCTTTAAACCTGAACGAATTCCACGTTAGATGGAATATTGGTCAAGTCTTCCTAGATGGATAGTACAAAATCCTACCGCAAGTATTGTATTGTATTCCTTTTACAAATCTTGGATGAATGCGGCGGATAAGGGCAAATTAAACAAAGCTTGATCTCAACATCAAGCCGCCACGGCTAGCAATCAACCTAAGCCTTTGATGCATTTGGCCACAACTACTCCTCCTAATGGCAAAAACAAAGGAGTGAGAATAAAATTAGACTTCTCATCTCCTAAGGCTCATTCGAAGGAAAAAAAAATGGAAAGCTCCCTCCAAACCCACGCAACAAGTTATGAAAATCAAAGAACCTTCTTGAAGCTCCAAATACTCGCAAGAAAGCTCAAATTGTCAAAGGGAAAGGAAAACAGGTTGCAAAGGCCCCAATCCCTAAATTAAAGAAAAATGTTTGGGTGAAAATGAAGAGTGTAGGGGAAAGCTCAAAGGCTTCTAAAAATACTGCGATGGAAACTACTCCTCTATGATCCGTGACAATCGAGGACATAGTAAAACCTTAGAGTGTTTCACAATTTTATCATTAGTTTAATTTGAATAAAGTGTAATCACTACTGTGTGTTTTTTTTGCTTTCTTCATTTACTATCTAATTCAATAATGTCTCTCTCTTTTGGATTTTTGATGAAATAAAAATGACATTTATATTTTTTTATTTTGATATGACCGAATCATAAAGATTGCCAAGGTATTTGTAATACGAAATCAGGTCTTTGAGTAGTTCTTTTACAATTTTTTTTATTTTTTATTTTTTATTTTTCTTTAATCTCTTGAATAGAAATTAAATGAAAAATTAATCAAACTTTGTTTAAAAAAATTCAATTCAAAGTTTAATTTTTTTATTTTCCGAGTATATGTTATATTCAAGAAACACCGTTTTTTGTCCCAAGTAAAAGTCGCAACCTTTTTGAAGCATAAAAAATCCAGGTTCGTAGTTCATTATCAAGTGGCGCACGCAACAGTCGAGGTTGTGCGAGCCTGTCGCGCGCAACCAAATTTGTTGCGCGTGACATCTGTGTGCAACTATTCCAGTTGCACGCGAAACCTGTACTACGAGTGTTTTAAAAAAAATATTTATTTTTTTACATTATTACCCCCCCCCATGTCTGAAGAGTTTTTTGTGATGTTCGAAACAATCTTAACACATAGAATGGTTTATTATTTTAAATTACCCCCCAAGTGTTGTGGGCTTTGTCGTGTTATTCGGTAAAGTGCATAACACTTAGAATCTTTCGATTGAATGCTAAAAAATGACTTATTTAATGAATGAACGAGTTTATCCAGGTTTCATATGTAATATTTTTTATGTCGATCAATGTTTATTAGTTGGCGAATTTCATCTCCTCCAATATCCATTAATCTGACGGCTCCTCCTGCTAAGATTTCAATTACGCGGTAGGGACCTATCAAATTAGGCTTGAATCTCCCTCTTGGATCGGTTGTTGGACCCCTAACCTCCTTTTGTACAAAGTCACCTTCTTTGATATTTCTGGGTTTTACCTTTTTATTAAAATGATGCGCAATGCGCCGTTGGTAGACTTGTACATAATGGAAAGCTCTTAATCGTCGTTCATCGAGGAATAAAATCTCTTCATATCTCGCTCTTACCCATTCAGCTTCCGGTAGATTACTTTCGAGTACGATGCGTAGGGATGGTATTTCCAGTTCAACTGATTGAACTGCGTCCATTCAAAAAACTAAGGAGTATAGAGTTACCCTTATTGATGTTCGTATGGACGTTCTATAACCGTACCCTATAATGCGAAGTAAGGTTTATTCGACCAGTCTTTATTATTTCCTGCCATTTTCTAAATGATGACTGTTATGTTTTTATTTGCATGGACATTCTACAGCTCCATTGATTTGAGGTCTGTATGGAGATGAGTGATGATGTTTTACTTTATAACGAGTTAAGAGGGTCTCGACTTCAGCTTTAAATTGAGATCCCTAGTCACTAATTAGTTCATGTGGAACTCCATATCTACAATATATGTTTCGTTCGAGAAACTTTGCGACATGTTTAGAAGTGATATTCACGTAAGAAGTAGACTCAATCCACCGGGTAAAGTAACCGATGGCTACTAATACGTACTCGTTCTCTCTTGCTCTTGTTAGAGAAATTTTACCAATTATGTCAATTCCCCAAGTTGAAAAAGGCCAAGGGGAAGTGAGGTTGTATAGTTCCGATGGTGGAAGGTGTTGTAAATTAGCGAACATTTGGCACTCTGGACATTTTTTAACATATTGTATGCAATCAAGTTCCATAGTGGACCAATAGTACCCTTGTCGTGAAATTATTTTTGCGAGCATTTTACCATTCATGTGAGGTCCACAAACACCTTTGTGAGTATTTTCCATGAGGCGTGTGGACTCGGGTTGGTCTATACACGATAAGCTTTGACCATTAGGTCCTTTTTTGCATAATTGACCGTTTACTAGACCGTAGTGTGCCGCAAGTGTTGTTAAGGCTCATTGGTCTTTCGATGAAGTATATTTAGGAATAGTACAATGGGTAATATATTTGATGATATGATCATACCAAGGATTATCTCCTTCAAAGTCATTTATTTCCTCTGTTGCGTTGCAATATGCTGGTTCTTCTCTTCTATCAATGCATAATGGCATCATATTTAAGTGATCTGGAATGTTGATCATTTAGGCTAATTTTGCTAGCGCATCGGTAAATTGATTATAATCCCTTGGGAGATATTTAAAATCAATATGTTCAAAATGCTCGATTAGTTGCTCTAGGTGTGCTTGGTATAATATCATTGTGGAGTTCTTTATTTTCCAATTTTTTTAGTATATGATTTATAATCAAACTAGAATCTCCATATACCTCTAATTTTTGCACACCTATGCTAGCTGCTGCTTCTAATCCAATAATGCACGCTTCACATTCCGCGACATTATTAGTAACCTTAAAGTCTAATTTGACAGAGATTGGAGTATGTGCTCCCTCTAGACTGATGAGTAACACTCTTACGCCAGATCCTTTTTTATTGGACGCACCGTCGAAGTACATTACCCATTTGTAATCTTGTGTCATGAGAATCTCTTCCTCCGGAAGATGAGTAGTTTATGCATGACTTGTTTGAATTGGATGTTAGGCTAGAAAATCATAAATCACTTTTCCTTTCATTGATTTTTCAGGAATTTAGCTCGAATTCGGGAAACATCACCAACCACTTGGATATACTTCCTTGTATAGGTGGTTGTTCAAACAAATACTTTATCGGATTTTGTTGAGAAATTACATGAGTGTGTGGTAGCATATAATATCGTAATTTTTTAGTTTCCCAAGCTAATGCTAGACTTGTTTTTTCCAAGGTGCTATATTTTGTTTCATATTGAATGAACTTTTTACTTATGTAATATATTGCACGCTCGACTTTTTCTACCTCTTGTGCTACCATGGCGCCTGTGGCCGTGTGTGTAACCGTGATGTATAGCCTAAGAGGTAGTTTGGGTACTGGTGGTGCTAAAATTTGTGGAATTTTTAGATAATCTTTGATTTTCTCAAAGGCCTTTTTGCATTGATCGTCCCATTCATGTTTTTCCTTTTTTTCAATTTTTTAAATACTGGCTCACAAGTCATAGTCAATTTGTTGATAAATCGGCTGATGTACTGTAGTTTGCTAAGGAACCCCTTTAATTTCTTTTTCTGTTTGAACGGGAGGCATGTCAACAATTTCCTTTAGTTTAGAGGGTTCAATCTCAATACCACGTGTGATTACTACATATCCGAGTAACTTGCCAGAAGTTACTCCAAGGGCACATTTTTGTGGATTCAATCGCATTTTGTATTTTTTTAAGCGAGTGAAAAATTTGCGTAAAGCATTTATATGTCCCATTCTATCTTTGGACATTACGATCATATCATCCACATACACTTCTATTTCTTTATGCATCATATCATGCAAGGGAGTCGTAGCCATTCTTTGGTACGTCACTCTTGCATTTTTTAAACCAAATGGCATGATTGTGTAGCAATATGTACCCCAAGGGGGAATAAAGCATGTCTTTTCTTCGTCTTCTTTTGCCATTAAAATTTGGTTGTAACTTGCGTATCCATCCATAAAGGATAACATCGCATGTTCAGTCGTGTTATCTACCAATATATCAATATGTGGCAGAGGAAAATCGTCTTTAGGTCTAGCCTTATTAAGGTCCCTAAAATCGACACACATGCGAACTCGTCCATCCTTTTTAGGTACTAGGACGATAATTTCCACCCATTCTAGGTAATTACATACACGAATGAAACCTGCGTCCAATTGTTTTTGTACTTCTTCTTTTATTTTTAATGCGACATCAGGTTTCATTCGTCGAAGTCTTTGTTTTACTTGTTTAGAGGTAGGGTTCAAGGTAATGGTATGTTTCACAATTTCCTTATATATTTCAGGCATGTCCTTGTATGACCAAGTGAACACGTCTTCAAATTCTTTGAGCGTCGATATCAGGGTCTATCACTCTTCCGGATTTAGAGTTAAGATAATTTTGACTTCTCTTTTGTTTTCATTTGTTCCTATATTGACTATTTCAGTTTCTTCAATGATAGGGTTCTTTTGTACTCTTTCATTCATTAGTTCAACCAATTTATTAATGTTAACATCTTTATTAGATTGATTGTTATAGCATTCGTAAGATTCAAGAGAAGGCATATACTCGGAAATAGAGCTTATATTATTGAAATGAAAAGAGAGTACATCAAGAGAAGAATCCTTTTTAAGATCCTTGTCCTTAGAACTAGAAAATAAAGATTCAGTAATGGCCACAAGGCCTAAATTTTCAGCTTCCCTAGAGTCTATACTAGATTGATCGTCTGATTCTTCAAACATCTTCCCTTCGCCTGTGATGATCTCCAGTTTATCGCCTTTGTGATTGGTCCACTTGAAAGATTTCCTCCATCCATGCTCAAAGGTTTCATTAGAAGGGGTGATCAACGAAGTTGGGTCAAAAGATTCATCTTGAATGGCATTCTAATTGGTCATTGTAGCGACATGATTTTGCTCTAATCCAAATAGCAAGTTAAATGCTTGCCCATCATAGCACCCTGGAGTTGGGCGTTTTGATTCAACGATTTTGAGATCGTCATTCAAGAAGTAGCAATCGTGAAATATTTTGAATCCAGGCTTCTTGATTCCTTCCAAAACTAATGGTTTTGGAAAGTCGTAGCATGGGTAATCTTCTCCCTCCCTAACGAATTGTCCATTAAGGGTTTGTTGGTAGTATGGGAGTAAGTGATTATCCCTTTCTTGTTGTTGTCTCTACGCGCATTGTTTTTTGCATCGTGAGACTCTAGTTCTTCTTTGGTTGGTTTATATCCCAATCCAAAAGAGAAACTTTTCTTTGGGATAGGAAGTAAGAGAGATTTCTTCATTCCCATTCCCAAAGGCATCCCAGGAAAGTAACTACTCTTGAATAAGATGTTGTTTACTATCTTGGTGGAATATGTATCAAGCTTGAATGGCTCTTCAAGGCTTTCTTCCATTTCAATTGTGTAGATTTGCTCTGCGGAAAATCTCCACATGTCCTCTTCATCATTATCATGGTTTATTTCTAAAAGTGATTGGTCATTTATGGCTATTTTGAGTGGAAAAGCATGTATAGTCATAGGAAGCCATTGATAGTTCAACGTAATCATTTGATGAAGTGAGGATGGTATTGCACCAAGCTCAGGTATCTAAGGACGTCCAAGTAGAAGGTTGAATGTAGGTTTAATGTCCATAACATGGAATCCAATCATCTTTTGAATTGGGCCTGTGGTAATTGGTAGCTTAACTGTTCGATACACCAATCTTCTCAAGTTATCATAGGCCCTAATGCTTTGTGTTGTCGATTGAAAGTATTTTTTTGGATTAAGGCCTAAGTATTTTGCAGTTAGCAATGGGCATACATTTACAGCTGACCCATTATCTACCAAAGTAAGAGGAATAATGTATCCCTTGCACCCCACAATTAGGTATAATGCATTGTTGTGGGTAGTGTCTTTTAAAGGCAAATCATCATTAGTGAAAGTGATTGATTTGTTGGATTTCTCGCTAGTAAGCAAGCTAACAAGATCCTGAGGGGTCGTGTGTGTGCTTACAGATAGAGCCGTTAGAGCATTCATAAGAGAATTCTTATGTTCTTTAAAAGTACTTAAGAGTTCCCAAATGCTAACATTCGCCTTGGATTGTCGAAGTTGTTTAACCAATGGATCTTCCACCTCAAGTTGAGGTGGTATTGTGTTTTTCCTTGACCTTAAGTTTGATTTTGCGTGGTCGAAGAACCATTTGGTGGTGGTGGTGGTGGTGCTTCATAAACTCGCCCAGAACGAGTTAGATGATCTATCTCGTTTGGATTAGTTTTAGGATTCACAAACCAACTTTCTTTTAGAGGGTTTGGATGTGCATCCATTTCAAGATGTTCCATGAGTTGTGCTTGATGCCACTGCTCATCCAAGGAGAGATTTGATAGGTCTTGTGACTTCCCCAAGAAATGATCCCAATCAAGCGCTCCATTTGTCTCATTTCGTAAACAAGATGAAGGTGGGACGACGGCATACATAGAGACATATAAGTCTTGAAAGTCGTCGTCCCATAGTCCACATACTTTGTTAGTTGTCCCTATGTGTATTGTGGCTAGAGGTTTTTCTATAGGTGTAATATAGTCCAAAGGATTGAACGTACCACTTCCCATATGGTCCTCATCAATATGAAACACCCCTAATGGGGATGCATTATTGTTAGGTTTAGACGTGGGAATTCCCCCACCGTCTACTAAATCTTTTATTTTGTGCTTCAAGACGTATCAACGTTCAGTATCGTGCCCAACGTCTCTATGATAAGCACAATAAGCATTACCATCGCATTGAGGAAACCTTCTTTCTAGTGGAGTGGGTGGTGTCAGCCCTATTGGCGCAAGTAAGCCTTTTTCGCTTAATTTTTCTAATAACTTTTTATAGCTTACAGGAAAAGGTGTAAATTTTCTTTCTTTTGCCCACCTCCTACTAGGATCATTATTGTTGTATTGATTTGTATTATTGTATTGTGTGGTGGTCACAAATACATCAATAGAGGATAATGTATTATCATTCCCCTTTTTGTAGTTATTCTTAGGTTGATGATTAAAATGGGGTTTATTTGCTTTCTCTTTAGCAAGATCATCTTCAATCTTAGTAGCCACAGAATAGACCTTTTGAAAAGTGTCTAAACCAAGGTAGCGTAGATGTTTGTTGTACTTTTCATGACAGTTGTCAATGAATTTTTGTACCAACTCAAGTTCACGTGGCCTTTGGGCAAGGTGGGCCGCCTTTTCTCGCCATCTACCATAGAAAGCAAGGAAACCTTCATCGTCGCCTTGCTTAAGCATTTCAAGTTCACGTAGAGTCGATTTGAACTCTACGTTACTCTCATATTGGGTAATGAAAGTCGAAACTACATCATTTTGGATCTAACCCATAGTACCACTCTCTCGCGGTTGGGTCTAAAAATAAAGGGAAAGTAAAAGCAACTCCTTTAATGCCATGGTGCTAGTAAAACACATTAAGTGGTTTTGTGGATTATTGGTCACCTTAAATATTGGCAAGTCCGTAGCTACAAACTTTTCTGGTAAAGCAAGTCCTGAGGGAGGAGCAAAATTTTCTGCGTCAAAGTACTTGTTCCCCATGGTGGAACGAAGAACAAGCTTCTCTAATGACTTTACTTTGACGGATAATTGTTCCATGTTTTATTACACGGCTAGAGCCTCGACATTTTTCTTTTCAGCCTTTTCAAGTTTCTTAATTCTTCTTTCCTCGGCCTCTTGAGCCTTTTCTTCTCTCAAGCGAGCAATCTCTTCTTGGACTTTTTCGATGGTTGACATTGTTCTTGGACTAGGACTAGTTGTCGAGGGAAGGTAGTTTAATTTGAAAGAGGTGGATTACTTGATGATAAATGTAGAATACGAGCGCCCGGGAGTCTTTGTTCCCAAGCTTGAGAGCCGGCCCTAAAGGAAGTACGAAAGGATAAGTAAATTGATACGCTTGTTTAGAATAAAGGGGAAAAAAATTACGCAAGATATACATGAACGGATAACATCACCCTTAAAAAATTCCCCAATGAAGATATTGTTTGAACAAGTCAATTTGTTTTTTTGAGAAATTAAATCGACTTGTAACAGTGGGCGCGCGCAAGAGATTAAGCTACGCGCGGAAGGCGCGCGCAACCGAATCTCTTGCGCTGGTAGGGGTCGCGCAAATTATTAAGTTGGCACGCCACCTACTCGTAGGATTTTTTTTTTAATTCGAGCGCTCTTCTTTTTTTCTTGTTTTGTCATCGTTTTTTTTTTTTTTTTATTATGTTACCCTTCGAATATGACTGAAAGTTACAAAGAGACTACTTCGTAATTGGGAACTGTGGGGAATATTTTCAAGCCTTTAAAATCCCACTAGCTTGAACCCCACTGTGATCATACACTAAAGTACGGTGGCGTCCAAAAGGGAAGAAGATAGAGCAAAAGAGTCGCCAACAAGTTTTTAAGGAACTTGTAAACCGTTCACGAGGTGAAGGTTACACCCCTTAACGATCCAAGAGATCGTCAACTCCATAAGGTCATGAACCAAATAAGGGTTCGGGGATGATGGTACAAATCCAACCTAAAAGAGATTGAACCTGCCCTAATAATAGGCCTCTATTTTATTCTGCTCGTATTCATGTGCGCTTTCTGACTAACATACAATCAATAGGATTAACCCTAAACCTGTTTAATCAATGTTGGTTGAATTTAATGCACAAATAAACTTATTATTGGCGATCACTTGAATTATAATCACAATTAACCCTAACAAGATTATTAATTATCTTATTAAGTATGGTTGCAAATACCAAATTCCCTTTAACATACAACAAAGGTGATCAAGAAATAAATAAATATCAAGCAACATAATAAATAATCAATATCATGAATAATAATAATATCAATCATAAATATAATAATCATAATCATGTTAAAGCATAGCAAGATCCTAGGCATGATACTAACAAGATTAAAAACAAACCCTAGCATGTCACTAAGCAATAAAAATCAAATCTTTAACCCTAACATGATACTAACATGAATTAATATTAGGAAGAACATAGGAAGCATCATAGCAATCATATTTGATATTAAAATTAACCTAGACATGATACTAGGAATATCATAATAACAATATGAACATGATATCTACATCATAATATCAATTAATCAATTAAAATACTTACTTGGATGCCTCGTACCTCTTTCTAATAACAAAATACACACGTTAGTAACTTCAAGGAAAATAATAAACAAAGCAATTAAATAATTGAAATAGAGATTTGGGACCAAACCCTCAGAAATTAAAACCTTTCACGTCTAGGGCGAAGGCAACTTCGAATATGGCTAGGTGTATCAAGATCTTGTGAATGCGGAATTTTGTATGAAAAAAGCAAGAAAGAAAGAATGAATGAAGAGATTAATGTTATTGAGAATTGATGAAAGAAAGATGATGAATAAAGAGAAGTGGATGAATAATTTTGTAAAGAGATTGTTGATGAATGATGATTGTTTAGATGGTGAAGATAGATGGTGAATTCGTCCCCCAAAACGGAGTTTTCGATACGATATTTATAGAGAAAATCAGCCAAAAAAGATAATTTATCAAAACAGAGTCTGAAGATCGCAAAAACAACTTGGCGCCAGCCCTGGCTCATTGGCGCCAGGACCAGTGGCTAGCGCCAGGCGCCAATGGCTGGCGTCTGGCGCCAATCCTGGTTCCAGGCGCCAAGGCCTGGGGTTGGACGCCAAACCGGCTTTTAACACGTTTTCGAAACTATGATAATTTTACCGTACTGGAAGATAAAATAATATAATTTCAGTCGAAAATGCTATTTGATCTAATTAAAACTCTAAAGAATCCTAATTGAATTAAGAATGATAAGACCTTCTAGAATGTTCTAGAAGACCAAAACCATTCCTAATTACATTAGGAATGATAAATCATATTAGGCCCTCCCCTAGATCATTGGGCCGTACTTAAAACTCAAACCGGGCCCAGTTTAGTAAATTGGCCATAACTTCCTCAATATTCATCGGAATTGGGCTTATAATATATCGTTGGAAAGGTCTTTGCAAGCCCTATCCAACTACACCACTACTGGACCCATATCATGGACCAACCAAACTGGATTGGCTGTTTTCTTTAAAATAAAGTTTTCAAAAACAGAGAGAAGAGAAGAGAAAAGAAATAAAACTTTCCGCAACACTAGACCTTTCCGCACTTTCGTTTCATTCGATTATGATTCGACGTGAAAGGCACTCATCACTGGGTTTGGTTTTGGGGATACACAAATGGGTGTCTACAGAAGCCCCCACTTTGACTGAGTTTGGAGAAACGCAAGTTTCGAAAAACGAAAGTCAAAGTATCAATAGAGACGGAGAATGATTCAGAACGTTCTGCGATCCTAAATCAATCTTATAACGCCAGTACCTGCAAAACAATGTTAGTTAAACAGATAGAAGAGTTAAGAAACGCGTATCTTGCACCGTCGAGCACACGTCTCTGAAAGTCCGATTGTTTCGATGACCTCCTGCAAGCTAGAGAATGCCATCCCGCTTGAAAACCGCTACGCCTTGTAACTGCTTCCAAATTAGAAGATTGCTTCGCCCAAAACGATCCTCTCCGCTTTGATAATATTCCACGTCCAAGGGAATATCATCGAAAATTATTTCTCTTGAAATAATTCTTATCCGCATTATGATCACGTTCCATGCCTTAGGAACTATGATCGAAAACAATTTCGCCCGAAATTACCTTCAGTTGTTTGTGACAACTTTCCGCAAGCTAGGGAATGATGCCGAAGACATCTTCTCTTGAAGTCGTCCTCATTTGATGCGATAATCTCCCAAAGGAAAATATGGAAGACCCACGCCCGTCGATCTTTAAAAGTTCGCCTGAACTTTGCTTTTGCTATGCCTGTACGTCGGCGCTCTTTGCTCTTGAACCTATATGTCGGTGCCCTTTTGTTAATGAACCTGTATGTCGGTGCTTTTGCTAATGAGCCAATGCTTAGGCGCTTTAAGCTTAGTGAGACGATCTTTTCATCAGGTCGATCACTTCATGTAATCAAGCCGATTACTTAATCATGTCAAATTGCTCAGAGGGCTAACTGGCGTACCAAGGAACCCAAAACATATTGCAGAAGGCTAGCACAACCCTAGAAGGTGGCTGACTGCTTTGGCGTCGCTGAAAATCGATCAGCGTCAGTTTTTCGCATTAGCGCCATGCGCTGAAATTGGCGTTTGGCGCCAAACACATAATGTGACGCCAATGCCTAGGGACTGGCGCCAGCACGGGAATCACTTTAAATTCTTGTTTCAATTCGTTTCGTGCTCTGGTTTGTTGCGAACGCTGCTCGAAAGAAGCCTAAACTTCAATTGATCGTTGCTCATTCATTTCTCAATCGAATTCGCTCAAATTTGTTGTAAATCAAAGCTCTTTTCATCCATATTCCCGATCTATGTAAGTTTCCTTCCAACTCACACCGGTTTTTATGAATTATCGGTATGTTCATTCACGAATTTCATGAAAATTCAAAACTTATAATGCTCAATTTGCTCTATTTATCAAGTTTTATGCCATGAAATTGCTTGTTTATGTTTGTATATTGCCTTGGGAGTAATTTGAGACTTGTTTGACTCAATTTGGCGAAGAAATGAACAATCCGCCATTGTTGGACCTCCTAAGGTCGTGAAGAACAATGTGGCTCGTTCTTGATGTTTTTGCTAGCAATTCTTGTTCAATTTGTCACAATAATTACCATAGTGTTGCAAGAAATTGTTTGATTGCTTGAAAAATGCTTGTCATGCTCAGTTCGAATTTGTGCTCTGTTTTAGTACTACGTACTCTGTTTTTTCGAACATAGTATCATGCGGCTAGGCAAACCTCTAGATACTATTGAACCTTGATTTATGATGATTCTGCACAATGTAGCATGGCTAGACAACGAGGCTCCGGTTCACGGTCCTGAAACACTAGACGGGAGCATGAGCCCGTGGAGGACGACACTACACCATCCACTTCGCTTGGTCAGTTCCCAGAGTGGGATGAGCAGACATTGTTTTTTGCCCCTTTCCACCACATTTCTGAGAGGGTGAGACGGGGAACTGAGCCGGGAAGGACACGACATCACGGCTCTGGCTGCGATGGTCTCGGTGATTTGTATAGGATGCATATCGCCAGAGATCGAGAGACGAGACTCCTATGGGAGTCTTGCGGGTTGGTTGCCCTGTTTGAGACCTCCGAGGCTATGGTCGCCTCCAGCGGGGGTCACCACGTAGTACGCGCTTTGGTGGAGTTCTTTTGGGACACCACCAACACATTTCATTTTCCATGGGGTGAGATGATGGTCACTCCTACAGACTTCATTCTCATCACAGGACTGGAGTTCTCTTCCGTGCCGTTGCCATTCGACGGCAGTATCGACGTCTTTGCTCCAGAGGTCGAGGAACTACTGGGGCCGATTGCTGTTCGGGCCTGAGCTGAGGTCGAGACGACTCAGTTTAGTGCTAGAGGGATTCGCCGCTCGACGCTGGCAGCGGCTCTTGATGACGATGCGACCACCCGAGAGCAGCGGGTGCGCATCTTCGTGCTGATGTTATTGTCGGGGACATTCTCCCCTGATAGGGGTAGTAGGGCATTGCTTTACTATTTCCCTGATGTTCGCGATCTCCGGCGGATCGGGACTTATGACTGGGCCAGCTTGGCCTATACTGACTTCGTTCGCGCACTGAGGGACTCGTGTCGCCACCGGTCTCTTAAGACGAATGTCGCTTTGTCCGCTTTCTGGAAAGTTGTAGAGGTAAACATTATTTCCTATAACATTTATCCCTATATGTTTAATTAGCATTTACTCATGCTTTAGCCTTTTGTAGATCTGGTTCTATGAATACTTTCCTTCCATTGCGCCGGCGAGACCATCGCCGAGGGGGTATCCGGTGAGCGCCTCTTGGGGCGGCCACCATGTGGACCTGTCTACTGCACGTGTCCGGAGTCGGATCATCTCGGTATGATTCTTGGTGCTTATCTTGCTCTTCTGCGATGTTTCACACATGTTCTTGCCCGATTGGTATTTTTATAGGGACCTGAGGTAGCATACCGGCCATGGGGTAGTTGGATAATCCCTGGATTAGCCGCACAGTACTCTGCTGAGCGCCGTTATTTTCTGGGGACCTACGGAGCAGTTGCGTATTTAGGAGAGAGAGTTGCTAGACAGCACTCTTCCGATGTCTTTGTCGTTCCTGCTCCTCCACCACGCCACATGTTCGACGAGAGAGAGTTGTCGAGCATGGCTGAGGAGCCTGGTTCTCTTTGGCGATCCCATCTGATCCTTGGGCGGAGTTATGCTGAGGAGCTACTTCCTTTGTTAGCTCCAGCCCCCGTGCCGGCCGAGGATGTGAGGGTAAGATTCTTAGCTTTTGTTTGGCACTGAGTAGCCCCCAAGTAATACCTTACTGATTTCTTTTCTGTTATATCAGGATGGTCCCACTGAGTTTGTGCCACCTCGTATGTCCATCCATTACCAGGGGATGTACGGGCCGATCGAGGAGATGATTCCTCCGGCTCCTGAGGGCGAGCGCTTCGTGGAGCGGTCGATTCCTCGTCATCAGACCAGAGTAAGTCTAGCTCTAATCCAGAATCTTGTATTCAGTTATCATGCATTTTTACTGACTTAACTTTCCTTGACAGTTCTCACGCGAGGTGGTTTCGGCTATGGCACGATGCATTGATGCCTTCCGGAGCCAACTCGTCCGGATGAGGAACGCAGCTACCTGTCGTCGAGACGACGCCGTCCGAGAGGTAACTTTTCTTTACTTATTGTTTCTGCACTTATGCTTCAGTTTTCACCTTGTTTTTGTTTTATTTCTTTTTGCAGGGTCAGCCAATTGCTTCTCACACCCGTACGAGGCCTGAGGGGCGAAGAGAGCCGGCGAGGTCTAGCTCGAGACGTCGTCGCACTTCGTCAGGAGGTAGAGGTGGTCGTTCTGAGGCTGCTCGGGCCTACGATGCTGAGGGCTCAGGGTCTTCTTCTGAGGAGGTTCCGGCTGCGCCGTTAGGAGAGGCTACCTCAGCTTTCAGAGGTGGTGGGATGTACGAGGTTGGCTCGTCATTTGCAGCAGCTTCCGCGATCTCAGCCTCAGGTTGGCCTTGACTGGAGCGGTCCTGTTTTGAGTTTCCCTCCTCCTACGGAGACTGGAACTGGTGCTGGGGCTGGAGCTGGTGGAGAGGTGACTCCTCGAACAGCGCAGTTTACGGCATGATGGGCCTACGTCCTCCGGCGCCGTAGTTTATTTCTGTATATGCATTTTATTTTGACTTTTTATAGAACTTTGCCTTTGACTTGTTATTTAGACACTTTGTTCTGTAAATCTACTATTATGTATTATTATTATGTTAGTGTGTGTTAGTGTGTGCAAATGTGATAACAATTTTGCGAAAAAATTCCGTCATTTTTATTATTGATGGAGGGTATTATCCGACTCTCTCCCCCAAAAAGAAAAAATAAAAAGGAAAAATAACACGGAGAGAAAGGCTGATGTTTTTGAATTTTAATAAAAGATTCAAAAAAAGAATAAACAATTAACTAAACATAATTGCTATATTTAATTAATTAAGAAAAGGATAGAAAGGTATTTAGAAGAAATTAAAACGGGGCCATAAAGTCATTAACCGACTCCAATTTAATATCAAAACGCAAACTGATCACACGCGGCTGTCCTGCTGACTTGGCGCCAGCTGGCGTCAGCCTGTGGCGCGTGGCGCCAGGCGCTATTGCTAGCGTGTGGCGCCAAGAGCATATGGGTGACGCCAATTTCAGGTGTGTGACGCCAATTGACGCTGACTACGTATTCCAGTCAGGTTGATATTCCTCGCAATTTGTGTATAAATAGCCCCCTGCTCAGTCGATTAATCACATAATTCCAGCGAAAAAATTATTCTTCTCTTTAGGAACAATAGTAATCATGTCTTTAGCCACTAAAACCTTCACCCAATATTCTCATGAGTGGTGTCGATCTCTCAATGCTAGAGAAAGAAAAGAATTGGATTTATTTCACTTGGGGGGAATATATGGCATTTAAGGGGTAGATCTAGACATAGACTTCATTCATACCGCTTTAGAATATTGGAATATTGACACACATTGTTTTAGAATAGGGTATGATGAAATTAGCCCTTTGCCAGAGGAATTTGGTGCTATTTTAGGTTTTCCTGCA
Source organism: Chenopodium album (assembly GCF_948465745.1). NCBI lineage: Eukaryota > Viridiplantae > Streptophyta > Magnoliopsida > Caryophyllales > Amaranthaceae > Chenopodium > Chenopodium album. The sequence goes on from NC_137836.1 coordinate 45,175,015, forward strand.
ATAGACCTGGTGGTGATCCCTAGAGTAGATGCATATTACTATAAGTATTTTGAGCACTTCTTTAATTTGAAGGAAAGGGATTTATCAAGGATAGTGAATGGCAACGTGGTGAACTTAAAGGAATTCGCACGCTATTATTTTGATAAACCGCTTTCTGAATCTCTTCACATATATAGAAGAAGGGCGTTTTTATTCTGCATGCTTAATCAATATTGTCTTAATAGTGGTAAAATTAACGAGGGTCGATCAATTATAACCACTGTGCTAGAACAAATTGAATCAGGGAGAAATCCGATGCCTTTAATAGTTGGAGAGACTATGATTGGTCTAGATGAATTGAAAAGGGACCCAAAAGCACCTCTTCGCTGTTCTCCAATTTTATTACAGGTAGAAAAATAATATTTTTAATTACAGAAATTAAAAACATATTTTTGTATTGTAATATTAACTTATTTGCATTCCTAACTCTTTTTTTTTTTTTCAGATGTGGCTAATGGAAAGACTAGGATTAATTAGCCCTCCGGACGACATTGAAAGTTACACGCCCACTTGCTTTGTAAGAAGAAAGAAACGCATCCCTAAAATTGGGCGCCATGGGTGGAAGAAAGTCTTTGAATCACGTGACTTTGCTATCAAGTGGGTCATCCCATGGTGGAGAATAAAAAGGATGGTTGGTGTTAACAAGCAACCTTTCTGCCGTCTTCCAAGCTTGTCTCTCATGACATATTATTATCCCTGCAGAGTAAAGAGACAATATGGCTTGCTTCAAAATATTCCTTCCGGGGATCTTCGTCCTCCCTATGAGTATCCCATATCTCAAGAAGTAGATAAATTTGACACGTACTGGAGCGCTAGACCTTTATGGGAAGTGATTACCCAAAAGGTTCCCCCTTCTTTGCCTAATGATGTAAAGAAGTGGTTGCTGAAGAAGTCTTCAATTGATCAGGGTAGGACTGATGTGAAGAATCGTCTAGGTGACAGGGTGACACCGGCCAAGGAACGCTTAGGTGCAAGAATTGAGTTTAAGACACCTATAATGTCTAAGAAGAAGAATTCTACTAAAGACAAGGGGAAGAGGAAAGCTACCACTGCAGATAAAAAGGTTTGGGTGGAAAAGAAGCATGGGGTGCTAGCGGAAGGGGAAACAATCCAATCTAAGATTGAATGTAGGTTATCTAAAGGATGCCTACTAGCCAAAGTAATGGATGAAGAGGAGGAGGCAGAAAAGAATTGGAAAAGAGCAAAAAAGGAGAAGAAAGATTAGAACATTGCTTAGCTTTCGATTTATTAGATTCTTAGTTTTTATTTAAAGTTAATTTATTTCAGCTTTATTTAAATTCCATTAACAATGCAGTTTTATTTTATTAATGAAATTTCAGCTTTCAATTAAATTGTTACTTTAAATTTGTTTTATTAAAGCAATGAAAACCGAAAAAATTGATTTTCCAGAAATTCTTCGAGTACGGAAGTCGAAAATTTTCCGAAAAATGCCGAAATTCGCCCAGATTTTACTACTGAATTGGCGTCAATAATTGCGAATTGGCGCCAGATATTGAGGTCTGGCGCCAGGCGCCAATACTGTCGTCTGGCGCTAATGGCCTTTTGCTGGCGCCAGGCTCTGTTCTGCGACGCCAGTTGCTTTTCCGACTTTTGTTGACTTTTTGTTGATTCTGGAATGCAGAGATGTCGAAAAATAAAGTGGCCGCACCCGTAATGGGTTGCCTACGTATCCTTTCCTAAGGAATCAGGCCGAACGTAGCTCTCTTGAGTGTCCTACTCAAGTAATTATGGGTAGTATTTTTTAAGTTGGTCAAGATTGGTCATGTTTGAGAATTCATTGCCATCCATGTCAGTTAATTTTGCTGCACCACCTGACATGATTGTTTTGACAATGTAGGGACCAGACCAATTAGGTCTAAACTTTCCCCTTGGATCTAAAACATTTTTCCTTAGTGCTTTTAATACCAAATCTCCTATTTTGATATTTCTTGTCTTGACCTTCTTATTAAAATGTCTAGCCATACGAGTTTGATAACACTGAGTGTGATGTAGAGCTTCTAATCGTTTTTCGTCGAGTAGGATCAATTCTTCATATCGTGCCCTAGTCCATTCGACTTCATCGAGTTTACTTTCTAGCGCAATACGTAGAGATGGCATTTCTAGTTCGACAGGTTGTACGGCATCCATTCCCTAAACCAAAGAAAATGGTGTATTTCCTGTTGACGTACGGATTGACGTGCGATAACCCCACAATGCAAAGTGAAGCTTGTCAGGCCAATCCTTGTAATTTTCTGTCATTTTCTCGATGATAGTCTTTAAATTTTTATTAGCTGCCTCGACTGCTCCGTTTGCTTGAGGTCTATAAGGGGACGAATGATGATGTTGGATACCATATTTATGTAGCAATTCTTCACATTCGGCTTGAAAGTGAGTTCCATTGTCACTTATCATTTCATGTGGGACTCCATATCGACAAATGATATTTCTCTCAATAAAAAGTGCTACATGTTTTGCGGTGAGTTTAGCATATGATTGTGCTTCAAACCACTTCGTAAAGTAATCGATCGCTACTAGAATAAATTCATGGCCTCTCGTCCCTGGAGGAACGATCTTTCCAATTATGTCAATTCCCCATGTAGAGAATGGCCATGGTGATGTATAGGTGTAAAGCAAAGATGGAGGAACGTGCTGTAAATTGGCATAAATTTGACACTTAGGGCATCTTTTTACATATTGATGGCAATCCCTATTCATGGTAGTCCAATAATACCCCTCTCGCATTATTTTCTGGACTAACATTTTGCCATTTATATGAGTTCCACATATTCCTTCGTGGATCATTCTCATTATTCTTTGTGCATCCACCTTCCCTACGCATAGGAGAGCTCGACCTTTAGGTACCCTTTTATGTAGCTCGTTGTCTATGAGTACATATTGAGAAGCCAAAAGTCTCAAGGCTCGTTTTGCTCTTTTGTCAGCATGAGGAGGGTATTCTCCATTGGTGACATAGTTGAGGATGTCTGTGTACCATGGTTCTTCTTCTTGTTCTTCGTCTTGGACTGCGTCGTCGTCTTCTATAGCCTGTATATACGCTGGTTTGTGCCTTTTTTCGATAGTCAGAGGCATTTGCTCGATATCCGTGGGAATCCTAACCATTGAGGCTAGTCTTGCCAAAGCATCAGCAAATTGATTTTCTTCTCTTGGTAGGTATGTGTATTCTACCTTCTCTAACTGATCGGTAAGAGTTTCCAGATAAGTTTGGTAAGGAGCTAGGCTTTCGCTCCTAACTTTCCACCTTTTAGATATTTGATTGATGATTAGAGAGGAATCTCCGAATATCCTTAACTTCTTTACTCCCAATGCCAGGGCTGTTTCAAGGCCTACCACACATGCTTCATATTCAGCAGCATTGTTGGTAACGTCGAAATCAAGCTTTATTGAGATTGGGACGTGTTCTTCTTTAGGTGATACTAGTAGCACTCCGACACCACATCCCTTTTGGTTTGAGGCTCAGTCAAAGTACAAGGTCCAAGTATCATCTTCAATGACCATCAAATCTTCATCTGGAAATTCATTGTCCTGTATTGGTGTCGAGTCTTCTATTGGAAAGTCTGCCAGAAAGTCTGACACCACGGATCCTTTAATAGCTTTTTGTGGCATAAACCGTACATCGAACTGGGCTAAGTTGACTATCCATCTTGAAATACGTCCATTGAGCGTTGATTTCTCGAACAAGTATTTGAGTGGATCCAATCGGGATACCACGAAAACAGTATGCACCAACATGTAATGTCTCAACTTAGTTGTGGCCCACACCAAAGCGAGGCACAATTTCTCGAGTGGTGTATAGCGTGTTTCGTATTCGAGCATTTTCTTACTTAAGTAATAGATTGCGTTCTCTTTGTTTTCTACCTCTTGTGCTAGCATGGCTCCCATTGTCTCTTTGGTAACCGTCAAATATAACCTAAGAGGTATTCCGGGAAGTGCTGGCGCTAATACGGGAGGATTTGCGAGATAGGCTTTGATCCGGTCAAAGGCTTTTTGACACTCGTCATCCCATATTACTGGTACATTCTTCTTGAGCTTTTTGAAGATTGGTTCACATATCGTTGTTAATTTTGATATGAACCTACTTATGTATTGTAACCGGCCAATGAATCCTCGAATCTGTTTCTCAGTCTTGGGCGGTGGCATTGACATGATTGCTTTAATCTTGGTTGGATCTATCTCTATTCCTCTAGAGCTTATGACGTATCCCAAGAGCTTGCCCGAGGTTACTCCAAAAGCGCATTTTGAGGGATTTAACCTCATATTATATTTTCTTAGCCTTTCGAAAAATTTCCTTAAGGCTACTTGATGGCCTGGACGGTCTTTTGATTTTACAATCATGTCGTCTACATATACCTCAACTTCTTTGTGCATCATGTCATGGAGCAAGGCAGTTGCTGCACGTTGGTAAGTAGCACCTGCGTTTTTCAACCCAAATGGCATTACCGTGTAACAGTAAGTGCCCCATGGTGTGATAAAAGTTGTTTTCTCCATGTCTTCTTCCGCCATGAGAATCTGATTGTACCCTGCGTATCCATCCATGAATGAGAGGAGCGCGTGATTTGCTGTGTTGTCTACAAGAATATCGATGTGTGGCAAAGGGAAGTCGTCCTTTGGACTTGCCTTATTTAGATCTCGATAGTCGACACACATTCTTACCCTTCCATCTTTCTTTGGTACTGGGACGACGTTAGCGACCCATTCGGGGTATTTGGATACCTTGATGAAACCTGCAGTTATTTGTTTTTGAACTTCTTCTTTTATTTTTAGTGCTACGTCGGGTTTCATTCGACGTAGTTTTTGTTTTACAGGTTTCATTCCTGGAATTAATGGTATAGTGTGTTGGTCTATTTCTCTGTTAATGCCTGGCATATCTTCATATGACCAAGCGAATACATCGATAAATTCTTTAAGCAAATTAATTAAATCGGTTCTTTCTTGTTTATTCAATGTTAGTCCGATTTTAACTTCTCTTTTATGAGTTGAATCATTTGAGATGTCAACTGTTTCAGTCTCTTCAATTACTGGTGTTTTCTTTGCAAGTGTTTCCATTGCTTTAATAAATTCTTTATCTTTTTCATCGTTAGCTAAGCAATATTCGTCATCTTGAGTTAGGGAAGAACACGAGAAGTAAGGAGAATGAGCGATATTATTATACTCTGAGATCATTATATCAAAGAGCGATATGTCCTCAGGGACTGGATCACTAACTATCCTAGGAGAAGAAACAGAAAGGGAAGGCGTTATAACTAAAGACTTAGAAGATTCTAAAGGGAAAGACTCTGACTCAGACTCTGACTCTGACCCTGACGATTCTTCAAACATTGGCCCTTGTCCTGTCGTGATTGATATCTTCCTCCCACTCGGAGTAATCACCTTGATAGTCTTGCGCCACCCTTGCAGTAATCCTTCAGCTGGAGTAATTAGCTTCGAGGGATCGAAGTTTTCACTTTGTAGGACCGTTTGAATGAGTGAGGAGTTGTCTTCCTCATAAACTGATTCATTCTTTTCTCGCCCAAACATTAATCCCATGACGTTAAAGTCAAAGCATGGAGGTGCTTTCTCCTTATGGACGGAAATTGGGATTTCATCAGTGATATAGCAATCCAAGAAAATCTCGAATCCTGGTTGTCGTATGCCATTTACAACAAATGGTTCAGGAAATTCATAGCATGGATAGTCCTCTCCTTCTTTTATAAACTGACCATTAAGCGTAAGAGGGTACTGATCCATTGGAATTGCTTTCTTTTGAATGCGAGCGTCCCTACGTGCTTTCAATTTGTCCTGGGCTCGCTTGAGATCTTTCCGAGTCGGTTCGAAACCAAGTCCGAAAGTATCTAGTTTAGGGAGGCCAGGTCACTCTATCGATTTTGCTATCCCCTTTTTCTTTCCTAAGGTCATCCCAGGGAAGTGTCCTTGTTTTTTCAGCATAGTGTTGATAATCATGTTGGAATGGGGGTCGTGGCAAAGAGATGTCCTTTCATCCTCTTGGATTAAGGAGACTTCTTCGTTAAAGCCCCATAGGTCTTCATCATCTTCGTCGTGCTCCACGTTGATGATTGGATTCTCTATTGACTTGATCCTCATTGGTGAAGCATCAATGGTGATGGGGATCCCTCCAACTATAGCTTTCACTTGTTGGTGGAGAGATGAAGGGACGGCCTTTATATTATGGAGCCAAGGGCGTCCTAACAACAGATTGAATGAGGCTTTGATGTCTACCACTTGAAAAGTAGTAGCATGTTCTATTGCTCCTGCCGTCACATTTAGGGTTATTTTGCCAAGAGCTTGACGTCGAGTATTATCGTAAGCTCTTATTCCTTGTGTAGACGGAGTTAAATCCTCATTCTTTATGCCGAGCATCCTCGCAGTCCTAAGTGGACAGACGTTAATAGCCGATCCATTGTCTACCAGTGTCATGGGAACATTCATTCTTTTACAGACTACTGTGAGGTTTAACGCTTTGTAGTGCTTGTCACCTTTCGGGGGTAAATCTTTATCAGAGAAGGTGATTAGATTAATTGGACTAGGGAGATCACTCGTGAGGAAGTTAACTAGTCCCTCAGGAGTGGTGTCAGAATCGATCCCAATTTTATCCAAGGCATTCATCACAACCAACCTATGTTCTCGAGATGTTGCTAGAAGCTTCCATACATTCATCTCGACTTTTGTCTTCTTGAATTGTTTAACAATGTCATTGTCCTCGATGACAGGTATGGGAACTTGTTGTACGGTAGGCATGGGTTGCGTTGAAATAGGAGGTTGTATTCTCCCGGATCTTGTGAGGACGTCTATTGATGTATCTTCTTCAGCCCAAATATCGTCTGTGGTGTATGATATGGAAGGTGATGGTTCTAATATGTCTTTTAGATAGACATCTTCTTCATCACTATCCCATACTCCATTAACATTTATATCCTCTTCTTGTTGAACTTGGACTAATTCCTTTCTATCAATCATTTTCTGCACCAAATCCTTGAACTTGAAGCAGTTTTCTATGGTGTGTCCTCCTGACTGATGGTATTGACAGTAATATCTATCTGTTCTTTTTAATGATTCAAATGGTCTCGGTTTGAGAGGTTTGACCTTGCCACTCTCGGAGAGCATTTTAAACATTTGTGCATACGGGATCCCAATTGGAGTATAAATTTTATTGCTCTTCTTGGGTCTTTCGATGACTTGTAAGGGAAAGTATTTTGCCTCATAAGTCGTTTTTACTGGTGTGAATTCTCTCTTAGGTTCTTGATCATATTCCTTGCGAAGTTCATTCAAAATTTTGAGAGTTTCATGTAACAGTTGTGATGTCTCCCTCAGATATAGTGTGAGTATTCGTATCTCTGCCTCATTTGCTAGTTCTGGAGGATTATCCTCGACATCGAAAAAGATCTCTTCTTCTTCTTCTTCGGTCACTTTGAAAAGCTTAATGAGAGATGAGGGGTCGACTTCGCTTTCTTCATCGGAAATGGCCAATGTGTGAGCTAGAGGTGCATTATCAATACTCGGTTTCTTACTGGCAGGAGGCAACGGCAGTTTATTACTATCAATCAAGTCTTGGATAACTTCCTTAAGTTTCCAACAGCTTTCAGTAGAATGGCCCCTACCTTGATGATACTTGCAATGTGCATTAAGGTTCCAATTAGGCGACCTTTTCTCGACTGGTGGATCTCCAAACGGTCCAATGGGAGTTATAAGACCTTTTGCATTTAGCCGATCAAATGCGGTGTCATAACTCATGCCAATAGGAGTGAAGTTTCTCCTAAACAGTTTCTTTTGTCCTTGGTTGTTCATGGCAAGGACTTCTCCTAGATTAAAGGTGTTAACATTATTTGAGTGGGCGGTTTTGGAAGAAGAAGGATTGTCGTTCTTCTTTCCTTTCCAGCCACTGTTGGAGTTATTGTCGGCAGCTTTCGATTTAGCTAAGTCATCTTCAATATTAATCCCAATATCATAAACAGCCTTAAAGGTATGAAGGTTATTTTGATATTTAAGATGTTTTGAATATTTTTCTTGGAGATTTTTAATGAACAATCTCACGGACTCTTTTTCACTTGGTACTTCAGTCATTTTAGCTGAGGTTTCTCTCCACTTGTTAAAGAAAGATGTGAAGCCTTCATTCTCCTTCTGCTTGAGAATTTCAAGTTCTCTATGGTCAGTTTCGACTTGAACGTTGCACTTGTACCTATCAACGAAAGCGTTTGCTATGGATTCCCAGGTAGAGGTCTTTTCTTTTTCAAGAGAAAAGAACCATTGTTGGCAAACGGTCTCGAGAGATAGCGAGAACAGAGAAGGGAAAATTTTCTTATCGATACCCTTGATACTCATTATTGTTTCAAATGCCCTTAGATGGAAGTAGGGATTGTCGATTGCCCTAAACTTTGGGATGTCGTTGGCACTGAACTTCTGCGGAAGAAGATCCTTATCCAGCGAGACCCCTTAGGATGTGAGTTCTTGAAACTTGTAGTCACTGGACAACTTGCTTAGGCTTTCTTGCATGAGGTCCATCTGTTGTTGCTTCGCGGGATCCTCGATCTTAAGTGCGAGAAGCTTTAGTGTCTCAGTTACAGTAGCCAATTGGTTCTTGAGATCGTTAACTTCTTCCTGAGTTGCCATTATAACTCTTGCTTTCCTCTTGCGGGCTATAGGTTTGTCGAAAAGTTGGACTTGTACGAAGAGGTTATCTTTGATTAATCGTCCTTCCTTTCTTGACCACGCGCTGTAGATTAAGCCAATTTGCGTTTTAATTACTTGACTCGAATCAGTTTGACTTTATAAAAGTATGTATATTTTTAGGGAGCAATAATGTACATGTGTTTAGGGAACTTAAGTACTATTATTTATTGGAGGATTAATATCCGACTTACCCCCCCTAAAAAAAATGACGAAAAATAACGCGTGCACACAAGACTCCCTTAATCATGGTCAAGACATGTGTAATAGTGTGTGTATTGAGTGTAAGTGACATGTTTGGACTCTTGTGTAAAACCATGGGACTTAGTGCCTAAACTCGAATATTGACTCAATTAAGCAGAATTAACCGAATTAAACAGGAAACTGAATAATTAGACATTAGGTGATGACTCGACAAATAATCCGAACTGTCGGCCAAGCGACAGGACTGGCGTCACAATATGGTGGTTGGCGCCAGACTTTTTAGTAAATGTCTGGCGCTACGCACCATACAGTGGCGCTACAGCCCAAATTTTGGCACCAACATTGGAGCCTCGGTCTGGGACTGTTTTCGATATTATCAGTCAACTTGGGTATGCCTAAAGTCGTACTAGGTCGATTCCGATTAAAAGAAGAAAAAACTTTATTGACTCAAATCAATTAATTAATTAATTAGGCAAAGTTCTTTAAGTCATTAATTATAATCTCAACACAAATCAACAAACGATTAGGAGGAGCATAGAAAATATATGCACAACAAATAATGCACAATTAGTCAAGTAGGCACAATATGATGCAATGAGTTCGCAACCTAACCATGGCTCTAGTTCTCTAAAGTTCGGGATATGGTTTAGTCAAACAGGGTCCATGGTTAATTGTTCAGATGCACCGCGTAGAAGCCTAACCGTGAAGGGTTAACGCGTGTGGATAGAACACCGCAAGTTTTTAGAAAAAACTCGCTTCCATGGTTTGGTGAATTCAACATCTCAGATGTACCCTTTGTTGCCAGGAGCGTTCAATCGGGTAGATAGAGCATGAATTCCCAGAGGGTTATGTCCATATGTAGAACACATATGGGTTTTAGAAAAATGAGAAAAAATTCAATCAGGAAGTAGGATCGAGCAAACAATACGAAAAAACGGTCGAAATTAGAACGCATATTTCTGGCTCGGTATTGGGGGAAATTGGCGCCAGCAAACAGAGACTGGCGCCAACTTTTAACTGTAGCGCCTGGCGCCAATATTGGCGTCTGGCGCTACGGCAAAAAGTATGGTGCCAAGCTCTGGCCCCTGACGTTACTTCCCACATGCCTCAGCAGCTTTCTGTGCTCAATAAAATCATCCAGTTTCGCGCGGTGTTATTTCAGTCCTAGTTGTGAAAGACATTTCTCAAATTTCCTACGTGTAAAATCCTATGTTTTTGACTCATTACGGATGGTCTTTCCAATGAGAACCTTTTTATGAATATGATAATAATGTTAATCAAAATTACGCACATGAAATACTTAGAACTTTTCGAGTCTCATCCACTCATTCTAAATCATTGCCGAAACAAATTCAGGAATTAAAATAGAAATCCTCCCCAGTGGAGTCGCCAAAAACTGTGGGGAATATTTTCAAGCCTTTAAAATCCCACTAGCTTGAACCCCACTGTGATCATACACTAAAGTACGGTGGCGTCCAAAAGGGAAGAAGATAGAGCAAAAGAGTCGCCAACAAGTTTTTAAGGAACTTGTAAACTGTTCACGAGGTGAAGGTTACACCCCTTAACGATCCAAGAGATCATCAACTCCATAAGGTCATGAACCAAATAAGGGTTCGGGGATGATGGTACAAATCCAACCTAAAAGAGATTGAACCTGCCCTAATAATAGGCCTCTACTTTATTCTGCTCGTATTCATGTGCGCTTTCTGACTAACATACAATCAATAGGATTAACCCTAAACCTGTTTAATCTATGTTGGTTGAATTTAATGCACAAATAAACTTATTATTAGCGATCACTTGAATTATAATCACAATTAACCCTAACAAGATTATTAATTATCTTATTAAGTATGGTTGCAAATACCAAATTCCCTTTAACATACAACAAAGGTGATCAAGCAATAAATAAATATCAAGCAACATAATAAATAATCAATATCATGAATAATAATAATATCAATCATAAATATAATAATCATAATCATGTTAAAGCATAGCAAGATCCTAGGCATGATACTAACAAGATTAATAACAAACCCTAGCATGTCACTAAGCAATAAAAATCAAATCTTTAACCCTAACATGATACTAACATGAATTAATATTAGGAAGAACATAGGAAGCATCATAGCAATCATATTTGATATTAAAATTAACCTAGACATGATACTAGGAATATCATAATAACAATATGAACATGATATCTACATCATAATATCAATTAATCAATTAAAGTACTTACTTGGATGCCTCGTACCTCTTTCTAATAACAAAATACACACGTTAGTAACTTCAAGGAAAATAATAAACAAAGCAATTAAATAATTGAAATAGAGATTTGGGACCAAACCCTCAGAAATTAAAACCTTTCACGTCTAGGGCGAAGGCAACTTCGAATATGGCTAGGTGTACCAAGATCTTGTGAATGCGGAATTTTGTATGAAAAAAGCAAGAAAGAAAGAATGAATGAAGAGATTAATGTTATTGAGAATTGATGAAAGAAAGATGATGAATAAAGAGAATTGGATGAATAATTTTGTAAAGAGATTGTTGATGAATGATGATTGTTTAGATGGTGAAGATAGATGGTGAATTCGTCCCCCAAAACGGAGTTTTCGATATGATATTTATAGAGAAAATCAGCCAAAAAAGATAATTTATCAAAACAGAGTCTAAAGATCGCAAAAACAACTTGGCGCCAGCCCTGGCTCATTGGCGCCAGGACCAGTGGCTAGCGCCAGGCGCCAATGGCTGGCGTCTGGCGCCAATCCTGGTTCCAGGCGCCAAGGCCTGGGGTTGGACGCCAAATCGGCTTTTAACACGTTTTCGAAACTATGATAATTTTACCGTACTGGAAGATAAAATAATATAATTTCAGTCGAAAATGCTATTTGAGCTAATTAAAACTCTAAAGAATCCTAATTGAATTAAGAATGATAAGACCTTCTAGAATGTTCTAGAAGACCAAAACCATTCCTAATTACATTAGGAATGATAAATCATATTAGGCCCTCCCCTAGATCATTGGGCCGTACTTAAAACTCAAACCGGGCCCAGTTTAGTAAATTGGCCATAACTTCCTCAATATTCATCGGAATTGGGCTTATAATATATCGTTGGAAAGGTCTTTGCAAGCCCTATCCAACTACACCACTACTGGACCCATATCATGGACCAACCAAACTGGATTGGCTGTTTTCTTTAAAATAAAGTTTTCAAAAACAGAGAGAAGAGAAGAGAAAAGAAATAAAACTTTCCGCAACACTAGACCTTTCCACACTTTCGTTTCATTCGATTATGATTCGACGTGAAAGGCACTCATCACTGGGTTTGGTTTTGGGGAGACACAAATGGGTGTCTACAGGAACCTAGACCAAAATAAATAAAAGAGAAAAAAGAAAACTATCCTAACACGTTGCATACAGTCACATAAGCACATAAAGTGCTTCGGGGGTTTTTGTCCCTTGGGAGAGTTACAACACTGGGACTGAATTCAGCAAAGGGCGCCTGTACCTGCAAATGAAACGGACCGCCGGATGGTCAGTAGTCTGCCTCCGAAGATTAAGTTAGTAAGTATTCGGAGTAAAACGTGCGAAAAAAAAGTTATCTGCTCGAATTCCAAGCTCAAGTAAGGTGTTGTCTGTTTCTGGAAAATGACAGCTCTGTAATAAATGTTTAAGTGACGTATTGTCTCGTATTGCGTGTATTCCCTGTCATAAATGTAGGAACTGTCCCTATTTATAGGGTCTTTTTGAAAAGTGTGCCCTCCCTAGGATCTGGTGACCTAGGGACTAGGTCACGTCGCAAAACGGCGCCTCAAGGTTTGGGCCCTTGAAGGCCGCCATTCCAGAAGCAATGCCTGAGTGACACGTGTCACTGAGCCCAAAAGGCTTTTGGGCATCTCTTAGGGTGACATGTGTCTCCCTCTTAATGGTCCATGCTGGATCATCAATCATTTAAGAACGGGGGAATGTCTGCTTACCACGTGTCACCATCTCAAAGGTCCAGATGGCACCCCTTCTAATGACACGTGGCGGCTTCCGATTGGGCCACCTGGCCGGGTATAAAAATACCCAAATCATAAAGCATGTCATAAGCCAAGATTCACGTAATGCCATTCTATGGTCATAGAGACTTCGGTGTCCAAAGGTACCATATCTTAAGAAACGACGCACAAATCAATCACTTAACGTGTTGACTCATGACATCGTCTTTCTATGCTCTCTTCTTTTACTTATTCTTTCTTGCATTTTTTCTTTATCAAATGGTTTCCCAAACGCACACAGCACGGCCTAGGTTAGCGATCAGCCGGTCACCGGGGACGGTTGAATCTAGATCTAGGAGTGCCGAATGCTCGTTCGAGAACTTTCCTTTAAGTACATCTCCAAATCCGACAGTGTCTTTGCATCTGCAAGACATGATGGCCAGAACAAAGCACACAACGAGGAGGTATAGGGCGGATGGTTCATTTTACCATTCGGACAGTGAGACTGTCAACTCTGATGGCTCCATTAGGGTGCCTGCTAGTGAAATTTCTGAGCACCCCCCAAATACTTCTTTTGACCTTCCCCAAACTCCAACTTATTACTCTTCCCCTTCTTCAAGCGGCACCCCCAGTGATACTATACTGCGAGAAGCCGACAGTTAATACCAAGTCGAGCCTTCGGAACAGGCTTCAGAGGAGAGTCTGGGGAGGACCCTGATGGCCCCAGCCGGCAGTCCCCTAGCTCTAGGGAGAGCTCTGATGACGATTCGGCCTCGTCATCTTCTGAAAATGCCTCCGTTACTTCAGAGGAGGCCCGAGCAAAGATAAGCACTGCAAGGGAATCCTTGTCAGTGGAAAAGGGGGAAGGCTGGGCGGAGCCGAGTGCTTCTAGGCGCATGGAATGCGCCCCCTACTATCACCATGTCCCGCCAAGTAAGCGGACTTCTATGACATCCGGTCTTGCCAATTTCAAGCGCAAGACCGTAATGGGTCATGGCTTTTCCTTGTCTGTTTCCAACAAGGATGATACGATAACCTAGCCAACCTTGGCCAATTATAAGGACCAACCATTCGGCTGCTACGAGGCGATCCTCCAGGCTGGTCTACGCTTCCTTCTCCATTCGGCCGTGGAGAGAATACTGGACGGATACCAACTGGGTATCTGGCAACTTGTCCCGAATTCATGGATTAATATCATCGAGTACGTTGCCGCATGTGAAATGCTGGAGGTGGATCCCAGCTTTGAGGCATTCGCCCACATGAATTATCTCAGCCGAGCGCCTGCTAAGGGCAGCGAAGGCTGGTACACCTTGTCTACCTGCAAGGGGTACATGATGGCAGTCGGCAAGGAGAACAAGTGGAAAGACTGGAGAATAAAGTTCTACATAGTCCATTCCTCTGATAGCCGACTGAACCATAAATACAATAGGTGGAACAAGGATCCGCCCCTCTTGGCTGGCAAGAGTGCCTTGCCCCCTCTCCCTAGACGGGCCCAGGAGGAAATTTTTGACCGGGGTTTGTTCAAAGTGTCCTTTCGGACAAATGAGCAGGGGGAGAAAATAGTCGTCCCCTAGAGCTACATTCTCCTTTACAAGTGGCTGGAAGATGGGGTGTTCTTGGCCGCTTGTGGGCTAAGCTCTGAGATGCCGAGAGGTAGCCGGCCGTCTGATTTTATGCAACCTTTAAATTGCTTTTCAATGTTTGTTTTTAAAGTCTAACTCCTGCTTTTGGTGCAGACAAAGCTATGGAAAAGGTCTCGGCAACAAGGAAGTCGGCTGCTGTCTCTGCAGCAAAATATCGCTCGAACGTCCTTAATCGAGCAAGTGACGAGCAGAAAACATTCGGGACTCCCAAGGTAGCTGTTTATAACACTTGGTATATTTTTCAACAAAGGTTAATTTTGCCCGCCTGTTTTTCCGACGCCTTTCTTTTTGGTAATGCAGAGTGGTTCCACCAGGCCCTCTCCCTCCAAGCAATCCCAACCCAAAATTCAGAAGACTGGGGCTGGTGATGTGAGTGCATCCGGCAAGAACCGGAAGCACATTTCTCACAAGCCCAAGAAAGGGGACGGCTCAACTCTCGAAGCTGACAGGGAGGTCAGCAAACCAGATGCTTCTCAGGCATCGAAGGGTGGCTTTAAGCAACCCAGCACTAATGTCGGCTCAGCAGGAGAGAAGAGGCGTCACAAGAAGGAGGAGGAGGTTCAGCCGGGCGATATAAACCGCATCTTCATTGAATTTCTACATCAAGATAGTTTCTTAGAACTTCCTTAACTAACTTTAATTTTGCAGCTCCTGTGCAAAGGCTGACCGTCGTCCAGATTGCCAAGGAGATGCTGAGGGAGCTTGATCCAGAGGACAAGGCGTCCGTGAGAGGAGTCGACATCCTTAACTTGGATGCCATCTTGGGGAACCTGTGCGAGGTAAAGAGTTAGCTTCATTTTCTTATTATTTAAGCACATATCCGACTGGTCTTGACCATTCGACTCTTTTCTCATCTTCAGGCTATGCTGCGCATCCAAGGGCTAAGGAGGACAATCCAGGAAAAGTCCAAAGAGGTAACAGCCGCTAAAGCTTGAGCCGAGTCCGCCTTAGACCGGGCTCAATTTGAAATTGCTCAAAATGAGCTTCTGACCCTTGATATGATGTATTCCCAGGCGGATGCCAACCTGCAGGTAAAGAAGGACCTGGATTCGGCTCGCTCCAAAATCATTGACCTTAACGCCAAAATTAAAGGTCTTAAGGAAACGCTTGAGCCTCTTCAAGAGGCCAAGAAAGAGGCCGAGATGGCCAAGGAGCGGGTTGGCCGCTTGGAGGTGCGCCTGGCGAACCAGGAGAAGCAGCTGAAGTCCAAGTTCAAGTCCCGA
This sequence comes from Chenopodium album, assembly GCF_948465745.1. NCBI lineage: Eukaryota > Viridiplantae > Streptophyta > Magnoliopsida > Caryophyllales > Amaranthaceae > Chenopodium > Chenopodium album. The sequence goes on from NC_137836.1 coordinate 45,190,788, forward strand.
GATGAGGAGGAGAAGGAGGCCCTTGTCAAACAAATGATGGAGGACTATGAGGCCATCATGCGGATGGCATGGGAAACGGTACAGTCGGGTGCTAACTATAGCACCTCGAAATCCAAGTTTGATCAAGCTAACAAGGATTTCAATGCTGAACTTCTTCGCCAACCTCAAGAGGAGGCGAACAAGGCTGATGCTGAGGGCGAAGAGGTCGGCTCCTCGTCAGGCTCTTCGAGGGACGAGGAGGGGGACGAGGAGGATGATGACAATGCGGAGCAGCCGGCGGGTGATGATGCGGCTGCCAATGTTGATAACTCCCCTGCCTCTTAAGCTTTTTATAAGTTCTTTCTGCGGCTGAATGGCCATTTATCTAATCTTCCGGCCTGCGTGATGAGTATTTGTGTATCTTTACCGACCGAGGGGTCGGGTAAATTAACAATTTCTCTGGCTTTGCCAGCAAACAATCTTACCCAGTCGTCTGATGGCGATTGGGCTTTTTAATTCAAAAACATTAGGCCGTTTGGCTGAAGTTATTCACATTGTTGTCCCTTAAATTTTTTCATTGCATGTTTTTTGGCTAAGTATTATAACATGTATACCATGCGAATGTTCTTACCTCTGGACGGATGTCGAGTGGTTTCGGTTGATTGGATTGATTGACTTAGAAATTATTGATACTTAGAAGAGTATGCATGGTTTCTAAGTCAATCAATCACTATGGTGATTTCCCTAAACCACGCGACAAACGCCCATCCGGAGCTAATGAATAATTGTTTTCATTCGGCCATTGGCACAAATGAAATACAAAATTCTTGCCTTAGCAAATTTGCTAAAAAGAAAACCTCCGCCTGTTTTTCCCCAAGAGCTAAAAACAGGCGCATCCGGCCATAGGCCTCGTCGAGATAAGATGCTAAGTCTTGCCCCAAGAGAAAAGAACAGGCGCATCCGACCCACAGGTCTCTTTTTAATCTGCTAAGTATTTTAGCTCGTTTTCTTTGTAAGTACTAGTCCGCCTGTCCTGCGTTTGAGCAGAAACAGGCGTATCTGGCCAAAGGCCTCATAAGTTAACTTAACTTATAGATTAGCAAAAAAATTCCGCCTGTCGTGCCCTAGAGCAAAAACAGGCGCATCCGGTTTAATGCCTCAATAGCCTCTACTTATGAAACAGTGACCCTTTTCCGATTGCGCTAAAACAGTTAGAAATTTCTGGCCTTTTAGATTTCACTTTCGATTAAATCAAACGACTGCAAATGCTGCCTTAGCATTTGGTGGGGCCGCTTGATGTATTTGTAGAGCAATGTGCCACCCAAATGGGAGATGCTTCTCCTCGACGAATTCGCCCGAATTGACGTCACCGGTTATCTGACTCATGTTGGAGCAGACGATCATACTCATGTTGGAGCAGACTGTGACCATTCGGCCTCTATTTGTTTATTAATATCCAGCCATTGGCCTCAAAATAATATCCGGCCATTGGCCTCATCATGATTTTATCTGGCCCTAGGCCTTTTAAATGATTAAGCAAATATTCATTAAGTGTTGGCATAAACTTAAAGAATTTTGTAGGAACGACTGCTTTAAAGCAGTCGGCTCCTTCAGAGAGATTGGGGCATCTGCTATTGGGCAGACGCTTTCCAAATACATTGTCCGTCTGTATTTTGTATAGGCGACACTAATAAAAAAGACAAGTTGGGAATGAAGGCATATTCTCATTAGCAAAATTTGAGGTATTTACATTCGTACTTAGAAATAGTACTTTTTCAAGTTGTCTACATTCCAAGTTCTAGGCAGCTGTCTGCCTCCTGGTTCTTCTAGGCGGTAGGTGTCGTCTCTTACTTCCTCATATATTCGGTAGGGGCCTTCCTAATTTGGGGTTAGCTTTCCCTACTCATTCGCCCTACCGATTGCCTCCATTTTCCGTAGCACAAACTCCCCCACTTTGAGAGGACGCTTGTGTACTCTTTTGTTGTAAGATCGAGTCATACTCAGACGGTAAATCTCATGACGCAAGGCAGCATTGCCCCTGCGCTCTGGAAGTGAGTCCAATGCCAGCCGCATGGCCTCCTAGTTTACTTCTTCGTCATATAACATGACTCGAAGAGTCGGCTCATAGTGTTCAATGGACAAGACAGCTTCTGCACCATACACCATGAGGAATGGGGTTTCTCCAGTCGCCCCTTCAGAAGTCGTTCTGATGGACCAGAGGACGTGTGGTAATTCATCCGCCCAAAGGCCACAAGCCCGTTCAATTTTCTTTTTAATCCCGTCTGAGATTAGCTTGTTGAACGCTTCAACCTGGCCGTTTGCTTGAGGCCGGCCGACTGATGCAAAGAAGCTTGAGACCCCTTGGTCTCCCAGCCAAGTCTTGAGTTGAGGCGTCTCAAATTGAGGACCATTGTCAAAAACCATAGACATGGGCACCCCGAAACGAGTGATAATATTCCTCCAGGTGAAGGAAATGACATCTTTTGTCTTGATGTTTTTGACCGCCTCCGCCTCTACCCACTTGGTAAAGTAATCCACAGCTACCAATACGTAGCGCTTGCCGCCTGATGCTGCTGTGTAAGGCCCAAGTATGTCCATGCCCCATTTGGCAAAGGGTATTGGGCTGTGGATGGCCGTCAGGTCTGTGGCCGGACGATGGATTAGCTTGCCAAACTTTTGGCACTTGACACATTTTTTTACCATTTCCATGGCATCCGACTCTAGAGTATGCCAGAAATAGAGTCGCCTGGCCTTGGCAGCTAGGGACCTGCCGCCTATATGGGAGGTGCAGAAACCCGCATGCAAATCTTTGAGGACCTCTTTAACCTTCTCTAGGGTAACACACTTCAACAGGGGTTTCAAGAAACATGTCTTGAAGAGCTCTCCTTGTCTCAGCTCGAAGTTTGCCGCTTTCTTCTTCAGAACAGCCGCCTCCTGGGGTGAATCAGGGAGCGTGCCGTCTGCAAGATAGGCCCGGATGTTTTCCATCCAGGTAGAGCTTCGATCCAGAACTCCAATGGGGTCTTCATTAGATATACTTCTTTTTTCCATGACCTCCTAGAAAACCGACCGAGGCGTTTCACAGGAGGCGGATGATGTCAGCTTTGACAGAGCATCCGCCTGATTGTTTGAAGATCTGGGCACTTGAGTTGGATGAAACTCCTCAAGTGTCCTGACTTCATTTTTGACCACCTGCAAATATTTTATCATGGCCGCATGAGTGGCCTCGTACGTTCCATTGACCTGGAGTACGACTAGTTGAGAATCGGAGCAGGCGTCAATTTTCTTTGCCCCTGCCGCCTTGCAATACCGAATGTCGGCTAGCAGAGCCTCATATTCGGCCTCATTGTTAGGGACCTGGAACTTGAACCACAATGTATATTCGTACTTATCTCCTTCAGGAGATTGACAGATAATCCCTGCACCGCAGCCGTTCGTAGTGGAGCTCCCGTCCACATACACTTTCCAAACCTGGTCAGTATTATCCGGTGCAACCGGCCTTGTAATTTTAACAATAAAGTCGGCGAATGCTTGCCCCTTTATTTCCTTTCTTGGTTCGTAAGTGATTTATAATCCTTGCATTTCAATCGCCCATTTGAGCATTCGTCTAGAAGACTCCAAGGTTGTGAGTGACCGCTTGATCGGTTGGTCAGTATAGACCTCTACCGCATGCGCCAAGAAGTAGGGTTTTAGCTTCTTGACAGCCATGTAAAGGGCAAGGCCAAATTTTTCAACCATGGGGTACCGAAGCTCTGCGTTCCTGAGAACAGGACTAATGAAATACACCGGGAGCTGGATGCCGTCTCTTTCAGCTAAGAGAACGACACTGAGGGCATGATCAGAGACGACTAAATACATGAAGAGCTTCTCTTTGGGCAAAGGGCTAACAAGCCTCGGCAAAGAGTTCAGATGAGTTTTCAGCTTTTGAAAGGCCGCCTCTGCATCGTCCCCCCATTCAAAGTTGGTCTTCTTTTTGATTGCCTGGAAGAAGTAGAGACACTTGTCGCCTGACCGACTGAGAAATCTCCCCAAGGCCGCCAGGCAACCTGTTAACTTTTGCACTTCCTTCACAGTACGGGGCGACTGCATGTCGATTACCGCCTGTATTTTCTCGGGATTGGCCTCTATTCCCCTTTGGTCAATCAAAAATCCGAGAAACTTCCTAGACTCAACACCAAAGAGACACTTTTTTGGGTTTAGCATGACCTTGTGCCGCCTGAGTGTGGCGAATGTTTCTCGGAGATTAGCAAGATGATCCGCCTGTTGTTTGGATTTGACTATCATGTCATCAATGTACGCCTCTACATTCCTTCCGATTTGATTAATGAAGACCGTATTAATCATCCGTTGGAAAGTAGCATGCGCATTCTTCAAACCAAACGGCATCATCGTATAACAGAACAACCCTTGATCAATGACGAATGTCGTCTTTTCTTGATCTTTTTTCCACAGGGGGATTCGATGGAAACCTGAATAGGCGTCCATAAAACTCATCAGGGCATGTCCGGCTGTTGAATCGACTAGACTGTCGATTTTAGGCAGTGGATAGCTATCTTTTGGACATGCCTTGTTGAGTTCTGTGTAATCAACACACATACGCCAAGTTCCATTCGGCTTTTTTACTAACACAACGTTAGCTACCCACTCAGGGAAATTGCACGGCCAAATGAACTTGGCGTCCAGCAGCTTTTTAACTTCGGCGGCTGCCGCCTGACTTCTTTCCTCGCCATGGTTTCTTTTCTTTTGCCGGATGGGCTTCTTTTTAGGATCCACGGCGAGTTTTTGGACAGCGAGATCCGGGCTGATGCCTGGCATCTCTTCCACTTCAAAGGCAAAGATTTCTTTGAATTCTCTTAAAAGCTAGTGTAGGATCTCACCCAGCATAGAAAATGCAACCGTCCCCACCTTAACCGTCCACTCTGGGCGACTGTCGTCCAGAGGGATATAAATGTGTTTGCCAGCAGGCTGGGGACGGAGATCATCCGACCGTTCCCCGGTCAGTGATTGCTATTTTTTTTCTTTTTTGACCACCACCAGCTGATCAGTCTTTCTTTTCTTTCTAACTGGTGGGGCCGACTGTTCTTCCTCGACATCGTCGAGGTCGATCATTTGCTTGCCCCGGCCGGATGCTGCAGCCGCGGGCTTGACGTCCGAGAGATAACACACTCGAGCCGTCTTCTGGTCCCCATTAAGGGAACCGACTGTTCCATCATCCTTCTCATACTTGAGCAGCATGAGAGCAGGGATGATGACGGCCTTACACTCATTTAGAGTGGGTCAGCCAAAGATGAGGTTGTAAGCTGTGAGCTCTTCAACCACTAGGAAACGGATGGTCATGTGCCGACCATCTCCCTTGTTCCCCAGGCCGACAGGTAAGTTAATTCGTCCGACTGGGTGCACAAGTCCTCCCCCAAACCCAACAAGGGTGAGGGAGACCTCCATCATGCTATCCGGTTTGTACTTGAGATTGGATAGGCAATTGAGGCTGATGAGGTCCGAGGAGCTTCCTGTGTCAATCAAAATTCGACCAACCAGCTGGTTGGCCACCTTGCATTCAATGACCACAAGGTCATCATGCAGCCGACGGACCTTGCCTCGGTACTGCTCGGTGATGATAACTTTTGGCAAGGCGGATGTACCAGCCGCCTCTCATTCTTTAACAGAATGGACCATCTTTCTCTGATGGTCCTTGGTGCCCCGAATGGTCGGGCCACCCCCGGCAAATCCGCCTGCTATGGTGTATACCGGATCTTCATCAGTTTCGGCACTCACAGCAGGCTGGGGAGTCTTTTTCTTGGACTGCCCCGGATTTGCCTTTGAAGTCGCTTTGGACTTCACATAGGTTTTCAGCTGTCCTTTGTCGGCCAGACGGTCGAGCTCCCGCTTGAGACTGAAGCAGTCGTTCGTGTCATGGCCAACATCCTCATGGAAATGGCAATGCTTGTTTTTGTTCCGATTTTCAGCGGAACCTTTCATAGGGGTTGGCTTCTCAAGAGTCAGCCGATCCTTAATTTCCAAGAGGATGGAGTAGCAGTCCTTGTGGAACTCGTACCTTGGAACGTACGGTTTCCATTCTTTTTTCTTCTTCTAGGCCGGTTGATCAGAGTTATCAATGGCCCAGATTTGTTTTTTGTTTTTGCTCTCTTCTGGTTTAGGAGTCGGTTGAGTAGGCCGACTCTCCTTCTGTCGGTCGGACTTATTGGAAGAGCAGAGTTCGGTCGCCTGTATACAGGCTTCCGTCTCTCGTAAGGCTCCTTGCAGAGTGAAATTTTGTTTGCGGACGAGTTCATACTTAAAAGTAGACCCGTCCTTCAGACCCTTAAAGAAGTCTGTGAAGACGACCTTATCAGACAGCCCATGAATCTGGATTCGTACCAGATTGAACCGCCTGACATAAGAACGCAAGCCTTCTCTATCTCCCTGCTGTACATTGCCCAAATCAAGGCTTGTCTTTTTGGCAGGGATGTTCATAGAGAAGTTTAAAGCGAAAAAGAACGCAAGCGTCTTGAAGCTAATAATACAACCAGCCGGCAGATTGCCGAACCACTGTTGGGCTATGCCCTTCAGGGTGGCTGGAAAACAACGACACCATGCGGCATCATCCAACCCCTGTAAATACATGAGGTGGGTGTATGCTAGAAGGTGGTCTTCTTGGTTGGAGGTCCCATAATAAGTTCTAACCAGAACATTTTTAACCTTGGCCGGCTGTTCGGCTTCGATTATTTCCCTAGAGAAGGCATAAGGTTGATCTCCAAGGTGTTGCAGCCTGAGCTGCCAGTCCATCGGCTGATAGCCGTATGCCGCCTGTCCTCTAAACAGGCCAGGCTGCATGTAAGGTAAAGCCGGCGACTGGTACAATGGCGGAGCCATGTACTGGGCCGACTGGATCACATGAGGGCCAGACTGAACCCGTGGGCTACCTGCTGGAGTCTCATGTACAGACTGGGAATACCTTACAGAGGTATTCCGAAAGCTATCATGGTAGGTCGACGTTGAAGCTGACTTTGATAGCTGGGTTTTCTTCTGCTCAATGTAATGTCGAGCATCAGAGAATGTTTTCTTGCTACCATCCGGCTGTATGTGCCGAATAACTTTTCTTGTGCCCGTTTCTGGGAAACGGAGCCTGGTGAGGTCAAATTGGGGTCGGGCCTTCTCCGTAGGGGCAAGATGAGCAGTCGGCTGGCGGTCCCTAACCGACTTCTGTTTGCCAGTCTTGGCTGGCTTTTTGGCCGACTACTCCTTTCTAGGAGTAGGCGAATTCTTGGAGGCGAGTTGTTTGCTTTCACCCCTGAGACTACTCAAGAGTTTCATCAGCTCATCTCGAGTGACGGGAGTTAATCTTGCCGCCTGGGAAGGATCACCCGTCCGCACCGAGGTCTTTTTTGGCTGACCAGCAGTTTTGCTTGGCCACGCCTGATCAGTGTGACGCTCCCGCTTTTCCCTACTGCGGATGCGTCTTGAGATGAGGGACCCGTTAGGATCCACATAGGTTTCGACATCAGCGTCGTCCCCTGAGTCATGGTCCGTCTGGACCACTATGTCTTCTGGAGGTCGATTGGTCTCAGGATTCGGTACAGGGAATTGTGAAGCCATCTCAGAGGTACTCTCCCCACAAACGGCGCCAAATGTTTCAGGGGTTTTTGTCCCTTGGGAGAGTTACAAAACTAAGACTGAATTCAGCAAAGGGCGCCTGTACCTGCAAAGCAAACGGACCGCCGAATGGTCGGTGGTCTGCCTCCGAAGATTAAGTTAGTAAGTATTCGGAGTAAAACGTGCGGAAATAAAGTTATCTTCTCGGATTCCAAGCTCAGGTAAGGTGCTGTCTGTTTCTGGAAAATGACAACTCTGTAATAAATGTTTAAGTGACGTATTATCTCGTATTGCGTGTATTCCCTGTCATAAATGTAGGAACTGTCCCTATTTATAGGGTCTTTTTGAAAAGTGTACCCTCTCTAGGATCTGGTAACCTAGGGATTAGGTCACGCCGCAAAACGGCGCCTCAAGGTTTGGGCCCTTGAAGGCCGCCATTCCAGAAGCAATGCCTGAGTGACACGTGTCACTGAGCCCTAAAGGCTTTTGGGCATCTCTTAGGGTGACACGTGTCTCCCTCTTAATGGTCAATGCTAGATCATCAATCATCTCAGAACGGGGGAATGTCTGCTTACCACGTGTCACCATATCAAAGGTCCAGATGGTACCCCTTCTAATGACACGTGGCGGCTTCCGATTGGGCCACCTGGCCGGGTATAATAATACCCAAATCATAAAGCATGTCATAAGCCAAGATTCACGTAATGCCATTCTATGGTCAAAGAGACTTCGGTGTCCAAAGGTACCATATCTTAAGAAACGACGCACAAATCAATCACTCAACGTGTTGACTCATGACATCGTCCTGCCAACATTTTGTTGGTGATATGGGTGGGATGATTGTTATTGATTTTGGGATAGAAGCCTAGTGTTGGCAACCCCTAATCAATGATCCAATCCTTAATGGTTAAATTGTGCTATGCTTATGCATGATGTTGTGTTGCTTGTTTGGTTTTTACTTTTGTGCAAAAGGAAGATATTATGTGTTCAAGTCTCGCTCTCTAACTAGAGATTATCCAAGTTAATTCTCGTTAAAACCGATAGGCAACCTAGTGTTGGAAACCTGGGACCATAACTAAGAACTAATCATGTAACCTCTAAGTCCCCAGTGGAGTTGCCACTATAAGGTTGGAGATCCCATCGTAAAGGGGTACTTCCGTAGATGCCTATGGCCATTTAAAAGCCTAGGAATTTACATTTGTTAAGGTGTAGTTGTAGGGAATATTTCAAGCATTACCCCTAGCTAGAACCCATTGTGATCATACACTAAAGTACGGTGGCGTCTAGAGGGAAAGAAGATAGAGCAAAAGAGTCGCTAACAAGTTTGTTAGGAACTTGTAAACCGTTCACGAGGTAAAGGTTACACCCCTTAACGATCCAAGAGATCGTCAACTCCATAAGGTCTTGAACCAAATAGGGTTCGGGGACGAAGGTACAAATCCAACCTAAAAGAGATTGAACCTTCCCTAATAATAGGCCTCTACTTTATTCAGATCGTATTCATGTGCGCTTTCTGACTAACATGCAATCAATAGGATTAACCCTAAACCTGTTTAATCTATGTTGGTTAAATATAATGCACAAACAAAACTATTATTGGCGATCACTTGAATCATAATCAAATTAACCCTAAACAAGATTAATAATTATCTTATTAAACGTGATTACAAGTATAAATTCCCTTTAAACATGCATAAAAGGCGTGATCAAGCAATAACAAATAAAATATCAAGCAACATAATAATCATCATAATTAAAATAATCATGAAAATAATCATAATAATGTTAAAGCATAATAATAGCAAGATCCTAGGCATGATACTAACAAGATTAATAATAAACCCTAGCATGTCACTAAACAATAAATATCATATATTTAGCCCTAACATGATACTAACAATCATAAATATTAGGAAGAACATAAAAGGCATCATACTTTTAATCATATTTAATATTAAAGTTACCCTAGACATGATACTAGGAATATCATAATAACAACCTAAACATGATTCCTTCATAATAATAAAAACCATTAAAATACTTACTTTAATGCTTCGTACCTCTTTCTAATAACAAAATACACACGTTAGTAACTTCAAGGAAAATAATAAACAAATAATTAAAATAGTGATTAGGGACCAAAACCCTCAGAAATTAAACCTTTCACGTATAGGGCGAAGGCAACTTCCAACAATGCTAGGTGTATCTAAATCTTGCGAATGCGGAATTTTGTATTTGAGAGAAAGCTAGTTTAGAAAAGAGAGAGAGAAATCAAGAAAATCTTGACGAGAGTTGGTTAGAATTGGTGATTGTTGATGATTAAAAACGGAGTTTTTAGCACGTTATTTATGGAGAAAATCAGCCAAAAAGATTAAAAACCAAAACAGAGTTCTGACACGGATAAAAATTGATTAGCGCCAACGCCGGCCATTGGCGCCAGACGCCAACATTAGCGCCAGGCGCTAACGCTAGCGCCAAGCGCCAGGCTTAGTGCCAGGCGCTAATGTCTGGCGTTAGGCGCTAATCCCTTTTTTGACGCGTTTTCTAAAATCAGATAGAAATTGCCGTATAGGAGGATAAAATCGTATTTTCCTCAAAATGTTCTTTGATTCTAATTAAAACTCTAAAAAGTCAACAAAAGTCAATTTATCAATGCTAATTGAATTAGGAGTGAAAAGAACCTTCTAGAAGAATCTAGAAGACTAAAACCATTCCTAATTGCATTAGGAATGATAAATCCATATTAGGCCCTCCTCTAGATCATTAAGCCGAATATAAGGCTCAAACCGGGCCTAGTTCAGTAATTTGGCCATAACTTCCTCATTATTCATCGGAATTGGGCTTATAATATATTGTTGGAAAGCTCTTTTCAAGCCCCATCCAAATACACTACTATTAGACCCATATCATGGACCAACCAAACTGGATTGGCTGTTTTCTTAAAATAGGTTTTCAAAACCAGAGAGAAGAGAAAAGAAATTAAAGATCTACAACACTAAACTTTCCACACTTTCACTTCATTCGATTATGATTCGACGCGAAAGGTACTCATCACTGGGTTTGGTTTTGGGGAGACACAAATGGGTGTCTACCGAAGCCCCCACTTTGACTGAGTTTGATGAAACGCAAGTTTCGAAAACAAAAGTCAAAGTAGCGATAGGGACGGAGAATGATTCAGAACGTTCTGCGATCCTAAATCATTCTTGTATCGCCGATACCTGTTAAACTAGCGTTAGTTAAACAGATAAGAGAGTTAAGAAATGAGTATCTTGCACCGTCGAGCACACGTCTCTAAAGGTAACCGAATTGTTGCTGCTTTACTGTTTTGATGACCTCCTGCCAAGAGAATGTCATCCCGCTTGAAAACCGCTACGCTTGTAATTGCTTCCAATATTGAAGATTGCTTCGCTTGAAACGATCCTCTTCCGCTTTATGACCATCTTCCATGTCTAAGGGAACATGATCGAAGATAACTTCGCTTGAAATCACCTTCAGTTGTTTGTGACAACTCTCCACAATCTAGGGAACGCCATCTTGCTGTTTCGATGTTCACTCGTCTCTTAACAAAGAGCTTCTTTTGGATATGTTCACGCGCCTCTGAACAAAGAGCTTCTTTTCCTAATATGTCCACGCGTCTCTGAACAATAGAGCTTGAAAGGATTGTCGACGCGTCTCTGAACAAAGAGCTTGAAAGTAGGATGACCACGCATCTCTTAACAAAAGAGCTTGAAAGGATTGTCCACGCGTCTCTGAACAAAAGAGCTTGAAAGTAGGATGCCCACGCGTCTCTAAACAAAAGAGCTTAAAAGGATTGTCCACGCGTCTCTGAACAAAAGAGCTTGAAAATTGGATGCACACGCATCTCTAAGCAAAAGAGCTTGAAAGAAATGTCCACGCGTCTCTAACAAAAGAGCTTTGATGATATGCCCACGCGTCTCTAGAGCAAAAGAGCTTGAAAGAAATGTCCACGCGTCTCTAAACAAAAGAGCTTTGATGATATGCCCACGTGTCTCTAAAGCAAAAGAGCTTGATGGAAATGTTCACGCGTCTCTGAACAAAAGAGCTTCGATGCTTGAATGTTTGTTGCGATAATATTCTGAAGAAAAATTTCCGAAGACCAATGCTTGCCGATCTCTAAATCTCGCTTGAACTTTGCTTCCGTTATGCCAGTACGTCGGCGGTTTTCTGCTTGTGAACCATTATGTCGGTGTCTCCGTGATGAGCCATCGCTTAGGCGCTCTAAGCTAAGTGAGACGATCTTTCGTCAGGTCGATCACCTATTGCGATTGTAATCAAACCAACTACTTAATCATGTCAAATTGCTTATAGGGGTTAACTGGCGTACCAAGGAACCCGAAATTGTTGTATGAGGTCGAAATCACTTTTCTGAGAGGCTTCGAGCTCTGGCGCTGCTGAAATATCTCTGGCGCTAAGAATTGACTCTGTCGCCAGACGTTGTGATCTAGCGCCAGGCGCTAAAAGCTATTGCCAGACGCTAGATGGTTTCTTCTGGCGCTGGAGTAGGGTCTTCCCTATTTTGATGCACCTGTATTTATTTTTTACTATAAGACTTTGCCAATATCTTTAATTATCTTAGGGTTGACCTAAGGTTTAGTGTGTTTGACACATTGACTTAACATGACTCAAGGTATAAACTCGACTCACTATGATTGACTCGAGGTTGACTCTACTCAAAGTGTTTGACACATGTGTTAGACTCATGACCCGTGTGTGCATTGTATTGTGATCGTGCGACTCGAAAATGCAAAAAATAAATAAATAAATAAAATAAGCAAAAATTTTCTTTCCGTCATTTTTGTGGAAGGTACCGACTTTCTCCCGAAAAAGAAAGACGCGAAAAAGAATCGAAGTTTTCGATTTCATGTTGAATGAGCTTAGTCAAATGTTGTTTGATACTATCTCCAAGGGGCAAGGATTAATTCATCCTAGGCTATCTCAATGGTTGACTCAATAATGAAAGTATTTGGGTAACTTAGGCACGGAGGCTAAGCACTTCATACTTCGTGATGCAATGACAATTATGATTGATGAGTGATGTTGATATGACAAGGCATGCTTCAACGTTATGTTAAGATTCCATGACAAAGGATTCCTAAGGGAAGTATATTTGGTCATGTATGTGTGATGTGTGTGATAGTGACACAAAAGTTAGGCCGCAAGGGCTAAGTGTGTAGAAAAATATTATTTCAAGAAGAGTTAAATGATGGTGACTCTTTAGGCTAGGTAAGCTAAAGATGTAAGGATCAAGCCCCCAAGTCTAGCTCTAAGTAGATAGGGATGAGCATAGGAGATCCCTTTATATGATCATGGTGCGTGAATGTGAATATGAATGCATGTTTATTATGGCCGCACCTCGATGTGAGGTTGCCTACGTATCCGTTAGGAATCAGGCCGAACGTAGCTCTAGCCAAACCTCGCACAAGTGTGTGTATACCTCAAAAAGGTCTTTTTAAGGGTTGTAACGTGGTTAGGCTAAAGGTTGAAGAAGAAGGGGATAAAGGCTCAAAACCCTAGATAAGCCCCCAAGGTGTGCAACTTTGCTTTTGGAATATTTGTATTTTCATGCTTGAGGTTTAGCTCTCTTTTCTCTTCTTTTTTTTTTTTTTTTTTTTTGCTTTAGCATTTATTTTATTTTTATAAGTGTGGGCAATCCCGATCATGCAGTTTTATTTTTATAAGTGTGGGCAATCCCGATCATGCAGTCTATCACTTACTTGGTATTCATGTTTCTCAGACACGGTACCGAGCACTCGATAAGAGACGCAATCTGAGACGTATTCATATCAAAGACATGTTCATGTCAAATACATTGGAACACTTGCCCTTTTTTACACTTTTATTATTATTATTATTATTATTATTATTATTATTATTATTATTATTATTATTATTATTATTATTATTTTTACTTAATTTTTTTTGCTAATTTATCTTTTGAAGTCACTCAAGCTTTTTATGAAATTGAAAATTGCATAAGTTGCACACCATCCTCATCCCAAAGTTAGGTAGATGTAGGTTGAAAAATGAAGGGTGACGAGGCTCAAATTGGTTTATCAAAAAAAGATTGTATATTTGAAAGGTGAAAGAAGATATGATGTGGCTACAAGGAGTGCCTTAAATCATTGGTATACCTTGTGCTTAATTCGACATGAATTTTTTTTTTTTTTTTTTTTTTTTTTTTGCAATACAATGATCATATGCAAGGAAATAAATGCTCATTTTATTTAAAAGGAAAAAATCCTACAAAATAAATCTAAGTAAAGTGAAAGGTGCCTATGCTAGACTTTATTGGGGAAAGGTTTGAAAAAAAGAAGAAGAATGCATGAAATCTTAGTGAGAAGCTTGCCTTGTGTATTTGTTTCATCATTACCCTTATTTTTTTTTTGTTTGTCAATCACATGACTCAAACTCGATTCAACATGCATGTATGGAAGAAGGTAGGAAGAATGAAGGTTGTGAATGGAAAGATGAAGTAGATGGAAAGAAAGCATGTAGAGAATGGAAAGATGAAGTAGATGGAGAGATAAAAAAATTAGGAATAGAATGTACCCCCAACTCAAATGACGGAAAAAACCGACTCATGCATGAACCTAAGACATGGTCATGGTGACATATATATTAGTGGGTGTTTGGACTAGTGAGTGTAGGTGATATGTTAAGACTCGTATCATGACCATGTGGCTAGACTATGTGACTAGACTCGAACAAAGACAAAGTTAAGACTTCACGTATATGCATTAAACTAGACAGACTGTGGTATTTTAGTCATAACTTTTTATCTGTGACTCCGATTGGGATGAAACCAAAGCCAAATTAAAGAAAAAACTCGGGGCTACAGATCCATAGGTTCTACGACTCGTAGTTCTTCCTAGAACTCTGGCTATGACCAAAACAAGTTGACATTTGTGCAGTATACGGGAATAAAAAATCCGGGTTGACTTAAAGGAACTATGACTCGATTTTTGGTATATTTATTAGCTCAAATTAATTAATTAATTAATTAAACAAAGTCCTTTAGTCATTAATTAGTTTATTTAGTCTTAACACAAGTCAAACAAACGGTTAGGAAAAAACACATAGAGTATGCACAACAAATAATGCACAATTAGTCAAGTAGGCACAACATGATGCAATGAGTTTGCAACCTAACCATGGCTCTAGTTCTCTAAAGTTGGGATATGGGTTAGTCAAAGAGTGTACATGGTTAATTGTCCGGATGCACCGCTCGGAAGCCTAGTCGTGAAGGGTTGGCACGAGTGGATGGGACACCACGAGTAAAGAAAAACTTGCTTCCATGGTTTGGTGAATTCAACATTCTCGGATGTACTCTTTGTTGCTCAGAGCGTTCAATCAGGTAGATGGAGCATGAATTGCCAGAGGGTTATGTCCATATGTAGAACACATATGGGTTTCAGAAAAGTGATAAAAACTCAATCAGGAAGTAGGATCGAGCAAACAATGCGAAAAACTGGTCGAAATTAGAACGCATATTTCTGGCTCGGTATTGGAAGAATTTGGCGCTAGCAAACAGAGATTGGCACCGGATTTTGGCTGTAGCGCCTGGCGACAGAACTATCGTCTGGCGCTACAGTCAAAATTCTGGCGCTACTCTTTGTTCGCTGATGCTAATTCCTACATGCCTCAGCAGCATTCTGTGCTCGATAAAATTTTCAAGTTTCGCGTAGTGTTATTTCGGTCCTAGTTGTGAAAGATATTCCTCAAATTTCCTACGTGTAAAAATCCTATAATTTAACTCATTACGGATGGTCTTTCCAATGAGATCTTTTTTATGCATATGACAATAATGTTAATCAAAATTACGCACATGAAATACTTAGAACTTTTCGAGTCTCATCTACTCATTCTAAATCATTGCCGAAATAAATTTCAGGACTTAAAATAGAAATCCTCCCCAGTGGAGTCGCCAAAAACTGTAGGGAATATTTCAAGCATTACCCCTAGCTTGAACCCCACTATGATTATACACTAAAGTACGGTGGCGTCAGGAGGGAAAGAAGATAGAGCAAAAGAGTCGCCAACAAGTTTTTTAGGAACTTGTAAACCGTTCACGAGGTAAAGGTTACACCCCTTAACGATCCAAGAGATCGTCAACTCCATAAGGTCTTGAACCAAATAGGGTTCGGGGATGAAGGTACAACTCCAACCTAAAAGAGATTGAACCTTCCCTAATAATAGGCCTCTATTTTATTAAGATCGTATTCATGTGCGCTTTCTGACTAACATGCAATCAATAGGATTAACCCTAAACCTGTTTAATCTATGTTGGTTGAATATAATGCACAAACAAAATTATTATTGGCGATCACTTGAATCATAATCAAATTAACCCTAAACAAGATTAATAATTATCTTATTAAGCGTGATTACAAGTACAAATTCCCTTTAAACATGCATAAAAGGCGTGATCAAGCAATAACAAATAAAATATCAAGCAACATAATAATCATCATAATTAAAATAATCATGAAAATAATCATAATAATGTTAAAGCATAATAACAGAAAGATCCTAGGCATGATACTAACAAGATTAATAACAAAGCCTAGCATGTCACTAAACAATAAAAATCTTATATTTAGCCCTAACATGATACTAACAATCATAAATATTAGGAATAACATATACTTTTAATCATATTTAATATTAAAGTTACCCTAGACATGATACTAGGAATATCATAATAACAACCTAAACATGATTCCTACATAATAATAAAAACCATTAAAATACTTACTTTGATGCCTCGTACCTCTTTCTAATAACAAAATACTCACGTTAGTAACTTCAAGGAAATAATAAACAAATAATTAAATTAAATAATTGAAATAGAGATTAGGGACCAAACCCTCATAAATTAAACCTTTCACGTCTAGGGCGAAGGCAACTTCGAACAATGATAGGTGTATCTAAATCTTGCGAATGCGGAATTTTGTATTTGAGAGAAGGCTAGTTTAGAAAAGAGAGAGAGAAATCTAGAAAATCTTGATGAGAGTTGGTTAGAATTGGTGATTGTTGATGATTGAAAACGGAGTTTGTAGCACGTTATTTATAGAGAAAATCAGCCAAAATAATAAAAAACAAAAACAGAGTTCTGACGCGGATAAAAATTTATTAGCGCCAACGCCGGCCATTGGCGCTAGACGCCAACTTTAGCGCCGGGCGGTAAAGCTAGCGCCAGGCTTAGCGCCAGGCACTAATGTCTGGCGTTAGGCGCTAATCCCTTTTTTGACGTGTTTTCTAAAATCAAATAGAAATTGGCGTATAGGAGGATAAAATCGTATTTTCCTCAAAATGTTCTTTGATTCTAATTAAAACTCTAAAAAGTCAACAAAAGTCAATTTATCAATGCTAATTGAATTAGGAATGAAAAGAACGTTCTAGATGAATCTAGAAGACTAATACCATTCCTAATTGCATTAGGAATAATAAATTCATATTAGGCCCTCCTCTAGATCATTGGGCCGCATATAAGGATCAAACCGGGCCCAGTTCAGTAATTTGGCCATAACTTCCTCATTATTCATCGGAATTGGGCTTATAATATATCGTTGGAAAGCTCTTTTCAAGCCCCATCCAACTACACTACTATTGGACTCATATCATGGACCAACCAATATGTATTGGCTATTTTCTTAAAATAGGTTTTCAAAAACAGAGAGAAGAGAAAAGAAATTAAAACTATCCGCAACACTAAACTTTCCACACTTTCACTTCATTCGATTATGATTCGACGCGAAAGGTACTCATCACTTGGTTTGGTGTTGGGGAGACACAAATGGGTGTCTACAGCAGTAGGATATGAATTCCCGGCTGTTTTATAAGAAACAAATAGGATTCGCCAATGAATGTTAGGAAAACTTATAATCTTCGTTCATGCCTTTCTTCCATGTGGAAATCATTGAATTATTAGCACGAATCGTAAGTTTACCCATGCCAAATTGGTCTACATAAACCCGAAATGAGTTCGGGAGCGAGGGTACTAAAATAACGTTCATTTTAGAGAGAAATTGCTATTCTAGCCCTAGTACGACCTCTACTAGCTCTTCCTTTTTTTACAATTTCGTCACCAAACAATATTTGCAACGTGATACCTAAAACTAAGTTAGTTGATTTTATTTACACATATTAATTCACATAGGAATTACATTGCAACATCGTTATTCTTTTATTTAATCAATTTCGTGAAAAGAACAAGAAAATAAACAATATTCGCCTTGGCTTAAGTGATCAACCAACAATTAATTATCCAATTCTAATCTTTATTTAACACAACATACTATGTGGAAATCATTAATTAGTCCTTTTAAGATGATCAAACAACACTAATTAATTAATTAAGGTTCTTTTTAACGAGAAAATAAATATGATTTATCTAAGTGATTGGGAATTTACCACTTCTCTTTGCTAGATCTCCGTTTAGAACACTTATGTACACCTTCTTGTCGGGGAACCTCCACCGCAGTAACAAAATATCATGGAGTGAGTGTTTAGGACAAGAGGGGTTAGGTAGCACAAGTTCACAAGTATTCCGCCAAAGTTTTAGGTTATTTTTCTGTCCGTTTAAGCCTTAGATTAAGCTTCTATTGATAGGGAATCGATAGGATTGGGGTTTTGGGCAGCGCAACTAGGTGTCTTGCGCGCGACAATATGTTAAGATTCGATTCTATATTTTCGTAAAATTCTGAATCTTCCGCGAGCGCACCTCTGCAGGTTGCGCTCAATGTCACAGGCAAATGAATTAGTTGCCCGCGCCTGCCCAGCGCGACTGATTGAGATGCGCGCGGATTTTCTTACGGCATCATTAAAATTTAACCTAGGCACTCCTAAATCCGTCATTATTGGGTTTTAAGCACGGGCTTAAGCCTAATATTGATCGGATTTAGTTAATTAGACCTTGTTTAGCTTTGTTCTTTAGTTTGGGCTAGTTTTTTTTGTGTTTTGTGGCTTAACCAGTTATCCATAAGCATTCTCCACATCAATCCAACACGAAGATGGTTTTATTTATCGTCATTGCACTTCCTGTCGGGACATGAGGCAAAAAGTTGATGTCTACAGAAGGCATGACTTTGTATGATGTCGGGTTTCGCTATTTTGTATTGTTTTAACTTTGTTTCGTCTCCTTTGTGGAGTCATGAGACACTACCGTGAAGGGTGGATTTAAATCTAGATGAGGGAACGCGGTAAGAATGTATGGAATGCGGGGGGAGTGGAGCATGTTAGAGTTCTCTATGCTTAGCATAGTTTATCTTTCAATCAACCATTGACATCTTGGAATGTGCATACATTTGTCTATCTAGAAAGTTTCGCATTCATTAGTGCTTGTTTCTATCTCTTTGTCCATCTAAGTCCATTTGTTCTATTTTCTTTTTCTTTATTTTTATTTGCCTTGCCTTGCTTAGGTGTGCCAAGAGTTGTGGGTTAAACCTCTTAGGAAACCCTCACGAGAGCTTACTCGTCCTCTTTGGCGACATGGGGGTTTAAAGGGCTTGATGCATACGCTAAATACATATGTGATTCCTACGGCAGTGAGTTAGTGTACATTCTTTCCCGTTTTTTTTTTTTTTTGTTTATTTTCGTTTTCAATATTTTTCATCTTGTTCTCTTTTGCTCTAGCTTTGCTCGAGGACGAGCAAAGGTTTAGCTTGGGGGAATTTGATGAATGACATTTATGTCTCTCTTAGTAATATTGTTTAGGTTCTTTTTCGTGTTTATTTTATCTTATTTTCCCTTTTATTCTCTTGTTTTCTTTTTAATAAAGTTTCTAGTTTATCTCATAGTTTTAGTATGTATTAGTTTAATTTCTTAATTTAATTGGTTTCTAGTTTATTTTCGTATTTTATTTGCTTTGAATTTATTTTATTTCGTTCTTTTCATTGTCACTTTTATAGTTTTATTTAGTTTGTGGTTTATTTCTTATTTTATTTTACATTTTTTGCATGTAAAGTTTTTGTTTAATTTTTATTAGTTTTAGTTTTATTTATCTTATTTTAATTATAGTTTATTTATTTCTATTTTATTTATTTTATTTTATTCTTTGTCCTAATTCTTTTCTCGATTTTGTGTGTAGGTGTTCGGGTTTCATGTAAAGTGAGTTCGGAGCTCGGGGACGAGTCAAAGTGTTGCACATTTCTTTGTTGGCTACTAGCTTCTGCCCCACCTCATATCCTACACCCCGCCTTTTCTATCCTCCACCACATCAAACTCCCCTGTTTTCCCTTTCTCCAACCACATCTAGCAGCTACTCCAATTCGCACAACAGCAATCAAACTAGCCACCCAAACACACCACCTGCTCCTTGCCACCACAACCAAATCAGCCCACCAATTCACAACTGACCTGCAATTACAACCAATAATCACCGCCACATCAATCAACCACCAAACTGCAACCTCTCAATTCCTTACTCTCCTACTCCAATTCGAACAACACTAACCTAGCTTTCCCTGCACCTCTCCGCGCAACCACAGCTAAAACCTCACCTGTTCCCCTGTTCAGCAATCGCAACTAAAACCATCCCAGCAGAGCAGCCGCCACCGTTCTCAATTATCGATTAGCAGCTACACCAGGTCAAGCCGCCACAGCAACCACCAATTTAACCTGCTCCTCCTAAGACGCCAACAGTAGCAGCTCTAAGCAACCACTTTCGAACCTCAATTTCGACCCATTATCGATCTAATTTTCAATCTAATTCGTCGCAGGCACGCAGCCCTGTCAGAACGCGCACGAAATTGGAGTCCAAAATAAGATTCGAGGAAGTATCATTTGCGCGACCAATGTGCGACGTTTTTTGCGGGCGGGCAAATGTGGGTTCAATTTGATCCATATCACGAGCTTTGCACGTGATGTTAATGAAGATCAACGGCCTTGATTTGATGTTTAATGATTGACGATGATGATGAGCAGTGACGATTGAAAATGATAATGATTGATGATGGAGTTTGATGGTGAGTGAAGCAGGGGATTAAAACCCCCATTTTAGAGCAGCCGAAATCGAAGAGGAAGATGGTCTGATGTTTTGGTGGGATTTGTTTTATTTTGCTTTTTTTATTTTGCTTTTCTTTTAAACTTCTTTTTCTTATTTTCATTTTATTTTCCCTTTTTCTTTGTTTCTCTTTTCTTTCTTTATTTTTCATTATTTTCTTTATTTTCTATTTTCCTAGCTTTGTATAAATAGCCATCTTTTGGGGTAATTTAAAAAACAACAATTATTATTTATTTTCTTTATTAGTTTATTGAGAGCTTCTTTCTTGGGTTAGCTTAGGATTATATTAGTTTAGAGAGAGAAAGTGAGGGTTTCACCATTGTTGAGCTTGGATTTTGAAGAAGAAGATTAACCATTTTGTTTGTAGACTTTCATCTTCAATAAATGAGAATCTCTAACTCTCTCTCCTCTATTTTATTTGCTTTCTTTTGATTAGCGTTTTAGTTTTTAGTGTTGCTTGTTAATCATGTTGATTCTTGGTTATTTGTTAATTAATCTTTTTATTATCATGATTAGTGAGTAATTTCCCCATTAAGGGGATGGTTGTGGTGTAGTTGGATCTTGAGCATGTTCTAGGGTTTGGAATATTTTTTTTGTGATTAAAGTCTTTATACAATTGATATTCTTCAATCTATTTGCAAAATGCATGTTGTTAGTTTATTGGGAGTGAATTATTGTTAGAAGATGCGACAGCGGACCTAGCAAGATTAATTTGTATCGATCGTTATTTGATAGCACCTCCTAGTATACGTTCTAATGTGGAAGCATAGAGGCTATGTTAGGAGAAGCCAATGAACCCCGACAAGTGGCTAAGTTGGACATCTTATATATTCGAGCATGTTTAGTTCATAATTAATTCAACTTCTATGCCTTTGTTTATGTTCAAGTAAATGCTATACCTAAACCATTTTCCTTAGTGTTTTATTTCTTATCTTAGCGTGTTTAGACTTTAGTTTACTTATCTCATATTCCGGACTAGATTATTTGTTGATAGCATTTTGTACTATTTACTCGTTCCCTGTGGTTTGACTCATATGCTTGCCTTATACTCGTATTAGGTTTGTTTAGGTTGTATAAATTGTATTTGATCTAGGGATAGTCATTTGACGACGTGTTTATTTTCCCTGTCAACGCTCCTCGTGCGCTCCACTTGGTGTGCTTGATGAATAGGGAGCATGGAAGATTCTAAAACACCTTGAAGATGTGTTCAACACCAGAATTGCTACCCCCACAACATGAATGCACGACCTAAGATTACTTGGAACTTGCACATCTCCATACTTGGGGTTCAAACGGAAGACACTAAGAATCCCAATTAATGCAAAACTTGGGAAGAAACCTCGGGAACCCTTGGACAACGATCTTAACCTGAAAATGAAGAAAAACAAACAAATAAAAGGGAAAAAGACAAAATAAACCAAGAAATGCATGAAAACGGAAAATCAACTAAGGAAAATGCAAACTAAAAAAATAAAGAGAAAAACTAAGGAAAAAGGAAAGAGAAGAGCTATAAAAGCAATCTAAAATCACCCTAAAAGAGAAAAAATGAGTGTCGTAAATGACACTCATTAGTTGCTACTCCTTTCTTCTTTCTTAGATTCATTACAGGAAAGTATCCTTGTTTTCGGTGTATACCATTAACTAACATGTTTGAATGGAGGTCGTAGTGAAGAGGGGTCTTTTCATCTTCGTAGATAATAGAGACCTCTTCTACATTAAATCCCCATAGGTCTTCATCATTTTCATCGTGCTCCACATTTATAATTGGCTTATCAATTACCTTAATTCTTATTGTAGAAGAATCGATAGTGACAGGAATCCCTCTAACTATAGCCTTCACTTGTTGATGAAGGGATGAAGGGACGACTAAGGTCATGAAGCCAATGGCGACCTAACAACAAGTTGAAAGAAGCTTTGATATCAACCACTTGGAAAGTAGTAGCATGTTCAATGACACCTGCCGTGACATTCATAGTGATGGTCCTAAGAGCTTGGCGACGAGTGTTGTCATAAGCCCTTATTCCTTGTGTAGATGGAGACAAATCTTCATCTTTTATCCCTAACATCCTCGCAGTCCGTATTGGGCAAACATTAATTGCTGACCCATTTTCTATAAGAGTGATTGGGACATTCATTCTCTAGTAGATTACAGTGAGGTTTAAGGCCTTATTATGCTTATTATCTTCTGAAGGTAGATACTTCTCAAAAAAGGTGATTAGCTTAATGGGACTTGGAAGATCACTCGTGAGAATAATTAGCTAATCCCTCAGGAGTGATTTTAGAATCTATCCTCACTTTAGCTAAAACATCCATTTCTACCACTCTATGCTCGCTAGATGTGGTTAATAATTTCCATACATTCATCTCAACCTTAGTCTTCTTGAGTTATTTCACAACATCATTGTCTTCAATAATAGGTATGGGAATTTGTTTGGTGGTAGGAATAGGTTGTGTTGTAATGGGAGGTTGCATTCTCCCGGATCTTATGAGGACATCTATGGGTGAGTTTTCTTCATCCCATATATTGTTAATATGATAGGTTGTGGAGAGTTTAGTTTCTTCTAAATCTTTAAGGTAGACATCTTCATCATCGCTTTCCCAAATTCCATTGACGCTAGCATCTATCTCTGAAGTTATTCGGACTAACTTCTTGCTATCAATTAGTCGTTGAACTAAATCCTTGAACTTAAAGAAATGTTCAATGGTGTGTCCCCCAGATTGATGATATGACACTACTACAAAAATAGGCAAACAAACCCGTCCAAATATGCCTGAGAGACCGCCTCTTAACAGGTCTCTATCTCAGAGGTCTGTTTGATAAACAATTCCCCTCATGTTAGGGGTCTTTTTTCTAAAAAGTAAGAGACCCTTTATGAGGGAGAGGGTGTTTGTCATACTAATAATTAAATTATTAATTCAACAAAGGAAGGGAGTTGTCGTTAGAGAAATGGGGTTGATAAATGTCATTTATGGCACTCATAGGGTAATGTTTTAGGATATTTTCACTATGCTTTTCATGCTTTTCTTTTACTATTTTGGTCATTTCTCCCTTAGTTTCTCTATTTCTTCTTTCTTAGTGTTTTACTTTCCTTTATGTGCTTTTTCTTGTGTTTTCCTTTTATATTTCTCTTTTTCTCCACTATTTTCTCTCTTTGGTTTCTCTTGTAGGTGCCTAAAGACTTCGCTTTGCAAAGGATTCAAGAGGAGCAAAAAGAGCCAAGCAAAGGAGTTTCAAGTCTCATAGAGAGGGCTTGGAGAGGGCTCTCTACATTTTCTCATTGCCGCGGGCGCGGGACCTATAGGCCGCGGGCGCCGGATTTGTGCACCATTTTGGTGATTTTGGGCAGGAACTCTCCGCGCCCTAGCCGCGGTCTAGCCGCGGGCGCGGAGATTTTGGAGAGGCCGCTCCAGATTAGAGAGACCGTGACCCCCTACTTCACCTAGAACAGGGCATTTGCTGCGCCCTAAACCGCGAGGGCGGGTGGCAACGCCGCGGGCGCGGGTGGCAGTGCCGCGGGCGCGGGTTTTGCCCAGATTTCCCGCAAAGTTAGTTATGGATTCCGTACCCATTTCTACGCGCCCGTGGAGTCTTCGTGGAGAGGGCGCAGCCGATCAGTTTTTTTTTTCTGTCTATATATACTCTTGTAAATCCTTTTGAAGGGCCAACTTTTAGAAAATATTTCATTTGCGTAGTTTCTATAGAGAGAAACTAGAGAGAAGTTAGAGAGAAAGTAGAGATTGTAATCTTCGGATTTGAATTGTAATTCAACATTGTTTCTTCAATCAAGTTTGTAAGATTTTCCTTTGAATTTACTTAAATTTCAATTTACTTTTATGCTTGAATGTTTTTTTTGGATTTTGATTTAGTTTTGAGAATTTGTTGATTGATTGTATTTCCTTTTTATCTAGTTTAAAATGAATGTGTTTGTGATTGAATTTGTTTTAGCTTTAGATTTCACCATGATTAGTGAGTAGATTAGTTGCTAGGGAGAAGGGGAAGCATGCTTAATTAATGATTATTGTTAGTTGATGATCCTTGATTGATTGATTGTTGCAATTAAATTTGTTGACATAATTGTGCATGTGATTAATTAGACTAGGAGTGATCAACCTATAAGATTAATCTAGATTGCATTGCAAATTCCAATGAAACGAACAATTGCTTCGGGAATTGCTTTAATTGATTGAATTTGATTGTGATTCTTCTTTTTAATCATTCATAGTGAACCCTAGTTTTGTTTATAGGAGGTAACCTTTGAATTCCTTTGATTGCAACTATTATTTGTCCCTTACAATGTTTGAATCAATTGGGTGATCTATCAATTAGCATGATTGTTAAGCTTGCATGTGGAACCTATATCCCTAGTATTTAGTAATTTGATTGAATTCTCGATTCTTGTTATCCTAGTTACCATACTTAACCATTGAAAATTCTTCGATTTAGCTTAACATTAGACTACAACATAGCTTTGATTCATTCCTTTGGGTTCGACTATTAGCTTGCCTCTATACTCGTATAAGGTTTGTTAAGCGTTTACAAATTTAGTTTGACTTAGGGAGAATCAGATGACGACCTAGTTCCAACCCTTGTCAAAATGGCGCCGTTGCCGGGGTATGACATTGGTGCTTTGTTATAGTTGTTGAGTCTATTTCATTATAAAAAAAAACAAAAAGATTTTTTCTCTTTAAGGCTACACTTGTAGCCGTGCTACTAATAATTTCCTTTGAGTTGTATGCATAGAGCACATAGTCATTCACTTGTGCTATTTGATCTGGAGATCGAGAGGACTATTACAAGACTAAGGTTTGCTTGGAGATCTTTTAGCTCTAGCATTTCAAGTGAAGAAGAACCGCAACAAGAGGAACAAACAAGAATGGGAGAGAATCCGAGAGTGGCATTGAAAGAATTAGGGATTCCCGGTGCATATAGATTTGAGAGTGGAATGCTCCACCTATAACACTGGCAAATGATTTTGAAATTAGGCCGACTATGATCACTTTGATAGAGAGGTGACAATTTAGTGGAGCAAAGCATGAGAGCCCGCTAAATCATCTCAAGGAATTTGAAAAATATTGCAATACTATCAAGGTGAAAGGAGTTTCCCAAGAATTCATCCGCCTCAAGCTCTTTCCCTTTTCTCTCATTTGGCGTGCTTTGGAATGGCTAGACAAGGAGGTTAAGCCGAATTCTTTAACTACATGGGACGAGGTTACAAAGGAATTTCTAACTCGTTTTTGTCCACAAAAGAAAACGGAGGAGGCAAGAGCTTTGATTCAAGGCTTCCAACAAAAGACAAGTGAGAGCCTCTATGAAGCATGGGAGAGATATAAGGAGTATCAAAGGGAGTGTCCTCACCACGGGATTCCAACCTATCAAATCATTCAGATTTTCTATGGAGGCCTAAGTCCCCAAGGCAAGTCATGCCTAGATGAAGGAGACGGAGGTCCTATCATGAATAGGACGGAAGAAGAAGTGGTGGAAATCATTGAGGATGTTGTGAGGTACTATAGAGATTGGCAAGATGGTGAGAGAGAATCAACTAGCAAGAGTAGCTCTTCGGTGTACTCGGTTGATCATTTGAATGCAATCAACAATCTCTCCTCACAAATTTCAAACTTGGAGAAGGAATTAAGTGCAATTAAGGAAAAATTGGAGAGTTCTTCTTCCCAAGCTCCAAGTCTTCCCTCCCAATTTAAGGGGAGAGGTACTTCTTCTAACTCTGATCCCTCTCCTTCTTCTAGTAACATGCCTAGTGGTTGTTTGTTTTGTGATGTGTGTGGTTCATATAATTATGATTCTATTAATTGCCCTCATGCTTTTTCGGACAGTAATGATGATTTTGACAATAATGAGAGTGAACATGTGAAATTTGTGTCAAACAATAATAATGTGCAAAGGTTTGATAAGCAAAGAGGTCAATGGAATAGGAATTACCAAAACCATGGTAATTTTGACAATTATAACCAAGTAGATGGTTAAAGGAACCAAGGGAACTAAGGTTCTCGAGGTAACTATAACAATACATGTTATAGTGGCTAAAATCAGAATCGAAATTATGGTCATCAAAACCAAGGTTATGGAAATCATAATCAAGGTGGTGGTAACCATAATCAAGGTTATGGTCAAAATCAAAATAAGGGAAATTGGAACAATTAAGGGAGAGGCAATTTTCAAACTAATGCTCAAAGAGGCCCTCCACTCGCATTTGCTCTAAAGACTCAAGTTGATAATTCCTATTCACAATCCTCTTCTTCTAGGACTAATTTGGAGGAAATCATTGAAAATCAAACAAAGTTGTTGAGCACTTACATGGACGTAAGTGACAAGAAATTCAATGAAGTGATGACTCATAATAAGATGCTTGAAAATCAAATTTCTCACCTTGCTAATGCTTTGAAAGACCATGATAGTCCTTCTTCTTTACCTTCCCAAGGCTTAGATCCCCAGAGACCCGTGAATGCTATTGTTAAAAGAAGTGGTAAGGTCCTTGAGGAGAGTTTGCCTAGGAAGAGTACGTGAAACTAAGGAGGTCCCCAAAGAGGTCTTGGTAGAGGATGAGAGAAATGGTGCATCTTTGAGTGAGGTTGTGATTGAGACACCTAGAGAGGTGAGAGTGGAGAAAGAGATTGTGAAACCCAAGCTTCCATATCAACAAAAATTCATGAGGCATAAGCTGGATGAACAATTTGAAAGATTTATTGACATTCTTAAGCAACTTTATCTTTCTCTACCTTTTACCGAATTTGTTACCCAAATGCCAAACTATGCGAAATTCCTCAATGACATTTTGAGTGGAATAAGGTCTTGTGATATGGTGGAGATGGTCAACTTGACCGAGAATTGTAGTGCAATTATAATAAACAAGATGCCACCCAAGTTGAAAGATCTCGGAAACTTCTCTATCCCTTGTGCCATTAATAAGATGCAAATTCATAATGCCTTATGTGACTTAGGATCTAGTGTTAGCTTAATGCCATATTCGGTTTATCAAAGACTTAAGTTAGGGGGACTTTACCTTCTAAGATTACCTTGTAATTGGCGGATAGGTCAATTAAGATTCCGTAGGGGAAGGTTGAGGATGTTCCTTGGAGAGTAGGGAAATTTGTAATTCCGGCAGATTTTGTGGTTCTTGAAATGGATGAAGATGCTACCATTCCCATTATTCTTGGTATACCTTCTCTTGCTACCTCGGATGCTATGATTGATGTTACGAGTGCAAAAGTTTCACTCAAGGTAGGAGAAGAGGTTATTTAATTTGGGAAATTTTGTGTAGAACTACCCTAAAGATAGGGTCATTTGAGAACAACTACCCATTTTTTTTATTTGTTTAGAACAACCCACAAGTTTAAAAACATTTGGGTAGCACTACCCATTAACATTTTTCTTCCAATTAAGACGTTATTGGAGCTCACTTTTTTCACTTTTGCCACCCAATTAACTCTCCCAATTTTGTACAAAGGTTTTAATTTACCTTAATTAACCTAATTAAGGTTTTAATCATAATTTATTTTAGGGTTCATGAGTGTAGTATTATTTGGGGATTTTAATTGCTAAGGTTTGGGGGTTTAATTGAATTGGGGTTTTTGCTTATTTTAGCATTTATTGACCATTGTAATTGAAAAAAGTAAAATATTGAGCCAAAATAACGTTTTAATGGGACGAAAAACGCTAGTGGGTAGTGCTCCCCAAACTTTTCTAAACTTGCGGGTAATTCTAAACAAATAAAAAAAATGGGTAATTGTTCACAAATGACCCAATCTTTAGGGTAGTTCTACACAAAATTCCCTTGAATTTGACTTGGATGAAAGCATGAAGTATCCATGTTCTTCTTTAGAAAATTGCATGTTGATCGATTCTCTTGATCTTGTTGTATCTTCTATGCATGAGCAGTTGCTCACTTCTAATGATCCTCTCGAGAATGTTTTGTTGAATAAGGATAAGATAGGTTCTCCTATCAAGGAAGTGGAAATGTATGAGGATTTGCTAAATGGAAGCATTGAGGAAGTGGATGAGCATACGTGCATGAATATCTCAAGCCAAGAAGCTTTGCAAGCCGCCACTTCAAAGGAAGGTAAAGGTGTACCAATGGTTGAGCTCAAACCTCTTCTATCACACCTTAGGTATGAATTTTTGACACCCTAATCTACTTTCCCCGTGATTGGTAGCTCTTCTTTGAGTGAGCACCAAGCTCAAAAGTTATAAGATTTCTTGAGGAGGCATCAAGGTGCTTTGGGATATACCATTGATGACCTCAAAGGTATAAGCCCTGCTTTGTGTACACATCACATAACTCTTGAGGAGGGTACTCTACCATCCATTGAGAGGCAACGAAATCTACATCCCCAAATGGGAGAAGTAGTGAAGAAGGAGATCACCAAACTTTTAGATGCGGGAATTATATTTCCCATTTCTAATTGTAGGTCGTTTTCTCCCATTCACGTTGTCCCAAAGAAGGGAGGTATGACCGTCGTTGAGAATGAGAAAGGTGAGCTCATTCCAACCAGGACGGTCACGGGATGGAGGATATGTATAGACTATAGACGTCTAAACACATCCACAAACAAAAATCATTTCCCCATTCATTTCATTGATCAAATGCTTGAAAGACTAACAAGGCACAAGTACTATTGTTTTCTTGATGATTATTCGGGATTTTTCCAAATTCCTATAGGAAAATGCCATTCGGCCTTTGCAACGCTTCCGCCACTTTCCAACGGTGTATGATGAGTATTTTTGGAGACATGTTGGAAGAGGAGATGGAGGTGTTTATGGATGACTTTTCCGTAGGTGGGGTTTCCTTTGAGGCTTGCCTTGAATATCTTGAAAAGTGTTTGGCAAGATGTGAAAAAGTGAACTTGGTGTTGAATTGGGAAAAATGCCATTTCAAGGTTGAAGAAGGAATAGTACTCGGGCTCAAAATTTCTCACAAAGGCATAGAGGTGGACAAGGAAAATATTGAGGTAATTGAAAAATTGCCACCTCCGGTCAATGTGAAGGGTGTAAGGTCATTTTTGGGCCATGCCGGGTTCTATAGAAGATTTATCAAAGACTTTTCCCTCATTGCAAAGCCCCTCAATGATCTTCTTTAAAAAGATGTCGAGTTTGTAATTGATGACAAGTGTTTGGAGGCATTCAATAAGTTGAAGAAGGCTCTAATCTCTACTCCTATTGTTCAAGCTCCAAGATGGGATTTACCATTTGATTTGATGTGTGATGCAAGTGATTTGGCAATAGGAGGTGTCTTGGGTCAAAGAGTGGACAAGAAGCTTCATGTGATCTATTATATATCCAAGACTCTTTATGGGGCTCAACGGAATTACACTATAACGGAAAAGGGATTCTTGGCTATAGTTCATGCTTTTGAGAAGTTCCGTTGTTATCTATTGGGTTCCAAAACCATAGTCTTCACGGATCATGAGGCTCTCAAATATCTTTTTGCCAATAAATAATCCAAGCCAAGGTTGATCCGGTGGGTTGTTGAGCTCCAAACCTTCGACATTGAGATTCGAGATAAAAGAGGAGCGGAGAATGTTGTGGTGGACCATCTTTATCGTCTAGATGATTCTCAAATTCATGATGATGGTTCTCCAATTGAGGATAAGAGGCTTGATGATTTCCTATATGCTATTGAAGCGAAGGAGCTCCCATGGTTTGCCGATTTGGTGAATTTCCTTGCATGTGGGGAGTTTCCTCCTTCATTTTTTTAGAATCAAAGGAAGAAGCTCAAGAGAAAGGCAAGGCATTATGTTTGGGATGATCCCATCTTATACAAGCAAGGGGTCGATGGCTTACTTAGATGATGTGTGCCAAATGAAGAGGTGCCTAATGTTTTGAAAATGTGCCATTCGGATCCAAGCGGAGGCCACATGGGTGTTTCTAAGACCGCCACTGGTGGCTAATAGTATCTTTTAATATCTTTTAGTTTCCAAATCCTATCTAGAAGTATTAATTTGGATAACCGGTTGGAGTTTTGGTCGGGTTTATTCTGGTTGGATATGTTCGGATCGGATATGTTTGGGTAAAAATTATTCTTTTAATTTGGATCAGGTCAGGTCAAATTCGGGTCGGATCAAATTCAGGTCATGGTCTATTGAGTTCGTGTTGGA
Organism: Chenopodium album; assembly: GCF_948465745.1. NCBI lineage: Eukaryota > Viridiplantae > Streptophyta > Magnoliopsida > Caryophyllales > Amaranthaceae > Chenopodium > Chenopodium album. The sequence continues at coordinate 45,221,488 of NC_137836.1, forward strand.
TATGGGTCGAATCAACTCCAGATCGGTTCATGTCTGGTTCGAATAAATTCGGATTGGGTTCAAAACGGGCTTAACAGGGTTAATTTTGGGTCGTATAGATTTGGGTCAGGTTAATTTCGTTGTGGATGATTTGGGTTCGGTCAAGTTTGGTTTGGATTAAGATAAGGTTGATCCATTGATTTTTAATTGGTTTGGATGATTTCAGTTCGGTCAAGTTCTGTGTTTGGCTGGATTTTAATCGAGTTTACCCAATTTATATCCAAATAAGGTTATTTTAAACTAGAGTTATTATTGAGTTTTTACCTAATTATTGGGTAAATATCAAGTCATTTATAAATCATATTTTTTTTTAGTTGAAAGAAGAGGTTGAGGTCGGGTCATATCGGACTCAGGTAGAGTTTAGGTCAGAACAAATCGGTGCCGGGTTAAGTTCAGATCGGGTCAAGTTTAGATTTTGGTTGAGTTCAGTTCGGTTATAGATCAAGTTTGGGTCTTGAATTTCCCGGATCAAATCGGATCGGTTACAATTCGAAACGGATAGTTTTTTTTAGGTCGGTTCGGTTTTGGCATCTGTGATCGTATCACATTAGTGTTAGCTTGTGTTATATATGTATGTTTAAAGTCATCAATGAGAATTAAGCCAATGTGTTCTTTCTTTAGCAATTTTGTTATGCAATTCCTTCATTTCAACTTTCAAGGATCCTTATTGAAAGTTATTAGGCTTATGTCTAGTCAGCAGTGTATTACTTATATAAAGCAAAGTTAAAATAATATCCTGACATTATTCAATTCATTTCGTTATCGTAAGAAAATCTCTTTTGAAAATATCCTCATTAATAAAATTTTGTTTTTATTTTCTACTTCTTCAACAAGATGTACTATTAAGAGACTTTTCCATTTTTTTTCAAATCTCAAGTAATCATCAGCTTCACATTCTCAACAGCTTTTGCCTCACACAGTCACACGGATGACGGGTATAAAACCTAGTTGACACTTATTTATTATCATTCTTGTCAACGCATGTTTTTATAAATATGTAGGGAATATTTCAAGCATCCCACACTTGAGTCCCACTGTGATCATACACTTAAGTATGATGGCGTTCAAAGGGAAGAAATCAAAAGTAAAAGAGTAACCAACAAGTTTTAGGAACTTGTACGCCGTTCACATGGTGAAGGTTACACCCCTTTACGACCCATTAGATCGCTAACTCCATAGTAGTCTGAAACCATGACTAAATATTCGGGGATGAAGGAACAATTCCAACCGAAAAGAGATTAAACCTGCCCTAAAAATAGACCTCTACTTTATTCTTCTCATATTCATGTGCGCTTTTTGACTAACATACAATCAATATATTAAAACAAAAATCTGTTTAATCTATGTTGGTTGAACATTAATGCACAAACAAATCTATTATTGTCGATAACTGCAATTAAAATCACATAAGCCAAAACAAGATTATTAATTATCTTATTAAGCGTGATTTCAAGTACATATTCCCGTTAATCTTGCAAGAGAGGGCGTGATCAAGCAATAACAATAATATATCAAGCAACATAATATTATTGATACAACAAATCATCATCATAATAATAATATCCTCAGTAAAGCATAATATTAGCAATATCCTAAAACTCATTATGTAGACACCCAAATGTCCCCAAAAACCAAACCAAGTGATAAATACCTTTCACGTCATTTGATATCGAACGAAGTGAAAGTGTGAAAAGTCTAGTGATGCGGTTGTTTTTATTAAAATATCACTCTTTCTGTTTTTGAAAATATACTCTATTTATTAAAATAGCCAGTCAATTTTATTTTTTTCCATGATAAGGGCCCATTAATAGTGTAGTTTGATCGGGATCAAAAAGTGCTTTCCAACGGTATATTATAAGCCCAATTCCGATCAATAATGAGGAAGTCATGGCCTAAATACTAAACTGGGCTCAAAATGAATATTATATGCGGCGCAATGTTCTAGGGGAGGGCCTATTAATTATTATTCTTAAAGTTATTATTATTGTTAGTAATATTATAGAATAATCTAAAAGGTTCTTTTAAATTCTAATGGGATTAGGATTGATAATTATTATTTTAAAGAGTTTTATTAAGAATAAACTAAGTATTTTATGAAAACATGATTTTAATTTGATAAACGCGAAATTAGCTGCATAATCATATTAAGAATAGGATTTAGCGTGCAAAGCGTGTTTTATTTCTAATTTAGCGCAAGATGACAAGTCTGTCACCTGGCACTAATAGCTGTCGCCTAGCACTAATAGATGTCTCCTGGTGCTAAGCTTGTCGTTTGGCACTAACTCCTGTCGTTCGCGACAGGAAACATTTTACTCCAAATGGGACTTGATTTGTTTCCGGACTATTTTTTCTATAAATAAGGGTCATATCTCTCTGTTTTTAATCAATCACTAACAATCATCTAATTCTATTCCTTTCCCTCTCTAAATCTAGAAGCTTATTCTCTCCCTATTCTTTTTCTAAACCTTCCCTCTTACAAAATTTCTCATTCACAAGTTCTAGACACACCTAGTCATGTTCGAAGTTTCCTTCTCCCTAGACGTGAAAGGTTGATAAAATCTGAGGGTTTAGTCCCAAATCTCTATTTTAATTGTATAATTTAATTGTTTGTTTAATATTTTACTTGAAGTTACTAACGCGTGTATTTTGTTATAAGAAAGAAATACGAAGCATCCAAGTAAGTAATTTAATTTACTTTAGTTATTATTTTGTCATAGAAAGCATGCTTTGATTATTTTGATTCCTAGTATCATTTTAGGATGTTTTATTAATTTCTAGTATCATGTTTTGGGTAATAACGAAAATTTCTAATATCATGCATGTTTTTATGATACTTCCTATTCTTTCTAATATCATGTTAGTATCATGCTAGGGATAAAGCTTTGATTTTTATTGCTTATTGACATGCTAGGATTTGTTATGAATCTAGTTAGTATCATGCCTAGGATCTTGCTATTATTTTTATGCTTTTATTCAGATTATTATTATGATGATGATGGCAGTTAATTATTGTTTTTTGATATCATTATTGTTATTTCTTGATAACGCCTTTTATGCATGTTTAAAGGGAATTTGTACTTGTAATCACTGTTAAGAAGATAATTAATAATCTCGTTTAGGTTAATTTGATTATAATTCAAGTGATCGGATCGCCACTAATACTTTTGTTTGTGCATTAATATTTAACCAACATAGATTAAATAAGTTTAGTATTAATATATTGATTGTATGTTAGTTAGAAAGCGCACATGAATACGAGAAGAATAAAGTAGAGGCCTATTTTTAGAGCAGGTTCAATCTCTTTTAGGTTGGATTTGTACCTTCATCCCCGAAGATCCAGTCATGGTTCAAGACCACTATGGAGTTAGCGATTTCATGGATTGTGAAGGGGTGTAATCTTCACCCTGTGAACGGTTTACAAGTTCCTAAAACTTGTTGGCAGCTCTTTTACTCTAGCTTCGTTCCCTTTGGACTCCACCATGCTTAAGTGTATGATCATAGTGGGGCTCAACTGTAGGATGCTTAAAATATTCCCTACAATTTTTTGGCGACTCCGCTGGGGAGGATTTCTATTTTAATTCCTAAAATTTATTCTGTCAATGATTTAGAATGAGTGGATGAGACTCAAAAAGTTCTAAGTATTTCATGTGCGTAATTTTGATAAACATTATTAACATATGCATAAAAAAGTCCGCATTGAAAAGACCATCTGTAATGCGTCAAAAACATTGATTTTTACACGTGGGAAATTTGGGAAATATCTTTCACAACTAAAATCGAAATAACGCTGCGAAAAATATGAAAATTCAAGAACAGAAAGCTGCTGAGGCTTGTAGGAACTAGCACTCAGAAGAAAGTGCCATCGCTAATGCGATGGCTCTATCGCCTAGCGAAAACATCTATTGTCTGGCGATAGAGTCATAGTCTGGTGACAGGCACTTTTGTCTCACGCCATGTTCTTCCAATACCGAGCCTGAAATCTACTTTCTTTGTTTCATTCAATTCTAGTACGTACTATTCGCTCACTTCTACTTCCTGATTGTATTTTTCTCATTTTTCTGAACCCATAAGTGTTCTACATATGTTCATAACCCTCTGGGAATTCACACTCCATCTACCCAATCGAACGCTCATGGCAACAAAGGGTACATCCGAGTTTGTTGAATTCATTAAGCCGTGGAAGCGCGTTTAACTCGCGGGGTCTCATCCACTTGCGCCAACCCTTCCAAAGGTAAGGCTTCCACGCAGTGAATTCAGACTCATAACCATGGAACCTCTTTGACTGACCTATATCCTTGAACTTTAGAGAACTAGAGCCATGGTTAGATTGAAAACTCATTGCATCATGTTGTGACTATTTGACTACTTGTGCATTACTTGCTTGTACATAACCTGTATGTGTTTACACTAACCATTTGTTTAACTTGTGAATGAGTTTAAATAAAGAAATTAATGACTAAAGGACTTTGCTTAATTAATTAATTAATATAAATGATTAAAGTCTAAATAAATTGATCGAACTTGACTTTGCACGAATTTAGGCTTGGCCCATTAGAGTAAAATACTAGAAATAGTCTCAGACCAATGTTCCAGAAATGGCAAAAAAGTTTGGCCGTAGCGCCATGCAGTAGTGATTATGGCCAGGCAATAATGTTTTCGTCTGGCACTGATCTTTAGCGGTCTGGCGACAGTCTAATTGCTTCGGCGACAGTTTTCAGCACGAGTCTTCACGACGAGTCTAATAAATAAGTTTACTTAATCGGTTTAACCAGTTTATTAATGACAGTATTCATGTCTAGTCCTTAATTGAGTCGTGTCACATGGTCTAGTCACATGGTCATGACACGATTCAAACATGCCACTTACACTCACTAGTCTTAGCACGAACTTCGTGAATAAGTCACCATGACCATGTCTTAGGTTCATGCATGAGTCGATTTTTCCGTCATTTGAGTTATGGGTACATTCTATTCCTAGTTTTTTAATATCTCTCCATCTATATCATCTTTCCATTCTCTACATGCTTTCTCCATATCACAATTTTCATTCTTCCTACCTCCTTCCATCTATTGCATGTTGAATAAAGTTTGAGTCAACAAATTAACAAAAAGTATCCATAACTTCCCTTTTCACAACATTTGGTTAAGGAGAGAAGGGAGCTTAATCAAGGACAACACCTTCATTCAAGTACTACTTTTTGATAAACAGATTTGACAAAAGAGAAAAGCTACGAAGAAAATGGTGTCTTAGAAAGAAGTCAACGAACTTAGGAAGGACGTAGTTAACATGACTGAATCGATAAAGGCAATGGCTCTTCAAATCAATGACCCTGTGAAGCAACAAAAAATGGAGCTCATGCAAGAAAGCCTAAGCAAACTCTCCAATGACTATAGATTCCAGGGCATTAGCTCACAAGGGGTCTTAGTGGACAGGGAACTTCTTCCGCAGAAATTCAATGCCAATGACATCCCTGTGTTCAAACCAATTGAAATGCCAATGACATCCCTAAGTTCAAACCAACTGAAAATCCTTATTTTCACTTAAGGTCTTTTAAATTAAAATTATAATGAATATTAAGGGGATTTATAGGAATATTTTTCACTCTTTGTTCTCACTATCTCTAGAAACTGTTTGTCAATAATGGTTCTTTTCCCTTGACAAAGACAAGACCTTTACTTGGGATGGAATAATAAACGCTTTTATTGATAGATATAAGTGCAACATTCAAGTTGAAATTGACCATAGACAACTTGAGATGCTAAAGCAAAAGGAAAACGAAGGGTTCATCTCTTTCTTCAACAAGTGGAAGGAAACTTCCGCTAATATGGTTGAAGTTCCTACTGAAAAAGAGTCTGTAAGAAAATTCATCAAGAGCCTTCAAGAAAAGTATTCAAAGCTCTTGAAATATCAACACAACTTGAATACTTTCAAAGTTTTCTATGATATAGGCATTAACATTGAAGACGGTCTTTTGAAAGTAGATAGTGCGAAAAGAAAGAAGAACGACCATCATTTTTCTTCCTCTCCCACTAATGAAATAAACGCTAAGAACACTTCTAAACAACAAATCCAAAGGTCAAAAAGAGTGTTCACACCACTTGGTATGAGTTACAAGACGGCCTTCGAAAAGCTACACCACAAAGGAATAGTCATGCCCATAGGACATATCAAAGATCCAGTTCCAGAAGCCAGGCGACCTAAGGATCCTAATAAACACTACAAATATCACTAAGGAAAGAGTCACAACACAGAGGAGTGTTGGAAACTTAAGGAAGCTATACAAGACATGATTGATAACAATACTACTTCCGAAGTTCTAGACATCACAGAAGATCAAATATCTTTCGATCCTTCGCTCCTTATCACACCTGTAATAGAGCCCATGATCAAAATAGTCTATATAACCTCTATCGATGAAGTGACCATGATTGAGGAAGATGACGGGGTTTTCTTAGATGATACCAAGGAAAATTTTTCAAGTCTAAAAGAAGACATTAGAAAACCACAAGATGTCATTGACATTCTCTTAAACGTGGTAGAAGGACTAGCAACTCGGGTAAGGGTTATCGAACAAAATTCTCACCAAGGATTAAATGAAGAACTCAATGCTCCTAATGCTCCTGAGCCACGGGAAAAACGGACCCTTGAAGAGTATAAACCAATAGGAATGACTTATAATGAAGCTTTTGACTATTTTCACGGTCAAAACCTTATCCATCCAGTTGGTCCAATCCAAGACCCACCACCTAAGAAACGGCTTCCCAGCTGGTATCCAAACTCTTATTGCAAATATCATAGAGGCCATGGTCACACCACTTTAGAGTGCTTCACCCTCAAAGACCGAATTCAAGATCTTGTTGATTCAAATTACCTTCGTGTTCCTCCGAGCAACAAGAAGGCCAAAATCTATAACAATGGTGGCAAGAGTAGGAAGAACGACAACCCTTCTTCTGTTTCTTCCTATCATAACGAAAGTTGCATCGATAAAAATATTTAGAAGACCAAAGAACAAGAAAGGAAATTCACCCAAATTGGAATGAGCTATAATATCACCTTTAATCGACTCCTTGCTAGAGGACTTATCACACCAATTGAACCTATGCAAGATCCTCCTCCTGAAAGGAGAACAACAGAATGGAATCTAGATTCCTATTGCAAGTACCATCAAAGCAAAGGTCATACTACAAATCAATGTTATATGTTTCAAAATCTCATTCAAGACCTCATCGATGCAAACAAACTCCCATTCCCTCAAGCTAGTTTAGACATCTACTTTTGGCCTCCTGTCCCAACAAGAAGTGCAATAACGATAAATAAAACCATCTTCGTGTTGGATCAATGTGAAGAATACTTATTGATAACTGGTTAAACCAGAAAGACACCAAAAGACTAGCCTAACCCAAAAACAAATGTAGACAAGGTCCAATTAACTAAACCCAATCATAATTAGGCTTAAGCCCGTGATTAAGACCCAAAAATGACGTATTTCGAGGCTCCTAGGTTAAATTTAATGCTTCCACAGAAAAAGCCACGCGCATCTCAATGAGTCGCGCTTGTCTAGTGCGCGCAACTAATTATGTTACGCACGACTCCCAGTGCAACTGCTAGTGATGCGCTCGCGGAAGATTCAGAATTTCATAAAAATATAAAATCGAATCTTATCACAATGCCGCATGCAAGACATCGAGTTGCGCTACTCAGAGCAGCGTAACTAAATCACTTGCGCTGGGATGCCACGCGCAACTCAACCAAATGCGCGTGACACCTTATGCGGCAGAATGCTTAAAACCCTAATTGCACTCATTCCCTATAAATAGAGGCTTAATATAAGGCTTGAAACAGACATATATTAACCCAAAACGCTAACAGAAACTTTGTGAACTTGTGTGCTACTAAACCCTCTTGACCTAAACACTCACCCCCTTTATACTTGTTACTATAGTGGAGGTTCCCGAACAAGATGGAGTCCATAAGTGTTCTAAACGAAGATCTAGCAAAGAGAAGTGGTAAAATCCCGAGCACTTAGATCAATCATATTTATTTTTCTTGTTTAAAAGAACCTTAATAAATTAATTAGTGTTGTTTGATCATTTTAAAAGGATATTTACTTAATCAATTCCCCATAGTATCTTGCGTTAATAAAGATTAGAATTGAATAATTAATTGATTGATTAATCACTTAAGCCAAGGAGAATCTTGTTTATTTTTGTTGCTTTCATGAATTTGAATTAATAAAGAATAACGACTTTGAAATGTAATTCCTACGTGATTGATGCATGTAAATAAAAAGAATAACGACTTTGCAATGTAAATTGCGACTTAGTTTTAGGTGTCGCGTTGCATATATTGTTTGGTGATGAAATTGTGAAAAAGGAAGAGCTAGTAGAGGCCGCACTCGGGCTTGAATAGTAATTCCCCTCTAAAAGGGAACATTATTTTAGTACCCTCGCTCCCGAACTCATTTTCTGGTTTATGTGGACTAATTTGGGCAGGGGTAAACGTACGGTTCGCGCTAATTATCCCATGAACTCCACATGGGAGAAAGGCATGAACCAGGTTTATGAGTTTTCTTTAAACTCATTGGCGACTCCCTACTTGTTTCTTATAAAAAAGAGTGATAACAAGATCAATTCTAATTCAAGGCCCCCCAAACTTTGAGGAATTAAAATCCTAATACACCATAACAAGTGTAAATTCCTGGGCTTCTAAAGGGCCATGAGTATCTAAGGAGAAGGATCCCCTACGATGGGAACACCCTCCTTATAGTGGCGACTCTGATGGGGACTTAGAGGTTACAAGATTAGTTCTTAGTTATGGTTCAACGTTTCAAACACTATGTTGCCTGTGGGTTATAACGGGAATTAACTTGGATAATCTCTAGTTATAAAGCGAGACTTGAACGCATAATATCTTCCTTTTTCACAAAAGTAAAAACCAAACAAGAAACATTGCATCATGTATAATCATTGTACACTTTAACCTTTGGGGATTTGCTCATTGACTAGGGGTTGCCAACACTAGGCTTCTATCCCGAAATCAATAACAATCATCCCACCCATATTGCCAACAAAATGTTGGGAGGGCGATGTCATGAGTCAACACGTTGAGTGATTGATTTGTGTGTCGTTTCTTAACATATGGTACCTATAGACACCCAAGCTCATGACCTTATAATGGCATTGTGTGAATCTTGGCTTATGGTATGCTTATTTGATTATATGATTATGTGCAACATGTTAGGATAACTTCTTTTTTAATTTCTTTTAGTTGGTTTAGGTTCCCAATTACGAAGTTGTCCCTTTGTAATTTTGAGTCATATTCAAAGTGTAACATTAAACAAAATCGTAAAAAAATGAAACGATTAGATTAAAAAATGCTCAAATTAAAAAAAAAAATTGTACGAGCAGGTGGCGCGCGCATCTCATCGAGTTGTGTGACCCCGACTAGCGCAAGCCATTAGGATGCGCGCGCCAGCCGCACGCAACCTAGTTACTTGCGTGTGCCTAATGTTACGAGCCATTTTGATTTTCTGAAAAAACAAATTACCTTGTTCAAACAATATCTTCATTGAAGAATTATTTAAAGGAGGTGTTATCCCTTCAAAAATATATTGCGTTCTTTCCTCTTCTTTTTGTCACCTAAATAAGCGTATCGATTTACTTATCCTTTTGTACTTCTTTTAGGGCTGTTTTTCAAGCTTGGGAACGAAGACTCCCAGGCACTCGCATTCTACGTTTACCATAAAACAATCCACCCCTTTCAAACCACTTTCCCTCGACAACTAGTTCTAGTCAAACTACAATGTCGACCATTTAGCAACTTCAAGAAGAGATTGCTCGCTTGAGAAGAGAAAAGGCTCAAGAGGACAAGGAAATAAGAATTAAGAAGCTTGAAAAGGATGAAAAGAAATATGATGAGACTCCAGCCTTGCAACAAAAGATGGAACAACTATCCGTGAAAGAAAAGTCGTTAGAGAAGCTTGTTCTTCGTTCTACAATGGGAAAAAAGTACTTTGACGCAGAAAAGTTTGCTCCTCCCGCAGGACTTGCTTTACCGGAAAAGTTCGTAGCTACGGACTTGCCAATATTCAAGGTGACCAATAATCCACAAAACAATTTAATGCGTTTTACTGGAACCATGGCATTAAAAAGAGGTGATCCTAAGCTTTATGCTTTAACTTTCCCTTTTTCACTAGACCCAACCGCGAGAGACTGGTACTATGGGCCAGATCCAAAATTCAAAACAACATTGGAAGATGTAGTTTTGGCTTTCATTATTCAATATGAGAGTAACGTAGAGTTCAAATCGACTCTACGTGAACTTGAAATACTTAAGCAAGGCGACGATGAAGGTTTCCTTGCTTTCTATGGTAGATGGAGAGAAAAGGTGGATCACCTTGCCCAAAAGACCACCTGAACTCGAGTTTGTACAAAAAATCATTGACAATTGTCATGAAAAGTACAACAAGCATCTACGTTACCTTGGTTTAGATACTTTTCAAAAGGTCTATTCTTTTTCTACTAGGATTAAAGATGATCTTGCTATAGAAAAGGCAAACAAACCTTATCATCATCAACAAAAGAATAACTATGATAATAACTCATCCTCTATTGATGTATTTGGGACTTCTACGCAATATAATAACACGAATCAATATCATAGTAATGATCCTCAAAGGAGAGGGACAAAAGAATGAAAATTTACAACATTTCTTGTGAGTTACAAAGAGTTATTAGAAAAATTAAGTGAAAAAGGTTTACTTGCACCAACAGGGCCAACACCACCCACTCCACCAGAAAGAAGGTACGCTCAATGGGATGGCAGTGCTTATTGTGCTTGTCATAGAGGCGTTGGGCATGATACTGAACGTCGCTACGTCCTAAAGCACAAGGTGCAAGATTTAGTAGACGATGGGAGAATTCCCATGCCTAAACCCAACAACAATGTATCCCCATTGGGGACATTTCACATTGATAAGGATCATATGGAAACGATACGTTCAATCCTTTGGACTATATCACACCTATAGGGAAAGCTCTAACCACAACACTTGTAGGGGCAACTAATGAAGTGTGGGTTATGGGACGACATCTTCCAAGACTTATATGTCTCTAAGTATGACGCCGTCCCACCTCTATCTTGTTTACAAAATGAAACAAATGGAGCGCTTTATTAGGATCATTTCTTGGGGAAGTCAAAAGTCTTATCAAATATCTCCTTGGATGAACAATTTCATCAAGCACAACTCATGAAACATCTTGAAATGGAGGCAAATTCAAAGCCTCTAGAAGAAAGTTGGTTCACGAGTCCTACAACTAACCCAAAAAAGATAGATCATCTAACTCGTTCTGGACGAGTTTACCAAACACCACCAAATTGATCTTCGACCACACAAAATCAAAATCAAGGTCAAGTACAAAACCCAATACCACCTCGACTTAGGGTGGAAGATCCATTAGTCAAACAAATTTGCCAATTCTAGGCAAATGTTAGCATTATGGAACTCCAAAAGACTTCTAAAGAACATAGGAAGTCTCTTATGAATACTCTAAAGGCTTTGTCTTTAAGTACAGACACAACTCCCAAGGATCTCGTTAGCTTGCTTACTAGCAAGAAATCCGACAAATCAATCATTTTTACTAAAGATGATTTGCCTTCAAAAGACACTACCTACAAAAACGCATTATACTTAACTATGGGGTGCAAGAGATAGAACATCCCTCTTACTTTGGTAGACACTGGGTCAGCTGTAAATGTATGCCCATCAAAAACTTCAAAGTACTTAGGCCTTAATCCACAAAAAGATTTCCAATCAACAACACAAAGCATTAGAGCCTATGAAAACTAGAGGAGATCGATGTGTGGAACTGTTAAGCTACCAATTACCACAGGCCGAATTCAAAACATGGTTGAATTCCATGTCATGGACATTAAACCTACATTCAACGTTCTACTTGGACGTACTTGGATACATGAGCTTGGTGCAATACCATCCTCACTTCATAAGATGATTATTAGGTTAAACTGTCAAGGGCTTCCTTTGACTATACATTCTTCTCCTTTCAAAATATCTATAAATGATCAATCACTTATAGAAATAAACAATGATAATGATGAAGAGGACATGTGGGGATTCGCCGCGGAGCCAATATGCACAATTGAAATGGAAGAAAGCCTTGAATAACCATTCAAGCTTGATCCTTATTTAAGTGTAGTTACTTTCCTAGGATGCCTTTGGGAATAGGAATAAAAAATCTCTTTTACTTCCCATCACAAAGAAAATTTTCTCTTTTGGATTAGGAGACAAACCAACCAAAGAAGAACTAGAGTCTCACGATGGTAAAATCAAACCACGTAGAGACAACAATAAGAAAGGGATAATTACTTTTCTCTCAACTAACAAACAAACCCTTAATGTACAATTCATTAGGGAGGGAGAAGATTACCCATGTAATGACTTTCCAAAACCATTAGTAATAGAAGGTATCAAGACATCTGGATTCGAAATATTTCACGATTGCTACTTCTTGAATGACGATGTCAAAAACGTCGAATCAAAACACCCAACCCCTGGGTGCTATGATACGCAAGCATTCAACTTGCTATTTGGACTAGAGCAAAACCATGTTGCTACAATGACTAATCATAACGCTATCTAAGATGAAGCTTTTGACCAAACCTTGTTAATTAACTCTTCTAATAAAACCTTAGAGCAAGGATGGAGGAAATATTTTAAATGGACCAATCTCAAAATTGATAAGGTGGAAATCGTCACAGGTGAAGGGAAGATATTTGAGGAATCAGACGACGAGTTTAGTTTAGACTTTAAGGAAGCTGAAAATTTGAGCCTTATGGCCATTACTGAATCTTTATTTTCTAGTTCTAAGGACAAAGATCCCAAAAAGGGTTCTTCTCTTGATGTACTCTCTCATGAATTCAATAATATGAGCTCTATTTCCGAGTATATGCTTTCTCTTGAATCTTTTGAATGCTATCACAATCAATCTAATGAAGTTGATAATATTAATAAATTGGTTGAATTAATGAATTAACAAGAACAAAAGAGCCCTATAATTGAAGAAACTGAAACAATTAGTTTAGGAACTAATGAAAACAAAAAGGAAGTCAAAATTGGCTTAACTTTAAATCCGGAAAAGCGATCGATCCTCACATCGAAGCTCACATAATTTGAAGACGTGTTCGCTTAGTCATACAAGGACATACCTGGAATAGATAGCGAAATTGCGGAACATACCATTTCCTTGAACCCTAATTTCAAACCAGTAAAACAAAAACTTCGACGAATGAAACCTGATGTCACTTTGAAAATAAAAGAAGAAGTGCAAAAGCAATTAGACGCAGGTTTCATTCGCGTATATAATTACCCATAATAGGTAGCAAACATCGTCCCAGTCCCTAAGAAGGATGGACGAGTTCGCATGTGTGTCGACTTTAGGGACCTTAACAAGGCTAGCCCTAAAGATGACTTTCCTCTACCACATATTGATATATTAGTAGATAACACTGCTGAACATGCGATGTTATCCTTTATGGATGGATACGCAGGTTACAACAAAATTTTAATGGCAAAAGAAGACCAAGAAAAGGCATGCTTTATCACCCCTTGGGGTACATTGCTACACAGTCATGCCATTTGGTCCAAAAAATGCAAGAGCTACGTAACAAAGAACGACTACGACTCTCTTGTATGATATGATGTATAAAGAAATAAAAGTGTATGTGTATTATATGATTGTAAAGTCCAAAGATAGAATGGGACACATAAAAGCTTTACGCAAGTTTTTCACTCGCATAAAAGAATATGAAATGCGATTAAATCCACACAAATGCGCCTTCGGAGTAACTTTTAACATGTTACTCAGATACGTAGTAAGCACACTGGTATCGAGATCGATCCCTCTAAAATAATGGCAATCGGGTATATGCCTCCCCCTCAAACATAAAAAGAAATTAGGGGTTTTCTTGGAAAACTACAATACATTAGTCGGTTTATCAACAAATTTACTATGACTTGTGAGCCAATATTTAAAAAATTGAAGAACGAAGAAAAACATGAATGGGACGATCAATGCTAAAGAGCCTTTGAGAAAATCAAAGATTATCTCAAAAGTCCACCAGTTTTAGCACCACCAGTACCCAAACTACCTCTTAGGCTATAAATCACGGTTATAAACATAGCCACTGGGGCCATGCTAGCACAAGAGGTAGAAAAAGTTAAGCGTGTAATAACTACATAACTAAAAAAATTCATTCAATATGAAACAAAATATAGCATCTTGGATAAAACAAGTTTAACATTAGTGTGGGCAACTAAAAAACTATGACATTACATGCTACCACACACTACTCATGTGATTTCTCAATAAAATCCGATAAAGTATTTGTTTTGACAACCACCCATACAAGGAAGAATATCCAAGTGGTTGGTAATGTTGGCCGAATTTGAACTAAAAAATATTCTTGAAAAGTCGATAAAAGGGAAAGTAATTTCCGATTTTCTATCCCAACGTCCTATTCAAACAAGTCATAAAGAAACTACTCATCTTCTGGATGAAGAGATTCTCATGACGCAAGATGACAAATGAGTAATGTACTTCGACGGTGCATCCAATAAAAAAGGATGTGGCGTAGGAGTATTACTCATAAGTCTAGAGGGAGCACATACTCAAATCTATGTCGAACTAGACTTTGAGGTAACTAATAATGACACGGAATGCGAAGCGTGCGTTATTAGGCTAGAAGCAGCAGCAAGCATAAGTGTGCAAAAATTAGAGGTATATGGTGATTCTAGTTTGATTATAAATCATATACTTAAAAAATGGAAGATAAAGAACTCCACGATGATATTATACCAAGCACACCTAGAGCAACTCATCGAGCATTTTGGATATATTGATTTTAAATATCTCACAAGGGATGATAATTAATTTCCCGATGCGCTAGCAAAATTAGCCTTAATGATCAACATTCTAGATCACTTAAATATGATGCCATTATGCGTTTATAGAAGAGAAGAACCAGCGTATTGCAACACAATAGAGTAAATAAATGACAACGAAGGAGACAATCCTTGGTATGATCATATCCTCCAATATATTACCCATGGCATATATCCTGAAAATACTTCATCAAAAGACCAACGAGCCTTGAGGACACTCACGGCCCAATATGATCTACTAAATGGTCAATTATGCAAAAAGCGACCTAATGGTAAAAGCTTATTGTGTATAGACTAACCCGAATCCACACGCTTTATGGAGAACACTCACAAAGGTGTTTGTGGACCTCACATGAATTGAAAAATGCTTGCTATTATAATTTCATGATAAGGAAACTATTGGTCCATAATGGAACATAATTGCATACAATATGTTAAAAAGTGTCCAGATTGCCAAATTTTCGCTAATTTACAACACCTTCAACCATTTCAACTATATAATCTCACTTCCCCTTGGCCTTTTTCAACTTGAGGAATTGACATAATTGGTAAAACTTCTCCAACATACAGGAGCAGGAGGGCACGAGTACATATTATTGGCCATCGATTACTTTACCAAGTGGATTTAGGATGCTTCTTACGTGAATATCACTTCTAAACATGTCGTAAAGTTTCTCGAACAAAACTTATTTTGTAGATATGGAGTTCCACACGAACTAATTAGTGTTCAGGGATCTCCATTCAAAGATGATGTCGAGACCCTCTTAACTCCTTATAAAGTAAAACATCATCACTCATCTCCATATAGACCTCAAATGAATGGAGATGTAGAATCGGCAAATAAAAACATAATAGTCATCATTTAGAAAATGGCCGAATATTATAAAGACTTGTCGAATAAACTACACTTCACTTTATGGGGTTATAGAACATCTATACGAACATCAATAGAAGTAACTCCATACTCCTTAGTTTTTGGAATGGACGTAGTTCAACCATTCAAACTGGAAATACCATCCCTACGCATCTTACTTGAAAGTAAGTTATCGAAAGCTGAATGGGTAATAGCGAGGTATATATGAAGAGCTTTTATTCCTCGATGAACGACGACTAAGAGCTTTGCATCATGTACAAGTCTACCAACGACGCATTGCGCGACATTGTAACAAAAGGGTACGTCCCCGAAATATTAAAAAATATGACTTTGTACTAAAAGAGGTTAGGGGTCCACCAACCGGTCTAAGAAGGAAATTCAAACCTAATTTGATAGGAAACTACCGTGTAATTGAAATTCTATCAGGGGGAGCTGTCAGATTAATGGATATTGGAGGTAATGAAATTCGCCAATTAATAAACATTGATCGACTTTTTAAAAATTACATATGAAATCCGGATAAAATCATTCATTCCTTCAACAAATCATTTTTGTTAGCATTCAGTTAAGCATTCTAAGTGTTATGCACTTTACCAAATAACACGGTAAAGTCCACAACACTTGGGGGCGGGGGGGTAATTCAAACAATAAAACATGTACCATTCAAAGTGTTCAAATTTTTTTGAACGTTACGAAAAACTCTTCACACTTCGGGGGGGGGGGGTAATAATACGAAGAAAAAAAAATTCACTCGTAGCTTAGGTGTTGCGCGCGACAGGTTTGCGCAACCTTAGACGTTGCGTGCGCCACCAGATGACGAACTACGAAACTTGAATTTTTACGCTTAAATAAAATTGCGATTTTTACTTGCGATAAGAAAGAGGGCTTTTCTCGAAAATAACATATACTCGGAAAATAAAAATTAAAGTTTGATTTAAGTTGTTAAACAAAGTTTGATTAATTTTTCATTCTATTCCTACAGGAGAGGTTGAAGAAAAATATATAAAAAAAAATTAATAATATAAACATTGCAAAGAACTACGCAAAGACCTAATTTCGTAATACGAATATGTAGGAAATCTATTAGGTCTTATAAATAAAGCTCTTTTTTTCATTCCATTAAATATTCTGAAACAAGATATATTATTGAATTAGATAATAATTTTTTTAAAAAAACATAGTATTGATTACACTTTATTCAAAATAAACTATTAATAATGGTGTAACACTCTAAGGTTTTACTATATCCTCAATTGTTACAGTCGACGGAGGAGTAGTTTCCATTGCAGTAGTTTCAGCACCCTTAGAGCTTTCCCCTTCACCCCTCTTCATGCCCCAAACATTGTTTTTCAATTTAGGAAATGGGGTCTTTTCAACTCGTTTTCCTTTTCCTTTAGGGTTTGTTGGAGTCTTCTTGCGAGTATTTGGTGAAGGTTCTTTCATTGTCACACCTTGTTGCGCATGTTTAGAAGGATCCTTTCTCTTTGGTTCCTTTGAACGAGCCTTAGGTGATGAGAAGTCTAATTTTCTTCTCACTCCTTTGTTTTGTCCACTAGGAGGAGTAGTGGTGGCCGAATGCATCAAAGGTTTGGGTGGATTGCGAGCCAAGGCGGCTTGATGTTGCGATCGAGCCTTGTTTAGTTCACCCTTGTCTGCCGCATTATCCAAGCCTTGTAGAAGGAGGATAATACAATACTCGCCGTAGGATTTTGCACTACCCACCTAGGAAGACTTGACCAATATTCCATCCAACGAGGAATTCGTTCGGGTTTAAAAATAACATCTTTAGGGGCATCACAATCTTTAGGGGGGATAATTTGTTTCATCCCGTATTGTCTCATCACCCTGCAAGGAAAGATTTAAGTAGTATTAGATAGGCCTAAAAGCCTAATATAGGGACAATTAAAACTATTCCCAGCCATACTACTTATGTTCCACCAAGGAATCACAAAGCGCATGTTAGGAACCCCGTGACATAGAAACAACGTCCATTCTTCTTCATTCTTGTGTTTGTAGAGAATTCGACGTCCAAGGAATGTCCTCACTCCGTTAGCCTCAAGATTTTGTGGCTGATCAACAATTCGCTAAAGCTCCATGAGCCAACTCTTAAAAAATAGAGAGAAAATTTAATTTGCTACATTACACAAGCAGGTGGCGCGCGCATCAAAATCAGTTGCACGCGCCATCCGCGCGCATCGGAGAAGAATGCGCTGGTTAAGCCAGCGCAAATTCCTTACCTAGGATGCAATACGGTGAAAAAAAACGTAAGTGTAATAGGAATGGACTTCCCATGAAACCATTCTCGTTAGGGTCTCCTCTAAGGTGATTCAAGCATAGAACGGTTTCTAATAAAGCTAAGGGAGCGGGTTAATGACACCCCTCTATTTGCTCTACTATGAACACCGTGGAATAATCTCTGTACTCTTTACTTGTCCTAAGTAAACAATTGACAACAAGATAATAACATAAAGCACGAATCTTAAAACGTTGTTTAGTCAAGTAGTCACGAGGGGCGACGAAATGTTCAATAAATTTAATTAAATTTACGCCTTCTTCTGTTCCAATGTTAGCCATATCATTGTCATTCAAACCAAAAAATCTCGAAAAAACGGGTTTTGGATCTGACAAGTTAGGGGCATATGTCACAGGGAGAGTATTTGCAGGGAAGTCTAGTAGAGCCTCAAATTCACCAGATAATGGAACAATTTCGTCCCGTTTGAAAGGGAAAAAGATGGTGGTTAGAGTCCCAATGATTAATAGCGGCATGGTGAAAATCAAAGTTTATGACTAGTTGCATATAACTCAATAGAGGGTCAAGGTGGTATATTTGAAGGCTAGTTTATCCTCATTTGAAAGGGAAGTGACTCATTGCTTCAAACGTTGTTCAAAGGTTTTTACCACTTTTTAATAAAAAGGGGGGGGGGGAGAATTTAGAGAGTTTAATTCTTTTCGATTCTTTATGGTACTACTAATGAATGAATGCGCGATGAATAAAAGCCTACACAAAACCAAGTTTAAATAGACCCAAAAGGGGCAAAATTTCGGCAATATTCGCTCAAAGGAAAGTTCACCCGCAAGTGGTGCGCGCAACACAACTAGTTGCACACGTCTTGTCTGTCGCGGCATGTTGGTTATATTTGTTTCCTTAATTTAACTTACATAATAATGAAATATTGACGAAATCTTATGACTAACCATACGCTTGATTTTGTTAACTCTTGTGTCCTTTTTTATGTTTTTTTTAATATTTTTATTTTTTTTTCTTTCCTAACTTTCTTTCTTATTTTCCTTTTCTTTTTCTTTCTTATTTTTTCTATTTCCTTTGTCCTTCCTTTTCCCTTTCCTTTTCCTATTTTCCTTTCTTCGTTTCTTTTTTGTTACTTATTATTATTCATGGAAACAAAAAATAATAATAATAAAAGACATATGTAAAAATATTTGTGTCATATGTATAACAAAAAAATGATAATAAAATATATGTACATTTGTTTCCAAAAAATAGAAAAAAAAGAAAAAAAAAATTCAAAGGAAGTCAGGGTGCTCGGCAACTCCGGACGACTGTTGCACATCCTGCAATATCCAAACAAAGATTAATACGAAAACTGTGTAATAACTTTGATAACAGAAAAAAAAATAAACTTACCGCGACCATTTAATGATCACGGCATGAAAAAGCCACGAGGGCTCTCTAATAAGCAGCTCGGAAAGCACGCATAGTCCTCACCATGTCGTTCACGGTCTCACGCGGTACTTGTTCCAAAATATAAGGACACTTAGCAAAAAAATGTATATGAAAAATAATATATACTAACAAATACATATAAAAAATAAACATACCGACTCAACCGTCTCAGGAACAAACGGTATGTCCTCCTCCTCCGCTGCTGGGAGAATCTCATAAATTACCGATCCAAAGCATCAGTATACGTAATCTCCGCCATAGGAGGCACCAAATCACTTAGCTCGACTCGCTGAAAACGCAATAAAAGAGTCAAAGTTCCGAAATCAAAGGAAAAATAAAAAAATATATAGTAAAATACTAACCGGAACAAAAGCTAGGAAAGGAGTCAGCCTGGATGCGATGAGAGCTTGGTAAGATGCATCCAGCAGCACCAGCTGCTCCGTTGGATAGCCGAGGATCGCCTAAGCTCGATCCTTGGTAGACAGCAAATCCAAACGCAACATCCGGATCGGAGGATCTGCACGAACCAAAGGCTCCTCGGATGAAGACTGCTAGAGAACACGCTCGCCTAAAAACCAACCGTCTGTCCTCTGGAGCACTGGAAGTCCCTGGTAAAGGGCCTAGAAATGACAACGAATCATGCCAGACCAGATAGCCTCAGGGATTGCGACGATCAAACTCAAAGGACGGAGATCGATCTACAAAACACAACCACATGAAAATCATCAAAAAATAAAAATAAAAAAAAGGATGCACATGTGTTGTTGAAGTACTCACCGACATACGAGTCGGTAAAAGGATCCTCTACGAATGTCGCTAGCTGATGTGGCTTGCTTCTTCTTAATCGTGACCAGTCTATTGCCGACAGGAAAGCGAGCATCCCTGAGCATCCTAGGGGCTAATAAAGGAAGGTATGATTATCCCTATGCCTATAAGAAACGAGGAATAATTAGTGTGAAGGACAAAACAAAATGGTGAGGAAAACTTAAAGTATAAGTACGTACCTCAAGGATACGACCATGCCATGTAAGGGAGATACAAGGAACCTTAGTAGCTGCCGCGGAATCCAACACCCGGGTCGCCTTGCCCATAGCTGTAAGCATACGGGCATACAACAGCTCCGCCCAACTTAAGTTACCTATCTACCTCAAATCACTAAGGTAAATAAGTAACTCGATAGCAAATCGCTTTCCCCGATCACTCAAGATAGTGACAGAAAGAACATGAGCAATGTATATCCGAGCTAGCTGCTCAGGTGTACACTGGCGATCAAGCTCGTCGGCCGACAGCTCATCGGTAAGAACCGAGTACGAACAAGACTGCGCGTACATCTGAAGGGAAACCGTAAGACGGTCCCCCACGAGGTCACACAGTCTCTCGTCTGACCTCTTTACAGTCTCCATAGCTACGGGTTCACCTACAAAAGGAAAGCCCGTAATCATAGAGAAATCGTAAGGGGTAAACGTCATCTCTCCCCATGGGAAATGGAAAGTTTTGGTGGAATCCCACCAAAACTCCATCAACCCATGGTGGAAAGCTGACGACACAGGCTGACTTGATGAATCCCGAAGAGCCGCCAGCTGGGGGCTGATCCCCGAAAGCTCCACTGTAACTCACACAACGACAGGTAAACTCTCAAAACGGCATCGCAAGTCACCAGAGCCGTATAGACGCTTGCTAGGCTCACTCTGAAATAGGGGCACAAAACAAATATAAATATGGTTATGGCTTGCTTCGAAGAAAAAAAAAAAGAAAAAACGAAAAACGGAGGCGCAAAGAACTCACTATGCTATGAATGGAAAAAGTTTATCTATTAGTTTATTTTCTTTCTAAACTATGCTAATATACTTGTTCTAAACCCATTTTGGCAGCATAACGGCTACCAAAAGAAAAAAAACACAAAAATCGAATGCCACCCATACTTGGGGGCTATAATACTTGAAGTTAAACTTAGTAAATGGGGGCTTCTAACACAAACGAAAGCCATCCTATACTAGTTTCAACTAAGCATTCAAGAGATTATAGTACTAAATCTCAAAGAATCAGCTATTCCTAGGCGGGTAATAATAACACTTATAGAATTATTGTCTACCAAACAATCTTGAAGTTCGAACATGGCAAAAATAAGCTAAGTATACACTTTGCACCAATTTTCGGATTCAAAATTTTCAAAACATTACTTATGAAAATATAATTAGTTCCAATACTAAAATTACTTCATAATCAACAAGTAGAACCAAAATGAACAATAAAATAACAGAAATCGAACCAAATTCGAAGAAAAGTGCAAAAAAATGTACTCAGACAAAGAAATGCTCATACAAGGTTCAATAATTAATCATTTTTCATGAAATTGGTTGCAAAATACTCCTTAAAAATAGCATAACCACATGGAACAATCAATTTCAAGAAAAATGGAAATGAATCAAAAACCCCCAAATTCAAAAACTTGGGTTTTGCGGTTCAAAAATCGTCCAAGAATGGCCAAAAATAAAAGAAATTTAACAAAAAAAACCAATATTAGATTTTAGAAAATGTAAATAGAGGACGAGATCTACTTCCTTGAGCTTCGAAAAACGAAAAAATCTAAGCTTTCTAGAGAAAGAAACAAGCAAAAATGGTGAAGGAAGGAGACAGAGAGAGGGAAATGAAATCGCGCTCAGCGATTTTCTTTTTGCTGATCTAAATGTCGCGCGAAACTCATTCAGTCATGTGTGACTGACCAGCGCAACTCAGAACAATGCGCTCCTGGCCAGCGTTACCCACTGAGTTGCTTGCGGATACTGGTCACTAAAAAGACCGGTATCCTGATTTTTATCCGTTTGATTATTTTCAACGATTTTTACTCGTTATTAGACGTGATGGTGTGCAAATTATCAAAATCTCTTTAAATTGATTTGCATTTTGTAGTTTATTTACTTCTTTGATATTTTTTTTGCATCATCTTCCATGCACACCATGCTTTGTGTCTTCCCTAAGCATACATTTTGAACGTTTTTCATAACAGTGTCTTAAGACGTTCCGTAGTGGTTCTTTACGTAAAAGCTCCCATAGAAAGGTTTGTCATTTTACTGTACTAACGTTATAAATGTCCGACTTTTCTTATTTTTTCACGTCCACAACAAAAAGGAAGGCGTTATCATGCAGCGTAAAAATTCAAGGCATTATCATACAGCGTAAAATTGTATGGTGTAGAAAGTCACGTATACCTCTTCTCCAGCTTTGCGAGATCTACCTCTCGGAACTAAAAGGTAGAATTACTTTAATTTAGGCGTTAGCTCACGAGTCGAGAGTCACGCCGAACCATTCAGGAAAAGACACTTCTTGATTGGAAGCAAATACAGTAGTTAGTGAGCTTACTGTCTTACTGAACAGTTAGGGTGTCGTCCACCCCCTTTATAAAGAGCGTCAAGACGATGTCACACCTATATAGGTGCGTGCCCCCAGTCGTGAGACACGTGTACTCATCTTGTGGACAAAACTGCTGAGAGAGTTGCCTATTTTCTTCTATCCCACTGGATATAGATATATGCCTCTAGTCTTGAGACATGTATTTCTATCTTGTGGACATCGATTATTGCATTTTGACAAGCGAATTGTCGAGAACTTTATTCCGGGTGCGAAAGCCAAAACGATTAGGCTGCGAAAGCCGAAACACCCCTTTTATCATCTTTACACTTTGTTAAAATCAGGATAAATTTTCAATGACTTATCGAGGCACTTTAGGCCAACGGTGACATGATTTAGAGGAAATCATTCCCTTTACTCTTTTTTTAAAAACCGATCTCTTCTCAGGACTTGACGTCACCGGGAACACCTTTACTTGTCAAAGAGTTCTACAAATGCAAAGGATCAATCTTGATTATTTAGCGCGTTTTAAGACTTAAAATAAATTACTTTTTCTAGCCTTAATAGCTACTTTTCCAAACGCTTAGCGAATCATGGATCGTCACGACATCCTTAAACATTTCTTAAAGATTATCTACTCTTTGAGAACTTCGCGGATGAAGCTTCGGATTTATTTCCTTGACTACTTTGATCCTCGCGTATTCTAGTCTCGATCAAAGTAGGGGTTAACTGTAGACATCTACTTTTGGCCTCCTGTCCCGAAAATAAGTGCAATGACGATAAATAAATCCATCTTCGTGTTGGATTAATGTAAAGAATACTTATGGATGATTGGTTAAACCGCAAAGACACAAAAAAAATGGCCTAACCCAAAAACAAATGCAAAAAAGGTCCAATTAACTAAACTCGATCATAATTAGGCTTAAGCCCATGTTTAAGACCCAATAATGACATATTTAGAGGCGCCTTGGTTAAATTTACTGCTGCCGCAGAAAAAGTTGCATGCATCCTAATGAGTCACGCTGGTCAGGCGCGCATAACTAATTTAGTTGCACGCGACTCCCAGTGAAACTGCTAGTGATGCGCTCGCGGAATATTAAGAATTTCATAAAAATATAAAATGGAATCTTACTATAATGCCGCACGCAAGACATCCTGTTGCGCTGTCCAAAGCAGCACAACTAAATCACTTGTGCTAGGATGCCGCGTGTAACTCATCCAGATGCGCGCGACACCTGGTGCGGCACAATGCTTAACACCCTAATCGCACCAATTCCCTATAAATAGAGGCTTAACACGAGGCTTGAAACAGACAAAAATTAACCTAAAACGCTGGAAGAAACTTTATGAACTTATGTGCTACTAAACCATCTTGACCTAAACACTCACCTCGTTTACACTTGTTACTACAGTGGAGGTTCCTGAACAAGAAGGAGTCCATAAGTTTTCTAAACGGAGAACTAGAAAAGAGAAGTGGTAAAATCCCAAGCACTTAGATCAATCATATTTAGTTTTCTAGTTTAAAATAACCTTAATAAATTAATTAGTGTTGTTTGATTATTTTAAAAAGATATTTAATTAATCAATTCCATATAGTATCTTGTGTTAAAAAATATTATAATTGAACAATTAATGGATTGATTGATCACTTAAGCCAAGGAGAATCTTGTTTATATTTGTTCGTTTCACGAATTTTAATTAAATAAAGAATAACGACTTTGCAATGTAATTCCTACGTGATTGATTCATGTAAATAAAATTAACTAACTTAGTTTTAGGTGAAGCGTTGCATATATTGTTTGGTGATGAAATTGTGAAAAAGGAAGATCTAGTAGATGCCGCACTAGGGCTAGAATAGCGATTCCTCTCTAAAAGGGAATATTATTTTAGTACCCTCGCTCCCGAACTCATTTTTGGTTCATGTAGGCCAATTTGGGCATGGGTAAACTTACAATTCGCACTAATTATCCCACGAAATCCACATGGGAGAAAGGCATGAATGAGGTATTGAGTTTTTTTAAACTCATTGGCGACTCCTTACTTGTTTCTTGTAAAAAAGCGTGCTGACAAGATCAATTCTACTTCAAGGTCCCCCAAACAGTCAGGAATTCAAATCCTAATACACACTAACAAATGTAAATTCCTAAGCTTCTTAAGGGACATGGGAATCTAAGGAGAAGGATTCCTTACGATGGGAAACCCTCCTTACAACTTGCAAGAAGACCGAGTGATGATAATGCACAAGACACGAGGCAACTTCAACAACAAGATTTCATGACCTATCTTTCTATTTCTTTTTCATTATTCCTTTCCCAAATAAGTCTAGCATAGGCACCCTCTTATTTTCCTTATTTTTTATTTTTTAGGTTTTTTCCTATTTTCCTTTTAATAAAATGAGCATATGATCATCGCATTACATTGCATTAAAAAAAATCCATGTCGTATTAAGCACAAGGTATACCAATGGTTCAAGGCATCCCTTGTAGCCTAACATATCACCTTTCACCTTTCAAATATACAATCATTTATTAATAAACCACTTTGAGCCTCGTCTAACAAGACCATTCTTTCTTAAACCCACAACTACATAACCTTGGGATGGGATGGTGTGCAATTTACGCAATTTTTAAAGAATAAAAGCTTGAGTGATTTCAAAAGATTCAAATAGAAAAAGGAAAAAAAATAATAAAAGTGTACAAAATGGCAAGTGTTCCAATGTCATTGATATGAATATATCTTTGATAAGAACACGTCTAAGATTGCGTCTCTTATTGACTGCTCGGTACCGTGCTTAAGAAACATGAATGCCAAGTGAGTGATAGACCGCATGACCAGGATTGCCCACACTTATCAAAAAATACAAAAAGAAAAAAATAATTAAAATAAAATAATGTGAAGTGAAGAAAGAGGGTTCAAAAATGAAAAAACCTCAAGCATAAAAATATAAAGATTCAAAAGCAAAGTTGCACACCTTGGGGGCTTATCTAGGGTCTTGAGCTTTTATCCTCTTCTTCTTAAACCTTTAGCCTAACCACATTACAACCCTGAAAAGACCTCTTTGAGTTATACACATACTTGTGCGAGGTTCGGCTAGAGCTACGTTTCGCCTGATTTCTAACGGATACGTAGGCAACCTCACATTGACTTACTGCCGTAATAAAAAATGCATTCATATTTACATTCATAATTGATTATACCAAGGGATATCCGATGCTCATCCCTATCAATTTAGAGCTAGACTCGGGGGCTTGATCCCTACATTATTAGCTTACCTGGCCTAAGAGTCACCATTATTTGACTCATTTAAAATATATATATATATTTTTCCAAACACTTAGCCATTGCAGCTTAGCTTTAGTGTCACTTTCATACACATCACAGATACATAGACAAATAATCCTCCTGTTAGGAACCTTTGGTTATGAAATCTTGACACAACGTTGAAGTACGCTTTGTCATATCAAAATTACTCATCATCGCATCACAAAGTATGAAGTGCTTAGCCTCCGTGCCTATGTTACCCAAATACTTTCATCATCAAGTCAAAAATTGAGATATTCTAGGATGATACAATCCTAGAACCTATGAGAAACACCATCAATGAATAAACTTGATTAAGTTCATTCAACATGCACCATCAAACACTCACTTTGATTCTTTTTGTGTCTTTCTTTTTCGGGAGAAAGTCGGCACCCTCCATAAAAATGATGGAAGATTTTTGCTTTTCTGCATTTTTGAGTTGCACAATCACAATACAATAAACACACGAGTCATGCACATTAATTCACGTCACCTTGAATTGAGTCTAACATATGTGTCAAAACACATTAAGTCACACACGTGTCAAAACACATTGAGTCAACCTCAAGTCAGTCAATCACCTTATGTCAACCCTAAGAAAAACACTAGCAAAGTCTTTTGCAATCTTTTGATTTTTACAGGATACAATCATCAAAGCCCCTGTTCGCAACCAACCAAACGATATTAATAAACATTCAAGTATAAAAGCTCTTTGTTCAAAGATGCGTGGACATATTATCAAGCTCTTTTGTTCAGAGACTCGTGGACATATTATCAAGTTCTTTTGTTCAGAGACGCGTGGACATATTATCAAGCTCTTTTGTTCAGAGGCCGTGGACATATTATCAAGCTCTTTTATTCAGAGATGTGTGCCCATTCCTTTCAAGCTCTTTTGCTCAAAGACGCTTAGGCATCCTATCAAAGCTCTTATATTCAGAGACTCGTAGACACTCCTTTCAAGCTCTATTGTTCAGAGACGAGTGAACATTCATAAAAATGGAAGAAGCTTTTTTGTTAAGAGATGAGTGAACATCAACATCAGCAAAGCGTTACCACAACATTAACAACAGCGAAATTAAAGATGGGTACAAGCAGTCACCTTTGACGACGCACCCTAGGATGTGGAGAGTTGTCATAAACAATAGAAATGGCTATAAGCGGAGTTATCTTTGATGGTGTTCCCTCTGATTTGGAAGACTATCACCGTAGAAATTAAAGGCAGCTATAAACGCAGCAGTCTTCAGGCGATATCCCCTAGCTTGAGGAAGATCGTCACAACAAAAAAATGCAACAAAAATCGGTTACTCAAGAGAAGTGTGATCGACAGTGCAAGATACGCATTTTGTAACTCTTTTATTTGTTTAATTGATGCTAGTTTGCAGGTATCAGCATTACAAGAATAATTTAGGATTGCAGAACGTTCTGAATCATTCTTCGTCCCTATCGCTACTTTTACTTTTGTTTTTGAAACTTGCGTTTCTCTAAACTCAGTCAAAATGGGGGCTTCTATAGACACCCAAATGTGTCCCCCCCCAAAAATCAAACCCAGTGATGAATACCTTTCACATCTTTTGATTATCGAACGAAGTGAAAGTGTGAAAAGTCTAGGGATGTAGTTGTTTTTATTAAAATATCTCTGTTTCTATTTTTGAAAATATTCTCTAATTATGAAAATATCCAGTCAAATTTATTTTGGTCAATGATAAGGGTCCAATAATAGTGTAGTTAGATTGGGCTCGAAAAGAGATTTCCAACGTTATATTATAAGCCCAATTCCGATTAATAATGACGAAGTTATGGCCTAAATACGAAACTAGGCTCGAAATGAATTTTATATACGATCTAATGATCTAGAGGAGGGCTTATTAATTATAATTCCTAAATTTATTAGGATTGATATTAATCTTCTAGAATAATCTAGAATGTTCTTTTAAATTCTAATGGGATTAGGAATGATAATTATTATTTTAAAGAGTTTTATTTGGAATAAAATAAGTGTTTTATGAAAACTCGACTTTAATTTGATAAATGCGGAATTAGATGCTTAATAATATTAAGTAGAGGATTCCGCGTGCAAAGCGTATTTTATTTCTCACTTAGCGCAAGACAACAAGTCTGTTGCGTGGCACTAATAAATGTCGCCTGGTGCTAACAGCTGTCGCCTGGTGTAAGGAGGGTGTTCCCATCATAGATCTTTCTCCTTAGATGCCCATGGCCCTTTAAAATCCTAGGAGTTTATACTTGTTAGGGTGTATTAGGATTTGAATTCACGACTGTTAGGGAGACCTTGAATTAGAAATGACACTCTCATCACGCTTTTTTGTAAAAAAAAAGTAGGAGTCGCCAATGAGTTTTAGGAAAACTCATAAACCTCATTCATGCCTTTCTCCCAAGTAGAGTTCAAGGGATAACTAGCACGAATCGTAGTTTACCCATGCTCAAATTGGTCTACATAAACCAGAAATGAATTCGGGAGCGAGGGTACTAAGATAATGTTCCCTTTAAAGGGGAATCGCTATCTTAGCCCTAGTACGGCCTCTACTAGCTCTTCCTTTTTCACAATTTCATTACCAAACAATATATGCAACGTGATACTTAAAGACTAAGTTAGTTGATTTTTTTTACTAGCATTAATCTCGTAGGAATTACATCGCAAAAGTCGTTATTCTTTGTTTAATCAATATTCGTGAAAAGAACAAAATAAACAATATTCGCCTTGTCTTAAGTGATA
The DNA here is from genome assembly GCF_948465745.1 of Chenopodium album. NCBI lineage: Eukaryota > Viridiplantae > Streptophyta > Magnoliopsida > Caryophyllales > Amaranthaceae > Chenopodium > Chenopodium album. The sequence goes on from NC_137836.1 coordinate 45,250,421, forward strand.
AAACAACAATTAATTATCAAATTCTAGTCTTGATTAACGAAAAAATACTATGTGAATTAATTAATTAAAAGTTTCTTTAATGTGATCAAATAACAATAATTAATCAATTAAAGTTATTCAAATAATAACAGAAAAGTGATTTATCTAAGTGCTCAAGAAACTAACCGTTCTTCTTTTATGTTAAATCTCCGTTTAATGCGTTTATGGACATTCTTTCTTCTTCTACCACCAAGGACTTCAATTGATTAAATTAGGGTTGGAAATTATTTGGGAAGAAGAAAAGTAGTATGATAGTAAGAGAACTTGAGAGATTAGGGTTTTGAGAATGGTAGGTTTTTAATTCTTATTTTTCGGTCCTTAAAATGTTGAACGAAGACCCCTATTTATAGGCGTAAGGATCAAGGTTTAGGGTTTTAGAGTCGTCCGTCAGGTGGCACGTGCAACTCTTTTGGTCGCGCTGGGTGCCACACGCATCTTAATGAGTCGAGCGCCAAGCGCGCGCAACTCACTTAGTTGCGCTGGGATGCGGTTTGCCTTATACGAAAACTCGTTTTTAAAACTTCTATAAGTTTTGATTGCAAAGTCAGATTTAGGCGTGTGAAATATCATTGAAAGTTCTGAATATCAAATTTCCGATGCCGTTAGAATTAGGTTAAAATATGTTATGGATCAAAAGATATGGCAGTTGGAGTACAAGGGTGTCGAATTTAGGGCCCGATTTAGTGTTTTGATCATAACTTCTACGTTTAAGCTCGGAATTGGGCTTATAATATACCATTGAAAATATCTTTGAAAGGGTTATCAAGATGTATAAGCCATGCTAGGAAATATTATAGTTAGTTTATCTGTTTGGCTCGGTTTTCAACAATGTAAGATCCATTGGATCGAATCATTGCATTTGCCGCATTTGGGTCCGTTATTAATCAAGTTTAAACATGTATGAGAACGTTTTGGGCCTAATTCGTAATTGGAAAAGGCTCTAAGATAAACTGGTTTCAAATATGGGTTTTAACTTACTTAATAATGCATTTCGTAGTCCATAAAGACTTTAACTTTGATCTAGCATGAAGAACGAATTTTTTGTAACATCATCGCACTTCCATTCGGGACAAGAGGCCAAAAGTAGTTGTCTACAGTTAGCCCCCACTTTGATCGAGTCTAGAATACACGATGATTAAAGTAGTCAAGGAAATAAATCTGAGACTCATTCTGTAAAGTACTCAAAGAATAGAGAATCTTTCATAAATGTTAAGGATGTCGAAACGATCCTTGATTCGCTAACTGTTCGAGACCAATAGCTATTAAGGTTAGAAAAAAAAAAAGTATTTTCTAGTCTTAACGCGCTAAAGAATCTAGATTGATCCTTTACAATTGTAAGACCCTTTTACAAGTAAAGGTGTTTTGGGTGATGTCACGTCATGAGAAAAAATCGGTTTAAAAAGGATTAAAGGGGTTGATATTCTCTCAATCATGTCATCGTTGGTTTAAAGTCCCTCGATATGTCATTGAATCTTTTTCAGCCTTTTGGCTTTCGCAGCCTAAACGTTTCGGCTTTCGCAATCGGAATAATGTTCTTGACAATTCTCTTGTCAAAACACAATACTCGTTGTCCATAAGATAGAAATACATGTCTCAGGACTGGAGGAATATATCCAAATCCAGTGAGAGAGAAGAAAATCGGCAACTCTCTCAACAGTTTTGTCCACAAGATGAGTACACGTGTCTCAGGATTGGGGGCACGTGCCTAGATAGATGCGACAATTTGCTTGTTGCTCTTTATACAGGGGGTGGACGACACCCTAACTGTCCGGGAAACCAGTAAGATCACTAACTACCGTATTTTCTTCCAATCAAGAAGTGTCTGTTCTCGAATAGTTCGGCGTGCCTGTCGATTCGTGAGCTAATGCCTAAAGTAAAGTAATTTTACTTTTTAGTAACGAGGGTTAGATCTCGTGAAAGCAGGGAAGAAGTGAAATTTTACGCAATACCTACGCCATACATTTTTACGTTGTATGATAACGGCTTACAGTTGCTGTATGATAACGCCATCCTTTTCGCTTTGGACGTGAAAAAGGAAGAAAAGACCGGACTTTTATAAAGTCATTACAGTAAAATGACTAACCTGTCTATGGGAGCTTTTACGTAAAGCACCAATACGGATCGTCTTAAGACACTCTTACGAAAAACGTTCAAAATGTATGCTTAGGGAAGTCACAAAGCATGGTGTGCAAGTAGGATGATGCTAAAAAAACAATCAAAGAAGAAAACAAATTACAAAATGCAAAGCAGTTAAAAGAAATCTCGATAATTTGCGCGCCATTACGTCTAACAAGGAGCAAAAACCGCAAAAAATTAACAAAACGGATTGAAATTCAAAACCCGGTCTTTTAAGTGGCCAATATCCGCGCGCAACTTAGTAGGTCGCGCTGGCCAGGCATGCGCAAGAAACTAGGTTGCGCTGGGATGCCACGCGCAACATTTGAATTAGAAGAAGAGTTTGAGAAGCGCGATCTACAACTCACTTTTTTCTTCTTCTCTTTCTCCAATTTTGATCTCTTTCCATTTTTTGGTTGTCGTTTAAATCTAAAGAAAGTAAATCTTGCTCCTTATAATTTACCAGACTTTGATCTTGGTCAATAAAATTAAGAAAACGAATGAAGAATCCTAACTTGAAGTTGGGGTTTTCGATTCGACTTGTTTTCATGAATTTGTTTGTTATTTATTATGACATGTTTAAGAAATATATTGCAACAAATTTCATATGAAGTGGTAAGTATTAATCCCGTATGAGCATGTACAAGCAATTATGTGTTTTTTTAATTTTGAATTTGTGCTTGAACTTTATTTCTCATTTTTTGCTCACATAGACTATACTTGATGAGTTTAGAACAACAATTATGCATTAAAATTATAAATGAAATTTTGAACTTTGATAATTGCATGAAATTATTCTTGCGACTCATTTTAATTTTTTTTTTCACGTGTAAGTTGCAAAATTGGTTTTATTAATGTTAAAAATTACCGATGGTTATTATTATTCACTTATAAAATTGTGATTTCATGATTTGCACAAAACTACTTAGTTTAGGAAATTTTTGAAGACATCATCGAACTAGAGTAGTTTGGCTATACTTCGGGCTTTTGAGCCCCCATTTTATGTTTTCAAATATTGTATCCCCCATTTTATGTTTTCAAATATTGTAACCCCCAATGTTTGGTGACTTCGATGACTTGTTTGTTTTTAATAATTAGACCCTTTCAAGTTGCTTGAAATGGTCCAGTTAAAAAAAAAAAAGTTGCTTGAAATGGGTCTAGAAATCCTGTGTTTCGTCTTATTATGATAACAACTGGGATCTTAAAAACGATTAAACTAGTGTGTTTAAATCGTTTTATACCATTCATAGTTTTCACAAGGAAATCTGCTACTTTTGAATTCTTTCTTTTGAGTTCAAATTTTTTTACTGTTTTGAAGCTCAAGAAAGTAGATGTTATCCTCCTTGCAAAATTTCAATGTGTGCAACAATGGAGGAATAATTTAAAATAAAGACTCCTTAACGTAGAATTTAGGAGTCTTTGTTTACATTCTAACTCATAAAATTGTTTTTCTTATGTTAATAAAGTGTCTTGATACGATTTTCATGATGAATGATTGAGTATGTTTTATGCATCATGATTTTGTTTCTTTTGCTTTATAACTAGTCGTACTCTCTAATCTCTAGAGTCAATTTTAATTATTGAAACAACAATTATGCACTAAGATTAGTTTTTGAAGTTTGAACTTGAAAATTGCTTGAGTATTTAACCTGTTTAATGGCCAAATTCAGTTGCAAACTTAATTTTTCAAAGGCACGTCATGATTATTAAATCATTGTGATACATTTTAAAATTTTAAGGCTCGAGATCTACGTAAACCATTTGTAGTTTAGGCGATTCTTCAAAGTAGCTAAAATGACATAAATATCTCATTTTGTTTTTTCGTGGATATTGGAGCCCCCATATATATCAGGTTATGCGTATTCTTGCTATTTCACAAGTCTTGGAGCCCCTAATTTGGGGTAGTTCTACTGACTTGCTATTGTTTAGGCCATTCATATAATCATGATATTGAGATGGACCTATGTATATGTCCTTTTTTTAGATATTCAAGACAATGACATGGCTTTCGCTTTTTAGTTAAAGTCATGTTCAATAAAGCAAGTTAGTTCTTTGCTTGTATACTTCTTAAAACCAAAACCAATTGTGTTTAAGGTTTAGCGATCTTATCTAATGTCTAAACTTATGTAAATATCATTACAGGTATTTTATTTTCAAAGTTGATTCAGAACTTCAAATCTTTTCTTCGTTCTTATCAATCTTTGATTTTGGTCTTGCAGGTGGTTTGTTTACCATCCCTAAGCCAATGAGAACAAGTTCGAGTCAAGAAGAATTTGATTCTTAGTTCATTCCTTTTGAAAAAAGTTATGTATATACACGTATAATCCAAACGGTTATTGAGAATCTAAAAATTTAAAAATTTGAGAAAATAAAACAAAAATTCAGAAAGAAAATTTTGAATACTTTTTTTTTGTTAGAAACATATTATTTTTAGCTAGAATTCAAAATTTGAAAAGGGTCCAATAATTTAAAAGCAAATTTTTCTAGTAGGCAAAATAGCATAATCATATTATTTTCAAACTAGACCCAAAATGGAAAGAAAAGTCTAGCTCGTAATTGAGCAAACTTTCTTAAATCTAATTTTGTTTATGTTTTTTCATTTTAGTGTTTGTCATCATTATCATATTATGCTAATTTTAAGTGAAGTTCTTTCAATTAAATAAGCACCGTAGTTTAAAAATGAATGCTTGTCAAACTTAGGTTTGGTGGAGTGTTAGAATAATTTATAAAATCGTTCTAATCACTATCCAAAGTATGGTCTTATTTGAAAACGAAAGTTGAGGTGAGACCTATATTTTGTAGCTCCCAAGTGTAATCTTAGGTGGCTTCTGCAATTCATGTATACACATGCTAGGGGATATTTCTCATGTTTATTTTAACCCCCAAGATTTGTATTTTTTATTTGTGGAATATTGCATATGTTTATTACGAATTGTTTGATCAAGTAACATAATTAATTATCTTGGTCATATAAGAGGAAGTGTTATTCTTCCCTTTGTCATTTAAAGTTATTAAGATGGTTCGTAATAAGCTTTGCATGACATTGATTTTAAAACATAAATAGCGTGTTCAAATCTATAAATAGAGAGAAGTGGGGATGTCCAGGCTTTTTAGCCCCCAATTTGAGGCAAAGAGCGAAAAAAATTATACTATTTTAAAAGTATTTTAATTGCCAAATGGGAGGGATCATCCCGACTTACCCCCCAAAAATGAAATGAATAAAAAAGACAAATTTTCATAAAAAGGAAGGGGAATCCAACTTTCCTTTGGAAGAATAAAAAAGAGAATTAGATATGTTTTTGAAAGCATAAATTATTGACTTAATATTTAAATCATCGTGATGACTTGGTAGTGAGGTATACGTGTGATAGCGATAACAATAATTTTTTCATGTAGATATTATCTTCAATCAATGTTCCTAGCTTATAGAAGATGAAGATATGCCACGCAAGCGGAAATATTAGTTGCTCATGATAAGTGAGAAGACCAATGCTCAAGATTTTTAAAAGACAACTAAAGTTGACGTCGAAGCTGCCGATATATCAAATCAATTTATTGTATTAACTCTTTCTTTCTAGGCAATGTATATAGAACTTGAATTACCTTTGTAATAAATAGCCCTATTATTAAAAGAAAATAAGATAAGTGTTTTTTTATTAGTCATCTAATTTTTCTTGGCAAAAAATATGGAAAACATCGAATTTAGTTTGATTCGATTGCTTTAAAAAACTGGTGTCATCAAGCCAATGGCTATCAAATCATCCAAATCATTTGATTTTTTTATATGATTTTGTAACCATAACTCAACACTTCATGCATTTTATATAAGGGAAGGACTACTCAATAGTAGGTCCATATGTGCAAAGGCCTATATTTGGCAATATTTTCATGGAATGATGATTTTGGTACATGGTTATGGTCTACCTCAAGGAGGGTCTTTCAAAGGTTGTAACGTGGCTAGGCTTGGGGTTATGAAGAATGGAAAGGCTCAAATATACTCCCAAAATCCTTTACTTTTCTTGCTTATTAAATTAAAACCATTCTGCTTTGTGTGGCCACTTCCTACATTTGGTGCCTTTTCCTTGTCCTCTCTCTCTCTCTTTTTTTGTTTCTCTCTTTTTTTTGACATGTTTTGTTTTGGGTTTAGAACGATTTTTTTTTTTTTTTTTACATTGGGTCTTTGGGTTTATATTAACTTTGTGTCCCCCTCTTATGTTTCATTCCCGTAATTTGCTATTTGTATCTCTTTGCACCATTCTCATCCCAAGGTATGGAATAATGTAGGTTGAATAAATAAGGCTCAACTAATGAGGCTCAAAAGGGCTGCCAAAAGATGTATTTTCTCTAAGGTTAAGAACATGAGATTATCTTTGTGGAGTTTTAAGTTGCCTCCTGTGTTGGTGAAATCATCATATCCTTTCTTTGTAGGTCCAAGATGGGCCTTTTTTTATTCAATACATCTTGTAAGCCAAAGCTCATCAAGATTCTTAAAGTGTTGAGTATGTATGCCTGTTGATATTGTCGGTTTGTATGTATATGTTTTATTTAATTCAAGTAAATAACAATAAAGAGATTGAAAAGAGAACAAGATAGACGTACTTGAAAATATATTTTTTATTCATTAATTAATGAGAGTACAAAATAAGTAGATTGGACAACATGAATTTCTTAGTCAATCATAAAAAACAAAGGAAAGAAATAAAACAGGACTTTGGGTGCTACATCTTTAATTGTTGAAAACTTCTTGAGATTGCGTCTTTGAGCTTTGTCTGTTTCCGACGTAGGTTAAATCCTCTCTAAAAAGCAATTCCATCTATATGATTCATGGTTTCATTTATCAAGTCCCTTTCAATTAATGTTCCTACATTATAGACTTTTTGAAATGTGTCTAAACCAAGGTATTGTAAATGGCACTTATATGGTGGGGAAATTTGTCTATGAACTTTCGGACAAGTTCATGATCCGGAGATCTTTGTGAAATAAGAGAAACCTTTGATCACCAGCTAGAAAAGAAGTCAATGTAGCCTTCTTCTTCCCCTTGCTTGAGCAATTCAAGATCGCGTAAGGTAGTTGTGAGCTCGATGTTATCTCCATATTGGGTTTGAACACTTTTACAACGTTACTCCAAGTAGAATTTTGTTTTGCATCAAGGCTATAAAACCATGATCTAGGAGTTGGGTCCAATGAAACAAGAAAAGTACATGCATATAGGCTTGGCTCAACCCCTTTCAATGCCATAATTCCAATAAAGCTCATTAAGTGAATCCTAGGATTGTCTGTAACCTTAAAGGTTGGCAAATCCGTAGTCAAGAACTTTTATGGGAAAGTCTTTCTACTAGGTTGTGGGGCAAGCTCATAATTGATGTACTTATTCCCTGAACTAGCTTGAAGGAAAAGTCTCTCCAAGGCATCTACTCATTCTGCTCTTGCTTTTTCTTGCAGAATGTTTTCTTTTTCTTTTACTGCTTTTATTTTAGCCTTTTCTGCTTTTTTATGAGCCTTCATTTGGGATTCTTATTCTTTTAGGGCCTTTAGGTTTTGGAGTTCCTCTCTAAGTTTCTCCAATGCTGCTTTGTCACCCATGATTGGACTAGTACGCAATTGTGGAAGATGATCTAGTAATGTGTGTCACGAGAAATTGAGCGTGTTCACTTATACCTTTTTTTTCAAGAATTCAAAAAAAGAATCAAAGTCAAAATGATTGTTTTATTTCTTTCTTTTTAATCCTTGTAATAAAAATTCACTTAAAGCAAGTTTGTATTGTTGATGAACAATGTCAAAAAATTCACAAGCAATCATTAATGGAATGTCATGATTTGTGTTGAATTCAACAAGGTAATCATCTAAGAATTGTACTTTAAATGAATCGTTTTTGAAAATGGTAGAAGAGAAAGACAAGAAAGTTGGATTGAAAATGCTCATCAAAATTTTTGGAATATTAATCTACCCGAACATACTCCTAAAAATGATCAAATATACTATGGTATTTGTTAATCATTTAGATTGCAATAGAGATCTATATCATTTTCTTAATTATGATTCTCATATTGCTCATCTTTGAAGGATAAAATATTACTATTTGCTTAAAAAGAATGATGGCCTATATAGACATCTATTTTTGCCTCCTGTCCCGACAGGAAGTGTAATGACGATAAATAAAACCATCTTTGTGTTGGATCAAAGTGAAGAATGCTTATGGATGACTGGATAAACCACAAAAATACAAAAATACTAACCTAACCTAAAACAAATACAAAACAAGGTCCAATTAAATAAACCCGATCATAATATAAGGCTTACGCCTGTGCTTAAGACCCATTAATGAAAGATTTAGAGGCGCCTAGGTTAAAATTAAAGATGCCGCAGAAAAATCAGCGCGCATCTCAATAAGTCGCGCTGGTTTGGCACGCGCAACTAATTTAGTTGCGCGCAACACCCAGCGCAACTTCTAGAGATGCGCTCGCGGAAGATTCAGAATTTTATAAAATATAGAATCGAATCTTACCATAAAATCGCGCGTAAGACATTCAGTTGCGCTACCCATAGCAGCGCAACGAAATCACTTGTGCTGGGATGCCGCGAGCAACTCATCAAGATGTGCGTGACACCTGCTGCGGAAGAATGTTTAAAACCCTAATTCCACCCATTCCATATAAATAGGGGATTAATACGAGGCTTAAACACACAAAAATTAAACTTAAATCCTGGCATAAACTATTGTGAACTTGTGCTTTCAAACTTTCTTGTCCTAAACACTCACCCCTCTTAATCTTTGTTACTACGGTGGAGGTTCACGAACAAGGAGTCCACAAGTGATCTAAACGGAGATCAATCAAAGAGAAGTGGTAAATTCACGAGCACTCACTACTACAAAAAGAGTGATTTTTGGACGCAATTGGTTCGACGCTGTTGAAGGGGCGTCAGTCTATAATTTTTGGTTTCGTCTTTTTGCGACGCTTTTTGAAGTCGGAAGTTTTCTCGACACTTAAAAGCGTCGAGAAACTCACGTGCTATGCACGTGAGTAAGGTTGCCCGCAATTTTGAATTTTTTTAATGAAATAATTAGCGGGTTTGTGTTTCACCCTCAGTCGAAATAGGTTCCCAATTCAATTAAGCTGCCCATCTATTCTTCTGCTCTCCTCTAATTAAACTTGGACTCCATCATCACTTTCATCAGTGACAAAAAAATCTCAAATTTTAGGGGTTTTGTGGCTCGTCGGTTTCTGGGTTAATTTCGGGGTTTTGGCTTGCTAAATTTCAAGGAATTTGGGGTTTTGTGGCTCGTCAGTTTCATAAATTTGAGGTATTAATTTACAATTTGCTGAACAATATTGTTGCTAGGTATGTATCTCTATCATTTTTGGCACCTAATATATCACAATTCTCTAAATTTTCGTTAAAATTGGGAATTATTTGTTTGCATGTCTTCGATTTTGCGTTGGTGATGAAGAACAAGAATCAATCTCTTTTTGCGAGGTAATTTTTTGCCCTTACTTAGATAAATTAATTTCTTTTTATGTTGTTTTTTTTTCGTGAATTCTGTTTTTAAATCCAAGTTTTCATGTTTTTTTTTTCAAATTGTTTTTTGGTTTTTGTTATGATTTTTATGGCGTTTTAGGGTTTTAGTTTTGAATGTTATGGGTTTTTTATATGAATACTATTATAGGCTTTGAATTTTCTGGTTTTTGATATGAATTTTGCAGGCTTTGAATTTTATGGGTTTTAGTTTGTAGGCTTTGAATTTTATGGGTTCTTGATGATACCTGTAAAACAAACAATTGCTTCAAGCGTGGTCAACAATTTCAAACAATTGTTTAGCACGGCCAACCTTAGTAAAAGTCAATCACAAATACCATTTGTTTTTTGAATACTCCCTGTTTAAATCTACATAAACCATGGATTTTAGATTGTTTAGCAAGGCCAACCTGTTTACCATGTGTTTTACAAATTTTAATACTCTGTTATTGAATCTAAACGGGAAATTATACAGCGTTAATTTAGTCAAACCAACATAAACATATTTTATCAAAAACAAAAGAAGAATAATCATTTTAAGATCATGAGCCACTTTATAATAAACCCAAGCAATATTATAGACTCTTGACTTGACAATTGCATCTTATACGTTATAATAAATACAATACTATGTAATTAGTATTGAAATAAAAGTAAATAATTTGATAGATAAATACCCGTAAAAACATACACGCTCAACAACATGGAGGGCTAAAACTAAAATCCACAAATGTCCAATTTATAAACCTGAAAGCCACATTCCCACACCCTATCAAGCAGCAAACCCTCAAAGGGCAAAAAAATAATAACACGGAGTAATAATTAAAAGAACAAACATCTAAGACACAAAATACAAAGGCAATGAATATAATAAAGAATGATGTTATACAAGGTATAAATTTGTCATGGCAGCTTATGGAGTCACCATTCACCAGTGCTAAACAATTCTGTTTGGGCTCATCAATATAGCTTTAAAATTTATTGACTGTTCTCTTTGGGAGTAGTTAGGTTCCGTTCAGTATCACTATCAATTTATTATTTCATATATTTCTAAATAATTTGATAAATCAAATATGGTTTTTGATATGAATTTTATGGATTTTTGATATGAGTTTTCTTGTTTTTCTATGGTGATTTTGTGGCTGATGATTGCATTCTGTCTTCACATGCTCTACTCTTACAAGCAATAGCCTACTGCCTCCCCTAACCTAGTTCTCTTTCATTGCCTATATTTTTTTAGCTCTTATTTTGGATCAAGAATCTTAAATATTGACAATTGCTCGGTGATGACAATTGCCTCTTAGAGGTAAAAGTAAGCAATGTATGAATTTACATAATTGACAGAAATTTATGTGCAGAAAGCTTACTTCTAAGGTGGAACACTGTTAAATAACATGTCATAAATGATTTGCATTATGTTTAAACAACTCTATGATGTTTGGAGGGAAGCATGATCGAGGCTAAAATTTTTCTTTATAAACAAATATTTCCTTTGCTGTTGTTGCAACTGTAGATTTTGTGGTTGAGAGTTACATTTCGCTTGTGGTTTTAGACAAGCCAAAGTTTATTAAGGTACGATTTTCATTGCATCAAACATCGATATATTCATAATCTTATCTGATTTTGTTATGGTTGAGTAATTAACAGTGAAAATGCAGTTGTACATCATCCTGAAAGTCTCAATTTTATACATTTTATATTTAGTCTATATATGCAGTCCTAGTAGACTCCTACTGTTGTCTAGCAAAGATAGATTACCAAAATGGATGTGTGTGAGTTAGTTGGATTTGAATAGCTGCATGCCTCGACTTACCTTTTTTTATTCACTATCTACGACACTACATGTAAGGTCGTGGACAATTGTATTAAGGAATTTAAGAATTGTTGCATTTTGTCTTCCTATGAGCTCTCACTCATTCCCTTGCCTAATACTCATGACCTGCTGCTGTATTGGTGCCTTGGTGCCTGTTTTCTATTTAAAATCTATGTATATCAAGGGTTTAATGTTGTATATTCTATTAAAGCCGGTGGTTATGAATATAGTGTTGTATACTCTATTTGTAAACTTTTTTTTGTTGTTGCATGTTTCTTTCTAATTTTCTTCTTTCACCCACAACAAGTTTGTAGGCTTGAATTACTTACTGCCATTGTTTTTGTTTGGCAATTAACTATATACTTCTTTGTAGACATGGATACTAGTTGGATTGATTTACCAAGAAGTGATCCTGGTTATTTTAAAGGTTGCATGAAATTCTTGGAACTTGCTAAAGAGACTCTTTTACCAAATACATGGGAAACTAAATGCCCATGTAATAAGTGCAAGTTAAATAAAACGAATTCTGTTGGAGCAGCTTGCCTTCTTTCCCTGAATTCTCTTAAATAACTTTGTCTTGTTTCACATTGTCTCTGGCCACCTTTGACTCTTGCTGCCCCTGTTTTGTGCGCCTTGAATGCACCAAAAGTGGTGGCCGTTTGGTCCCATTGACCCGTTACATAACATATGATTTAAAGTAGGAACATGCTGTGACTAACATAAATGAAGACTTGCTGAGATAATGGGAGTGTTGCCAATATAGGCATATAGATGAGAAAACTAGTGACCACGAAGTAGCTTGCTTTGCTGTTCATACAACAAGGTTTCAGCAAATTCATTCTTTGTTTTTGTATCTCTTTCAGTCACACTGTAATTCTTTTCAATTCTGTGCCTTTTAAACGAAAAAAAATAGTTTGACAGAATGAACACAGTTACAGTACAGTGTTTATGATGTAATAGTTCCAAATGACAGGCAGTAGCTAGTAATGTTATAAACTTCACTACACCAAACAAATATATACACAAAAAAAAAAAAACTACAAAATGGAGTAACAAGAACAAGGGAAGCTTTAGGCTACTAATCTTTCTGGTTTAGAAACTGAAAAACAGAATACAGTTTCAGTGAGGTACTATGATTTTATTATTCGCATGAAGACCTAAGACCACACTTAGTTATCATAACTTCATGAGGAACAAAGCAATCTTTCTGAAGAAAACATGCACAAAAACTCTAAACTCCACTAACCAGATTCTATACCCTTTTTTTTAAAACCTCATTGGAACTTCTGATTTATATGGCATTTCACCTTGCTTTCAGAGATGTGGTCAATTTCTGTGATTCAATAATATATCTTTATAAGTTGTGTTTTATTGTTTGCTTTAAGGTGCAAAAGTTATTTTAAGATGTTTGGAAGGGTTGCCTTAAAAATTACTAGCTCTGAAATTTCCAGAGTGTTCAATAGTCTTTTTCTATTTGGTTTGAGGTATAACTGATAATATTACTATTACTTGCTGCTTGCCACTTAATTTGTTTGCTAATCAACTTAAACTGATTATTTCTTTTAACTTAATTTTGTTATTTTATTTAGATGCCAAGGGTAATACTACAATAGTAAGTGGTATTATTCTGCCAATTGATGTATGGAGTAATAACGGCGTCCAGTACTATGTCGAATTCAATGATTTATGCCAGCCAATTAGGAAGGGTGGACATATTTTGGTTAAATTCATTAGTATGATTGCGAAGATGGAGTCACATTGTCCAGTTGGGGAAAAAGATTGGAAAGCAATCGACAAGCATTTTAAAGGGAAAATAATTAGAGACATATGGGTAAGTATAATCATCCCTAAGACATCCCCTTGTCATTGCCTAAACACACATACTTAGCCGGTCTCTTACTTCTAATATATTACTTACTGATTTATATTTTTAACTAATTATTTTTACTGAAGGACCGTTTTGTGATTCCTCCTGGTGTGGAATATGACAACCAATTTCTCAAGCGTGCCAATAAATGTTGGAGGCAGTTCAAATATTCTCTGAAACTGATTCATTACAAGCCACTAGAGAAGAAATTGGATGATATGTGTAATAATGTGCCACATGGAATTACCAGTAGTAACTGGGTTAAGTTGGTAAAATATTGGGATTCGGATTACGGGAAAGTAAGGACAATATTTACCTTATTGTTTACTCTATTAAACGTTATTTAATCTCTAACTAAAAAATCTGAAAATGTGATTGCAGACTATGTCAGAATGCGGTAAAAAGGCACGAGCTTCTCTAAATCAGATTCATACATCTGGCTCTAAAAGTTTTGCAAACCAACAAGCTGATTATGTATGAAATATATATATGTCATTTTATATTTACTTAGGATGTTAGTAAGAGCAAAGCCAAGTTATATGCGTTATATACTATTGTACACATATTTAATGCTTGTTTTGCATTATTATTTATAGGAAGATGAACATGGACAAAAAATGAGCTTGTTAGCACTGTGGATTAAAACCCATGCAGGTAAAGACGGAATATTTCTTCCTGACACAGTCACTCAAGATTTTGTGGTATGGTTTTGTGACAGATTTCTTGTATCATTTTTTGTAGATTTTGTGGTGTGATTATGTGTTATTTGTGGTCTTAAATTACTCCTAAATGTTGGTATAGGATGATGTTAAAGCTAAGGTTGAAGAGTTGAGGATGGTGCACCCTAAGATGTCTGAACAAGAGCTCGAAGATGAAGCATTTTAGCAAACTATGTATGGCAATGAGATTCCCGATCGTCCGGTGGGTTACGGACAAGGGGTTAAAAAGGGGGACATTTTCGGAGTACGTGGTGTGTTAAGGAAGGAAGGCTATGGAAAAGTTCAAAAGAGAAATATTGTGATGGATAGTGTTAAATAAGAAGTGATTGCTTTGCACAAAAAAATGATACACTATCTCAAGAAAATGAAAAGCTGAAAGACGAGGTCGGACACAACAATCTTCTTCTTAAAGCGCTTGTTGGACAATTTTCTCAGATTGTAGGTGCAGTTCGTCAAGGGAATGCATCTCCGGGTCTTCTAAACAAAGCATCTGAATTCTTAGGAAAGGCAAAACATCAGGTAACATTTAGAGCTTATGTGAATGCTTGCTTGTGATGTGTGATGTGTATGTGTGTGTGTGTGTGCCCTGCTCCCCTGCTACTTTTTCTTCCTGCTCCCCTGCTGCTTTTATACTACTTGTCTTAACTTGAGGTTGTGTGAACATCAGAACTTGAGTTGTTGCTCTTATTTCAGAACTGACATCAGAACTTGAATTTAAGAACTGATTTCAGAACTGAATCCAGAGCTGCATTCAAGAACTGAATGCAGAGCTGATCTTCAGAACTGAAAATCAGTTCTGAATTGCAGCTCTGAAAATCAGTTCTGGAATTCAGTTCTGAATTCAGTTCTTGTTATTTCAATTGATAATAGATTCTCAAACTTAGGAGCAATATGATAACTCTCATCATAAGTGTACTATGAACGTACCAGCAATATGATAACTCTCATCATAAGTGTACTTACTGAAACAAAAAAATTCTGTGATATCTTCTGTGTTGTTCTGGTTATTGTTTTGTTGTTTGTAATTTTTAGCATGCTGTGAATGCTTCTGTGTTGTTCTGTTATGGTTATTGTTTTGTTATTCTGGTTATTGTTTCGTTGTTTGTAATTTTTAGCATGCTGTGATATCTTCTTGATACTTGATCAGTAATGCCTTGTTTGATTATTCTAAATTCTAATAAGAGAATGCATATAATTTTATCCTAGGACTTTTAAGAAACTTGGAAGCCATTGCAATAATAATGGGATTTCAGATTTGGTGAACTTTGGAATAATGTATCATTATGGAACAAACTGATATAAACGATTCTTATGTGTTATCATGGTGTTGTAAGAAAATCCTTTTATCTCTGCTTGCTTTTCTGCCCTTGTGTAAAGCTTCTTATGGCTTTGATTTTTCTTAGAAAATTTCATGAAAAATGCATAGACAAGGGTGGACTAAGTTGGTGACTCCTATAATGTGTACCTTCGTTTATTTTCGAAGAAGGGATGCTTTGTCTCACTGTTATTCACACTAGCGATATGTTGCATTATTGCCTTATTGCATTATTGCCTTTGATAATGCTTTACATTGTTGAGGTCTGATGATTTTACTTGCTCTAATTTTTACAAAAAAAAAAAAAAAATACAAAATTTCTCATAAAAGATGGATGAATAAATAAGACAAGTAAAATGAAAGTGAGATGAATTCAAACAACGCTGATGTACATATATCTATATGAAGTATGAACTGATTATGATCAAGTTAATCATATGTGTAATGGTGGTTGCTCTGGTAAAAAATGATTTAGACTAATTTATACTTTGTATTTTTTTTTTGAAGATTGGAAAAGGCAATGTAGGTGCAACAAAAGAATAGGCCGGGACACTTGAGCATCAACAAGCGACTATATCGATCAATGTCGCCATCATCTATCTATTTTGGTTTTTAGTCTTATATTAGTGATGTATTTATTTAGGGACAAGCTACATACTATAATATGAGACCATTTTTTTTTTAATGATTGTAGTACTGTGTTGACGTTTTCTTTTCTAAATTTGGTAATTAACTACGTACTCTTTTTATTGTTGATTAATTATTGTTTTTTTTTAATCTAGTTATATAGAATTTTTGTTTATTTTTATTTTAATGTTATTAATTAATTTAATTTATGATAAATTTAAATAATTATAATGTATTTATGATGATAAATTGATAAAAGAAAAAAAAAGCTTAAAAAATAAATCTAGACACTTTTTAATGTCTACATAATTGCAGATTTTCAAATTTCAAAGACTTTCCTGCCATACCATAGGCTGACACGAATAAACGCAAGACAACAAAAAGCGTCGCAAAATTTGATTATGTGGACAGGAAAAAGCGTCGCTAAAAAACTACATACATTTGGGATAATGCGCGAAATACGTAATTTTGGACGCTTCGTGTATTAGTTTGGACAATAAAAAGCGTCGAGAATCTCGATGCTTTTTTGTGTCTCCGAAAAATTTTCGACTCTTGGATTTGCGACGCTTTTTTGCAGTGTCGAGAAATTATTTTTCGACGCTTTTTAGCGTCGAAAAAAGGCCTAAAAAACGTCCAAAAAACACGCATTTTTTAGTAGTGACTTAGATAAATCACATTTACTTTTCTTTTTTAAAAGAACTTTAAGCAACAAAATAATGTTGTTTGACCACTTTAAAAGGACATTTAATTAATTGATTTCACAAAGTATCTTGTGTTAAATAAGATTAGAATTGAATAATTAATTGATTGATTGATTACCTAAGCCAAGGCAAATCTTGTTTATTTTTGCTCGTTTTACGAATTTGAATTAAATAAAGAATAACGACTTTGCTATGTAATTCCTACGTGATTAATGCTTATAAATAAAATCAACTAACTTAGTTTTAGGTATCGCGTTGCATATATTGTTTGGTGATGAAATTGTAAAAAAGGAAGAGCTAGTAGAGGTCGCACTAGGGCTATAATAGCGATTCCCCTTTAAAGGGAACGTTATTTTAGTACCCTCGCTCCCGAACTCATTTCTGATTTTATGTAGACCAATTTTGGCATGGGTAAATTTATGATTTGTGCTAAATATCCCTTTAACTCCACATGGGAGAAAGGCATGAATGGGGGGTTTTCTTAAAACTCATTGGTGACTTCTACTTGTTTCTTACAAAAAAGCGTGATGATAGAATCAATTCTAAATCAAGGTCCCTTAAACAGTCAGGAATTAAAATCCCAATACACCTTAACATGTTTAAAGTCCTAGGCATTTAAATGGCCATGGACATATACGGAAGGACCCCCTTACGATGGGATTACCCTCCTTACAGTGGCGACTCTGTTGGGGACTTAAAGGTTACATGATTAGTTCTTAGTAATGGTCCAAGGTTTCCAGCACCAGGTTGCCTTTGGGTTGTAACGGGAATTAACTTGGATAATATCTAGTTAGAGAGAGGGACTTGAATGCATAACATCTTTATTTTGCATAAAAGTAAAAACCAAACAAGCAACATTGCATCATGCATAATCATATCACCTTTTAACCTTTAGGGATTGGCTCATTAACTAGGGGCTGCCAACACAAGGCTTCTATCCCAAAAACAATAACAATCATCCCACCCATATTGTCAACAAAATTTTGAGAGAGCAATGTCATGAGTAAACACGTTGAGTGACTGATCTGTACATTATTTCTTAGGATATGGTACCCTAGGACACCCAAGCCTGTGACTATAGAATGGCATTATGTGTATCTTGGCTTATGGTATGCTTACGTGATTACGTGACTATATGCGAAGTGTTAGGATAGCTTTCTCTCTTTTCTTTTAGTTTGGTTTAGGTTCTTGATGAGTGTCATTTATGGCACTCATAGGGTAGTCTTTTAGTATGATTTCATCTCCTTTATATGCTTTCTTATCTTATTTTTGGTCCTTTTTCCTATAATTCCTTTCTTTCTTTCTTTCCTTGTGTTTTTCGTGTTTTCTTCGTGTTTTCCTTTTTATTTGGTTCTTTTTCCCTTTTATTCCTTTCCATTTTTTGTTCTTGTAGGTACCTAGGATTTGTCTTTGCAAGAGGATCAAGATGGGCTATATTGACTAAGCAAGGAGGAAGTAATCGGCTTGGAGAGGGCTCAGAGAGGGCATGGAGAGGGCTTGGTGAGGCCTTGGAGAGGGCATTAAGCCATACCAGTTTGCCGCGGGCTCGTATGCACCAAGTTGGCAAAATTCGACCAGGAACTCTCCGCGGTCTGGCCGCGAGCTCCCCGCGGGCGCAGGTAGTCTGGAGAGACCGCCCCATACCAGAGAGACCGCGGCCCTTTGATCACCCTTTGGGAGCAGGGGATTCGCCGCGCCCTTGCCGCGGGCGCGGAGGCATTTGCCGCGGGCGCGGGTGTTGCGCAGATAGCTCGCGGAGTTTGTTATGGGTTCCGTACCAATTTTCCCGCGGGCGTGGGGTTTACTAGAGAGGGCGCGGGGATCACGTTTTCCTTCTTTTGCCTATAAATACACTTGTAATTCCTGTTTGAAGATAACTTTTAGATTATTTTCATTAGCTTAGTTTTAGAGAGAGAAGTTAGAGAAAAATTAGAGAGAAGTTCTTTGTATTGGATTTGTATTTTAACATTGGATCAATCGTGCTTGGATTTCTTCATTTTCAATCATTAATGTTAGTAAGAATTTCTTCTTCTAGTTCATCTCTTTACTTGATTGATTTAGTTTCATCTTTGATTGTTTGAATTGCTTGGATTTGAATTGGATATTGTAGTTGATATTGTTTTCTCTTGATTTTGATTTTGAATGATTATCAATGCTAATTCTAGTGATTTGTTCTTGAGTTACATCATGGTTAGTGAGTAGATTAGTTTCTAGGGAGAAGGGGAAGCATGCTTGATTGATAATTTGTGCTAGTTGATGATCTATGATTGATTGAATTGTTGCAATTTAATGGGTTGACATAGTTTTGCATGTGATTAATTATATTAGGAATGATCAACCTATAAGATTAATCTAGATTGCATTGTAATTCTTAATGACATGACCCATCAATTTGAGAATTGCTTTAATTGATTGAGTTTGATTGTGAATTTCCTTGATTAGCCATTCATAGTGACCCCTAGCTTGGCCTCTAGGAGATAGCTCTTGAAATCTCTTGATTGCTACTATTGTTTGTCCTTTGCAATGCTTGAATCAAACGAAGAAATTATCGATTAGCACGATTATTGAACTAGCATGTGGAACCTATATCCCTAGTATTTAGCTTCTTGAATTACTTGATTATTCTAATTTTGCTACCATAATACCAACCATTTTCTCACTACAATCTTCGAAATAGCTTGATTTAGGCTATAGTTAATACCGACTCACTCCTTTGGGTTCGACCCTATACTTGCTTTATACTTGTATTAGGTTGGTTTAGGATTTTATAAATTGTGTTTGATTTTGGGATAGACAATTAACGACTCGTTTATTCCTCTATCAAAATAGCGCCGTTGCCGGGGAGTTTATTTCACGACTCGTGATATTGGTGCTTAGCTTTAGTTGTTGAGTTTATTTCACTTTAATTGAAAAAAAATACAAAAAGATTTTGTTTCTTAAGGCTACATTTATAGCTGTGCTACTAATATTTTCATTGAGTTTTGCATGCATAGAGCTCGTGATCGATGCATTGTGCCTTTTGACCCAGAAATCGAAAGGACTCTTTCAAGGAGAAGAATTGCTAGTCGATCCTTGGAATTTAGTTCCTCAAGCGAAGAAGGATTTGAAGAAGAACTAGGCATGGGAGAACAACCAAGAGTTGCTTTGAAAGAATTGGGAATTCCCGGTGCGTATAAGTTTGAGAGTGGAATTGCTCCACCTACAACACCGGCGAATGATTTCGAAATTAGGCCGGCTATGATCGCTTTGATCGAAAGGAGACAATATAGCGGAGCTAAGAATGAGAGTCCATTGAACCATATCAAGGAGTTCGAAAAGTGTTGCAACACTATCAAAGTGAACGGAGTTTCTCAAGAATTCATCCGGCTAAAGTGGTTTCCATTTTCTTTCATAGGCCGAGCCTTGGAATGGTTGGAGAAGGAGGTAAATCCAAACTCCCTACGAACATGGGACGAAGTCACCAAGGAATTCTTGTCCCGATTCTACCCACAAAAGAAAATGGCAGAGGCTAGATCCTTGATTCAAGGGTTCAAGCAAAAACCTAATGAAAGCCTCTACGAAGCATGGGAGAGGTATAAAGAGTACCAAAGGGAATGTCCCCACCAGAGAATTCCAACCTATCAAGTCATTCAAATTTTCTATGGTGGCCTAAGTCCTCAAGGCAAATCATGCCTTGATGGGGGTGTCGGAGGTTCCATAATGAACGCACGGAAGAAGAAGTGGTGGACATTATTGAGGACGTGGTTAAGTACTATAGAGATTGGCAAGATGGTGAGAGGGATTCAACTAGAAAGAGTGGCTCTTCGGTGTACTCTATAGACCATCTAAATGCAATCAACTACTTATCCTCACAAATGATAAACTTGGGGAAAGAGATGATCGCGATCAAGGCCAAGTTGGAAAGCTCCTCTTCTTTTCAAGCATCTAATTCTCCCTCCCAATTTGAGGAGAGAGGTACTTTTTCTAACTCTCAACCCCCTCCCTCTTCAAATAATATGCCTAGTGGTTGCTTGTTTTGTGATACATGTGGATCTTATGATCATAACTCTTGTAATTGCCCTCATGCTTCTCCGGAATGTGGTGATGATTTTGATAATAATGAGAGTGAGCATGTGAATTATGTGTCAAATAATAATGTGCAAAGGTTTGATAATCAAAGAGGTCAATGGAATAGAAATTACCAAAACCAAGGTAATTTTGACAACTATAACCAAGGTGGTGGTTATAGGAACCAAGGTTCTCGTGGCAACTATAACAATCAAGGTTATAGTAGTTGAAATCAAAACCAAATTTATGGTAATCAAAACCAAAGGAAATCATAAACAAGGTAGTGGAAACCATAATCAAGGTATCGGTCAAAATCAAAATAGGGGTAATTGGAACAATCAAGGTAGGGGAAATTTTCAAAATAATTCTTAAAGAGGCCCCCCACCCGGATTTGTTCCAAAGACTAAAGGTGAAAATTCCTATTCACAATCTTCTTCTTCTAGGACCAATTTGGAGGAAATAATTGAAAATTAAACCAAGTTTTTGAACACATACATGGCCGTTAGTGACAAGAAGTTCAATGAAATGATGACCCACAACAAAATGCTCGAAAACCAAATTTCTCAACTTGCTAGCGCTTTAAAAGACCAAGCAAGCCCGTCTTCTTTACCTTCCCAAGGCCTAGATCCAAAGAAACCCGTGAATGCTATTGTTACAAGGAGTGGTAAGGTTCTTGAGCAGAGATTGCCTAGGAGGAGTGAAAATAAGGAGGTACCCAAGGAAGCTTTGGTTGAGAATGAGGGAGGTAGATCATCTTTAGATGAGGATGTGGTTGAGACACCAAGGGAGGTAAGAGTAGAAAAAGAGATAGTGAAACCCAAGCTCCCTTATCCCCAAAAATTCATGAGACACAAATTGGATGAGCAATTTGGGAGATTTATTGATATGCTCAAACAACTTCACCTTTCTCTACCTTTCACCGATGTGATCAACCAAATGCCTAATTATGCCAAATTCCTCAAAGACATTTTTAGTAGGAAAAGGACTTGTGATGTTGTTGAGACTTTTAATTTGACTGAAAGCTGTAGTGCAATCATCATGAACGAAATGCCACCCAAGTTTAAAGACCCCGGAAACTTCTCCATCCCTTGTGCTATTAACAATATGCAATTTGATAATGCCTTATGTGACTTAGGAGCTAGTGTAAGCTTAATTCCATATTCAGTTTATCAAAGACTTGATATAGGGGAACTCTTACCTTCTAACATTACCTTGCAACTAGCCGATAGGTCAATCAAGTTCCAAAAGGTAAAGTGGAAGATGTTCCATTAAGGGTTGGGAAGTTTGTTTTCCCGGTGGATTTTGTTGTTCTAGAAATGGATGAAAATGCTACCATTCCAGTTATTCTAGGTAGACCATTTCTTGCTACCTCGGGTGCTATGATAGATGTCAAGTGTGCAAAGATTTCCCTTAAGGTAGGAGATGTGGTCATAGAATTTGATTTGAATGAAAGCATGAAATATCCAAGTTGTTCTCTTGAAAATTGCATGATGATTGACTCTCTTGATCATGTTGTGTCTTCCATGCATGAGCACTTTCTCACCTCTAACGATACTCTTGAGAATGTTTTGTTGAACAAAGACAAACTAGGTGCACCATGCAAGGAGGTGACGTTGTATGAGGAATTGCTTTATGGTAGCATGGAGGAAGTGGATGAACAATTGTGCTTGAAGATCTCAAGCCATGAAGCTTTGCAACCGGCCGCAACAAAAGAAGGTAAAGGTGTGCCTATGGTAGAGCTTAATCCTCTACCATCACACCTTAGGTATGAATTCTTAGGCCGAAATTCCACTTACCCCGTAATTGTTAGTGAATCCTTAAGCGAGAGCCAATCTCAAGCGTTATGTTGTGTCTTGAGAAAGCACCAAGGTGCTTTGGGCTTTACTATCAATGATCTTAAAGGTATAAGCCCCGCTTTGTGTACACACCACATAACGCTTGAGGAAGGCACCGTTCCTTCTATTGAATGACAGAGAAATCTACACCCTCAAGTGGGAGAGGTGGTGAAAAAAGAGATCACCAAGCTCTTGGATGTGGGAATTATATTCCCCATCTCAAGCTCTAGGCGGGTTTCTCCCGATCATGTCGTTCCTAAGAAGGGGGGTATGACCGGAGTCAAGAATAAGAGTGGTGAGCTCATTCCAACTAGGACGGTCACCGGTTGGAGGATGTGTATAGACTATAGACGTCTAAATACATCCACCAAAAAGGATCACTTTCCATTTCCATTCATTGATGAAATGTTAGAGAGACTAACAAGGCACAAGTTCTATTGCTTCCTTGATGGCTATTAGGGATTTTTCCAAATTCCAATCAACCCTGATGATCAAGAGAAGACAACATTTACATGCCCTTATGGGATCTTTTCTTATAGGAGAATGCCCTTTGGCCTTTGTAATGCCCCCGCAACTTTCCAAATGTGCATGATGAGCATTTTTGGAGACATGTTGGAGGAAGAAATGGAGGTATTTATGGATGACTTCTCCGTAGGTGGGGTTTCATTTGAAGAATGCCTAGTTAATCTTGAGAAATGTTTGGCACGGTGTGTAAAGGTTAATCTTGTCTTGAATTGGGAGAAGTGCCATTTCATGGTGGAGGAAGGAATAGTGCTTGGGCATAAGATCTCTCATAAAGGAATAGAGGTGGAGAAGGCCAAGATTGAGGTTATTGAGAAGCTTCCACCTCCGGTGAATGTCAAGGGAGTGAGATCATTTTTGGGACATGCGGGCTTCTATAGAAGATTCATCAAGGATTTCTCACTCATCGCCAAGCCTCTTAATGATATTCTTCAAAAAGATGTTGAGTTTGTTTTTGATGGTAAATGCTTGGAAGCATTTAATAGATTGAAGAAGGCCCTAATCTCCACCCCCATTGTTTAAGCCCCAAGATGGGATTTACCCTTTCAATTGATGTGTGATGCTAGTGATTGGGCAATTTCTAGTCGATCCTTGGAATTTAGTTCCTCAAGCAAAGAAGGATTTGTAGAAGAACTAGGCATGGGAGAACAACCAAGAGTTGCTTTGAAAGAATTGGGAATTCCCGGTGCGTACAAGTTCGAGAGTGGAATTGCTCCAGCTAAACCACCAGCGAATGATTTTGAAATTAGGTCGGCTATGATCGCTTTGATCGAAAGGAGACAATATAGCGGAGCTAAGAATGAGAGTCCATTGAACCATCTCAAGGAGTTCGAAAAGTATTGCAACACTATCAAAGTGAACGGAGTTTCTCAAGAATTCATCCGGCTAAAGTTGTTTACATTTTCTCTCATAGTCTTGGCCTTGGAGTGGTTGGATAAGGAGGTAAAGCCAAACTCCCTACGAACATGGGACAAAGTTACCAAGGAATTCTTGTCCCGATTCTACCCACAAAAGAAAACGGCAGAGGCTAGAGCCTTGATTCAAGGGTTCAAGCAAAAACCTAATGAAAGCCTCTACGAAGCATGGGAGAGGTATAAAGAGTACCAAAGGGAATGTCCCCACCACAGAATTCCAACCTACCAATTCAGTCAAATTTTCTATGGTGGCCTAAGTCCTCAAGGCAAATCATGCCTTGATGGGGGTGCCGGAGGTCCCATAATGAACGGACGGAAGAAGAAGTGGTGGACATTATTAAGGACGTGGTTAAGTACTATAAAGATTGGCAAGATGGTAAGAGGGATTCAACTAGATAGAGTGGCTCTTTGGTGAACTCTATAGACCATCTAAATGCGATCAACAACTTATCCTCACAAATGACAAACTTGGGGAAAGAGATGACCGCGATCAAGGCCAAGTTGGAAAGCTCCTCTTCTTTTCAAGATTCGAATTCTCCCTCCCAATTTGAGGAGAGAGGTACTCTTTCTAACTCTCAACCCCCTCCCTTTTCAAATAATATGCCGAGTGGTTTCTTGTTTTGTGATACATGTGGATCTTATGATCATGACTCTTGTAATTGCCCTCATGCTTCTCCCGAATGTGGTGATGATTTTGATAACATTGAGAGTGAGAATGTGAATTATGTGTCAAATAATAATGTGCAAAGGTTTTCTAATCAAAGAGGTCAATGGAATAGGAATTACCAAAACCAAGGTAATTTTGACAACTATAACCAAGGTGGTGGTTATAGGAACCAAGGGAACCAAGGTTCTCGTGGCAAGTATAACAATCAAAGTTATAGTAGTCAAAATCAGAACAAAAATTATGGTAATCAAAACCAAAGTTATGGAAATCATAACCAAGGTAGTGGAAACCATAATCAAGGTATTGGTAAAAATCAAAATAGGGGTAATTGGAACAATCAAGGTAGGGGCAATATTCAAAATAATTCTCAAAGAGGTCCCCCACCCGGATTTGTTCCAAAGACTCAAGGGGAAAATTCCTATTCACAATCTTCTTCTTCTAGGACCAATTTGGAGGACATAATTGAAAATCAAACCAAGTTGTTGAACACATACATGGCCTTAGTGACAAGAAGTTCAATGAAATGATGACCCACAACAAAATGCTCGAAAACCAAATTTCTCAACTTGCTAGCGCTTTAAAAGACCATGAAAGCCCTTCTTCCTTACCTTCCCAAGGCTTATATCCTAATAATCCCGTGAATGCTATTGTTACAAGGAGTGGTAATGTTCTTGAGGAGAGATTGCCTAGGAGGAGTGAAAACAAGGAGGTACCTAAGGAAGCTTTGGTTGAGAATGAGGGAGGTAGAGCATCTTTAGATGAGGTTGTGGTTGAGACACCAAGAGAGGTGAGAGTAAAAAACGATATTGTGAAACCCAAGATCCCTTTTCCCCAAAAATTCATGAGACACAAATTGGATGAGCAATTTAGGAGATTTAATGCTATGCTCAAACAACTTCACCTTTCTCTACCTTTCACTGATGTGATCAACCAAATGCCTAATTATGCCAAATTCCTTAAAGACATTTTGAGTGGGAAAAGGACTTGTGATGTTGTTGAGACCATCAATTTGATTGAAAATTGTAGTGCGATCATCATGAACAAAGTGCCACCCAAGTTGAAAGACCCTGGAAACTTCTCCATCCCTTGTGCTATTAACAAGATGCAATTTGATAATGCCTTATGTGACTTAGGAGCTAGTGTAAGCTTCATGCCATATTTGGTTTATCAAAGACTTGATATAGGGGAACTCTTACCTTCTAACATTACCTTGCAACTAGCCGATAGGTCAATCAAGTTCCAAAAGGTAAAGTGGAAGATGTTCCATTGGGGTTGGGAGGTTTGTTTTCCCGGTGGATTTTTTTGTTCTAGAAATGGATGAAGATGCTACCATTCCAATTATTCTAGGTAGACCCTTTCTTGCTACCTCGGGTGCTGTGATAGATGTCAAGTGTGCAACGATTTCCCTTAAGGTAGGAGATGAGGTCATAAAATTTGATTTGAATGAAAGCATGAAATATCCAAGTTCTTCTCTTGAAAATTGCTTGATGATTGACTCTCTTGATTATGTTGTGTCTTCCATGCATGAGCACTTGCTCACCTTTAACGATACTCTTGAGAACGTTTTGTTGAACAAAGACAAACTAGGTGCACCATGCAAGGAGGTGGCGTTGTATGAGGAATTGCTTAATGGAAGCATGGAGGAAGTGGATGAACAATTGTGCTTGAAGATCTCAAGCCATGAAGCTTTGTCAAGCGGCCGCAACAAAAGAAGGTAAAGGTGTGCCTATGATAGAGCTCAAACATCTACCATCACACCTTAGGTATGAATTCTTAGGCCCAAATTCCACTTACCCCGTAATTGTTAGTGCATCCTTGAGCGAGAGTCAAGCTCAACCGTTATGTTGTGTCTTGAGAAAGCACCAAGGTGCTTTGGGCTATAATATCAATGATCTTAAAGGTATAAGCCCCGCTTTGTGTACACACCACATGACGCTTGAGGAAGGCACCGTTCCTTCTATTGAACGACAAAGAAATTTACACCCTTAAATGGGAGAGGTGGTGAAAAAAGAGATCATCAAGCTCTTGGATGCGGGAATCATATTCCCCATCTCAAGCTTTAGGTGGGTTTCGCTCGTTCATGTAGTTTCTAAGAAAGGGGTATGACCGTAGTCAAGATAGAGAGTTGTGAGCTCATTCCAACTATGACGGTCACCGGTTGGAGGATGTGTATAGACTATAGACGTCTAAATACATCCACCAAAAAGGATCACTTTCCCCTTCCATTCATTGATCAAATGTTAGAGAGACTAACAAGGCAGAAATTCTATTGCTTCCTTGACGGCTATTCGGGATTTTTCCAAATTCCAATCAACCCCGAAGATCAAGAGAAGACAACATTTACATGCCCCTATGGGACCTTTGCTTATAGGAGAATGCCCTTTGGCTTTTTTAATGCCCCTGCAACTTTCTAAAGGTGCATGTTGAGCATTTTTGGAGACATGTTGGAGGAAGAAATGGAGGTATTTATGGATGACTTCTCCTTAGGTGGGGTTTCATTTGAAGAGTGCCTAGTTAATCTTGAGAAATGTTTGGCACGGTGTGTAAAGGTTAATCTTGTCTTGAATTGGGAGAAGTGCCATTTCATGGTGGAGGAAGGAATAGTGCTTGGGCATAAGATCTCTCATAAAGGAATAGAGGTGGATAAGGCCAAGATTGAGGTTATTGAGAAGCTTCCACCTCCGGTGAATGTCAAGGGAGTAAGATCATTTTTGGGACATGCGGGCTTCTATAGAAGATTCATCAAGGATTTCTCACTCATCGCCAAGCCCCTTAATGATCTTCTTCAAAAAGATGTTGAGTTTGTTTTTGATGGTAAATGCTTGGAAGCATTTAATAAATTGAAGAAGGCCCTAATCTCCATCCCCATTGTTCTAGCCCCAAGATGGGATTTACCCTTTGAATTTATTTGTGATGCTAGTGATTGGGAAATTGGAGGTGTTTTGGGACAACGTGTGGACAAGAAGCTTTATGTGATTTACTATATGTCCAAGAAACTAAATGGGGCCCAAATGAATTACACAATAACAGAAAAAGAATTCTTGGCCATTGTTCACTCTTTCGAGAAATTCCGGTGTTATTTGTTGGGTTCCAAGACCATTGTCTTAACGGATCATGCGGCTCTCAAGTATCTCTTTTCCATGAAAGAGTCCAAGACAAGGTTGATTCGTTGGGTGCTTGAATTACAAACTTTTGAAATAGGGATTTGGGATAAGAAGGGTGCGAAAAATGTTGTGGTTGACCATCTTTCTCGCCTTGAGGGTGATCAAATTCATGATGATGGTCTACCAATTTAATATAGAATGCTTGATGATGTCTTGTATGCCGTTAAGGTTACAGATCTCCCATGGTATGCCGACTTGGTGAACTTTCTAGCTTGTGGGGAGTTTCCACCTTCTTTCTCCAAGAACCAAAAGAAGAAGCTCAAGAGGGAGGCAAGACATTACTTGTGGGATGAACCAATCTTGTATAAACGAGGGGTGGATGGCTTGCTTCGGCGTTGTGTCCCGAATGAAGAGGGGCCAAGTGTTCTAAGGATGTGTCATTCGGATCCAAGTGACGGTCATATGGGCGTTTCCAAAACCGCCACTAAGGTTCTTCAATGTGGTTTGTGGTGGCCGCATCTCTTCAAAGATTCATGGGGCTTTGTAAAGTCATGTAACCGATGTCAAAGGGTTGGGAATATCTCCAAGAGGAATGAGATGCCTCAATAGCCTATTCTTGAGTTAGAGGTGTTCGATGTTTGGGGGATTGATGATGAGTAGCATTTATGCCACTCTTTTATCCTTTTTCTCTAAGCATTCTCCCCTCATTTGCACTTGTTTTGCCCTTTTTCTGAGAATTTTTACTTAGTTTTGCTTCCTCTTTCTTTTCTCCCTTATCTTCCTTTCCCTTAGTCTTCTCGCTTTGTTTTTATTTTTATTTTCATGCTTTGTTTTTGTAGGTATTATGTGCCGAAAGAAAGAGAATATCAAGAATCCAAGCTAACTATTGTGCGCGGGGTGCTGTGCGGCTTCTGTGCGGGCGCGCATGTTTGGCTGTGCGGGCGCGCAACCCTATCAGAACCCGCAAAACCAGACTAAAGAAACAGAGCCTAACCAGAGATTTTGCGCGACTTGTTGTGCGTCTTCTGTGCGGGCGCACACACCTGATGCGCGGGCGCGCATGCCTACTGTGCGGGCGCGCTTATTTTCCCTATACCCTCAAAGTTGTGGCCGCGCACTACGCTGAGAGGGCGCACACACCTACTGCACAGGCGCGCATATGTCGTGTGCGGGCGCGCACGGCTGGGTTTCTGATTTATTTGCGCCTTGTTGTCCAAGTCTCTTTCTTTTGGGGGGGATCCACATATATATAGACGGGACTCTTTGTAATAGAAAACACTTAGTACTAATTCCATAGAACATTAGCCTAATCTAGAGAGAGGAAATAGATTCTTATTCAAGCTTCCTTTATTTTATTCAACTTTGCTCAAGTTTTAATCTTCCATCAATCAAGCAAGTATCCAAGTTTTCATCTTTCTTTAATCCTTTCTTTAGTAATCTCTTCTCCTTTCCTTTAATATTATTTATTTGTTTTAATGTTACTTATTTTTGTCAATCTTATTAGTTTATTTAGTTATTATTGATTTCAATCATGTTTTGTTTTGAGTTTCTTGAGTTTATTTCTAGTTTTGATATTATGTTTAATCTCCCTTCTCTAGGCTAAACTTTTAGCTAGGGGAAGGGGGTGGAAGATATGATTTGATATTGGATGAATGATGATGGTTGGATTGAACTTATGCCATATATTGATGAAAGACATGATTTTTATTAGCTTGGGATTATTGTTGCACTCTATTTTGTTTTCTAGTTTAAATGCATGAAAGTGATTTGAACTAGATTAGGATCACCTCTATTTTAATGATTGCATGAGAATGAGTTATTAAAGTAGAGTTTTTATGGATTGTGCTTCTTTATTCTCTTGATTTGATTGTAAATAATAGCATGCATGAGAATGATCCTTATTAGTGTAGACCTCTTTCATTGATTTGCCTAGAGTTTTGCATGCGAATGAATTGTTTAGGTAGAACCTTGTGTTCTTTGGCATATGTTTCATGATAATCACCATTATTCTCCTCTTTCTAATCATATTGGACACCCCCGTATCCCTAGCATCATTTTCTATTGATTTAAATCATCATTTTCTTGCTTACTTGTAGTTTTAGTGTTCTACTCAACAAAACCAACAAAAACAATCCCTTTTTCACTCTTGCATTAGTGATATTTGATGTTGAATTAGCGTGCTTCCCTAGTGGTTCGACCCTTTACTTGCCACTAACTATTTTAGTGTAGGTTTAGGTATTATAAATGATTAATTTTGTTAGGGTAGTAGCATAACGACCTATCTATCGCCGATCAAATTTTGGCGCTGTTGCCGGGGAAGCGGCTTGTTTAGCGTCTATTATTGCTTTTGTTAGAGTCATTTTGTTTTTTTTTTTTTTTGGTTTTTTTTGTTTTATCATCCTTGTCATTTCTAATTGTTTGCTTACCTTTAGTGAATGCATAGGAGGTCTCAAGGAGCACCCTCACATCAAATTGACCACAAAATGAACCGAACCTTGAGACAAGTCCATAGGGTTTGTCAAGACGAGGGAAGAGGTTTTGGTGATATAGTTGATAGTGAGAGTGATACTTACTCTTCAAGTTCACCACGCGAATCAATGGCGGGACAAGAGAATGATGTTTTGTTTCGTGAGTTCGGAAATCCAGAGGATTATGAGCTCACGGGAAGGATTTTGCTACCCGTCACGGAAACCAACTTCTCAATCCATCCTCAATATACTCGAATGGTCCAATCGGAGCAATTTTCCTGAAGTGCAAGTGAGGACCCTATTGAACATTTGGACCGATTCCTTGAATTGTGCGCAATGATGCAAACCAATGAAGTGAGTCAAGACTACATTCGTATGCACCTTTTCCGGCAATCTTTCACCGGACGAACAAAGAAATGGCTAAAGCAAGTAAAGCTTAACACTCTCACAACATGGAGGGAGGTGGTAAAGGCGTTCTTGAAGCGCTTTATCTCCGAAGAGAAGACCGCCGAAATGAGAAGGAAAATTGCATCATTTGAGCAAGAGGCCGATAAAAGTCTTGGTGAAGCATGGGAGATATTCAAGGAGTTTGTACAAGCATGTCCCCACCATGAGTACAATCAAGGGTTGCTCATGCGGTTTTTCTACGAAGGATTGGAGCCCATGTCAAGAGCCAATTTGGATGCGGGGGCGGGTGGTCAATTAATCAAGATCCCTCAAAATCAAGTTGAAGCCACAATAGAAGAGGTAGCAAAGAATTACTCTTGGGGGACCGAAGAAGAAACGCTCCAAAGAGAGGTGGTATTTACGAATTGGAGAAAGTTGATCAATTACAACATCAAATTGATCAACTAACAAACGGGCTTTCCAAGTTGAACACGAGTGTGAATGCAAGTTCAAGTGGTGGAGCAAGCTCTTCTCAAGTTAACTCTTTCTCTTGTCAAAATTATGGAGGAACGAACCATTATACATCTTATTGTGGAGGTTTAAGCCCAGAACATGTAGCGGCATACAACACAAGGCAAGAGGGATTTAGAGGAAGCGGCGGTGGAGTAGCTTGGAGACAACAACCACCCGGGTTTGTACATCAACCTCAACAATGGAACCAACAAGCTCAACTTTTCTATAACTCCAACCCTCAATATCAAAATCCACCTCCATCTCAACCCCAAAACCCAAGAGGAAGCTATCCAAGAAACAACCAATACAACAATCAAACCCAAGCACCTCAAAGAAACCATCAAGAACAAGAACCTCAAGCGGAGCTAACTCAAACTCAAACCAAGCCATGCATGCGCAAATGCAATCTTTTGGGCAACAAATGCAAGATATAAGAGCTCACAACAAGATGGTTGATTCACAACTAGCTCAATTGGCCGAGAGAACTTCTTTCAATTCACCATCCACTCTACCCGGACAACCACAACCTAACCCATCTCACAATCCAAAACCTAATACATGAAAGGCGATCACATTAAGGTCGGGAACTTCCTATGAAGGGACAAATGAAGGGAATAGTGAGGAAAAGAAGGGAGGAGAGGAGAGTGTGAATAAAAATAAGAGAGGTAAGAAATAAAAAGGTGATGAGATAGAAGGAGGTTCAGAGAAGAAGAAGCTTGACAATGAGAAGACAACTTCAATTCCTAGTGAGGCTAGGAATCTTGATGGACCGGTTCCTTTTCCCGGTCGGCTTGCGGAGAGGAAGTTGAATGACAAGTTCACAAAATTTCTTAGTGTCATGAAGAATTTGCATATCAACCTCCCTTTTCTTGAAGTTCTGACACAAATTCCATCTTATTCCAAGTTCTTCAAAGATATTCTCACCAACAAGAGGAAGCTCAATGATGAGCTTATCACCCTTCCACATCAAGTGAGTGCTCTTTTCCAACATAAGATGCCCAAGAAGGCAAAACACCCGGGAAGTTTCACTTTACCGGTGAAAATTGGGAACATGGAAGCTAGAGGCGCCTTAGCCGATCTTGGAGCAAGTGTTAGTTTAATCCCTCTATTCGTTGCTCAAAAACTCAATATTAAGATGATCCCTACAAGGAAGACAATTCAATTGGTCGATCGATCGTTGAAATTACCTTGTGGAGAGCTTGAGGATGTTCCAATTCAAGTGGGACACTTCTACGTACCTTGTGACTTTGTAGTGATGGATATGGAGGAAGATGTTAACACTCCTTTGATTTTGGGACGTGAAGCTCTTAAAACTTTGTGGGCGGTCATCAATTGCAAGAACAACACCATCACTTGTGAAGTGGCCGATGAAAAGATTGTCTTTGAATTTTCTATGTTGCTCAAGATCCCCATGGTTGAAAAATGCTATAGAGTTGATGTTGTGAATGAGGAGATAGATCGCTTTGGGAGGGTCGTGATGAGGCCTCAAGACCCAATGATAGAAGCCCTTACATGCAAAGAAGAGTTCCAATCTCAAGAGGCTAAAGAATTTGTCATGGCAATGGAGGAATCCCCAAATGAGGAAGTTGAACAACAAGTTGAGATCGAGCATGAGTCCAAGGAAGAGAAATTGGAGGAGAGTTCTAAGCCTCCTCCCAAGGTAGAACTCAAGCCCCTCCCCCCTTCTTTGAAATATGCTATTCTTGATAAGGAGGGAAAATACCCTATTATTGTCAATGCTATGCTAGATGGTCTTAATTTGGAAAAACTTTGTGATGTTTTTAGGAAATATAGGGATGTGATAGGGTATAGCATTGATGATATTAAAGGTATTAGCCCTTCTTTATGCATGCATTGTATTCATCTTGAAGATGATCATTCCACCTCCATTGAACATCAAAGAAGGTTGAACCCCAACCTTCAAGAGGTTGTGAAGAAAGAAATTTTGAAACTACGTGAGGCGGGCATCATCTATGCTATCTCCGATAGCAAATGGGTTAGCCCGGTTCATGTAGTTCCAAAGAAGGGTGGGATGACCATAATCAAGGATGAAAAGGGAGAGGAAATCTCCACCCGGACGGTGACTAGGTGGAGAATGTGTATTGATTATAGGAGATTGAACAAAAACACCAAGAAAGATCAATTTCCTCTCCCTTTCATGGACCAAATGCTTGAAAGGCTTTCTAACCATGCTTTCTTTTGTTTCTTGGATGGGTATTCCGGATTTTTCCAAATCCCTATCCATCCAAGTGATCAAGAGAAAACTACTTTTACATGTCCATATGGGACATTTGCATACCGAAGAATGCCATTCGGATTATGCAATGCTCCCTCTACTTTTCAAAGATGCATGACTTCCATTTTCTCTGAGATGCTTGAAAAAAAAATTGAGGTTTTCATGGATGATTTTAGTGTTGGTGGCTCATCTTTTGACACTTGTCTTTTTAACCTTGAAAAAGTTTTGAAAAGGTGTCAATAGACGAGTTTGGTTTTAAATTGGGAAATGTGCCATTTTATGGCCGAGGAGGGCATTGTCCTCGGCCATAAGGTTTCAAAAAATGGCATTGAGGTTGATCCGGCCAAGGTTTCGGTGATTGAAAAGTTTCCCCCTCCTACTTCCATCACGGGGGTAAGGGCTTTTCTTGGGCATGCCGGTTTTTACCTTTGGTTTATCAAAGATTTTTTTTTCAATCGCCAAACCCTTGACCGAATTACTCAAAAAAGAGGTTGTTTTTAACTTCAATGAGGCTTGCCTTGAGGCTTTTCGTAAGCTCAAGGAAGCTCTCATTTCTTCTTCCGTTCTGCAAGCTCGGGATTGGAGCTTGCCTTTTGAGCTAATGTGCGATGCTAGTGACTTTGCAGTAGGTATCGTTCTTGGTAAAAAACAAACAAGGAAAATCATGTGTCATCTATTACGCAAGTAGGACTCTAGATGAGGCTCAATAGAATTACACAGCAACGGAGAAAGAGATGTTAGCGGTAGTGTTTGCATTCAATAAGTTTCGGTCCTATCTCATATGCTCAAAAGTTATTCTGTACACGGATCACATCGCGGTGCGGTATATCATGACCAAGAAAGAAGCAAAGCCTCGCTTGATCCGTTGGGTTCTCTCTCTCCAAGACTTTCACATGGAAATGAGGGACAACAAAGGAGCAGAGAACTATGTAGCGGACCATTTGTCTAGGCTACCATTCGAGGCTCTCATGGCTTTGGTGTCAACTTCTACCCTTTGGTACGCGGATATAGCCAACTATCTTGCGTGTGGAGTCGTTCCCCCGGAGTACTCTTCTCAACAAAAGAAGAAGTTTTTCAAGGAGGTGAGAAGATACGTTTGGAATGACCCATACCTATTTAAGCAATCTGCAGATGGCCTTTATCAGAAGTGCGTTCCAGATCGTTAAATTCAAGGAGTTCTTGAGCATTGCCACGCACTACCATGTGGAGGACATGGTGGTGTTGACAAAACAGTGGCAAAAATCTCTCAATCCTTATTGTGGTGGCCGACGATGCATAGAGACGCCCACCAATTTGTGGCGCAATGTGATAGATGTCAAAGGAGCGAAGGCATTACCAAGAGGGACGAAATGCCCCAACAAAGTGTTTTAGAAGTTGAACCCTTCGATGTTTGGGGGGTGGATTTTATGGGGCCTTTCGTTTCTTCTTGTGGGAATCTATATATCTTGGTAGCGGTCGATTATGTGACAAAATGGATTGAAGCCATACCCTCACCTACCAATGATCACAAGGTTGTTCTTAAGCTCCTAAAGAAGATCATTTTTCCTAGGTTTGGAGTTCCGAGGGTGCTAATTAGTGATGGAGGCTCCCATTTCGCCAAAAAGCAATTTGAAGCTCTTCTCAAGAGATATGGCGTTCATCACAAGGTTGGATTACCTTACCACCCTAAAAATCAAGGACAAGTGGAGGTCTTGAATCGTGAAATCAAAAATCTTCGTGAAAGGATGGTGAACAAATCAAGGAAAGATTGATCTCTTAAACTTGATGACACGCTATGGGCTCTAAGGACGGCGTACAGGACTCCAATCGGCACAACCCCCTATAGGTTGGTCTATGGAAAGGATTGTCACTTGCCGGTTGAGTTAGAATACAAGGCTTGGTGGGCAATCAAAGAGCTCAATATGGATTTATCGTTGGCCGGTGAGAAGAGATTGCTTAAGCTCAATGAACTTAAAGAGCTTAGAGATGATGCTTATGAGAGCTCAAGGTTATATAAGGAGAAGACCAAAAAGTGGCATGACCAACATATTCGAAACAAGAACTTCAAGGTTGGAGATAAGGTTTGGCTTTTCAACTCAAGGCTTCGTTTGTTTCCGGGTAAACTCAAGTCAAAGTGGCCGGGTCCTTTTGTGATATCAAAGACTACTCCTTATGGTTCCTTTGAGTTAGATGCGGATGGTAACAAGTTTATGGTTAATGGTCATTGTTTAAAGAATTACTTTTGCAAGGAAGAAGTTGGTATCATCGAATGTATAATGCTTGATCCTTTGGATCCCAAGCCTCCCACTTGAAGAATTTTTCTCATGGTCAAGCTAGTGACCTCATAAAGAAGCGCTTCTCGGGAGGCAACTCGAGTTTCTAACTCCTTTCTATACTTTTTTTTTTAGAATATTCCGATTTCACTTTCTCCTTTTTGAATTTGAATTTGAATTTGATTTTTTTCACCTTTTTGGTTGATAGGTGTTTGGATGATGAAGGAACAAGGATTTTACTCTGTGCGACCCTGTGCGCGACATATTTGCGGGCGCGCAGTGTGAAGTGTGTGGGCGCGCAGGCACTGTCAGAACCCGCACAGATATATTCACAAATTGGAGCTCGAGGCAGAAAGTTTGTGCGACTTGTTGTGCGACCTCTGTGCGGGCGCGCAGGGTATGTTTGCGGTCGCGCGTTCACTGTCAGAACCCGCACAGATTTAATTAAATTTGGAGCTCGAGGCAGAAGGTTTGCGCGACCTAGTGCGCGACTACTGTGCGGGCGCGCAGCTTACCTGTGCGGGCGCGCAGAGCTGGGAAAATCGGGTTTTAACCCTCTTCTTTCCGATTTCATTCTCATATTTTTTAAACCCAATTTTCATGCTCTCTTATCTCTCCTCACAAACCCAAACCCTAACCTTCAAATTTCACCCATTTCTCACAAATTCCATTGATTTTCTTTCAAATCCATCAAAAACTTTCACTCTACTCACAAATTCACCCACTTTCTCTCTCCAAAATACCCAAAAATCCTCCATTTTCATGGTTTGCAAGCTTAATTGAAGGTGGTGTTCTTTGAGGCTCTTAGTGGTGT
This sequence comes from Chenopodium album, assembly GCF_948465745.1. Taxonomy (NCBI): domain Eukaryota; kingdom Viridiplantae; phylum Streptophyta; class Magnoliopsida; order Caryophyllales; family Amaranthaceae; genus Chenopodium; species Chenopodium album. The sequence continues at coordinate 45,286,891 of NC_137836.1, forward strand.
TCTAGATTCTACAAAGTGGTATAACTCTAAATTTTGCTATTTTATTACTTAATTTCACTTATTTATGCAAAATTTTTTAGTTATTAAACATTAATTAGCTTGAGTGAATTGCATGTGATTTTGGTTTTCTTTGTGAAGGATTTGTTGGTTATTAGTGTGAAATTTACTGATTTTGGGGACATTGTTGTTAATACTATTGTTTTGGAAGACATTTTCATGAAATTAAGTTGAGAAATTTGGTGTTTGTATTGATGATAATGCAACTTCTTTCATGAGAATTGCTTACTATCATAATGTGTTTTGATCGACTGCTTTGTTGTTGATTCTTCTTGTCTTGGGCACTATATTTGTGTGGTTAGTTGTTAGTACTAACCCTTTTGCAGATTGTTGAGACTAGGGTTGTTGTTGTTGTTTTCCAATTGTTGGTTGAGTTCGAAGGTAGTTCTCCTTTTGGTTGGGTTGTTTGTATTGCTTGAACATAATGAGCAAAAGGAAGAACGGAATGGAGCCCAGGTTAAGGGTTGAGGAACCGAGTACCCAACAAACTCAAGCTCAAGGACCTAATGTTCCCCCTAGATTGAGATTCTCGAACAAGGTCCATGCTACATTCTTCAACGACCTTCACGGACGAAAGTAAAATCCCTCCCGACACTATGATCAACGCTCCATGAGAGCTTTGGGGATTGACAACGATATAAGGTCTCTCCTTGATAACTTGGGGATAAGTGAGTTCATCAAACATCAATTCCGAACTTATAAGGAGCCCACCTTCGAATTCTTAGCCTCTTTTAAAAAAGAGCCTCTTGGGAACGACTTCCTAATTTCCTTCCAACTGTTCAACAACCAGCACACTATGACTCTTAGTGATCTTAATGTATTGTTGGATTTGAACCCCGAGGCGGACCACCTTGCCCCCTCATTGAGCCTGTTCCCTGAGTACGATGCATGTAGATTGTGGCAAACGATTACCGACTTTGAACAGTTCAACACCAGGTATTCGGTGGCCAACCATATTATCCACCCCGTGCTCCGTATTCTACACCGCATTCTGGGGTTTGCGGTGTTTAGCAAGAAGGACTTGAGCAAGCTCTCGCATGAGGAGCTATTTACTTTCTGGGTTGCCACTAGGGAGGAATTGAAAGGGCGGCTCAATATGGGGTATTGGTTCGTCGTGTGCTGCGAGGCAATCAAGTCGGGCCACAAGACAGGAGAAATTGCCCTCGGTGGGATGATTACAAGGATTGCCAAGAAGCTCAACTATGAACGCTTCTTCCCCTCGTGCACTCAAGTTGGGACCGACAAAGATCTATTCATCGACATACAACAGATGAGAAGGTCAGGGTTCCTCCAAGGAACTTCAGATGCCAACAATTTTCATGCCTGGATGGTTGACCGAGAGCACCATTGTATCTTGCCATACCCTAGCCGTACATCCCTAGAGCGGAACGCAAGGAATGTATGGAAAATTCCGCGAGATAATGGTGTGCTACCCACTGCTCTGGGTGGCGTAAGGAATATGGAAGTCGACCAACAGAAACAACAACAACAGCAGCAACAACAACAACAACAACAACAACAATAACATCAGCGGCAACAACAACAACAACAACAACAACAACATCAGCAACAACAACAGCATCAAGGCATGAGTAGCCTTGAACAACAAATGATGAGCATGCAACTTGGCATGCCGAGCATAATGGAGAACAAACAGGGTATGTTTATGCAAACCCAAGCTCTTTATGGTGCGGCCGTGGATAGGGGTGAGGTCACCCCCCCGGTAAACTACCCCTATTGGCCACCCCAACAAGGCCCGGTCCCTGGGTGGCAGAGAACACAACCTACTTGACCCTATTGGCAAGGGCCCTCCTCCCACGGTGTTTCCCAAGTAGACTACCCAACAGAAACCGGGTACGATTATCGTGCCCCCGGGGGGAGCGATTTTTTGGGTGACCCCAACTATCTATATGTCGACCCTACCCACCCTTCCCCTCTTCAGCTTCCCGCCCCTTTCGACCCGTTGCCTCAATGGCAACAAGACCTCTTCCAAGGTCACTATGGTTGGCCTCCGGGTTACTCCGGTTGTTGGGACCCACATGGCATCCCTCCGGACGGTTTCTCTTACGATACCGACGATGATGGATATGATGATGAAGCTGGCCCTAGTGGCCACTAGCCCCCCTTGTTCTTTACTTCTCCCCTTTGTCCCCTCCCAATGTTTTTAATTTAGCGCACCGCGGGCGGTGCATTGTTTTAGTGTGGGGGGGTGTGTAAGAGGCAAAGGGATGTTTTTTTTATAGTGTGGGGGAAGGCTTGTCATCATGCTAGTGTGGGGGGGATTTCATTGTAGGTGGTAGAGCTCTCATGGTTCGGTTGGCTTTATCATGTTTTGATGTTGATTTATCTGCTTGATTGTGATGATTATGTCCCTGGGTGATTTGATAAGTTTTTGCTAATGAATTTTCAAGTGTTTGTGTAGGTGATGGTGCTCCCATGAGGAAAAATCCAACTCCCGATAGTCTAAACTTCCCTTAATCCAAATTTCTTTTAGTTTATTTTATTTTATTTCTATTTCTTCAATTTGTTTAAATTCTTAGTTTCATTATTTGATTTTTAACTTTTTAATTTTGTTTTTGTTTCATCTCAGTTGTTTCTTTCATTTTGGCCCACTTTTGAAGCTTGAAAGCGGAAACGAAGGAAGTCAAAGGGCAAATCGAGCCCCCCTTGGTGAGATCGCATTATTTATCTTGTTTTCATTTCAAGCGGCATTTGGTGAGACCTTTCCTCTCTATTATTTTCTTTTTCCTTAAGTGTTTAGCTTAGGTTTAGCTTAGGAAGAAGTTGAATGGTTCGAGGATGTTTGCTTTTGGTTCTATGGAACCTGGGATCGTTGATGTTGTTATCGAACGATCACTTGTATGACGATTGGAATTTAATTGAATTCTATGCCTCGGATGTGAACCTTTTTTATTTCTTCCTCTTTATTTTGTTTTGTTTTCCCCTTTTTGTGTTACAAGCATAATTATGACAATTTGAAATGATTTTTGATGTGTAATTTTCTCACTCTTTTGGATTAGTTTGCCTCGATGTGTCTTTGAATGCTTATCTTCCTAGTTGTTGAGGGTTTGCACGGTTTCAGAATGCTTTGGATTGAGTTAGACACATTATAAGCTAAGGTAGACCGGTTTAGAACTTTTGAGGATGTTTGAACCCCTAATTCACGGGAAAGTGGTAAGATGGTGTTGCTCTCTATGGGGGATAGGATTCCCTTGGTTAGTATTTGCTATGTTTCTTATCCCGTGTGAGCGTCATTTGTTCTAGCCTTATCATTCTTGTGAGCGGCACTTAGGATCCTTAACTATGCATGTCTAAATCTTTGTGTTGGCGTCTAGCTCCCAAGATCGTGACCATATAACTCTAGAGGAGGAAGAGGGCATTTCTTCTCATTTTTCTTTGTTTTCTTTGTGTTTTGTTACAAATTTGGTTTTCATTTTTACATTCACCCTCTTGCTAACCAATTTGAGCCTTATTTCCCCTTTCTTGACTTAGCCATATTACAAACCTATCGGCCTATGTTCTACCAACCCTTGTAGTTAGTGAAGCATTAGCTTGTGAGGTTCGAGTTTGATAATGTTGAAATTGAGCAAGAAAGTTGTGTAATTTGATTCAAATAAGGTTTTGAAAGGCTATTCATGAAAAGAGTACGCAAAAAGGCTTGGCAAGAAAGTTGAAACTCATGAAAAAAAAAATGATGAAAAAGATTGAAGTAATGTGGTGTGGTTTGTTTTGAAAGGTTGTAAGTTTGAAGAATGGGTTCAATTCTTAGGATTTTCTTGAGAGATGGCCACTTTTACGCTTCACTTAGGAATTTCCACCAAAATTTTCAAATTGTTCCCCAACAATAACCCCTAGCCATGACATTACAACCCTACTTAAGACCCTTGGATTCTAGAGGGGCGTGGTCAAAGAACGGTGGAGGAAAATAGATTTCAACCCTATGGAGAGAGTATGCATAGTTGAGATGTCGGGATGACCTTATGACTCCACATAAAATTTTCTTTTTCTAGTTCCCTCGAGGAACCATGAGGATCTAGCTAGGGGATGAATTGAAGCTAGTGGAGAAAACGCGGACTGTCTTGGTTGGGGCTAGGGCGGAGAATGAAATCATTAGTTCTCTACGCTTAGCTTAGGTTGTCTTTTTCAACCTTGAACATCTTGGAACGTGTTTTCCCTCTTTAAATTGAGAAAGATAAGTATTCTTTGGTGCATTTATTTGCAAATGAGTCCAAATTGAGCATTCCATTACCTTGAGGTTTGATTGGTTTTGCGAAAACCTTGTCATGTTATGTTTGTTGTGTTTATCTTTTTCTTCCGGTGTTCCTTGCTTGAGGACAAGCAAGAGGCAAGTGTGGGGGATTTTGATGAGTGGCATTTATGCCACTCTTTTATCCTTTTTCTCTAAAGATTCTCCCTTCATTTTCACTTGTTTGGCCCTTTTTCTAAGCATTTTTACTTAGTTTTGCTTCCTCTTTTCTTTTCTCCCTTATCTTCCCTTCTCTTAGTCTTCTCGCTTTGTTTTTATTTTGATTTCCATGCTTTTGTTTTGTAGGTATTATGTGCCGAAAGAAAGAGGATATCAAGAAGCCAAGCTGATTGTTGTGCGCGGGGTACTGTGCGGCTTCTATGCAGGCGCGCATGTTTGGCTGTGCGGACGCGCAACCCTGTTAGAACCCGCACAACCAGACTGAAGAAACAGAGCCTAACTAGAGAGTTTGCGCGACTTGTTGTGCGTCTTATGTGCGGATGAACACACCTGATGCGCGGGCGCGCAGGCCTACTGTGCGGGCGCGCTTTTTTTCCCCGCACCCTCAAAGTTGCGGCCGCGCACTACGCTGAAAGGGCGCACACACTTATTGCGCGGGCGCGCATATGTCGTGTGCGGGCGCGCACGGCTGGGTTTCTGATTTATTTGCGCCTTGTTGTCCAAGTCTCTTTCTTTTGGGGGGGATCCACATATATATAGACAGGACTCTTTGTAATAGAAAACACTTAGTACTAATTTCATAGAACATTAGCCTAATCTAGAGAGAGAAAATAGATTCTTATGCAAGCTTCCTTTTCTATATTAAACTTTGCTTAAGTTTTAATCTTCCATTAATCAAGCAAGTATCCAAGTTTTCATCTTTCTTTAATCCTTTCTTTAGTAATCTCTTCTCCTTTCCTTTAATAATATTTATTTGTTTTATTGTTACTTATTTTTGTCAATCTTATTAGTTTATCTAGTCATTATTGATTTCATTGATTTCAATCATGTTTTGTTTTGAGTTTCTTAAGTTTATTTCTAGTTTTGATATTATGTTTAATCTCCCTTCTCTAGGCTAAACATTTAGCTAGGGGAAGGGGGTGGAAGATATGATTTGATATTGGATGAATGATGATGGTTGGATTGAACTTATGCCATATATTGATGAAAGACATGATTTTTATTAGCTTGGGATTATTGTTGCACTCTATTTGATGTTTTCTAGTTTAAATGCATGAAAGTGATTTGAACTAGATTAGGATCACCTCTATTTTAATGATTACATGAGAATGAGTTATTAAATTGGAGTTTTTATGGATTGTGCTTCTTTATTCTCCTGATTTGATTGTAACCAATAGGATGCATGAGAATGATCCTTATTAGTGTAGACCTCTTTCATTGATTTGCCTAGACTATTGCATGAGAATGAATTGTTTAGGTAGAACCTTGTGTTCTTTGGCATATGTTTCATGATAATCACCATTATTCTCCTCTTTCTAATCATATTGGACACCCCCGTATCCCTAGCGTCCTTTTCTATTGATTTGAATCATCATTTTCTCGCTTACTTGTAGTTTTAGTGTTCTACTCAACAAAACCAACAAAAACAATCCCCTTTTCACTCTTGCATTAGTGATATTTGATGTTGAATTAGCGTGCTTCCCTAGTGGTTCGACCCTTTACTTTCCACTAACTAGTTTAGTGTAGGTTTAGGTATTATAACTGATTAATTTGGTTAGGGTAGTAGCATAACGACCTATCTATCCACGATCAATTGACTTCATGGGATAATTCCTATCTTCATATGGAAATCAATTTATAATTGTGGTTGTGGACTATGTTTCTAAATGGGTTGAGGCCATTGCCTCCCCTACTGATGACCACAAAGTAGTGTTGAAGTTGTTCAACAAAATCATCTTCCCAAGGTTTGGCGTGCCTAAGGCTGTGATAAGCGATAACGGATCTCATTTTGTTCACAACGCCTTCCAAAAGATGTTGAGGAAACATGGAGTGCATCAACGGTCCGGCCTTCCATATCATCCTCAATCGAGTGGCCAAGTTGAGGTCTCCAATCGTCAAATAAAGCTTATTCTTAAGAAGACGGTTGCAAGGAATAGAAAGGATTGGTCGGACAAGTTAGATGATGCTCTTTAGGCTTATAGGACGGCTTTTAAGACACCTATTGGCACCACTCCATATCGCCTTGTCTATGGCAAGTCTTGCCATCTTCCGGTGGAGCTTGAACACCGTGCTTTATGGGCAATAAAAAAGATAAACTTTGATTTAGAAAGTGCGGGGGAGAAAAGGTGGTTGGATCTTCATGAGCTAGAGGAGCTTAGACTTGATGCTTATGACTGTGCTAGAACCTACAAAGCTCTTTGCAATGAAACTCATGATAAGCTTATTGAGAAAAAAGGAGTTTTGTGTGGGTGATAAAGTCCTCCTCTACAACTCAAGAATGAAGTTATTTCCCGAAAAGCTCATGTCAAAATGGAGTGGCCCTTTATTGGTGAAAGATATTTTTGCTAATGGCACCGTGGAGATTTCTCCTTTGGATTCCTCATCTTCTTTCAAGGTTAACGGTCATCGGCTAAAGAAATATTTTGATGGAGTGTTTGTTGGTCTTATTTATAAAATGATTCTTTTCAAACCACCTTGAGTGGGGTAGTAAACGTCGAGCTAACGACGTTAAACAAAAGCGCTTATGGGAGGCAACCCGGATTCTCACCTTTACTCTCTTTTCCTTCCTTTCTTTTATTTTTGGGTTTTTGTTGATTTTTGCTCTTACCTTTCCTTGTGTTTTTGGTTTGTTTTGTAGGGTGCCTTCATTAATCATCTATGGACTAAATGCGTTTGATGAGGATAATAAGAGGAGGTTTTAAAGTGCAGGGGAGAGGGAACCCCGCGGGCTTGGAGAGGCCTCGGGTGCTCTTACTTTCAAATAGAGGAAATCGAATCAGTAGCTCTCCGCGGTCTCTCCGCGGGAAAATTAAAGAGGGCGCGGCTCATTTTCTCAAACTTGGATCGAGAACTCTCCGCGGTTGCCCTGCGGGCGCGGCAATATTGGAGCGGGCGCGGGTTCCTTAGAGAGGGCGTGGCCCCTGTTCAGGTATAAAAATTACGATTTTTCCAGGAACTCTCCGCGGTTGCTCTCCGGTCTCTCCGCGGGCGCGGAATTGTCGAGAGAGGGTGCGGGCATCTGGGTTTTTGAATACCCGGTTCCCCTCTCTCTCTCTCTCCTCTCTTATTTTCCCTTTCACTCTTAATTTTCCCCATTCTCTCTCTTCCTCCTCTCAAACCCTAACCCCCAATTCATATTTTTCATTCATTTTTACTCAAATTCACCCTTGTTTTCACTTAAATTTCCATCCCTACTTCCTTCATACTCCATTTTCATTAAGTTTACTATCCTTTCTCGTGGTCTTTTTCGGGAATTTCGAGTCTAGACGATTTTGTGCTTGCTTTGAGTCTTCAACCTTGGTATACTTCTAACCTTTGTTTTATTTTTGTCAATTTCAATTGATTTTTATGCTTTGGGTTTGAGTGGCCTTTATTAAGCTTTAGTATGATTTTTTGGTAGTTTGTATGGTGGTTTTGGAATTATTTTGGGTGATTTGTGCTTCTTTTTGTGATAGATTGAAAAATTTTGTTGGTTGTTGTTGGATTTTTGGTTGTTTGTTGCTTGTAACAGGTACTTTGTAGTTTGTGGTGGTTTTGGGTGGTCTTGTGAAGGGAGGTTTGATAAATTTGGTGGTAGTGTTGAATTTGGGTGTTTTTGTGATTCATTGTGTTGGTTGAGCTTGAGAGTATGGATTTGTTGAGGAAAGTTAAGAGTAGCAAGAAAAGTTCAAACCAATCCCTCGCCCAATCCTCTCGTAGCCAATCTTCAACCACCGAACCCCCTCAAAACCAAACTAATCAAGATAATGCCCCACCTCCTCCTTTACCTGCTCTCAAATTTCATAACCGGGCTAAGCACACCCCTATCTATAATAGAATTAAATCCCGGAAATTTAGACCGACCCGCAACTATTTTCCCGAGGATATGGTAAAATTAGGTGTTGATGCCGATCTTAACATTTTTCTCCATAATCTTGGTTTGGATGAGTTTGTAAAGTCATCCCCCGGAACTTATTTGGAACCGTGCATTGAATTTTTCTCCCCCTTTGAGTTTAATATTACGGGGGATACCGACTATATCATCTCTTTTCAACTTTTCAATTCCAAGCATACCATGAACCTTGTGCAATTCAACAAAGGCCTTGGCTTCAACCCAAATACCGACATCTATGAGCCCTTGGTTTCCCTTCACAAGTCTGATTACAATGAGGTTGCTTGGTGGAGAGCCATATCTAAGAAGAAGGTGTTTGACTCTAAGGAATCGCTTGCTAGCGAGATCATTCACCCGACTCTTCGTATTCTCCATCGGATTCTTGGTTATACAGTGTTTAGTAAGCAAGATCATGGGAAGCTTTCGAGGGAGGAGATCTTGATGCTTTGGATGTCTACACGACCGGATTTGGGGCCGAGGTTGAATTTTGGGTATATTTTCTTGAACTGTTGTCAATTGATCATCAATGGGAAGAAGATGGGTGAGATTCATTGTGGTGGTATGATTACTAGATTGGTGCATTATTTCAAGCAAGAGCATTTCTTGAGGTCTTGCACTCCTATTGGAAGGGGTGAAGATATGTATTTGGATATGAATCAACTTAACGCTTTGCTCTTCATTTCTAAGACTAAGGGTAACGGTGTTTACTCTTGGCTAGTACGTAATGTGCACCATTGTTTGCTCCCAAACCCGACTGCCACCTCAATTACTCGAGAGGCTAGGATTGTTTGGAAGATTCCCGCGGATAATGGGAGATTTGAGAATGTTATGGAGGAGGATGTTGGTGATGAGGACGATGATGATGATGATGGGCATGACGGTGAAGGCGGAGAAGGAGAAGGAGGTGATGAAGAAGAAGAAGAAGAGCAAGAGCAACAACAACAAAAAATGCAATTTCAGCATGAACAACAACAACAACCGCAGCAAAGAAGAAGAAGAAGACAACAACATCAACAACAAGACAACCGAGGAGATGCCTATCTCCATGAGATGGAGGTTATGCGTGAGCATATGGAGCGCATGCAATTGAGCATGCAAGGTATGTATTCAAACCATCAAACTTTGTCTTTTCAAACTAGCGCCCTATATGACGCTAGTGTGCGTAGGGGGGAGGTCACTCTTTCGGTGAACTACCCATATGTGCCGCCCCAACAAGGGTCGGTGCCATCTTGGGGTGGTGAGAACCTCCCCACGTACCCATATTGGCCCGTGGTTACAATCCCTGATGAGCAAAGGCGTGACTTCCCAGATGGTTCCGGTCATTATGACTACCGGGTCTCGAGGCGAAGTGATTATCGGGTTGACCCCGACTACAACTATGTTCACCCCACTCACCCCGAGCTCTGTATGCAACCGGAGCCTTTTGATCAATGGTCCACATCTCAACTTGACATTTTTAAGGGTCGCTATGGGTTCCTTCTCGATTATACCGGAGGTTGGGATGTGGATGATGGTGGTGCCGGCCCTAGTGGCCAATAGTTTCCCCCTTGGTTGTTTGATTCCCTTTTTGTTTCCTCCCTTTTAGCTTTGCATGTTTTTAAGCATCGCGGTCGATGCCCTTATTTAGTGAGGGGGGGAGTCAATAAGGATGTTTTAGGGTAGGTTTTGGGGGAGGCACCTTGGACTCTTGGGGATGTGGTTGAAAAGACTTTTATGGATTTCTCTTGCTTCGCTCTTGGTAGTCTCGTTGGTTTGTTGTATGTCTTGTTGTCTTTGTTTTGATGATGATGTTTTGTGGTCTCTTTTATTGATGATAATTTATGGTTTCTCTGGGTCTTTGTACATAGTTTTCGCGTAAGTTTTCTTTTGTTTGCTATTGTTTGGAAGTTACTAACAATTTCATTTTGTATATAGTCCTTTTCTTTTCTTTTTCTCACCTTGCTCGTAGCCTATGCTTTGGTCTTCGAAGCTTCTTAGAGGAGGTCATTCTTGCTCCTTTATTATTGCAGCATAGCTTGGACGCTTGGTGAGGCCTTTCTTGTTTTATCTCTTTACTTTTCTTCCTTCACTTTTCTTGGTTGCTTAGATTAGGATTAGTTTTAGGAGAGTTGAACAGTTCGAGGATGTATGATTATAACACCTAGTGTGTTTGGGGTCTTTAGCGATGTGGCTATTTGACCACTTGTTTGTCGATTGGGAAATACGTGTTATGATTGCATCTTTGTCCTTTTCTTTGTTCTCCTACTTTTACTTTATCTTTGTTTTCCATATTTTTTTTTCTTTTCTTTTCTCTTCTTTTTGTTCTTGGTTTTGTACATATCTTTTTGAGGCTTTATTTTTCACCTTTATTTTTTTTTTTTATTTGGAGTTGTATACCATGGACTCTTGCTTTTGAATAATAACCTTACTAGGTGGTCATGGTATGCACGGTTTGAGAATACATTTGGTTGATTCTAGGATAAAGCATGCTAAGGTAGTTGTCTAGAAGTAGGGGAATCATGAAGCCGAATTCTACTTGTTTGTGGCATGTTGGTAGTTGCTCCCTATCTTCGATTTGACAACCTTAGTGAGTTTTTGTTACAACCATGTGAGATTCATAATTTTTCAAGCCTTCAACATATTCTTGTATGAGCGGCGTGGATCCTTTACTTTCGCAAACCTAATCTGAATCTTAACGTATGATTCCTAAGACCGAGATCGAACCACCTAGGGAGGACAAAGGCATCTTTTCGGGGAGGTATTTTTCTTTTTTTCTAGGATAGTGTACTTCTTTTTACTTTTGGGTTTAGGGCTTTGAGCCTTTTTCCCTTCTTTTCAAGCCACATCTTAACTTGCTAGCCCTTTGAGCCTTTTTCCCTTCTTTTCAAGCCACATCTTTAGATCTTGAGCCTTTGTTTCATTTTAATTTTCATCTTTGGGTTTTTGTGAAGCAAATGGTCATATTTTGGAGATTGTGGTATATAAGTTTGGTTATTGGTTAAAAATGAAAGCAAGTTTGTGTTGTGTATATTTTGTGAATAATGGATAGTGAATAAATGAAAAAGCCATCCAAAGTAAAAAAAAAAAAAGGTAAGGACAAAGCAAGTGCAAAGTTGGAAAAAAGCTGTCCAAAGTTAAAAGAGGTGAGGACAAAGCACTAATAAAGAAAAATGAAACAAAAAAAAAATGAAAATGCAAAAATATTTTGATGTGAGCATTCTTCCTTTTTGAGCATTGAGGACAATGCTCCATTTAAGCTGGGGGGGGGGAAGCGTTCTCACGCTTTTTGTGTATATGTTTGTGATCTTAGCTTTGAATAAGCTTGGGGGTGTTGGTATTTTTGTTTGGCGATTGCTTAGTTATGGTGTAAAGAAATGCGCAATCTTTGCTTCACAATTTAGGTTAACCACCAAATTTTAAATTTAGCCTACCTTAACTCTTTTTGCCTTACGTTACAACCTTTGGGAAGACCTTTTGACCTAGGGGTTGAGTCATTCATAGGTGGAGGGAATCATGGGTTAAAGCCTAAATAAAGGGGATGCGTAGTCAAGACGTCGAGTAGCCATAAATTTAATCTTTTTCTGGTTCCTTCGTGGAACTTATGAGACGCTCACTAAGGGGAGATATGAGATTAGTAGGGGGAGCGCGATAAGATCGTTTGGGATGAAAGTGGAGTGTGAAAACTAGATCCTATGTTTAGCATATTTATGTTTCAATCAACCTTAGGTATATTATAACGTGCATACCATTATTTACTTTAGAAAGGGTGTTATTCATTTGAACTATAGTCACTTTGTAAAGTCCATTTCACAAAGATTTTTATAGAAATCATTGTTGTTATTCATTATTTGCTCTTTGTTCTTGTATTTTGCCTCATTTTTCCGTATTTTGTTTGTTTAATAAGAGTTATAGATTATCATTAGGAAACCTTTACGAGAGCATCACTCGTCCTCTAGAGCGATCTAGGGGTTTAAATGTCTTGTCTTTTGTTGCTAATATTAACCGTGATTCCTACGAAAGTGAGTTAGTGTATATTCTCACCTCTTTCTTTTTCTTTTCTTATTTTGAATAAGCCCTTCTTTTTCCTTTTTAGCCTTTGTTTTGCTCAGGACGAGCAAAAGTCTAGCTTGGGGGAATTTGATGAGTGTCATTTATGGCACTCATAGGGTAGTCTTTTAGGATGATTTCATCTCCTTTCTATGCTTTCTTATCTTAATTTTGGTCCGTTTTTTCTTTAATTCCTATCTTTCTTTATTTCCTTGTGTTTTTCGTGTTTTCTTCGTGTTTTCCTTTTTATTTTGTTCTTTTTCCCTTTTATTCCTTTCCGTTGTTTGTTCTTGTAGGTACCTAGGATTTTTCTTTGCAAGGGGATCAAGATGGGCTATATTGACTAAGCAAGGAGGAAATAATCGGCTTAGAGAGGGCATGGAGAGGGCTTAGAGAGGCCCAGGAGAGGGCACTAAGCCCTACCAGTTTGCCGCGGGCGCGGGCTCGTATGCACCAAGTTGGCAAAATTCGTCCAGGAACTCTCCGTGGTCTGGCCGCGGGCTCCCCGCGGGCGTGGATAGTCTGGAGAGACCGCCCCATACCAGAGAGACCGCGGCCCTCTGATCAGCCTTTAGGAGCAGGGAATTCGCGGGCGCGGGTGTTGCCCAGATAGCCCGCGGAGTTTGTTATAGGTTCCATATCCATTTTCCCGCGGGCGTGGGGTTTACTAGAGAGGGCGCGGGGATCCCGTTTTCCTTCTTTGCCTATAAATACACTTGTTATTCCTTTTTGAAGAGAACTTTTAGATAATTTTCATTAGCTTAGTTTTAGAGAGAGAAGTTAGAGAGAAGTTCTTGGTATTGGATTTGTATTTCAATATTGGATCAATTGTGCTTGGATTTCTTCATTTTCAATCATTAATGCAAGTAAGAATTTCTTCTTCTAGTTCATCTCTTTACTTAGTTGATTTAGTTTAATCTTTGATTGTTTTAATTGCTTGGATTTGAATTGGATATTGTAGTTGATATTGTTTTCTCTTGATTTTAATTTAGAATGATGATCAATGCTAATTCTAGTAATTTGTTCTTGAGTTACACCATGATTAGTGAGTAGATTAGTTGTTAGGGAGAAGGGGAAGCATGCTTGATTGATAATCTGTGCTAGTTGATGATCTTTGATTGGTTGAATTGTTGCAATTAAGTTGGTTGACATAGTTTTTCATGTGATTAATTAGATTAGGAATGATCAACCTATAAGATTAATCTAGATTGCATTGTAATTCTTAATGACATGACCCATCAATTTGAGAATTGCTTTAATTGATTGAGTTTGATTGTGAATTTCCTTGATTAGCAAATCATAGTGACCCCTAGCTTGGCCTCTAGGAGATAGCTCTTGAACTCTCTTGATTGCTACTATTGTTTGTCCTTTCCAATGCTTGAATCAAACAAAGAAATTATCGATTAGCACGATTATTGAACTAGCATGTGGAACCTATATCCCTAGTATTTAGCTTCTTGAATTACTTGATTAGTCTAATTTTTCTACCATAATACTAACCATTTTCTCACTACAATCTTCAAAATAGCTTGATTTAGGCTATAGTTAATACCGACTCACTCCTTTGGGTTCGACCCTATACTTGCTTTATACTTGTATTAGGTTGGTTTAGGATTTTATAAATTGTGTTTGATTTTGGGATAGACAATTAACGACTCGTTTATTCCTCTATCAATTCCCAATTACATAGTTGCTTCTTCGTAATTTTGAGTCATATTCAAAGGGTAACATAAAAAAAATAAAAAAAAATGATGGAAAAAAAACGCTCGAATAAAAAAAACATTACGAGCAGGTGGCGCACGCAACTCAATGAGTTGCGCGACCCCAGCCAGCACAAGTGATTCGGATGCGCGCGCCAGCCGCACGCAGCTTAGCCGCCGTCCTACCTCCATATTGTCTCCAAAGTGAGACAAATGGTACGCTTGATTAGGGTCATTTCTTGGGGAAGTCACAAGACTTGTCAAATCTCTCATTGGATAAACAATGGCATCAAGCACAACTCATGGAACATCATGAAATGGAGGCACATTCAAAGCCTCTAGAAGAAAGTTTGTTCACGAGTCCTACAACTAATCCAAACGAAATAGATCATCTAACTCGTTCTAGGCGAGTTTATCAAGCACACACAAATGGATCTTCGACCACATAAAATCAAACTCAAGGTCAAGTACAAAACATAAAATCACCTCCACTTGAGGCGGAAGATCCATTGGTGAAACAACTTCGCCAATCCAAGGCGAATGTTTGCATTTGGGAACTCCTAAGGACTTCTAAAGAACATAAGAATACTCTTATGAACGCTCTAACGGCTTTGTCTGTAAGTACAGACACAACCCCCCAAGATCTCGTTTGATTGTTTACTAGCAAGAAATCTGACAAGTCAATCATTTTCACTAATGATGACATGCCTTCAAAAGACACTACCCACAATAATGCATTATACTTAACTTTGGAGTGCAAAGGGTACAATATCCCTCCCACTTTCGTAGACAATGGGTCAGGTGTAAATGTGTGCCCACTACCAACAGCTAAATATCCAGGCCTTTAGAAAAAGATTTTCATTCAACAACACAAAGCATTAGGGCCTATGACAACTCGAGGAGATCGATGTGTGGAACTGTTAAGCTACCAGCCACCGCATGCCCAATTCAAAATATGGTTGAATTCCATGTCATGGATATTAAACCAACATTCAACCATCAACTTGGACGTCCTTGGATACATGAGCTTGGTGAAATACCATCCTCACTTCATCAAATGATTAGGTTGAACTATCAAGGGCTTCCTATGACTATACATGCTTCTCCTCTAAAAATAGCTATAAATGACCAATCACTTCTAGAAATGAACCATGATAATGATGAAGAGAACATATGGGGATTTGCCGCCGAGCCAATCTTCACAATTGAAATGGAAGAGAGCCTTGATGAATCATTCAAGCTTAATGCATACTCCACCCGGATAGTAAACACCATCTTGTTTAAGAGTAGTAACTTTCATGGGATGCCTTTGGGAATAAGAATGAAGAAATCTATTTTACTTCCTATCCCAAAGAAAAACTCTTTTTGATTGGGATACAAACCAACAAAGGAAGAACTAGAGTCTCACGATGCTAAAAACAAAGCACGTAGAGACAATAATAAAAAGGGGATAATCACTTTGCTCCCATCTTACCAACAAACCCTTAATGGACAATTCATTAGGGAGGGAGAAGATTACCCTTGCTTTGACTTTCCAGAATCACTAGTTCTAGGAGGAATCCAGAAGCCTGGATTTGAGATATTTCATGATTGCTACTTCTTGAATGACGATCTCGAAGTCGTTTAATCAAAACACCCAACCCTAGGCTGCTATGATAGGCTAGCGTTCAACTTGCTATGTGTACTAGAGCAAAACCATGTTGCTACCATGACTAATCAAAATGCCATCTCGCATGAAGCTTTTGACCCAACCTCGTTGATCACCCCTTCTAAAGAAGCCTTCGAGCATGGATAGAGGAAATCTTTCAAGTGGACTAACCATAAAGGTGATAAGCTGGAGATCATCACAGGAGAAGGGAAGATGTTCGAAGAATCGGATGATAAGTTTAGTTTAGACTTTAAGGAAGCTAAAAATTTAAGCCTTGTGGCTATTACTGAGTCTTTATTTTCTATTTCTAAGGAAGAAAATCCCAAAAAGGATTCTTCTCTTGATGTACTCTCTTTTGAATTCAATAATATGAGCTTTATTTCCGATTATATGCCTTCTCTCAAATGTTTTGAATGCTATAACAATCAATTTAATGAAGATGATAATATTAATAAATTGGTTTAACTAATGAATAAACGAGAACAAAAGGGCCCTATGATTGAAGAAACTGAAACAGTCAATATAGGGACTAATGAAAACAAAAGATGAGTCAAAATTGGCTTAACTTTAAATCCAGAAGAGCGATCAATTCTTATATCGACGCTCAAAGAATTTGAAGCTGTGTTCGCTTGGTCATATAAGGACATGCCTGGAATAGATAGGGAAATTACGGAACATATATTCCCTTCAACCCTACCTCTAAACTATTCCCTGGAATAGAACGTATTGTCCTCACCATGCTTTACAGTCTCTCGCGGTACCTATTCCAAATATAAGAATACTTAACCAACAAACGTATATGAAAATAATAATAATAATAAATACATATACGAAATAAACATACCGACTCAACCGTCTTAGGAATATACGGTATGACCTCCTCCTCCTCTGCTGCTGGGAGAATCTCACGAATTATCGATCCGAAAGCATCGATGTACATAACCTCTATCGTGGGATACACCCAACCACCCAGCTCGACTCGCTAAAAATATAATAAGAGAGTAAAGGTTCCGATAATAAAAGAAAAATATAAAAACATATGGTAAAATACTAACCAGAACAAAAGTTGGGAAAGGAGTTAGCCTGGATGCGATGAAAGCCTAGTAAGATGCATCCGGCAGCACCAGCGGCTCCGCTGGATAACCGAGGATCGCCTGAGCTCGATCCTTGATAGACAGCAAGTCCGTACGCAACATCCGGATTGAAGGCTCCACAGGAACCCTAAGCTCATCAGACGAAGACTGCTAGAGAACACGCTCGCCTAAAAATCAAGCGTCTATCTTCTGGAGGACTGCAAGCCCCTGATAATGGGCCCAGAAACGACAACAAATCATGCCAGACCAGACAGCTTCAGGGACTCCGATGATCAAAATCCAAGGATGGAGATCGATCTATAAACACGACCACATGAAAAAACATCAGAAAAAAAACAAAAAAATCTAAAGATGCACATGTGGTTGAAATACTCACCGACGCACGGGTCGCCGAAAGGATCCTCTTGCGAAAGTCGCCGGCTGAAGTAGCTCGTCTCTTCTTAATTGTGACCAGTCGATGCTTGATAGGAAAACGAGAAAGCTCGAGCATTCTAGGGGCTAAGAAAGGCAGGTACGAATATCCCGACGCCTATAAAGAAGCAAAAATAATAAGAAAAAGAAAACAAAATGGTGATTAAAAGAAAAGAAAAAAGGATAAGTACGCACCTCAAGGATACGACCATTCCATGAAAGGAAGATCTGAGGCACCTCAGTAGCTGCAGCGGAATCCATTACTCGAGTCTCCTTGCCTATGGATATAAGCATACGGGCATACGACACCTCCGCCCAACTCAAGTTACCTACCTGCCCCAATTCACTAAGGCATATAAGTAACCCAATGGCAAAACGCTCTCCCCGATCACTCAAGATAGTGAAGGAAAGAACGTGAGCAATGTATATCCGAGCCAGCTGCTCAGGTGTTCACTACCGATCAAACTTGTTAGTCGACAACTCATCAGCAAGAACCGAGTACGGACAAGACTGTGCATACATGTGAAGGGCAGACGTAAGACGATCCCCCACGAGGTTACGCAGTCTCTTGTCTGACCCCTTAACGACCTTCATAATCATGGGCTCACCTCCAAAAGGAAAACCCGTAAACATAGAAAATCGTAAGGGGTAAACGTAATATCTCCCTAGGGAAAGTGAAAAGTGTTGGTGGAATCCCACAAAAACTCGAACAATCCATTAAGGAAAGCCGACAACGCAAGCTGACTCGATAATCCCCGAAAAGCCGCCAGTTGGGAGCTTATCCTCGAAAGCTCAACAACCTCCTTTGCCACCTCGGGCAAACTCTCGAAACGACCTCATAGATCACCAGAGCCAAAGGCGCATGCTAGGCTCACTCTAAAAAAAAAGAATGGCACAAAAGAGAGTAATTGTAGAGAATAATTTCAAGCGTTAATCCCCTAGCTTGAACCCCACTGTAATCATACACTAAAGTACGGTGGCGTCCAAAAGGGAAGAAGATAGAGCAAAAGAGTCGCCAACAAGTTTTAGGAACTTGTAAACCGTTCACAGGGTGAAGGTTACACCCCTTAACGATCCAAGAGATCGTCAACTCCACAAGGTCTAGAACCAAATAAGGGTTCGGGGATGAAGGTACAAATCCAACCTTAAAGAGATTGAACCTGCCCTAATAATAGGCCTCTACTTTATTCTGATCGTATTCATGTGCGCTTTTCAATTAACATGCAATCAATAGGATTAACCCTAAACCTGTTTATCTATGTTGGTTGAATTTAATGCACAAATAAATCTATTATTGGAGATCACTTGAATTATAATCAAATTAACCCTAAACAAGATTATTAATTAACTTATTAAGCGTGATTACAAGTATAGATTCCCTTTAAACATGTATAAAAGGTGTGATCAAGCAATAACAATAATCAGGCAACATAATAATAAAATAATAATCATCATAATAATATCATCATAAATAAAATAATCATCATCAAAATAATAATAATAATAATAATAATATTCATAATCATCATAGATTATAACAATTATACTCATAATCATGTTCATGTTAATATTAAAGCATAATAATAATAGCAAGATTCTAGGTATGATACTAACAAGATTAATAACAAATCCTAGCATGTCACTAAGCAATAAAAATCAAGTCTTTACCCCTAACATGATACTAACGATCATAACTATTAGGAAGAACATAAAAGGCATCATAACAATCATATTTAATATTAAAGCTACCCTAGTCATGATACTAGGAATATCATAATAACAATCTAAACATGATGTCTACATCATAATATCAATAAAAATCATTTAAGTACTTACTTTAATGCCTCGTACTTCTTTCTAATAACAAAATACACACGTTAGTAACTTCAAGGAAAATAATAATTAAAACAATTCAATTAAATAATTGAAAAAGAGATTTGGGACCAAACCCTCAGAAATTAAACCTTTCACGTCTAGGGCGAAGGCAACTTCGAATATAGCTAGGTGTGTCGAGATCTTGCGAATGCGGAATTTTGCATGTAAAAAGCAATTTTTAGAGAAGAGAGAGAGATGAATGATTATAGAATAGGATGAGAGAATTAGCGAATGAAAACTTATTGTAGGTGATTATAATTGAAAAGCTAGTTGTTGATGAGAATTGGTGAATGAAAACAGAGTTTTTAATACGTTATTTATAGAGAAAATCAGCCAAAAAGATAAAATTAACAGAACAGAGTCCTGGCGCAACTGAAACAGAGCTGGCGCCAACACTAGCGCCAGGCGCCAGGCCTAGCTCTAGGCGCCAATGCCTGGAGTCAGGCGCCAGGCTTGTTTTTGACGTGTTTTTGAAAATTAGATAAGTTTTGCAGTACAGGAGGATAAAATCATATATTTTCCTCAAAAATGCTATTTGATTTTAATTAAAACTCTGAAAAGTCAACAAAAGTCAATTCATCAATGCTAATTGAATTACGAATGAAAAGAACCTTCTAGAAGAATCTAGAAGACTAAAACCATTCCTAATTGCATTAGGAATGATAAATCATATTAGGCCCTCCCCAAGATCATTGGGCCGTACATAAGGCTCAAACCGGGCCCAGATCAGTAAATTGGCCATAACTTCCTCAATATTCATCGCAATTGGGATTATAATATATCGTTGGAAAGGTCTTGTCAAGCCTCATCCAACTACACTACTATTGGACCCATATCATGGACCAACCAAACAAGACTGGTTGTTTTCTTAATATATGTTTTCAAAAACAGAGAGAAGAGAAAAAAAATTAAAACTTTCCGCAACACTAAACTTTCCACACTTTCGCTTCATTCGATTATGATTCGACGTGAAAGGTACTCATCACTAGGTTTGGTTTTGGGGAGACACAAATAGGTGTCTACAGAAGCCCTCACTTTGACTGAGTTTGGAGAAACGCAAGTTTCGAAAACAAAAGTCAAAGTATCGATAGGGAAGGAGAATGATTCATAACGTTCTGCGATCCTAAATCACTCTTGTAACGCCGATACCTGCAAAAATAGCGTTAGTTAAACAGATAAAAGAGTTAAGAAACGCGTATCTTGCACCGTCGAGCAAACGTCTCTGAAAGTAACCGATTATTTTGATGACCTTCTGCAAGCTAGAGAATGCCATCCCGCTTGAAAACCGCTACGCCTGTAACTGCTTCCAATTTGGAAGATTGCTTCGCCTGAAACGATCCTCCCCCGCTATGATAATATTCCACATCCAAGGGAATACTATCGAAGATTGCTTCTCTTGAAACAATCCTCAGTTATTTGTGACAACTCTCCACAATCTAAGGAACGCCACCTTGCTGTTTCGATGTTCACCCGTCTCTGAACAAAGAGCTTCCTTTTTTGATATGTTCACACGCCTCTGAACAAAGAGCTTCTTTTCTTTTTTAGGATATGTTCACGCGCCTCTAAACAAAGAGCTTCTTGTTTATATGATCTTCTGAATGATGTGTCCACGCGTCTCTGAACGAAGAGCTTGATAATAGGATGCCCACGCCTCTCTGAGCGAAAGGGCTTGAAAATAGGAGATCTTTGATGATATGTCCACGCGTCTCTGAACAAAAGAGCTTTTAAATGATATGCCCACGCGTCTCTAGAGCAAAAGAGCTTGATGGAAATGTTCACGCGTCTCTGAACAAAAGAGCTTCGGTACTTGAACGTTTGTTGTGATAATATTCTGAAGAAGAAATTTCCGAAGACCAACGTTTGTCGATCTCTAAAGCTCGCCTGAACTTTGCTTCCGCTGAAATCAGTATGTCGGTGTTTCCATGATGAGGCGCTTTAAGCTAAGTGAGACGATCTTTCATCAGGTCGACCACTTATTGTGATTGTAATTAAACTGACTACTTAATCATGTCAAATTGCTTATAGAGGCTAACTTGCGTACCAAGGAACCCGAAATTGCTGTATGAGGTCGAAATCACCTTTTTGAGAGGCTTCGAGCTCTGTCACTGCTGAGATATCTCTAACGCCAAGAATTTACTCTGTCGCCAGACGCTGTGATAGGGTCTTCCCTATTCTGCTGCACCTGTATTTATTTTTTACCATAGAACTTTGCTAATCTCTTTATTTATCTTAGGGGTGACCTAAGGCTTAATTATCTTAGGGTTGACCTAAGGTTTAACGTCGCTTGACTCATCGACTTGACACGACTCGAGGTATAAACTTGACTCGATATGATTGACTCGAGGTTGACTCGACTCGAAGTGTTCGACACGTGTGACTCATGACCCGTGTGTGCATAGTGTTATGATTGTGCAACTCGAAAATGCAAAAAAGCAAAAATTTTCCGTCATTTTTGTGGAGGGTACCGACTTTCTCCCGAAAAAGAGAGACGTGAAAAAGAAAGAAGCTTTTTGAAGATGCATGTTGAATGAGCTATCTCTCAAGGTGCAAGGATTAATTCATCCTAGGCTATCTCAATGGTTGACTCAATGATGAAAGTATTTAGGTAACTTAGGCACGGAGGCTAAGCACTTCATACTTCGTGATGCAATGACAATTATGAGTGATGTGACAAGCTTCAGCGTTAAGATTTCATGACAAAGGGTTCCTAAGGGAAATATATTTGGTCATGTATCTGTGATGTGTTTGATAGTGATACTAAAGCTAGGCCGCAAGAGCTAAGTGTGTGGAAAGAATATTATTTCAAGAAGAGTCAAATGATGGTGACTCATAGGCTAGGTAAGCTAATGATGTAGGGATCAAGCCCCCAAGTCTAGCTCTAAGTGAATAGGGATGAGCATAGGATATCCCTTGATATGATCATGGTGTAAGTGTGTGAATGTGAATATGAATGCATGTTTATTACGGTCGCACCTCGATGTGAGGTTGTCTACGATCCGTTAGGAATCAGGCCGAACGTAGCTCTAGCCGAACCTCGCACAAGTGTATGTATAACTCAAAAAGGTCTTTTTAAGGGTTGTAACGTGGTTAGGATAAAGGTTTAAAGAAGAAGGGGATAAAGGCTCAAGACCCTAGATAAGCCCCCAAGGTGTGCAACCTTGCTTTTGAATCTTTATATTTATGCTTGAGTTTCTACTCTTTTTTAGCTCTTTTTTTATCTTTTTCTTTAGCATCTATTTTATTTTCATAAGTGTGGGTAATCCCGATCATGCGGTCTATCACTCACTTGGCGTTCATGTTTCTCAGGCACGGTACCGAGCACTCGATAAGAGACGCAATCTGAGACGTGTTCTTATCAAAGATATTTTCATATCAAAGACATTGGAACACTTACCCTTTTGCACACTTTTATTTATTTTTTTGCTTTTATTTTTGCTGTTTTGATCTTTTGAAATCACTCAAGCCTTTTTAGAATTGCATAAGTTGCACACCATCCCATCCCAAAGTTAGGTAGATGTAGGTTGAAAAAATGAAAGGTCTATCGTTAGACGAGGCTCAAAGTGGTTTATGAAGAAAAATTATAAATTTGAAAGGTGAAAGGAGATATGATGTGGCCACAAGGGGTGCTTTAAATCATTGGTATACCTTGTGCTTAGTTCGACATGGATTTTTTTTTTTTTTTTATTAATGCAATATAATGAAATGATCATATATAAGGAAATAAATGCTCATTTTATTAAAAGAAAATATATAATGATCCTACAAAATAAATCTAAGGAGAATGAAAAGGTGCCTATGCTAGACTTATTGGGGAAAGGAAAAAAAATGAAAAAGAAATAGAAAAAAAAAAGAGGTCACGAAATCTTGTCGTTGAAGCTCGCCTCTTGTCTTGTGTTGTTTCCTTTATCATCACTCGCTCTTCTTGTTAACTCGAGGCATGGGAAGCTTGTTGTTATCAATCAAATGTTGGATAGCTTCCTTTAGCTTCCAACAGCTCTCAGTAGTATGACCCCTACCTTGGTGGTACTTGCAGTGTTCGTTTGGATTCCAACTAGGCAATCTTTTCTTAAGTGGGGGATCTCGAATAGGCCCAATGGGAGTAATGATTCCCTAGGCATGGAGTCGATCGAAAGCATTATCGTAGCTAATTCCAATAGAGGTGAAATCCTTTCTCAGTCGATTACCCATGGCTAGGATCTCACTAAGGTCGAAAGTACCAACACTATTACTAGAGTAGGTGTTTCCGGAAGAAGAAGGATAGTCGTTCTTCCTCCCTTTACAGCCACTGTTACTATTTTTACTAATCTTGGCCTTCTTGTCGCGCAGAGGAACATGAAGGAGATTTGAATCAATGGAGTCTTGAACACGATCCTTGAGGGCGAGACACTTTTCGATAGTGTGACCGCGACCCCTATGGTATCGACAATAGGAATTTGGATCCCAATTGGGAAAACGTTTTTCAGGTGGAGGATCTTGACCTTGATCGTAAAGACAGTCGAAAGCTTCATTGCAAGTCATTCTTATTGGTGTGTATTCTTCAATGGTTCGTTTTGCCTGTGGCTTAGGAGCATTGAGTTCTTTATTGAACTCTTGGCGAGAATTTCGTGCAATGGCCATCACCCGATTTGCTAACCCTTTTACCACATTCAAGAGCATGGCAATGACATCTTGCTGTTTTTGAACGTCTTCTTTTAGACTTGACGAGTCTTCCTTGGTATTATCTAAGAAAAGACTTTCATCCTCCCCAATCATGGCCACTTCATCGAGAGAGGTCATATAAGTTGTCTCGATCATGGGCTCTCCTACAGGTGTGATAAGAAGTGATGGATCGAAGGATGCTTGGTCTTCTTTGATGGCTAAAACTTCGGAAGTTTCATTGTTATCGATCAGATCTTGAATATCTTCTTTGAGTTTCCAATACTCCTCGGTGTCGTGACCCTTTCCTTGGTGATATTTGTAGTGCTTATTAGGGTCCCACTTAGGTGGCCTGGCTTCTGGAACCGGATCTTTGATAGGCCCTATGGGCATGACTAGTCCTTTGTGGTGTAACTTCTCGAAAGTTGTTTCATAACTCATACCAAGTGGAGTGAACACCCTCTTTGATCTTTGGATTCGTTGTTTAGAGGCGTTCGTGGCATGTACCTCATTAATGGGAGAGGAAGAAGAAAGATGGTCGCTCTTCTTTCCTCTCGCACTATTATCTTTCAGAAGGTCATCTTCAATGTCAATGCCTATATTATAGACAGCCTTGAAAGTATTCAAATTGTGTTGATATTTTAAGTGTTTTGAATACTTCCCTTGGAGATTCTTGATAAACATCCTCACAGATTCTTTTCGGTAGGAGCCTTGACCATATTAGCAGAAGTTTCCCTCCATTTGTTGAAGAAAGAAGTAAACCCTTCTTTTTCTTTTTGTTTTAACATCTCAAGTTGTTTGTGGTCTGTTTCGTCTTAGATGTTGCACTTGTATCTATCTATGAAAGCGTTTGTTATCGACTCCCAAGAAGAGGTCTTTTCTTTATAGAGAGAAAAGAACCATTGTTGACAAACGGTTTCGAGAGATAGTGGGAACAGAGAGGGGAAAACCTTCTTAGCGATACCCTTAATGTTCATTATAGTTTCAAAAGCTCTTAGATGAAAGTAAGGGTTATCTGTTGCCTTGAATTTGGGGATGTCAGCGGCGTTGAACTTATGTGGAAGAAGTTCCTTGTCCAGCGAGACCCCTTGTGAACTTATGCCCTGAAATTTATAGTCACTAGATAGCTTGCTCAAACTTTCTTGCATGAGGTTCATTGATTGTTGCTTCACAGGGTCATCAATCTTGAGTGTGAGTAGCTTCAATGTCTCAGTCATGGTAACCAATTGGTTCCTAAGCTCATTGACCTCTTCTTGAGTTGCCATTATCTTTTTAGCCTTCCTCTTTTGACGAATCGGTTTATCAAAAAGTGAGACTTGAATAAAGAGGTTGTCCTTGATTAATCGCCCTTCTCTCCTCAACCAAATACTGTGGAAAAGGAATTTGGGAATATCTATTGTTAATTATTTGACTCAAACTCTGTTCAACATGCGATGGATGGAGGAAGTGAAGGAAGATTGGAATAGAATGTGAAGAAAAAATATGTATATGGAGGGATATGAACAATTAGGAATAGAGTGTACCCCCTAACTCAAATGACGGAAAAGACCGACTCATGCATGAACCTAAGACATGGTCATGGTGACGTATACTCAAAGTGTGTGCCAGGACTAATGAATGTAGGTGACATGTTAGGACTCGTGTTATGACCATGTGGCTAGACTATGTGACTAGACTCAATTAATGACTCGACAAGGTGTTATTGACAACGAACATTAACCGAATTAATTAGCAAACTGGTTAATTAGACTCTAGGTGATGACTCGACCAATAATCCGAACTATCGGCCAAACAACAGGACTGGCGTCACACTATGGAGCTTGGCGCCAGACGACATAGCTGTCGCCAGGCGCCACACTCCACAGTGTGGCGCTACAATTCAGATCTTGGCGCCAAAATTGGAGCTTCGATCTAGGATTGTTTTCGGTGTTATTAATCAATTGGGGTATGCCTAAAGTCGTACTAGGTCAATTCCGATTGACTTTATTGACTCAAATTAATTAACTAATTAATTAGGCAAAGTTCTTCAAGTCATTAATTCATTTCATCTATACACAAGTCAAACAAACGGTTAAGAGAAACATAGAATATATGCACAACAAAAAATGCATAATTAGTCAAGTAGGCACAATATGATGCAATGAGTTTGCAACCTAACCATGGCTCTAGTTCTCTAAAGTTCGGGATATGGTTTAGTCAATAGAGGGTCCATGGATAATTGTCCGGATGCACCGCGCGGAAGCCTAACCGTGAAGGGTTGGCGCGAGTGGATGGGACACCGCGAGCTTTAGAAAAAAACTAGCTTCCATGGTTTGGTGAATTCAACATCTCGGATGTACCCTTTGTTTCACAGAGCGTTTAATCAGGTAGATGGAGCATGAATTCCTAGAGGGTTATGTCCATATGTATAACACATATGGGTTTCAGAAAAGTGAGAAAAAATTCAACCAGGAAGTAGGATCGAGCAAACAATACGAAAAACCGGTCGAAATTAGAACGCATATTTCTGGCTCGATATTGGGGGAAATTAACGCCAGCAATCAGAGACTGGCGCCAGCTTTTAGCTGTAGCGCCTAGCGCCAATGCTGGCGTCTGGCGCTACGGCTAAAATGCTGGCGCCAATGCTCTGGTCATTGGCGCTACTTCCCACATGCCTCAGCAGCTTTCTGTGCTCGATAAAATTTTCCAATTTCGAGCGGTGTTATTTCGGTTCTAGTTGTGAAAGTTATTTCTCAAATTTTCTACGTGTAAAATCCTATGTTTATAACTCATTACGGATAGTCTTTCCAATGAGATCTTTTTTATGTATATGAAAATAATGTAATCAAAATTACGCACTTGAAATACTTAGAACGTTTTGAGTCTCATCCACTCATTCTAAATCATTGCCGAAACAAATTCAGGAATTAAAATAGAAATCCTCCTTCCTAGTGGAGTCGCCAAAAACTATAGGGAATAATTTCAAGCGTTAATCCCCTAGCTTGAACCCCACTGTAATCATACACTAAAGTACGGTGGCGTCCAAAAGGGAAGAAGATAGTGCAAAAGAGTCGCTAACAAGTTTTAGGAACTTGTAAACCGTTCACAGGGTGAAGGTTACACCCCTTGACGATCCAAGAGATCGTCAACTCCATAAGGTCTAGAACCAAATAAGGGTTCAGGGATGAAGGTATAAATCCAACCTTAAAGAGATTGAACCTGCCCTAATAATAGGCCTCTACTTTATTTTGATCGTATTCATGTGCGCTTTTCAATTAACATGCAATCAATAGGATTAACCCTAAACCTGTTTATCTATGTTGGTTGAATTTAATGCACAAATAAATCTATTATTGGAGATCACTTGAATTATAATCAAATTAACCCTAAACAAGATTATTAATTAACTTATTAAGCGTGATTACAAGTATAGATTCCCTTTAAACATGTATAAAAGGTGTGATCAAGCAATAACAATAATCAAGCAACATAATAATAAATAATAATCATCATAATAATATCATCATAAATAAAATAATCATCATCAAAATAATAATAATAATATTCATAATCATCATAGATTATAACAATTATAATCATAATCATGTTCATGTTAATATTAAAGCATAATAATAATAGCAAAATCCTAGGCATGATACTAACAAGATTAATAACAAATCCTAGCATGTCACTAAGCAATAAAAATCAAGTCTTTAGCCCTAACATGATACTAACGATCATAAATATTAGGAAGAACATAAAAGGCATCATAACAATCATATTTAATATTAAAGCTACCCTAGACATGATACTAGGAATATCATAATAACAATCTAAATATGATGTCTACATCATAATATCAATAAAAAACATTAAAGTACTTACTTTGATGCCTCGTACCTCTTTCTAATAACAAAATACACACGTTAGTAACTTCAAGGAAAATAATAATTAAAACAATTAAATTAAATAACTGAAATAGAGATTTGGGACCAAACCCTTAGAAATTAAACCTTTCACGTCTAGGGCGAAGGCAACTTCGAATATGGCTAGGTGTGTCTAGATCTTGCGAATGCGGAATTTTGTATGTAAAAAGCAATTTTTAGAGAAGAGAGAGAGATGAATGATTATAGAATAGGATAAGAGAATTAGCAAATGAAAACTAATTGTAGGTGATTATAATTGAAAAGCTGGTTGTTGATGAGAATTGGTGAATGAAAACGGAGTTTTTAATACGTTATTTATAGAGAAAATTAGCCAAAAAGATAAAATTAACAGAACAGAGTCCTGACGCAACTATAACAGAGTTGGCGCCAGGCGCCAATAGCTGGCGCCAGGCCTAGCTCCAGGCGCCAATGCCTGGAGGCAGGCGCCAAGCTTGTTTTTGACGCGTTTCCAAAAATTAGATAAGTTTTGCCGTACAGGAGGATGATATCGTATATTTTCCTCAAAAATGCTATTTCATTTTAATTAAAACTCTTAAAAGTCAACAAAAGTCAATTTATCAATGCTAATTGAATTAGGAATGAAAAGAACCTTCTAGAAGAATTTAGAAGACTAAAACCATTCCTAATTGCAGTAGGAATCATAAATCATATTAGGCCCTCCCCTAGATCATTGGGCCGTACATAAGGCTCAAACCGGGTCCAGTTCAGTAAATTGGCCATAACTTCCTCAATATTCTTCGGAATTGGGCTTATAATATATCGTTGGAAAGGTCTTGTCAAGCCTCATCCAACTACACTACTATTGGACCCATATCATGGACCAACCAAACTGGATTGGCTGTTTTCTTAAATTAAGTTTTCAAAAACAGGGAGAAGAGAAAAGAAATTAAAACTTTCCGCAACACTAGACTTTCCACACTTTCGCTTCATTCGATTATGATTCGACGTGAAAGGTACTCATCACTGGGTTTGGTTTTGGGGAGACACAAATGGATGTCTACAGTAATAAACCTTTTTTAAAGAAAAAATAAAAAAAAACGGGGGCACAAAAGACTCACGATGTCGCGTCAACCCCTGATCGAGACGTGATTGTCTAGGTCCCACTTAAGAACCATCGGGCCCCAGTTGGGAGGAGCCTCCCAAAACACATCCTCCTGGCGACGACGATCAGCTCTGACGCGTTGCTCGCGAACCTCATCTCGAGTACGAGTCACCCTCTTTCGAGGGAAAACCGCCTCGTCAGGCACGGGATCTCCTAGAACATCCTTAGCATCAACAAATGGAGGCGAGTCCATGCTATAAATGGACGAAGTTTCTTTATTAGTTTATTCTAAACTAAGCTAATATACATGTTTTGGACCCATTTCGGCATCATAACGCCTACTGAAAGGGCAAAACACAAAAATCAAATGCCACCCATAGTAGTGGGCTACGATACCAGTAGTTAAACTCATTAAATGGGGGCTTATAACACCCATAAAAGCCATCCTATACCAGTTTCAACTAAGCATTCAAGGGATTATTTTTCAAAATCTCAAAGAATCAACTATTCCTAGGCGAATAATAGTAACCATGGTGCAATTATCGTCTACCAAACAATCATGAAGTTCGAACATGGCAAAAATAAGCTAAGTATACACTTTGCGTCGATTTTCGGATTCAAAATTCTCAAAACATTGTTTATGAAGATATAACTAGTTCTAATACTATAATTACTTCATAATCAATATGTATAGCCAAAATAAGAAAGCAAAATAACAAGAAACAAACTAAATTCGAAGGAAAGTGCAAAACGTACTAAAACGAAGAAATGCTCCTACAAGGTTCAATACTTAGCCATTTTTCATGAAATTTGTTGCAAAACACTCCTTAAACATAGCATAATAACATGGAACAAACTATTTCAAGAATAATGGTCCGAATAAAAAACCCCCATATAGAAAATTGGGGTTTAATGATTAAAAAAAGGCCCAGATTTCGCCAAAAACGAACAAATTTAAACAAAAAAACTTTCATTCGATTATGGCAAATGTGAATTAATGGTGAATTCTGCTTCCTTTGGCATAGAAAATCGCAAAAAATCGAGCTTTTTAGAGTGAGAAAGGGGCGAAAACGGCGAAGGAAAAAGTAGAAGAAAGTAAAATGAAAATTGGGCTCAGAAATTTCTTTTTGCTGACTGAAATGTCGCGCGCAACTGAAACATTTGCATGTGAATGACCAGCGCAACTTAGAAAGATGTGCGTGCCTTACAGTGCAACCCACAGAGTTACGCGCGGATACTGGTCACTAAAATGACCGGAATCGATATTTGAATCCGTTTGATTATTTTCCAACGGCTTTTGTTCGTTATTAGGCATAATGGCGCGCAAATTATCAAAATCTTTTTCAATTGCTTTGTATTTTGAAGTTTTTTTTTCTTCTTTGATAGCTTTTTGCATCTTTCTACATGAACACTGTGCTTTGTGCCTTTCGTAAGCATACGTTTTGAACGTTTTTTGAAAAAGTGTCTTAAGACGTTCCGTGGTGGTGCTTTACATAAAAGCTCCCATAGACAGGTTTGTCATTTTACTAGACTGACGTTATAAATGTCCGAATTTTCTTCTTTTTCACGTCCACAGTAAAAAGAAAGGCGTTATCAAGCAGCATAAAAATGCAAGGCGTATCATATAGCGTAAAATTGTATGGCGTAAGTGTGCGTAAAATTTCACTTCTTCCCCAAGCTTTTCAAGATATACCTCTCGGAAAATAAAGGTAGAGAACTACATTACTTTAGGCGTTAGCTCACGAGTCGACAGGCACGCCGAACCATTCAGGAAGAGACAGTTCTTGATTGGAAGAAAATACGGTAGTTAGTTTGCAAACTAGCTTGCCGGACAGTAAGAATGTCATCCACCCCTATATAAAGAGCGACGAGACGATGTTGCACCTATGTAGTCACGTGCCCCAGTCCTGAGACACGTGTACTCATCTTGTGGACAAAACTGCTGAGAGAGTTGCCAATTTTCTTCTCTCTCACTAGATTTGGATATATGCATCCAGTCTTGAGACGTGTATTTCTATCTTGTGGATATCGAGTATTTCATTTTGACAAGTGAATTGTCAAGAACTATATTCTGGCTGCGAAAGCAGAAATGTTTAGGCTGCAAAAGCCGAACATTCTTTTTATCATTTTTTTTAAACTGTTAAAATCAGGCTAAAGTTTCAATGACATATCAAGGGACTTTAGTCCAACGTTGACATGATTAGGAGGACATCATCCCCTTTTTAATCCTTTTTAAACCGATCTCTTATTAAGACATGGCATCACCTAGAACACCTTTACTTGTAAAAGCATTCTACAATTGCTAAGGATCAATCTAGATTCTTGAGCGCGTTAAGACATAGAAAATACTTTTTCTACCCTTAATAGCTACTTGTTTCAAACACTTAGCGAATCAAGGATTGTTTCGACATCCTTAACACTTCTGAAAAGATTCTCCATTCTTTGAGAACTTCGCAGATTAAGTCCCGGACTTATTTCCTTGGCTACTTTAATCCTCGTCTATCCTAGACTTGATCAAAGTGGGGGCTAAATGTAGACATCTACTTTTGTCCTCCTGTCCCTATAGGAAGTGCAATGACGATAAATAAAACAATCTGCTTGTTGAATCTTAGCGAACAATGCTTATGGATGACTGGATAAACCTCAAAAACATAAAAGACTAGCCTAAACCAAAAAAATACAAAACAAGGTCCAATTAACTAAACGCAATCATAATTAGGCTTAGGACCGTGTTTTAAGACCCAATAATGACGAATTTAGAGGCGCCTAGGTTAAAATTAAAGATTCCGCAGAAAAATCCGCGCGCATCTGTTAAGTCGCGCTGGTTTGGCGCGCACAACTAATTTTGTTGCGCGTAACATCCAGCATAACTTCTAGAGATGAGCTCGCAAAAGATTCAGAATTTAATAAAATATTGAATCGAATCTTACCATAAAATCGCGCGTAAGACATTCAGTTGCGCTGCCCATAGCAGCGCAACGAAATCACTTGCGCTGGGATACCGCGCACAACTCATCTAGATGTGCACGACACCTGTTGCGGCAGAATGTTTAAAACCCTAATTGCACCCATTCCCTATAACTAGGGTCTTAATACGAGGCTTAAACACATAGAAATTAACCTAAAATCCTGGCACAAACTATTGTGAAATTGTGCTTTCAAACCCTCTTGTCCTAAACACTCACCCCTCTTAATCTTTGTTACTACGGTGGAGTTTCCCGAACAAGAAGGAGTCCATAAGTGTTCTAACCGGAGATCTATCAAAGAGAAGTGTTAAATTCCGGAGCACTTAGATAAATCACATTTACTTTTCTTATTTAACAGAACTTTAATCAACAAAATAGTGTTGTTTGACAACTTTAAAAGGACATTTAATTAATCAATCCCACATAGTATCTTGTGTTAAATAAGATTGGAATTGAATAATTAATTGATTGGTTGATCACCTAAGCCAAGGTGAATCTTGTTTACTTTTGCTCCTTTCACGAATTTGAATTAAATAAAGAAAAATGACTTTGCAATGTAATTCCTACGTGATTAATGCTTGTAAATAAAATCAACTAACTTAGTTTAGGTATCGCGTTGCATATATTGTTTGGTGATGAAATTGTAAAAAAGTAAGGGCTAGTAGAGACTGCACTAGGGATAGATTAGCGATTCCCCTTTTATGGAAACGTTATTTTAGTACCCTCGCTCCCGAACTCATTTCTGGTTTAGGTAGACCAATTTGGGCATGGGTAAACTTATGATTTGTGCTAAATATCTCATGAACTCCACATGGGAGAAAGGTATGAACGGGGTTTATGGGTTTTCTCAAAGCTCATTGGCGACTCCTACTTGTTTCTTACAAAAAAGCGTGATTATAGAATGAATTCTAATTCAAGGTCCCCCAGCAGTCAGGAATTCAAATCCTAATACACCTTAACAAGTGTAAACTCCTATGCTTTTAAATGGCCATGGGCATCTAAGGAAGGACCCCCTTACTATGGTAACACTCTCATTATAGCCTCCAAATGTAAAATCCAAGAAATAATTAAATCATTTTATTGTTTTTATCATTCATTATCTTCTCACTGAGATGCGCTAGGATGAAGTTTGCCTTTTATGAAAACGCGTTTTTAAAACTTCCATAAAGTTTGATTGCAAAGTTGGATTTAGGCATGTGAGATATCATTGGAAAGCTCTTAATTTCTACTTTCAAATTCCATTAAAATTAGGTAAAAAGCTGTTATGGATCAAAATATATGGCCGTTGGAGTGCAAGGGTGTTTGTTTTAGGCCCCGGTTTAGTGTTTTGATCATAACTTCTTCGTTTTAGCTCAAAATTGGGCT
Organism: Chenopodium album; assembly: GCF_948465745.1. NCBI lineage: Eukaryota > Viridiplantae > Streptophyta > Magnoliopsida > Caryophyllales > Amaranthaceae > Chenopodium > Chenopodium album. The sequence continues at coordinate 45,319,933 of NC_137836.1, forward strand.
TATAATATACCTTTGAAAGCTCTTAGAAAGGGCTATCCATCCTTATAGTCCAGTCATGGAAATATGATGGTTGTTTTATGTTTTTGGCTCGGTTTTCATCAATGTAATATCCATTGGTCGAATCATCGCATTTGCCGCATTTGGGTCAGTTATAAATCAAGTTTAAACATGTATGAGCATGTTTTAAGCCTAATTAGTAATCAGACAAGGCTCTAAGATAACTAGGTCTCAAATATAGGTTTTAACTTACTTTATAATGCATTTTGTAGTCTATAAACTCTTCAAATTTGATCTAGCATGAAGAACGGATTTTTGTAACATCATCGCACTTCCTTTCGGGACAAGAGGCCAAAAGTAGATGTCTACACCTTATACTAAGCTTGTCGTGTAGCGCTAACTCATTTTGTTTGCGACAGGAGATATTTTATTCCGAATGGGACTTGATTTGTTTTCGGACTATTTTTTCTATAAATATGGGTCGTATCTCCTCGTTTTTAATCAATCACCAACAACCATCTAATTCTATTCTCTTCCCTCTCTAAAACTAGAAGCTTATTCTCTCTCTATTCTTTTTCTAAACCTTCCCTCTAACAAAATTCCTCATTCACAAATTCAAGACACACCTAGCCAAGTTCGAAGTTGACTTCGCCCTAGACGTGAAAGGTTGATAAAATCTGAGAGTTTGGTCCCAAATCTCTATTTCAATTTTTTAATTTAATTTTTTGTGTAATATTTTCCTTGAAGTTACTAACGTGTGTATTTTGTTATTAGAAAAGATACGAGGCATCCAAGTAAGTAATTTAATTACATTAATTATTATTTTGTCATAGAAAGCATGCTTTGATAATTTTGATTCCTAGTATCAGGTTATGACGTTTTATTGATTCCTAGTATCATGTTTAGGGTAACAACTAAAATTTCTATCATGTATTTTTTATGATGCTTCCTATTATTTCTAATATCATGATGGTATCATGTAAGGGATAAAGCTTTGATTTTTATTGCTTAGTGACATGCTAGGATTTGTTATTAATCTTGTAAGTATCATGCCTAGAATCATGTTATTATTATTGTGCTTTATTCAGATTATTATTATGATGATGATGGTGGTTATTTATTGTTTCTTGATATCATTATTGTTATGGCTTGATAACGCCTTTTATGCATGTTTAAAGGGAATTTGTACTTGTAATCACTGTTGAGAAGATAATTAATAATATTGTTTAGGTTAATTTTATTATATTTCAAGTGATCACCAATAATATAGTTTTGTTTGTGCATTAATATTAAACCAAAAGAGATTAAACAGGTTTAGGATTAATATATTAATTGTATGTTAGTCAGAAAGCGCACATGAATACAAGAAAAATAAAGTAGAGGCCTATTTTTAGAACAAGTTCAATCTCTTTTAGGTTGGATTTGTACCTTCATCCCCGAATATCCAGTCAAGGTTCCAGAGCACTATGGAGTTAGCGACTCATGGATCGTGAAGGGGTGTAACCTTCACCCTGTAAACGGTTTACAAGTTCCAAAAACTTGTTGGCGACTCTTTTACTCTAGCTTCCTTCCCTTTGGACGCCACCATGATTAAGTGTATGATCGCAATGGGGCTCAAGTGTGGGATGCTTGAAATATTCCCTAAAGATACTAACAAGATTAATAACAAATCTTTACATGTTACTTAACATTAAAAAACAAATCTTTATCCCTAACATGATACTAACATGTTATAAGAAAATAGGAAGCAACATAAGCATGGTACTAGAAAGCAACAAAAGCATCCTAACATGATACTAGGAATTAATATAATCTAAGCATGTTTTCTATAGAAATATAGAGCAATAAATTATTTACTTTGTTGCCTTTTATCTCTTTCTAATAACAAAATACACACACTAGTAACTTCAAGGAAAATATTAAATCAAACCTTTAAATAATTGAAATAGGAATTTAAGACCAAACCCTCATAAAGTATCAACATAACACGTCTAGGGGAAAAGAAACTTCGAGCTTGGCTAGGTGTGTCTAGATCGAACTAACCCTCATAACACGTCTAGTGAATACGGTATTTTATTTGAAAAGGGAAGGCTTAGAAAGAATAAGCTTCTAGCTTCAGAGTGAAGTGAATAGAGGATTGTTGCTGACTGTTGGTGATTATTAGTCAATAAAAAAAAACAAGGAAAAAGACCCTATTTATAAGAAATATAGCCCGAAAACGATAAGAAAAAGACCAAATCCTATTTGGAATAAAACTACCTCTGTCGAAGCGCAACAAGGTCCAGCACGACGCGACAGCCTTTTCGCTTTGCGACAGACTTGTCGTTTTGCGACAGACTTGTCGTGGGGCGCTAATTTTGTCGTTTCGCAATGGTTCACGTGAATCGTACAGAATCCCTAATCTAGTTAAATTTGATTAATTAACGTCTGTACTTATCTTTGAAAATCATATTTAAAATTTTTTAAACACTTGTTTTAATCCAAATAGATTTCTTTATTTTCTAAAAGATATAATTATTATTCATAATCCCATTATAACACAAAATAACCTTCTAGATTATTCTAGAAGATTAAAATCAATGCTAATAATATTAGGAATATTAATTAATGGTCCCTCCACTATATCATTGGGCATATAACCATTTCAATTCCAATTTAGTATTTTTGCCATAACATACTCATTATTCATCGAAATTGGGCTTATAATATATCGTTGGAAAGCTCTTTTCGAGCCCAATCCAAATACATAATTTTTGGACCCTGATCATAGAACAAACTAAATTTGAATGGAAATTTTCATAAATAGAGTACATTTTTTAAAACAGAAAGGAAGAGTTATTTTATTAAAAACAACCACATCACAAGACTATTTACACTTTTCACTTCGTTCGATAATCATATGACGTGATAGATATTCATCATTGGGTTTGGTTTTTGAGGAGACACAATTAATTGTTTATAGAAGCCCCCACTTTGATTGAGTTTGGATAAACGCATGTTTCGAAAATAAAAGTCAAAGTATCGATAGGGACGGAGAATGATTCAGAACGTTCTATGATCCTAAGGGTTAGTTAAACAGATGAAAGAGTTAGAAACACTTATCTTTCACCGCCTAGTACACGCCTCTAAAGTAACCGCTTTTATTGCTGCATTTGTATTTTTGTTGTGACGACCTCCATAAGCTAGGGGACATCGCCTGAAGACCGCTCCGCTTGTAGCTTCCTTTTGTTGTTTTGTGACCATCTTCCGCAAACTAGGGAACATAGTCAAAGGTGACTATACTTGTAGTCATTTTCAATTTTGCTGTGACGTCCTTCCACGTCTTAGGAATTCTATCACAAACCACTACGCCTTAAGCGATCCACTTGACGACAATTCCACGCCTTAGTAATTTTACTGCGAAACACCACCTCATGAGCGATTCGCTGAATGATGGTCTTCCATGCCTTGGGAATTCTTATTGTGAACCACTACATCTCGAGCAATCCATTGGATGATGGTTTTTCATGCCTTGGGAATTCTTATCATGGGCTTATACGTCTTAAACAACTCACAAATGAATGATGACAAATTTCCTCGCCTCGGGCAACATGTCGTAGACTCCTTCGTCTTGAGTAGTCTTCTGAATAATGATTTTCCATGTCTTGGGAAGTCTTATAGTTTAACAGTTTCCTTGCCTTGAGAATCCTATCGTGAGCTCCTACGCCTTGAGTAGCTTCTAAGTGAAATTTCACTAAGTACCCACGCCTTAGGATGCAATCGTCAACTTCTACGCCTTGGGAAGTGTGCATTAATTGACAATTTCTCTTGGTCTAGGGAAAACATGTCCGATAATTATGAGTCTCTTTGCGTTGAGAAACTTGTTGTATGAGTCGTTCATGCCTCAGTTTTTTGTAGAATCAAAGTTGTTTTATTCAACAACCTCCACATCTTGGGGAGCATCGTCCAAGATTGTTTCACCTTGAGCTATCTTCTCAAATTACGTGACAAATTTCACATCCTAGGGAATGTTGTCAAAGACCGCTACGCCTTGAGTTATATTGTTCAAATTTTCTCATCTCCTCACTTTAGAAGACACAGCTTTGCATGTCTTGCGTCTTCTGCCTTAGATCTTGTAAAGATCACTTGTCCGTCTGGGACTTAGCACACCTTCATCTATGTTTTAGACAAAAAGATTTTGCTTAAATTTTTTCTTAGGGTTGACCTAAGGTTTGTTGTGCTTGACATTATGATTTCTTTGACATGAGGTTGACTCAAGGTTCTTGATTGACTTGAGGTTTACTCAATGTTTTTTGATATGTTTGTGTAGACTTAACTCGATGTGATGTGACATGACATTATTTAGCGTACATGGCTTATGTGTACATTGTAATGTGATTGTGCGACTCGAAAATGCAGAAAAGCAAAAAAATTCCGTCATTTGTGTGGAGGGTATCGACTTTCTCCCAAAAAAGAAAGACACGAAGAAGAATAGAAGTGAGTGTTTGAGTGTTTAAGGTGAATGTTGAATGAGCTTAGTCAAATGTATGCGCTGATCTTATATCTCATGGTGCAAGGATTGTAACATCATAGGTTATCTCAATTGTTGACTCAATGATGAAAGTATTTATGTAATTTTACGGAGGCTAATTACTTCATACTTTGTGATGCAATGATTTCTATGAGTGATTTTGATGTGACAAGGCATTCTTCAATGTTGTGTTAAGATTTCATGACAAGGGGTTCCTAAGGGAAGAATTATTTGATCATGTATCTGTGTAGTGTGTGAAAGTGACAGTAAGATTAGGCCGCAAAGGCTAATGGTGTGGAAATATATTGAAAAGAGTCAAATAATAGTGACTCATAGGCAAGGTAGGCTAATGATGTAAGGATCAAGCCCCCAAGTCTAACTCTAAATTTATAAGGATGAACATTGGAGATCCATTGACATGATCATGTATGAATGTGAATGTGAATGTATTTTTATTAAGGTCGCACCCCAATGCGAGGTTGCCTACGTATCCGTTAGGAATCAAGCATAACGTAGCTCTAGCTGAACCTCGCACAAGTGAGTGTATACCTCAAAGAGGTCTTTTAAGGGTTGTCACGTGGTTAGGCTAAAGGTTGAAGAAGACGGAGACAAAGGTTCAACACCCTAAATAAAGCCCAAAGGTGTGCAACCTTGCATCCGAATCTTTGTATTTGTATGCTTGATATGTCCTCACTTTTTAACTCTCGTGTTTGATATTTTTGCTCTCTTCTTTCTTTTTGCTTTATCATTTTTTTTATTTTGATAAGTGTGGGCAATCCCAATCATGCGGTCTATCACTTAGTTGGCATTCATGTTTCTCAGGAACGGTACCAAACACTCGATAAGAGACGCAATCTGAGATCTGTTCATATCAAAGAAATGTTATATCAATGACATTGGAACACTTGCCCTTTAGCACACTTTATTGCTATTTTTGCATTTTAATCTTATGAAATCACTCAAGCTTTTTTTTTTAAAAAAATTGCATAAGTTGCACACCATCCCATCCCAAGGTTAGGTAGATGTGGGTTGAAAAAAGAAAGGTTTTTAAATGGTGAAAGTGATATGATATTGCTACAAGGGGTGCCTCAAATCATAAATATACCTCGTGCTTCGTTCGCAATGGAATTTTTTTTTTTAAATGCAATGCGATGATCATATGAAAGAAAAGAAATGCTCATTTTATTAAAAGGAAAAAAGAAAAGTCCTACAAAATAAATCTAAGGAAAATATAAAGGTCTATGCAAGACTTATTGGGGAAAGGAGGAAAAAGAAAAAAAAGAGGTCATGACATCTTGTCGTTGAAGTACGCCTTGTGTCTTGTGCTTTATCATCACTCGGTCTTGTTGCTAGCTGGAGGTATGGGAAGCTTATTGTTAGGGTAAAAATACCCTAGACACGTGGACCAATAAGAGGAGGCCACGTGTCGAGTTCAGGATAGCCCATGTGGCCTAATATCCTCTTGGCACATGGCCCCCTTGGATAAACCTCTGAAATGGAGGCCTTCAAGGGCCTAAATCCCTAGAAGCGCCGTAAAACGGCGCAGCCCACTATAATCTAGGTCAAGTGACCTAGATAGGGGCACATTCTCCAATGACCCTATAAATAGGGAGATATTTCCCCACTTGGGGGACAACGTTCAATCATTTATTACACCCACATTCTCTCTCATCAGAGAAACACCTGAGCTTGGAATCCAAGCAGATTCCCACCTAAATTTCGGTACTTTTTATTCCCTTTCAGGTTACTAACTTGATCTTCGGAGGCGGAGCACCAACCACTTGGAGTCTCCGTTGTTTTGCAGGTACAACTCAGCCGAACCAGTCTTTGTGACGGAACTCTCCCAAGGGACAATAACACCCAAAACATTTAGCGCCGTCTGTGGGAAGAGTACCTCGAAGATGGTTCAAGAGTCTGTACCACCCCCTAAGCGTCTAGGCGATGACCCGGAAGTTTTCACAGACCAAGAGGATGAAGATCCTCAGGTTAAAACCTATACAGCCGATGATGGCTCTCTGATAGCCAAGCGCATCCGGCCTAGAGGCACTCTGGAGCGGGGTGCCACCAAGGCGGGTACAACTCGACCTCCTGGGCAGCCGGAAGGGGAAACCAACACGGCAAATGGATCAGCTCCCGTCACCCTAGACGAACTCATGAAGTTCATAACAAGTTTCAAGGGTGAAATTAAAGATCTGATCACCAAGAGCCGGGTTGGCCCAAGTAGGGGTCAGGCGGCAAAAAAGACTCCTCTGGAGAAGGGGAAGTCAGTCAGAGATCGGCAGCCAACTCCCCATCCAAAGGAGAAGGCAGCCGGGACCATTAATTGGTCTAAAATTCTTCTCCCTAAGAGGAATACCAACAATCCCCGCCGGACTCAACAGCCGATGGGAAGAAAAAAATCAACTCTTGATGCTCGGGAGATCATCAGCCGCAAGATGATTCAGCAGCTGTCTGAGTCGGCTTCTACGTCAAACTTTCCAGACAGCTTCAACAACACCTCTGTAGGGAATGCACCTTCCTTGAATGAGAGCCAGATAGGCGGTAATACCGTCCATTTTGGTCCTTAGATGATTGGGACTGCACCGTATGTACCTTTTCAGGTCTACGGTCAGTATCCTCATTTCATGCAGCCGGCCTTCTTTGGAGGTCAGACGGCATATAACAATGTCCAGCCACTGGACTGACAGCTTCGTCTGCTCCGCCTGGGTGAACAACCTTCTGCGTTCACCGGGGAGATAACCGAGGTGGCACAGCCGGCTAATGTTAAAAATGTGTTGGTAGGTACCTATGACGGTACCACCAACCCGGAAGATTACCTCATGGCATACAACTTACAAGGTTTAATTTGGATGATGCCACTTTGTGCCGATGCTTCCCGGCTATATTGAAGGGCATTGCCCAACAATGGTTTGGTAACCTGCCAGCCGGGTCCATCGATAGTTTCAGAAAGCTTTCCTTCTTGTTTGCTTTCAACTTCTCAATGAACATCCCTGCTAAGAAAACAAGTCTTGACTTGAGCACCATTAAGCAGGGGGAGATAGAAGGGTTGTGCTCCTATGTTAGGCGGTTCAATCTGATTAGAATTCAGATCCAAGGACTGTCTGATGAGGTAGCTTTTACAATCTTTTTCAAGGGTCTGAGAGACGGGTCGACTTTTAAGTTTGACCTAGTAAGAAAAGGGGTTTTCACTTTACAGGCGGCCTTGAGGGAGGCGGAAAGCTATATTTAAGCAACCGACCTCTGCTCGCCTGGTAATCAGTCGGACTCCAAGAAGTCTGACAAGCAGAAAGACAGTCGGCCTGCTCAGCCGGCCAAGAACAAAGAAGGGAGCAAGAAAAGAAAAGAAATCTGGACGGTTAGTGATTCTGACCAGCCGTCTCAGAAGAAGAAGAAAGAATTTAAACCGTACGTTCCTAGGTACGAGTTTAATAAGGACTGCAACTCCATCCTCATGGAAATTAAGGACCAACTGTCCCTAGAGAAGCCAAATCCAATGAAAAGTTTCATTCAATCAAGGAACAAAAATAAATTCTGCCAATACCATGAGGAAGTTGGTCATGACACCAACGACTGTTTCAGCTTTCAACAGGCGTTGTACCGTCTGGCTGACAAGGGTTTGTTAAAGTGCTACATTTCCATATCCAAAGAAACTAATAAGAAGAATTCGGGGCAGCGTCTTAGACACCCTAGCCTGCTAGTAGTTCGGACACTGATAAGGAGCCGGTCTACACCATAACAGGCGGGTTCTCATGCGGTGGCCCTACCATCCGGGGCACCAAGAGCCATCTTCGAAAGATGGATAAAGATGATGATGAGCAGGCGTCTGCTAGCTCCTCCTTCCCAAACGTCCTGATCACCGAGAAGGACAGGGGCAGCGTCCGTCGTCCGCATGGCAACCCGGTCGTCATTGAATGTAAGGTTGCCAACCGGCTGGTTGGACAGATCCTTATTGACACCGACAGATCATCAGACATTATCAGCCTCCTGTGCCTTCAAAATCTGAAATACAATGTCAGCAGCATGCATCTGGTTACCCATCCCTTGGTTGGTTTTGGCGGTGGAATGGTTTACCCAGTCGTAACGGTTGATTTACCAATCCGGCTGGGTGAGAAAGGAAAAGGGAGACACCTGGTCTTCAAATTCTTGGTCGTTGAGGATCTGAACGCCTATAACAATATTCTAGGGCGGCCAACCCTCAACGAAGCCAAGGCTGTAATCATCCCTTCCCTCATGCTAATCAAGTATGAGAGGGATGACGGCTCTGTTGGTTCCTTGAATGAGGATCAGAAGACGGCCCGGGAGTGCTATCTCTCAGCCGTTAAAGACACTATGGCCCCAGACGGCCAAGGGCAGGAAGCAGTAGACCTTGACAATGTCGAGGATGCCGACCTAGCCCAAGCCCCACCAGCAGCCGGAAAGAAAAGAAAGGCACCTCTGCTGGTGGAGGTGAAGAGGAGAAGAAATAACAATCACTGACCGGGGAACGGTCAGATGAGCTCCGTCCCCAACCGGCTGGAGAGCATGTTGATATACCTCTGGACGATAGCCGTCTAGAGCGTACTGTGAAGTGGAAGAGATTTTTGCCTTTGAAGTGGAAGAAATGCCTTTGAAGATTTGCACCTTCTATTGAAAGAATTCAAAGATATTTTTGCCTTCTGTTAAAGACTTGCACCGTCCAGACTTGCAGCTTCTGTTGAAAGAATTCAAAGAAATTTTTGCCTTTGAAGTGGAAGAGATGCCAGGCGTTAGCCCGGATCTTGCTGTCCACAAACTCGTCGTGGATCCTAAAAAGAAGCCCATCCGGCAAAAGAAAAGAAATCACGGCGAGGAAAGAAGTCAGGCGGCAGCTGCCGAAGTAAAAAAGTTGTTGGACGCTGGGTTTATTCGGCCATGTAATTTTCCCGACTGGGTGGCAAATGTTGTGCTGGTAAAGAAGCCGAATGGTACCTGACGTATGTGTGTTGATAACACAGAACTCAATAAGGCATGTCCCAAGGACAGTTATCCGCTTCCTAAGATCGACAGTCTGGTCGATTCGACAGCCGGGCATGCCTTGATGAGTTTCATGGATGCCTACTCAGGCTTCCATTAGATACCCTTCTGGAAGAAAGATCAAGAGAAGACGACCTTCATCACTGATCAGGGGTTATGATGTTACACTGTGATGTCGTTTGGCTTGAAAAATGCGCCGGCTACATTCCAACGGATGATTAATACGGTCTTCATTAATCAAATTGGGAGAAATGTAGAGGCGTACATCGATGACATGATAGTCAAATCCAAGCAGCAGGCGGATCACCTTGCTGATCTCCAAGAAACCTTCACCACAATCAGGCGGCATAAGGTTATGTTAAATCCTAAGAAATGCGTCTTTGGTGTTGAGTCTGTGAAGTTTCTCGGATTCCTGATTGATCAAAGGGGGATAGAGGCTAACCCCGAGAAGATACAGGCTGTAATTGACATGAAGTCACCCCACACTGTCAAGTAAGCACAAAGACTAACTGGTTGCCTGGCGGCCTTGGGGAGGTTCCTCAGCCGATCAGGTGACAAATGCCTTTACTACTTCCAAGCAATCAGGAAGAAGACAAGATTTGAATGGGGGGATGATGCTGAGGCGACCTTTCAAAAGCTGAAAGAACACTTGCAATCTTTGCCAAGGCTTGTTAGTCCTCTGCCTAAGGAGTTGTTATACATGTACCTAGCCGTCTCAGATCATGCCCTCAGTGTTGTTCTCCTTGCTGAGAGAGATGGCATTCAGCTCCCAGTCTATTTCATTAGCCATGTTCTAAAAAATGCTGAGCTCCGGTATCCCATGGTTGAAAATTTTGGCCTTGCCTTGTATATGGCTTTCAAGAAATTGAAGTTGTATTTTCTAGCCCATTCGGTTGTAATTTACACCGACTAGCCCCTCAAGCGGCCAATGTCTACCTTGGAATCTTCCGGCAGAATGTTAAAATGGGCTATTGAAATGCAAAGTCTTGAAATCAATTTTGAACTTAGAAAGGCAGTGAAAGGTCAGGCGTTTGCCGACTTCATTGTTGAAATGACACGACCGGTGTAACCGGATAACATTGACCAGGGCTGGAAAGTGTATGTAGACGGGAGCTCGACGAAGAACGACTGCGGTGCAGGGATTATATATGAGTCCCCTATGGGGGACAGATTTGAATATGCACTGCGGTTTAAGTTTCAAGCCTCAAATAACGAGGCAGAGTATGAAGCCCTGCTAGCCGGAATTTGCATGTGTAAGGTAGTAGGGGCAACTAAAGTTGACGCCTACTCTGATTCACAGTTGGTCGTTAGCCAGTATGAGGGAAAATATGAGGCAACTCATTCGGCTATGATCAATTACCTTCAGGCGGTCAAAGAAGAGGCTGGGGCACTTGAGGAATTCCGCCTGAATCAAGTGCCCAGGTCGGATAACAATTAGGCAGATGCGTTGTCCAAATTGGCTTCATTCGCCTGCTGTGATACGCCTCGGTCAGTCTTTTGGGAAGTTCTTGAAAAGAGAAGCATATATGAAGAGCTCATTGGAATTCTAGACCGAAGCTCTACCTGGATAGATGGCATCCGGGCATATTTAGCACACGGCATACTTCCTGATTCACCATAGGAAGCAGTCGTCATGAAGAAGCGAGCAGCAAACTTTGAGTTGAGAAACAGAGAGCTCTTCAAGGCGGGTTTCCTTAAACCTCTATTGAAGTGTGTTACCCCAGAAAAGGGGAAAGAAGTTCTCAAAGAATTGCAGGCAGGGTAATGTTCCTCTCATATAGGCGGCAGGTCCCTAGCCGTCAGAGCCAGGCGGCATTACTTCTGGCCTACTTTTGAAGCAGACGCTAATGAGTTGGTGAAGAGGTGTGATAAATGCCAGAGGTTTGGCAAGTTCATTCACCGCCCGGCTACTGATCTGACGGCAATCCACAGCCCAGTCCCGTTTGCTAAATGGGGCATGAATATCTTTGGTCCTTTTACGCCTGCTCCAGGAGGAAAGCGCTATATTTTGGTGGCTGTGGATTATTTCACCAAATGGGTAGAAGCTGAGCCGGTGAAGAACATCAAGACAAAGGATGTCATCTCTTTCATTTGGAAGAACATCATCACCCAGTTTGGGGTACCTTTGTCTATGGTGTTTGATAATGGTCCTCATTTTGAAACCCCTCATCTTAAGACTTGGTTGGGAGATCATGGTATCTCACATTGTTTTGCATCAGTCGGCCGACCCCAAATAAACAGCCAAGTCGAAGCCTTCAACAAACTCATTTCATACAGCATAAAAAAGAAAATTGAAAGAGTAGGTGGCTTATGGGTAGAAGAGTTAATCCATGTCCTATGGGCCATCCGGACTACTGCCAAAGGGGCAACCGGTGAAACCCCATTTCCAATGGTGTACGGTGCTGAAGCCGTCTTTCCCATTGAACATTACGAGCCGACTCTACGAATCATGGTTTATGATGAAGAGGCAAACTGGGAGGCCATGCGGCTAGCATTGGACTCCCTCCCGGAACGCAGGGGTAACGCTGCCCTGCGCCATGAGATTTACCGTCTGAGAATGACCAGAGCCTACAACAAGAAAGTGCACAAGCGTCCTTTGAAAGTCGACGACTTTGTGTTACGAAAAATAGAGGCAACCGGTAGGGCCAATGAGGCTGGAAAGCTAACCCCTAATTGGGAAGGCCCCTACCGGATTTATGAAGAAGTCAGAGATGGCACCTACCGTCTGGAAACCCCAGACGGCCAGCGTCTCCCTAGAACTTGGAATGTAGATAACTTAAAAAAGTACTACTTCTGAGAAATGTAAAATTTTGTAAACAGTAAGTCAATTAATGAGAATTCAGACTTTGTTTGCAGAATTGTTTTGCTATTTTTATTACTTATCCGACTGGGTTATCCTAAGATGGAACTCATGTTGGACTTCCTAAATTTGACACTTGGCGTAAGTTTAACTATATAATTGTCTATCCGCCTGGGTAATACTTAGACTGAACTTTTGCTTAGCTAACTAAGTTTGATACTTAGTGTAATTTAATGTTATAATTGCTTGTCCGCCTGGGTAATACTCTGACGGACTATTTGTTTAACCAACTAAGTTCGACATTTAGTGTAAATTCAATGTTGTAATAACGCTCGGCCGATGGTCCAATTAAAATACTAAGCACAAAAACGTTTAGTGGCTACACAACTGGTCTCAAACAAGACCAAAGCCCAAAATGGCCGGATGGTTGCTTATTTTATAAAACCGCCTGTCCCAACATGGAAAAAGGCGTCCGGCGACATCCCTCCGGGTGCAATCGTCGCAGAGAACAAACTATTCGTCGGTTCTTCGTACCTATGCAGACGACGAAAATTGAACGACCGAATTGGTCAACTCAAAGCCGTCTGACCAGAATAATCTATGAAGAACGATTAAGTTACCGAATACCGGATGCCTCGAGGCATTAGTCGGTTACCGGCTGAAGTTCTCACTTAGGTTATTTATTCCAAAGTAGCACTCTCTCTCCCAATTGGGGCAAAAGATTTTGTGTAATGGCTATGTGATAACCCCACACGGAATATAACCGCCTGGGTAAGAAGATCAAAGCACCTGCTCAAAGTCTACATCCGGGTAGAGGAGGCTCCAAGTAATCTTCAGGCGGGCTAAATTATCTCGCTCATTCTCCTCCATCAGTCGCTTTTGCTCTTGGGCGAGCTCGTCCGACTGCTTGTTCCGCAGAGTGACGATCTCAACCCCCAGGCGGGAAAAGTCTACTCGGAGTTGGGTGTTTTTCTTATCAGCATCCTCTAATGGCTTGAGCTCAAATTTGGCATCCTTCATCTTTTAGTCAAGGTCATCAGCCCGGCTGTTAGCTTCATCGTTCGCAGCCGTCAAGCTCTAGATCAGCTCCTCCTGTTTCAACTCTACTTCTTTAATCTTTAAATCACACATATAATTAGCATATTCAGCAGAGTTGAGGTTTTCAAGGGCTCTCCGTTTGGCGTCATTTACCTCTTCCTGCTTCCGCCTAAAGGGGCCCCGGAGTCCGTCCACCCTCAGCAATACCTGAGAAAAGAGCAGCCGGATTATGATTTACTTACTAAAATTAAAAGAAAAGATATCAGGGTTGTGGGATTCTTTACCTCAGCCAACTGGCCCATTATCCGGTCGAAGTCCACTACCTGTAGATCAGGTATGGAGTTCTTGTCTGACCGGGTGAAGGTCCTCACCATCCGTTTTGCGAAACCTACAAGATCTGGCTCGTCGGATGTCAGATATCCACCAAAAGTAGTACAATGTGAGTAAGTGGCAGCATAGTTGGCACTCATCCGTTACCGGCTGCTGACTGAACCCCCAGAGGGGTTCACCTTAGTCTTTACACTCATAAAGTCAAGTGGCCAGGGTATTTCAATCCTTCCCTTACCTTGGGTGTCCGGATGGGGCTTAGGCGTCTGCTCCTCCCCGGTTGTTGCCGCACCATCTGCAACATTAGGTGGAAAGCCACCCTTCGATGCCGTTGAGGCATCCGACGCTTTCTGTTGCGAACGTTCAGAGCTTTCGCTCAAAATCTTCATAACTGAAGGAGATTTGCCTCCGGTCGTTGCACGATCGGATTTGGCAAGAGACTTTGTCTGGGGAGGGGGGTCTTTTCTGGCGGCCTTCACTGTTGGAACTTTCTCTAGATCCTCTCCTTGCCTTTTGAGAAGCTTGGAGAAGGATCGTGGCACTCGCTTTGCAGAGTCCTGCAAAATGAAAGTTGTTAAGTATAACCAGCCGGCAAACTGCCTTTAAAAAAAATAAAAATAAAAATAAAAATAAAAAATAATAATATATACTCAGGCGGTCTTACCCCGCATTTTTTGGACTCTTAGGAGTGAACGGCTACCTTCTTGGCAAGAGCCGCTTATTTAGCCGGAGTCTCTGCCGGATCAACCATCTTCAAGGCGTCGGCTGCATGAATAGAATTCAAGTTAGAAGAAATTATGGAAAATTTGTATTAATAAAATAACAAATACTCCGGATGTAAGGTGATCTACCCTTGGGAAATATGGGACTTAACCCGCAGACGGATAAGAAGCATTCGTCCTTGAAGAAGTCCGGATGGGGGATCCAGTTTTTGGGAACTATAATGTGAGTCCCATCCCCCATGGGCTCGGTTGTGGTCTCAAAGAATCTCGGCTCCATTATTTGTTCCCGGGCCTTCGTAGATAGCTCCGGGAGAGGGCATTTCCTGCCCAGAAGAGCCGGCTCTGTGTTGTACCGGCGTAGTGTCCGGTTATGTCTCAGAGTTGGGGAAGAAATCAGATAAAACTTATCCTTCTACCCGAACCACTTGGACACTTTGTCCAAACTGATCAAATATTGGGGCAAGGTAGTAAGACTACACCATGCCCCATGACCGCCTGGGGCCTTGCTTAAATAATGCATGTGAGCGAAGGCGGAGAAGCTGGGGTTTATATTCTGGAGCTCGCAGGCAGCGATGTAACTTAGAATGTTCACCCACGAGTTGGGGGTGAGCTGCCAAACTCCTAAATCGTATCCCTTCAGGATTTTCCTAATCCTGGTATGGAGGGGGAACCGGAGGCCGGATTCGATGACCGCTTCGTAGCAGACAAAGTAATGGTCTACATTGACAATGTCATCGCTCTAGGCCATTACTGCGTCAGCCGGCGGAACGATGATGTCCCAGCCCCTTCCAAAAGGGCGCTTCTCTTTAAAAGCCCTAAAGCCGCTCTTAAGTAGGGCAATGTTACCCTGCAGCGTTCTAGTCCGTTTGAGGCTGGGGTTGTCGGCAACCTTAGGCGGCTGCTAATAGTCACCGAAAGTTATCCTAGTCAGAGCCAGAAAATTCGGCCCTTGACCCTTCGCCGGCCTCAGCATTGCCGGTTCCGTTAGAGGAGGCGGCTTCCTCGCCGTCTACCTCTCGTACCCCCGAGTTCCCGGAGGTAGAGGGAGCCTCTTCATCAGAACTACTCTCCTCCAAATCCCTCTATTCCCCGTCTGGGACAACCTCTTCGGCTAGCACTAATATATTGCGCCGGCTCCTAGACCTTCTGGTCGTCTGTTTTGTTCTGGCCATTGTAACCTGCACAGACACAGAGAGGGAGGAATTCGAAGATGAGCACATCGATTCTGACAGTCCAGAAAAGGCACCCCCTGTTCTAGACTCAACCGTTCCGGGGGACTAGATGACTGTCCTAGGCAGTTCCAAGTGTGTGGATTGAGAACTCATTATTATTTTCTAAAACTATGTATACAGGCGGAGAAAGAATGTATACAAGTTGAAAAAGAGAAAGGCTAAAATGGTATAGGCGGTTACCTTACTTTAACTCTGATAAATCTGAAAACCGCTACAGCCGGTAAACCGGGTGTTGAACTGCTAGCACGCGGAAACTCGAAAATACTTTGACGCAGACGGAGGCAGAGAATCTCTCTCTAGAAGCTCTCTCTTTCTCTCTCTAAAAAGTCAAATGTGAATAAGGTGAGGAAAAAGGGTGGAAGTAAACTTCTATTTATAGAAGGTGAAAATGGGGGAAATTCCTGTTTAAAATTCAAATTTTACTACCCGTTACTTTTCACCTCTGATAGGTGGACACGTGTCACAGGCCTCACGTGATATACGCGTGACCCCTATGAGGGGAAAATGTTTAGGGTAAAAATACCCTAGACACGTGGACCAATGAGAGGAGGCCATGCGTCGAGTTCAGGATAGCCCACGTGGCCTAATATCCTCTTTGCACATGGCCCCCTTGGATAAACCTCTGAAATGGCGGCCTTCAAGAGCCCAAATCCCTAGAAGCGCCGTAAAACGCCGCAGCCCACTAAAATCTAGGTCAACTGACCTAGTTAGGGGCACATTCTCCAATGACCCTATAAATAGGGAGATATTTCCCCACTTGGGGGACAACGTTCAATCATTTATTACACCCACATTCTCTCTCATCAGAGAAACACCTGAGCTTGGAATCCAAGCAGATCCCCACCTAAATTTTCGTACTCTTTATCCCCTTTCAGGTTACTAACTTGATCTTCGGAGGCGGAGCTCCAACTACCCGGAGTCTCCATTGTTTTGCAGGTACAACTCAGCCGGACCAGTCTTTGTGACGTAACTCTCCCAAGGGACAAAAACACCAAAAACAATTATTATTATTATCTATCAAATATAGGATGGCCTCTTTTAGCTTCCAACAGCTCTCAGTAGTAGGACCCTACCTTGATGGTACTTGCAGTGTTCATTTGGGTTCCAACTAGGCAACCTCTTTTCAGGTGCGGGATCTTGAATAGATCTAATGGGAGTAATAAGTCCTTTAGAATGGAGTTGATTGAAAGCAATATCATAGATCATCTCGATAGGGGTGAATTATTTCCTTAGTTGCTTCTTAGGTCTTTTGTTATCCATGGCTAAGATTTCGTTAAGGTCAGAGGTACTAACATTGTTACTAGAGTAGGTGTTTTCGAAAGAAGAAGGATTGTCGTTCTTCTTTCTTTTCTAGCCACAGTTTTTACTATGGTTAGTAGCTTTTTGTTTTGCAAGGTCATCTTCAATGTCAATGCCTATGTTATAGACAGCTTTGAAAGTGTTTAAATTGCAATTATATTTTAGGTGCCTTTGGTATTTGTCCTGGAGGTTCTTGATGAACATCCTCACTAATTCCTTTTCAGTAGGGACTTCAATCATCTTAGAGGAATTCTCTCTTCACTAGTTGAAGAAAGAAGTAAATACCTCATTCTCCTTTTTGCTTCAATATTTCAAGTTCTCTATGATCAGTTTCAACCTGAATGTTGCACTTGTATATATCTATGAAAGCGTTTATCATGGCATCCCAAGAAGAGGTCTTCTCTTTTTGAAGGGAAAAGCACCATTATTGACAAACGGTTTTTGGAGATAGTGAGAACAAAGTGTGGAAAACCTTCCTAACAATCCCCTTAATGTTCATTATTGTTTTAAAAGCTCTTAAATGAAATTAGGGGTTTCAGTTGGCTTAAACATAGGGATTTCATTGGCATTGAACTTCTGCGAAAGAAGTTCCTTGTCCACTGAGACCCCTTGTGATCTAATCTCTTGAAACTTGCTTAAGGATTTCTTCCATGCGCTCAAGATGTCGTTGCTTGCTAGGAATGTTAACCTAAAGAACGAGGGTCTTGACCATCTCAGCCAGATTGTTCATGTTTTGCCTCAACTCATCAACTTCTTGATGGGAAGCCATTAGTAAGAACCTTTTTCTGTGTCCGATGCGCTTATCGAATAGTAGTACTCTAACAAAGGTGTTGTCCTTAATAAAGAGCCCTTCTCTTCTTGACTCTGTGGACAGGGAAATTATGGATGCTTTTTGTTAATTGTTTGACTCAAACTCGATTCAACATGCTTAGATGGAGAAAGATCATGGAAGAATGAGAATAATGATATGTATAGAGAAAGCATGTGGGGAGTGGAAAGATGATTTACATGGAGAGATGTGGAAGAATTAAGGAACAAAGTGAACCCCTAACTCAAATGATGGAAAGAGCGACTTATGCATGAACCCAAGACATGGTCATGGTGTGAAAAGTGTGTGTATAAAGTGTGTGAATACTTGTGAGTGTAAGTGATATGTTTAAGACTTGTGTCATGACCATGTGACTAGACCCAAACAAAGGCTAAGTTAAGACTTGTGTAAGACCATAGGGCTATGTGCTTAGATTAATCAAGGACTAAATACAGTTTTTGCCATTAATTAACTGATTAATAAGACTCGGCGTGAAGACTCAAGCAGGAAACTGGACCATCAATGATAGGACTATCGCGATGCGCCAGCATAGTCGTAGCGCGACATTGCTATCACATTGCGCCAGACACTAGCATGTCACACCACAAGACAAACTTTGGCGTCATTGCTGAAACGTCGGTCTAGTCCTGTTTATAGTGCTCTACTTTAGAGGAAAATCCTATAGACGTACTAAGTCAGGTACGATCAATTTATTTAGACTTTAAATACTTAAATTAATTGGTTACTTAATTATGCAAAGTCCTTTAGTCATTAATTAGTTTATTTAGAATCATTCACCAGTCAAACAAACGGTAAGTGTAAATATGCACAAGCAAGAGATGCACTAGTAGTCAAGTATGCACAATATGATTAAATAAGTTTGCAACCTAACCATGGGTCTAGTTCTCTAAAGTTCAAGGATAAGGGTTAGTCAAAGAGGGTCAATGGTTATGAGTCCTGATGCATTGCGTGGAATCCTTACCTTTGGAAGGGTTGGCGCGTATGGATGTGACCTCGCAAGTTTACATTGCTTCCACGTTTGAGTGAATTAACAAACTCAAATGTACCCTTCGTTGCCATGAGTGTTCGATTGGGTAGATGGAGCGTGTATTCCTAGAGGGTTATGACTATATGTAGAACACATATGGGTTCTAAAAAGTGATAAAAACACAATCGGGAAGTAGAATCTAGCAAACAGTACTAGAACTGGTCGAAACAAGAGGGTAGATTTCTCGCTCAGTAACTGAAGAACTTAGCGTGAGACAACAAGGCCTGTCGCGAGACGATGACCATGTCGCCACACGACATTGCTTTTACACAGAGGCAGTGCAATTGCACTGCAACAGGATCTGTTTTTTCAGCACCAGTTCCTACATGCCTCAGCAGCTTTCTGTTCTTAAAATTTTCTAGTTTATCGTAGGGTTATTTCGCTCTTAGTTGTGAATGATATATCCTATATTCCCTCGTGTAACAAATCCTATGTTTTTATGCATTACGGATAGTCTATCTAATGCGAACCTTTTTTATGCTTATGCCAATCATGTCAATCAAAATTACACACATGAATACTTAGAACGTTTCGAGTCTCATCCACTCATTCTAAATCATTGCCAAAAAAAATTTTAGGAATTAAAAATAGAAATCCTCCCCAGCGGAGTCGCCAAAAACTGTAGGGAATATTTCAAGCATCCCACACTTGAACCCCACTGTGATCATACACTTAAATATGGTGGTGTGCAAAGGGAAGGAAGCTAGAGTAAAAGAGTCGCCAACAAGTTTTAGGAACTTGTAAACCGTTCACAGGGTGAAGTTCACACCCCTTCACGATCCATGAGATCGCTAAGTCCATAGTGGTCTGGAACCATGACTAGATATTCAGGGATAAAGATACAAATCCTACCTAAAAGTCATGAGTGTCATTTATGGCACTCATTTGGTTCTTTTTAGGATGAATTTCATGCTATTCTATAGCTCTTTTACTTAGATTTTCCTTAGTTTTACTCTTTATTTTTTTTAGTTTGCATTTTCTTAGTTTTATTTCTTTCTTTATGCATTTCTTGGTTTATTTTGTTATTTTCTCTTTTATTTGCTTGTTTTCCTTTATTTTTTAGGTTATGGTCGGTATCAAAGTTTCCCGAGGCCTCTTCCCAAATTTGGCATTGATTAGGATGCCTAGTGGTCTCCATTTGAAGCTCAAGCATGGAAAAGTGCAAGTTTCTAAAGACCTTGAGCTGTGCATTCAAGCCGTGGGGGCATGATTTCTAGTCTTGAACCCGCAAACATGGAGTTTAAAAACTGCAAGGTCTCGTATTTATCAAGAGCATTAGGTGGAACGCACGAGGAGCATCGGAATGATAGGGAAGATCCCTGCCCTGTTCCCAGGCTTTGGCGCGGCCACCCGGCTTGGTGGCGCGGCCGCACCTCTCTCGGAAGTGGGCGCACTTCTCTGGGGCGCGGGCGCACTTGTTAAGGTCCCTGTTCCGTACTCAATTTTGCGCGGCCGCTCTCTCTCTTGTAGTTGGTCGCGCCTGTTCGGGTTTATTTGGGGACGATCTAACTAATTTCTCTTAGTTAGTTTTACTATATATAGATTTTCTTTCTATTTTTCGAGAGAGTTCAATTTTTCAGAAATTAGAATAGAATTAGGTTAGATTTTTTTACAGAGAAACTCTAGTTTGTAGGGAGAAAATTTCTTGACTTATGATTGAAGATTGATGATTCCAAGTGTTTTTCTCCATTGAATTGATTTATGCTAATTGGGGGGAAATTGATGGAGTTGATATTGTGATTAAATTGGTTGATTGATTAAGTGCATGTGTGTGTTCAATTAAGGAGTGATCAACCTAAGTTTCTCATACTAGATCGCATTGTAGGTTCACATTGATACGGAAAATTGATATGTGCCTTACATTTGTCGATTGAGTAGGTTTGCAAGTTTCCTAGCTAGAGTCTCTCATAGTTGGCGCTACTTTGACTTCTAGGAGATTAGCCTACTATATTCTCTTGATTGCTTAATCGATTTTCCCTCGCAACACTTGACTAAGTCATTTCCAATCCTAATTAGTTGAATTAATTATTAGTATATGTGGATCCATACCCTAGTGCTTGATAAATTTAATTTTTGTTTTGATTGTTTGATTGGTAGAATAGACACACCTCACCTCATTTGCTTCGAAATAGCTTAGCTTTGACTTTAGCATTCACCTCCCATTCCTAGTGGTTCGACCCTCAACTTACTCTATGCTTGGTATAGGGGTGTGTTGAGAGATTATAAATTGTGTTTTGACCAAGGGTAGATTAGTTTTCAACGACCTAGTCTCGCCCTAGATCAAAAATGGCGTCGTTGCCGGTGAATGGCGCAGATGATTGCTATGGTTGTTGAGTCTATTTCACAAAAAAAAAATTGAAAATACAAAAAGATTTTCTAATTTAGGCTACATTTGTAGTCACGCTACTAATATTTTCCTTTGAGTTTGTGTGTGCAAGTGAACATGGGAGAAGCTCAAAAGGTTACATTGAAGGAATTGGGCACTCCGGGTGCGTACAAGTATGAGAGCGAGATTGCTCCATGTAGACGTCGCTCGAAGTGCGCCTACGTTAAAGCATGTGGTGAATATGCTTTGCACTCTTAGGAAGTGGGAATTGACATATACGATTAGGGACAAGGAAAGTAGGGAGCCGCCAACAAGTTTTTAAGGAACTTGTAAACCGTTCACGGATCATAAAAGGCAACCACGAATAACGGGACAACGATAGGCAACAACGATTGACCCATGAAGGTTACACCCCATTCATAATCCAGGAGATTACTAACTCCATATGGTTCAGAACCACGAAAGGAGGATCGGGGATGATGGTACGAAGTGAGTCATGGAGTGACATTCGCCCGTATT
Source organism: Chenopodium album (assembly GCF_948465745.1). Classification (NCBI taxonomy): domain Eukaryota; kingdom Viridiplantae; phylum Streptophyta; class Magnoliopsida; order Caryophyllales; family Amaranthaceae; genus Chenopodium; species Chenopodium album. The sequence continues at coordinate 45,341,551 of NC_137836.1, forward strand.
GGCCTCTACTCGATTCTTATAGTGAAAAGTGATTCCTGCGATCTCAAAGGCATACAAACAAATTATTCAATTCGCTCCAAACTATTATTAAGCTAAATTGGTTGAACATTAATGCAACATATAATTCTAAAATATTTGTGATCACTTAAATTAATAACAAGATTAAAAAGGAACCTAAACCGGTTGTCCAAATTATATTATTAGGCGTGATTTTCAATTACATATTCCCTTTAAACATGCAAAATGGTGATCATTAAAAATATAATAGAATCATCATTAATATTGGAAGAAATTTAACAATAATAGTGTTAGTCAAATCGAATAATAAAATAACCTAATCATGATACTAGCAATAAGAAAATAAAATAAGAGTAATTAAATTAACTAATTACTCACATTCCGCGCGTTCCTTTAAATTGCTACATCATGAATAAATTGTTAGTAACTTCAATAAAAATATAAATCGAATTGAAATAATTAAATTAAATACATGTAGAGTTGATTTGGTCCAAACCCTTAGTTAATTATAGCTCTCACGCCTTGGTTTAAGTATATAACTCTGGGTATTGTATGAACTCCTTGGAGTGCTTAAGGAAGGAATGAAAGAATAGGGAGTGTTCAGGCTAAAGAGGGAGAAAAGATTCATTTTTTGATCAAACTTGTTGATAATTGGAAAAGGAGATATATCACCTCTATTTATAAAAACAAAAGCGGGATCGAAGAATCAAGAAAAGATATGAATTCGAATCGGAATAATAATACTCTTGCGATAGACAGAATTTTTTGCAGTTTTTGTTTTTATCATATCTTTTGATCCAGAAATTGGAATAACATAAATAAGATATAGTTGGAAATCTCTTGAAGTCTAATGTCTAACCCAATTAGAATCAGATTAAAATATTTAATAGAATAAAAGATATGGCCAAAATAGTTAGATGGTGTAAGTTTTGGACAGAGTTTGATATTTTATTCATATCTTTTCCGTTATTGCTCGGAATTGATATTATAATATCATTGGAAAAGGGATATCCAACCATATAAAATTTGGATAAAAAATATGAGGCACGAAAATCATATCTGACTATCTTTGAACGTCTTTCAATTCGGATAGAAATAGGATTTTCAAAAAGAAAAGTTTTATTCAATTTCAAACTCTTTAATCTTATGTTTTCAAAACGAATATTTAAGATCTTTTAGAAACTTATAGAATATTCTAATTAATCCTAATTGGTTTAGGAATGGGATTAAATAATTTGGACCCTCCGCATGATCATTGGGTCGTAGGTAAGGTGGGCTTAGGTTCGGTTTGGGCTTAGTTTAATATTTTCGCCATAACTTATTCGTTATAACTCGGATTTGGGCTTATAATATATCATTGGAAAGCTCTTTTCAAACCCCATCCATCTATTAAATCATTGGACCCAGATTATGGACCAATAAACTAGACTAACGTTTTCATAAAAAGGACATGAAATGAATGATTTTAAAGGACACGAAATGAATTATTTTGGGTTTAAAGGCTCGAAAAGAGGAAAATAAGGTATGGTTTGGGGAAATGGGCTAGGAGTTGGGGTATGTTTATGAAATGGAATAATGGATTTAAGCACTAAAAGATTAAATACTCAACTCGACCAATAATGGCGGTGAAAGGTTGTTCATCAGCGGATTTGGTTTTGGGGAGAACTTTTAGTTGTCTACAGAAGCCCCCACTTTGATTGAGTTTGTACAAACTCAGTTTTGAAAACGATAGTCAAAGTAGTCGATAGGGACGAAGAATGATTTAAGATGATTTGCGATCCTAAATCACTCTTTATACGCCGATACCTGCAGAAAAATGTTAGTTCTACAGATAAAAGAATAAAGGGATAGAATGCTTATCTGACACCAGTGTATCGGTGACAAATGAGTTTGGTAGGTTAATGTGCTTGATGGAATCCACTGAATGACGTTTTGTTGAAATACTTTCCATGCCTGAGGAAAGTCGACTGATGAGTTTGGTAGCTTTCTAAGCCTGAAGAAATCTACCGGATGATACTTTCCATGCTTGAGGAAAGTCGACATATGAATTTGGAAGTTTTCTATGCTTGAAGAAACCCACCGATAATACTTTCTATGCTTGAGTAAAGTCGATAGATGATTTTGGCGGCTTTCTATACTTGAAGAAATCCACCGGATAATACTTTCCGTGCTTGAGGAAAGTCGACAGATAATGAGATTTCAAGTCTCTTTGTATCGAGAACCTTTCATCGTGAAATGATGGTGGTTCGATTGTCCCCGAACGTGGGCTGTAAATGGTTTGCTTGTCCCCAAACGTGGGTTGTAGATGGTCCGCTTGTCCCCGAACGTGGGTTGTAAATGGTTCGCTTGTGCCTGAACGTGGGGTGTAAATGGTTCGCTTATCCCCGAACATGGGTTGTAGATGATCCGCTTGCCCCCGGACGTAGGCTGTAATTGAGACCTGCAAAAAAAATTTGGCAAGGGACTCATATAGACTATGATTGACTTGACCAACTGACTTGACCAAGCTTGACTTGACATGACATGAGATGTGTATAACTTGTGGTTGTGTGTGTATATGGTATATGTGTGCAGACACAAGCAACCGAAAATGCAAAAGCAAAAATTTTCCATCAGTTTGTCATGAGACGAATGGAGGGTACCGACTTTCTCCCGGAAAAGAAAGACGTGAAAACTGAACTTTTATTTTTGAACTTCCCTTGATGAGAAAAAATTTTGAAAAAGTTTTTGAACTTTCCAAAAATAAAAGTTATGAGAAAGGGAAAAAGTTTTGAACTTCTTCGTTGAGAAAGACGAAATGAATCACATGGATTAAATTGCTTGTCTTGAAAATAATTTATGCATGATGCATGTTCTTAGGCCAGGAGGCTTAGGAAAATTACATCGTGTGACACGATAAATGAATGAACTTAGGTCATGGAGCTAATCATCATATATGGTGTAAAGAAACGATCTTGAACGTCACTTAGGTCTTGAAGCTAAGCACGTATATAGATGAAGTTATTATTGCATAATGAACGTTGCTTAGGTCAAGGAGCTAAGAACGATATGCTTTGTATGATTACAAATCATTGATATATAAATGTTGCTTTGCATATTATGCGATGCATGAAACAATGAACATTGTTCAGGTCAAGAAGCTAAGCAAGTATACAATGTTTCTTTTAATGAATGTTGTCTTGAAAGATGATGAAGCATGCACAGTGGGGAAACAAGATTAAATGATAAAAGGTTCCTAAGGGAAAGCTGATATGCCTATGTATGTGTGAAAGAGGTGTGTGAAAGTGATACTAGGTGAGGCTGCAATGGCTATGGTGAGGGAAATAGAAATGTGAGAAGAGTAGAGATGGTGACTCTTTAGGATAGGTAGGCTAAATGATGTGGGTTCAAGCCCCCAAGTCTAGCTCTAGATGGATAGGTTCATAGGATTAAGCATTGGATATTCTTTGACTCGATCATGCATGGATATGGATATGAATGTGGCCGCACCTCGATGTAAGGTTGCCTACGTATTCGTTAGGAATCAGGCTGAACGTAGCTCTAACCGAACTTTGCACAAGTGTATGTACACCTTAAAGAGGTCTTTCAGGGGTTGTAATATTGTTAAGTTGATGGTTTAAGGAAGAAAGGGGTACAAGGCACAAGACCCTAGAGAATCTCCAAGATGTGTAATGGTGAATTTGAAAATTTTGAATTTTGCAAGATTATTTTCAACATTTTTTTTTTGCTTTGATTTTTTTTTCATTCTTTTGAATAAATTTGAGAAATCTTAGATCATGCGGTCCATCACTCACTTAGAATTCATATTTCTCAGGCACGGTACCAAGCACTTGATGAGAGATGCAATTTGAGACGTGTTCATATCAAAGACATTGGAACACTTGCCCTTAGACATTGTTTTATTGTTTCTTTGCTACTTTTTTTTTTTACTTGGTTTTTGAATGTTATACAATTACACATCTTCCAATCCCAGGGTTGAGTGAATGTGGGTTGAAGAAATGAAGGTCAAACGTGAGACGAGGCTCAAAGTGGTTGATGAAGAAATAGATATGTGATTGAGTGGTTAATGGGGAATGACAGGGTTGCAAAGGTGCCTCAAGTCATTGGTGTACCTTGTGTTTAGTTCAACAATTGATGATTCGTTTTTTTTTTTTTTTTTTTTTTTTTTTTTGCTTATCACGTGATCGAATGTAAGAAAGAGATGCTCATTTATGAAGAAGGTAAGAAATGTGACATATAGACACATGTATAAGGAGAACTTATGCTAGAGTTTTTAGGGGGAAGGGAAATAAAAGAGAAGAAAACATGAAATCTTGGTGAGAAGCTTGCATCGTGCTTTGTCTTCATGGCTGTTTATGAGTAACTTCTTGCCGCCTGGTGAGGAAAAAAGTTTCTTGTTGTTGATGCTTTGATTGGAAGGAAATAAGGAAGGAGTGACGTTCCTCTTATTTTTCCAACTATTTCCTAGTGATTTTAGACTCAAGTATTGTGTAAGGAAGAACTCACTTAATGCATTCACTCAATACTCGGATTAGAAAGGAAGATTGTAAGAAACAATTTTGAAATATGATGGGAAATACTCCACTCATTCCTATAACGACGGAAAACGACGCATGCATGGTCCTAGTATACGATCATAAACAATATAGTGCATTACTTGAAGACAAAGTGTGTGCAATGACTCAACATATGTGATTAGGTGAGTTTATTAAGACTCGTGGTATGATCGCATGGCTAGACATGAGGACGTTGTGAAAAACAAAGGACACAATGACCAAATAGCACGGAAGACTAAAAGACAAACTGCCTTGATTAATTTTGTGCAATTTTGATTTTTATGCTATTTACTAGATGAAAATGGTCCATTGGCAATCATTAGTCATAAATAAGATCAACCACAATCAATGACAAAGAACACATGTTAAGGTTAGCACAAAAAATCACAAGAAACTAAGAAGAGGACTAGAATTCTAGAAGAGTTATGACTCATGGATATAATAAATAAATAACATAAAAATCTATAATCCTATGTTATTCGAGTTGACACGGATTAAAGGACTTGTCTAGGACTAGCTTGACACGAAAAGATATAAAAAAAATTATTAAAAAAGTAGAAAGTTGACGCTAAAAAGACATCTAAACTGGACAGGCTGTAGTATATCGGTTATAAATTTTTATCTTTGACTTTGATTGGGACGAACCCAACTCCAAATTAAAGATAAAACTCGGGGCTACAGATCCATATATGGCACGACATGTAACTTTATCTAGAACTCCGGCTATGAACAAAACAAGTTGACTTTTGTACAGGATACGAGGATAAAAATCCGGTTGACTCAAAAATTTTAAAAAAAAAAAATTCAATGACTCGACTCTAATAATAAAAAAAGGGTTTGATAAAAGAAAAAAAAAATTAAAAAGTTAATAAAAAAATGTATATATAAGCACATAGTAAAGCATGATGCAATGAAGTTTGCAACCTAAAGTCAAGATCTATGTTCCACTATGGTCAAGCTTTTGGGTGTCAAAGGGTACCATGGTTAAGAGTTTGGACGCGTTAGCAAGGCAGCCTCCCTTGAGGGTGTATGCCAACGGGCGGCTCTGCGAGTTCGTGATGAAATCGAACTCGACTCCATGGTTCACGTGGATTTAAAAACTCTGATGAACCCTTATTGCCATGAGCGTTTTCGGGTTGATAGAGCATAAATCCCCAAGGCTAGCCACGTACGTAGAACATCTACTGTTTTGGGTATTTTTGTCCCTCGGGAGAGTTACAACACAAAGACTGGTTCTCTGCGGCCTGTACCGGCAAAACAAACGGAGACACCGGTTTGGTGGTGCTCCGCCTCCGACGAACAAGTTAGTAACTTGAAGGGAGAGAAAAAGGTGCGGAAATTTAGGTGGATCTGCTCGGATTCCAAGCTCAGATGTTTCTATTACAGGGACAATTTGTAATAGATGGTAAAACGTGTCCTCCAAAAGAGGGGAATCTCCCTATTTATTGGGTCCTCGGGATTTGTGCCCCTGGTTAGGTCACTGAACCCTAATCATTGGTGGGTTGCGCCGCATTACGGCTTTCTTGGGATTTGGGCCTGAAGACCGCCATTTCCCCCAAGTTTCTGGAGTTACACGTGTCAAGCAGGAATAGGTCCACTTTGGGCCATCCTGGGGCTGACACGTGTAATCCTCTAATTGGACCACGTGGCGGGGTAAAATTACCCTAAACATTTGCCCCTCACAGATGTGACGTGGCACGCCGCGTGGCATCTGTGACACACGTCACGCTCCGGTTGGTGGTAATTTTACCACCAAAAAGTAACCGTTCAACTACTGAGTAAATTACGGGGATGCCCCCGCATTTACCCTCTATATATAGCCGTTTACCCTCATAATTTTGTACGTTTACAAAAAATTTTCAAGAGAGAGCACTTTTAGAGAGCATAAGTCAGCCGTCTGAGTCAAGCGCAAGTAAGAAAACTCGTTCTCGTCAACCCAGCTGGACCCGTCTATCTTTAGATATCAAATCTAAAGGTACCGTCTCTGCTTCTCTCAGCTCTTTTTCTTGTTTCACCGCTTGTACATATTTCTTGCAATAAATGGATGCATCAGCAACACACACGGCACAGCCTAGGTCAGAGTCCAGCTGGTCACCAGGGACGGCTGAGTCTAGGACTTGGAGTGCTGTCTTGGGGTGTTGGGACCACCCTTTTGCTTGGATTCCGACCATTTACGTGTCTGTGCAGGACACAATGGATCAGACTATGCAGACGACCCCCGATTCGGATTACGGAAGCGAGGGCTCAGGCGACCAAACGCCTGAGGGAGAAACGTCTAGTCAGAGAAACCATACGGCTCTGGAGAGATCCCCTCCACGTGCCCCTTCAACTCCCGCAGATTCCTTTTTGGAAGAATACGACCAAGGCGGCGATGAAGCCGTCTCAGCTCCTTTTTCACAAAATGAGGAGGAGACGGAAAGCGACAGCTCCGCCTCCACTTCTGAGAGTAGTGACGACTTGCCACCGCTTGTGGATAGCGAGGAGGAAGAGAGGAAGAAGTGGAGTGAGAAGGACGACCCCATCAAAATCCACGTCTCAGCCAAAGATAGGGGTCACATGGAGGACAACTTGGAAAGATTCAAACAAATGCACCCGTTAGGAGACGGGTACAAAATCAGAGTGTCGCCTAAGGACGATACCATCGCCTGGGAAGACGATCAACAGAACGCCAACAGCTACTTCGGCTGTTATGAGGCGGCGTTCAAAGGCGGTCTTCGCTTTCCTCTTCACCAGGCGGTGAAGGTAATCTTGAGAGGCTACGGCCTCGGAGTCTGGCAACTTACCCCCAATTCTTGGGCAAACATCTTGGGGTATGTTGCCGCCTGCGAATTCCAAGGGCTCCATCCCGGCTGGGAAGCTTTTGCTAAGATGCATTATCTTAACCGAAGCCTAGGTGGCTGGAGGGCGTGGCACACTTTAACCACGTATCCCCAATACATGATAACCTTAGACAAGGTCTCTAAATTTTACGGCTGGAAGCACAGGTTCTACCTGTTGCCGGCTCCCAGCAGGCAGGAGAACTATGAGTTCCGCCAATATAATAAGAAGCCCGAACTGATGGGCCGGAAGTGCTTTCTTCCCCGGATCCTAGATGAGGACTTCGACAAAATAATTGAGGCAGACTTTTTCGGCCTCACAGACGCAACCTTGTTAACCTGGGAGACAATAAAAGTCCCCAAGAACAAGATCCCTAAGAGCGCCTGGTTCAGGGACGAGTGTTTTTTAGCCGCCTGCGGGCTACGAAACATGTTTACCAAACGTATGCGCCTGAGTTCACTGCCGCCTGTAGTACTTTTGTATCAGAATTGCTTGATGATATATTGATCAACTTTTTTCTTTTTGCAGATGAAGCGTTGAGCATGTTGCAAATTGAGAAGACACCCAAGCGGTCCTCTGCAACCATCCGCAAGGAACTTGCGGAAAAACAGGCAGCCGCGCTCAGGGCCAAGGTAAAAAAAAACACTTTACTCTTTCTTAGGTTGGCCTCAAAGTTTACTTTCTCCGGATGCTAACTTTAACCTGGTTATTTTCACAAGGAGGAGAGGTAGGAAAGAGCAAGACGTTTGAGAAAGATCTCAAATGGTCCAGGGAGGAATCCGCCTCCACCCCCAACAAGACCAAAAAATCCAGCTCCGCCATGACTCCTGGCGCCTCAGCCGGGAATAATCAGATGCAGATAGGGGGGGCGAAACGAGAGGATAGGCGGCAGTCTGGACCTCGACCTCGTAAACCACCTATCAGCAACCGGGGGGTTCACCACGCCTGCAAGCGGCTCCCGCTTGGCCGGTTCTGAAGGTAAGAACCCATTTGAATCCCCGCCTGAGCTGCGGTAACCTTTGTGAGTGAAATCCCACTCCTAACAGACGTCATCCTCTAACGATCGGCAATAGATAGGTGCTGCCTTAATTGCACACTCATCACCTGTTGATCATGGTGCAGATCAATTTCCTCGCTGGCCAGACGTCCAGAGGCATGCTAAGGCCATGCTGGAGGCGGTGAGCAGGAAGGACAAGAACGCTATCCCTGGGATAGAGACGTTCAATCTGGAACGAATCCTGTCCCTTCTGGTTGAGGTAAGATACTTAACAAATTTTTCTAAGTGCTTTACTCCGCCTGCAATACTAACTTGATTTGCTTTTGCAGGCTCTGCTGCGGGTAGACGGGCTCAAGCGTCCTTATACCCGCAAACGGGAAGAGGTAAAAAGGGCCAAGAAGTCCGCCACAGACGCTGATAATGTTGCTTTATACTCCACTATCGTAAATGAACTTGAAACTAAAGCAATCACCATGACACAGGCGTCGAAAATCCAGCAGCTGGAGGCGGATCTGAAGACGGCCAACCAGCGGGTGAGCGACGCAGAGACGGCTCTAAAGAAGGTGGAGGAGGCATAGAAAAAGGCAGAGGAGGGCCTCCAGAAGGCTGATGAGGCGCTCAAGAAGGCCCACGCGGACCTTGCCACACTCTAAGGTGTTTCTAAAGAGAACACCGACTTGAAAGCCAAGGTTCAGAAGCTGGAGAAGGAGGCTACCCAGGCTCTGATAAACTTTGCAGCAACTCTGGAGGCAGAGCAAAACTGCCTGGTTGCTGAAAGCTATGCTGACAATGACGCCAGAATGAAGATCGCCTGGCTGCCTTGTACCTTGACAAGGATTATGACGTCTGGGCACTGGCTCACAGGTACGCCAAAGACGTGGTGTACTTGAGAGAGAAAGGTGAGCCAGATCCTGAGTCCTTCGCCGTCTGGGCCAACGCCAACACGGAGCTTCCCGCGCCTGAGCTACCCGGTCCTGATGAAGCGCATGAGATTCACTCAGATGATGAGGAAGAGAAGGAGGACCAGGAGGAGCCGCCTGTGGGCCAGAAGTGATTTCAGTGGCAGTATGCCATCCTTTTTGTTTTTTATTTCTTTTCTCTGCGGCAGTATGCCAAAAACTTGCTTTTCCGGCCTGCGTGCCGAGTATTCTTGTATTTACCGGCTGAGGAGCCGGGTTAATCAACATTTTCTCTCTTCTCCTGGACATGGTCCGGTTAACATTTTGATCCACTACAACCGTTTGGTTGGGTGGACTTTTAATAAATGCACTGACTGTGTCGGTTTTGATCATTTTGCGTTTTTGTTTGGATTTCAATTTTTGCGGATATGCCTGATTTTTCCCAAACTTATCAAAAGCATGCTGCGATTTTTTGCCTAGCTTATCAAAAGTATGCGGCGATTTTTCGCCTAGCTGATCAAAAGCCGGTTGTACTTGCCTATGGACGGCTTTGTGGTTGGTTTCAAATGGAGTTGGTTGATTGACTTGGGTCTGATGCTGCAAAGAGCATGATACGTTTGTAAGTCAATCAATCACAATAGTGATTGCCCCAAACCAAGTGCACAGCCGTACACGAACAGGCGTTCCATTCACTATCCAGACGGTGTTTGTTCGTCTTGGTAGAGATTACATAGCCATTGCACAACTCTTTTGCCCCAATTGGGATATGAAGTGCTAATTTGGAATAAATAACCTAAGTGAGAACTTTCGCCGGTGGCCGGATGATGCCCCGGGCATCCGGCATTCGGTAGCTTGATCGTTCTTCATAGATCATTCTGGTCAGACGGCTATGAGTTGACAAATTCGGTCGTTCGATTTTTGCCATCTACATAGGTACGTAGAACTGATTAATAGTCTATTCTCTGCGACGATTGCACCCGGAGGGGTGTCGCCGGACGCCTTTGTCCATGTTGGGACAGGCGATTTTATAAATAAGAAACCATCCGGCCATTTTAGCCTTTGGTCTTGTTTGAGACCGGTTGTGTAGCCACTAAGCGTTTTTGTGCTTAATTTAAGCAATTATTGAATTACACTAAGTATCCAACTTTGTTAGTTAAACAAAAAATTCCGCCTGGGTAATACCCAGGCGGACAGGCAATTATTAAATAAACAAAGGATCCGTCTGAGCATTACCCAAGCGGTCAAGCAATTGTAACCTTTACTAAGTAATAAACTTAGTTAGTTAAATGAAGAATCCGTCTGAGTATTACCCAGGCGGATAATAAAAAAACAACAAAACAATTCTGCAAACAATGTCTGAATTCTCATTAATTGACTCACTACTTACAAAAAAATTAGATTCTTAGAAATAGTACTTTTTCAAATTGTCTACATTCCAAGTTCTAGGCAGGCGCCTTCCGTCTGGAGTTTCCAGGAATTAGGTGTCGTCTCTTACTTCTTCATAGATCCGGTAGGGACCTTCCCAATTTGGTGTTAGCTTTCCCAGCTCATTGGCCCTACCGGTTGCCTCCATTTTCCGTAACACTAAGTCGTCATCTTTCAAGGGACGATTGTGTACTTTCTTGTTGTAAGCTCTGGTCATTCTCAGATGGTAAATCTCATAACGCAAGGCGGCATTGCCCCTGCGTTCTGGGAGTGAATCCAATGCCAGGCGCATTGCTTCCCAGTTTGCCTTTTCATCATATAGCATGACTCTGAGAGTCGGCTCGTAATGTTCAATGGGCAAGACGGCTTCAGCACCATAAACCATGAGAAATGGGGTTTCACCAGTTGCCCCCTTTGCTGTAGTCCGGATGGCCCATAGGACGTGAATTAACTCTTTTGCCCACAAGCTACTGACTCTTTCAATTTTCTTCTTAATGTCGTCTGAGATCAGTTTGTTGAAGGCTTCAACTTGGCCGTTTGCTTAGGCTCGGCCGACTGATGCAAAATAGCTTGAGATCCCTTGATCTCCCAACCAAGTTTTGAGCTGAGGTGTCTCAAACTAAGGACCATTATCGAACACCATAGACATAGGTACCCCAAACCGGGTGATAATGTTCTTCCAGATGATGGAAATTACGTCTGAGGTCTTGATGTTCTTAACCGCCTCGGCCTCCACCCACTTGGTGAAATAATCCACGGCCACCAAGATGTAGCGCTTTCCGCCTGGAGCAGGCGTGTAAGGACCTAAAATGTCCATGCCCCATTTTGCAAACGGGATTGGGCTGTGGATGGCCGTCAGATTAGTAGCCAGACGGTGAATAAGTTTGCCAAATTTTTGGCACTTGTCACATTTCTTCACCAACTCCTTGGCGTCTGCCTCAAGAGTGGGCCAAAAATAATGTCGTCTGGCTCTAACGGCTAGGGACCTCCCGCCTATGTGGGAGGCGCAGAATCCCAAGTGCAAGTCTTCGAGAACTTCCTTCCCCTTTTCTGGGGTGACACACTTCAACAGAGGCTTCAGAAACCCCGCCTTGAAGAGTTCTCCGTTTCTCAACTCGAAGCTTGCAGCTCGCTTCTTCAGGACGGCTGCCTCCTGTGGCGAATCAGGAAGTGTACCGTCTGAAAGGTAGGCTCGGATGCCATCCATCTAGGTAGAGGTTCGGTCAAGAATTCCAATGGGATCTTCATAGATGCTTCTTTTTTCAAGAACTTCCCAAAAGACAAACCGAGGCGTATCATGGCAGGCGGAAGATGCCAGCTTTGACAATGCATCCGCCTGGTTGTTGTCCGACCTAGGCACTTGATTCAGACGGAATTCCTCAAGTGCCCCAGCCTCTTCTTTGACTGCCTAAAGGTATTGGATCATAGCCGGATGAGTTGCCTCATATTTTCCCTCATACTGGCTAACGACAAACTGTGAATAAGAGTAGGCGTCAATTTTCATTGCCCCTGCCGCCTTACACATACAGATACCGGCTAGCAGGGCTTCATATTCCGCCTCATTATTAGATGCCTGAAACTTGAACTGTAGTGCATACTCATATCTGTCCCCTTCAGGAGACTCGTAGATTACACCTGCACCACAACCGTTCTTTGTAGAGCTCCTGTCTACATACACTTTCCAAACCTGATTAAGAATATTCAGAGCCACCGGACGGGTCATTTCAACAATGAAGTCGGCAAACGCCAGACCTTTCACTGCCTTTCTTGGTTCGTAAGTGATTTCAAGACTTTGCATTTCAATAGCCCATTTCAACATTCTCCCGGATGACTCCAAGGTGGACATTGGCCGCTTGAGTGGCTGGTCGGTGTAAATCACCACCGGATGTGCCAGAAAGTAAGGCTTTAGCTTTTTGAATGCCATATACAAAGCAAGGCCAAATTTTTCAACCATGGGGTACCAGAGTTCAGCATGTTTGAGAACATGGCTAATGAAGTAAACCGGGAGCTGAAAGCCGCCTCGCTCAGCAAGGAGAACGGCACTGAGAGCATGATCTGAGACGGCTAAATACATGTACGTCTCCCTTGGCAAAGGACTGACGAGCCTAGGTAGAGAATGCAAGTGTTCTTTTAACTTCTGGAATGTCGTCTCAACATCGTCTCCCCATTCAAACCTGGTCTTCTTCCTGATTGCTTGGAAGAAGTAAAGGTATTTGTCGCCTGACCGGCTGAGGAACCTCCCCAAGGCGGCTAGGCAACCAGTGAGTCTCTGAACTTCCTTGATAGAACAGAGTGACTTCATGTCAATCACCGCCTTTATCTTTTTGGGGTTAGCCTCTATCCCCCTTTGATCAATCAGGAATCCGAGAAACTTCCCAGACTCAACACCAAAGACGCATTTCTTGGGGTTTAACATGACCTTATGCCGCCTGAGGGTGGTGAACGTTTCTCGGAGATCAGCAAGGTGATCCGCCTGTTGCTTGGATTTGACTATCATGTCATCAATGTACGCCTCCACATTCCTCCCAATTTGATTAATGAAGACCGTATTAATCATCCGTTGGAATGTGGTAGGCATTTTTCAAGCCAAACGACATCACGGTATAACAGATAACCCCAAATCAATGACGAAGGTCGTCTTCTCTTGATCTTTCTTCCAGAGGGGTATCTGATGGAAGCCAGAATAGGAATCCATAAAGCTCATCAAGGCGTGACCGGCTGTAGAGTCGACCAGACTGTCGATCTTTGGAAGCGGGTAACTGTCCTTTGGACACGCCTTGTTGAGGTCTGTGTAATCAACACACATGCGCAAGGTCCCATTCGGTTTCTTAACAAGGACCACATTGGCCACCCAGTTGGGGAAATTACAAGGCTGAATGAACCTGGCGTCTAGCAGCTTTTTGACTTCGGCAGCTGCCGCCTGACTTCATTCCTCGCCGTGGTTTCTTTTCTTTTGCCGGATGGGCTTCTTTTTGGGGTCCACGACGAGTTTTTGGACAGCGAGATCTAGGCTGATGCCTGGCATCTCTTCCACTTCTAAGGCAAAAATGTCTTTGAATTCTTTCAGCAGAAGGTGCAAGCTTGCACCCAGAGTAGCATAAGCAACCGTCCCAACCTTTACAGTACGCTCTGGACGGCTGTCATCCAGAACGAGATCAATGTTTTCACCAGCCGGTTGGGGACAGAGCTCGTCTGACCGTTCACCGGTCAGTGATTGCTATTTTTTCTCTTTCTTCACCTCCACCAGTAGAGGTGCCTTTCTTTTCTTCCCAACTGGTGGTGGGGCGGGTACTGGGTCGGCATCCTTGACATTGTCAAGGTCTATTGGTTCCTGGCCGTCTGGGGCAACAGTATCTTTGACGGTTGAGAGATAGCACTCCCGGACCGTCTTCTGATCCCCATTCAAAGAACCAACAGAGCCGTCATCCCTCTCATAATTGATGAGCATGAGGGACTGGATGATTACCGCCTTCAAGGATAATGTTGTAGACGGTCAACTCCTCAACGACCAAGAATCTGACGACAATATGTCGTCCCTAGCCTTTCTCTCCCAGCCGGATGGGTAAGTTAATTCTTCCGGCTAGGTAGACCATCCCACCCCCAAAACCAACCAACAGGTGGGTGACCGGATGCATGCTGCTGACATTGTATTTCAGCTTTTACAAGCACCAGAGGTTGATGATGTCTGATGAGCTGCCGGTGTCAATAAAGATCCGTCCAACCAGCTGGTTGGCAACCTTACATTCAATGACGATCGGGTCATCATGCGGACGCCGGACGTTGCCCCTGTCCTTCTCAAAGATCAGGACGCCTGGGAAGGAGGAGCTTGCATACGCCTGCTCATCATCATCTTTGTCCATCTTTCGGAGATGGCTCTTGGTGCCTTGGATGGTAGGGCCACCGCATGAGAACCCGCCTCCTATTGTGTAGACCGGCTCCTTGTCGGTATCCGAGCTACAAGCAGGCTGGTGGGTAGTCTTGGAGGACTGGCCCTTGTTCTTCTTCTTTGCCCCGCCTGGGGACTAAGAAATGTAGGACTTTAACATCCCCTTGTCAGCCAGACGGTCCAACGCCCGTTAAAGGCTAAAGTAGTCGTTGGTGTCATGGCCAACTTCCTCATGGTATTGGCAGAATTTCTTTTTGTTCCTTTATTGAATTGAACTTTTCATTGGATTGGGCTTCTCTAGGGACAGTCAGTCCTTAATTTCCATGAGGATGGAGTTGCAGTCCTTGTTAAACTCGTTCTTAGGGACGTATGGTTTAAATTCTTTCTTTTTCTTCTAGGACGGCTGGTCAGAATCACTAACCGCCCAGACTTCTTTTCTCTTTTTGCTCTCTTCTTTATTTTTGGTCGGCTGAGAAGGCCGGCTGTCTTTCTGTTTTTCAGACTTCTTGGAGTCCGACTGATTACTAGGCGTGCAGAGGTCGGTTGCTTGAATATAGATTTCCTCCTCCCTTAGGGCCGCCTGTAATGTGAAAGCCTCTTTTCTGACTAGGTCGAACTTAAAAGTCGACCCGTCTCTCAGACCCTTGAAAAAGTCTGTAAAAGCTACCTCATCAGACAGTCCTTGAATCGGAATTCTAATCAGATTGAACCGCCTGACATAGGAGCGCAGCCCTTCTCTCTCTCCCTGCTTAATGGTGCTCAAGTTCATTGAGAAGTTGGAAGCAAACAGGAAGTCAAGCTTCCTAAAACTATCAATGGACCCGGCTGGCAAGTTGCCAAACCATTGTTAGGCAATGCCCTTCAATGTAGCTGGGAAGCATCGACACCAAGCGGCATCATCCAACCCCTGTAAGTACATGAGGTTGGTGTAATCCATGAGGTGATCTTTCGGGTTGGTGGTGCCATCATAGGTATCTACCAATACATTCTTAACCTTGGTCGGCTATGCCGCCTCGGTTATCTCCCGGGTGAACGCAGAAGGTTGTTCACCCAGGCGAAGCAGACGGAGCTACCACTCCAGTGGCTGGACATTGTGATATGGCGCCTGACCTCCGAATAGGGTCGACTGCACAGAGTAAGGTGGGTACTGACCGTAGACCTTAGAAGGTACATATGGTGCAGTCCCGATCATCTGAGGGCCAGAGTGGACGGTATTACCGCTTGTCTGACTCTCATGCAAGGAAAGTGCATTCCCTCCAGAAGTATTGTTGAAGCTGTCTGAAAAATTTAACGTAGAAGCCGACTCAGACAACTGTTGATTTCTCTTCCGGTTGATGATCTCCCGGGCATCAAGAGTTGATTTTTTACTTCCCACCGGCTGTTAAGTCCAGCGGGTATTGTTGGTATTCCTCTTAGGAAGAAGAATTTTGACCAATCAATGGTCCCGGCTGCCTTCTCCTTTGGATGAGGAGTGGGCTGCCGATCTCTGACTAACTTCCCCTTTTCCAGAGGAGTCTTCTTGACCGTCTGACCCCTACTTGGGCTAGCCCGGCTCTTAGTGATCAGTTCTTTAATTTCACCCTTGAAACATGTCATGAATCTCATGAGTTCCTCTCGTGTGACAGGTGCTGATCCAGCTGTCGTATGGGTTTCCCCTTCCGGCTGCCCAGGGGGTCGATTTGCACCCGCCTGGAAGGCACCCCGCTCCTGAGTCTCTCTGGGCCGGATGTGCTTGGTTATCAGAGAGCCATCATCGACTGTATAGCTTTCGACCTGAGGATCTTCATCCTCCTGGTCTATAAATCCTTTCGGGTCATCGCCTAGACGGTTAGGAGGTGGTACAGACTCTTGAACCATCTTCGAGGTACTCTCCCCACAGACGGCGCCAAATGTTTTTGGTATTTTTGTCCCTCGGGAGAGTTACAACACAAAGACTGGTCCGGTGCGGCCTGTACCTGCAAAACAAACGGAGACACTAGTTGGGTGGTGCTCCGCCTCCGACGAACAAGTTAGTAACTTGAAGGGAGAGAAAAAGGTGCGGAAATTTAGGTGGGTATCTGCTCGGATTCCAAGCTCAGATGTCACTATCACATGGACAGTTTGTAATAAATGATAAAACGTGTCCTCCAAAAGAGGGGAATCTCCCTATTTATAGGGTCCTCGGGATTTGTGCCCCTGATTAGGTCACTGAACCCTAATCATTGTTGGGCTGCGCCGCATTGCGGCTTTCTTGGGATTTGGGCCTAAAGGCCGCCATTTCCCCCAAGTTTTTGGAGTGATACGTGTCAAGCAGGAATAGGTCCACTTTGGGCCATCCTAGGGCTGACACGTGTCATCCTCTGATTGGACCACGTGGCGGGGTAAAATTACCCTAAACATGTACTATTGTGGCAAAATAGGTAGCCTAAAAAGAATATACATATGTGACAATGCCAATAAAACCGCAGGAATACAATTCATGAATCTTACAAGTCTCATACACTCATCTTAATGAAATACCGATCACTCAAATCGATAAATAACCAAGAATTCTCCCAGTGGAGTCGCCAAATTGTAGACGTCGCTCGAAGTGCACCTACGTTAAAGCGTGTGGTGAATATGCTTGGCACTCTTAGGAAGTGGGAATTGACATATACAATTAGGGACAAGGAAAGTAGGGAGCCGCCAACAAGTTTCTAAGGAACTTGTAAACCGTTCACGGATCATAAAAGGCAACCACGAATAAAGGGACAACAATAGGCAACAACGATTGACCCGTGAAGGTTACACCCCATTCATAATCCATGAGATTACTAACTCCATATGGTTTGGAACCACAAAAGGAGGATCGGGGATGATGGTATGAAGTGAGTCATGGAGTCACATTCGCCCGTATTGGCCTCTACTCGATTCTTATAGTGAAACGTGATTCCTGCGATCTCAAAGGCATACAAACAAAATATTCAATTCTCTCCAAACTATTATTAAGCTAAATTGGTTGAATATTAATGCAACATATAATTCTAAAATATTTGTGATCACTTGAATTAATAACAAGATTAAAAAGGAATCTAAACCGGTTGTCCAAATTATCTTATTAGGCGTGTTTTTCAACTACATATTCCCTTTAAACATGCAAAATGGTTATCATAAAAAATATAATAGAATTATCATTAATATTGGAAGCAATTTAACAATAATAGTGTTAGTCAACTCGAATAATAAAATAACCTAATCATGATACTAGCAATAAGAAAATAAAATAAGAGTAATTAAATTAACTAATTACTCACATTCCGTGCGTTCCTTTAAATTGCTACATCATGAATAAATTGTTAGTAATTTCAATAAAAATATAAATCGAATTAAAATAATTAAATTAAATAAATGTAGAGTTGATTTGGTCCAAACTCTCAATTAATTATAACTTTCACGCCTTTGTTTAAGTATATAACTTAGGGTATTGTATGAACTCCTTGGAGTGCTTAAGTAATGAATGAAAGAATAGGGAGGCTAGTGTTCAGGCTAAAGAGGGAGAAAAGAATTATTTTGTGATCAACCTTGTTGATGATTTAAAAAGGGGTCATATGACCTCTATTTATAGAGAAAAAAAAGGGATCGAAGAATAAAAAAAAGATAAGAATTCGAATCGGAATAATAATACTCTTGCGATAGACAACAGTTTTTACGGTTTTTGTTTTTATCTTATCTTTTGATCCATAAATCGGAATAACATAAAAAAAGATGTCGTTGGAAATCTCTTGAAGTCTAGTTTATAAATCAATTAGAATCAGATTAAAATATTTTATAGAACAAAAGATATGTCCGAAATAGTTAGACGGTGTAAGTTTTGGATAAAGTTTGATATTTTATTCATATCTTTTCCGTTATAGCTCGGAATTGATATTATAATATATCGTTGGAAATATAATATCAAGGGCTATCCAAACATATAAAATTTAGATAAAAAAATATGAGGCGCGAAAATCATATCTGACTATCTTTGAATGTCTTTCAATTCGTATAGAAATAGGATTTTCAAAAAGAAAAGTTTTATTCAATTTCAAAATCTTTAATCTTATCTTTTCAAATGGATAATTAAGATCTTTTAGAAACTTATAGAAGATTCTAATTAATCCTAATTTTTTTAGGAATGGGATTAAATAATTTGGACCCTCCACATGATCATTGGGTCGTAGGTAAGGTGGGCTTAGGCTCGGTTTAGGCTCAGTTTAATATTTTGGCCATAACTTATTCGTTATAACTCGGATTTGGGCTTGTAATATATCGTTGGAAATTTTTTTTCAAGCCCCATCCAACTATTAAATCATTGGACCTATATTATGGACCAAAATAAACTGGAATAAACATTTTAATAAAAAGGACACGAAATGAATGATTTTAAAGGACACGAAATGAATTATTTTAATTTTAAAGGCACGAAAAGAGGAAAATAAGTTATGGTTTGGGGAAATGGGCTAGAAGTTGGGGTTGGTTTATTAAATGGAATTATGGATTTAAGAACTCCAAGATTAAATACTCAACCCGACCAATAATGGCGGTGAAAGGTTGTTCATCATCCGATTTGGTTTTGGGGAGACATTTTTAGGTATCTACACTCCATTATTAATCTAGGATATTGACTTTGAAATCAAGCCGTCAATGATAACTTTGATCGAAAGAAGGCAATATAGTGGAGGAGTTAATGAGAGCCCCCTAAATCATTTTAAGAAATTCGAGAAATATTGCAACACAATTAAGGTGAGCGAGGTAGCTCAAGAATTCATAAGGCTTAAGCTATTTCCTTCTTCTCTAATTGGAAGAGCTCAAGAGTGGTTAGATAATGAAGTGAAGTCTAATTCTTTGAAAACTTGAGATTAAGTCACCAAGGAATTCCTTTCCCGTTTCTTCCCTCAAAAGAAAACGACGGAGGCAAGAGCTTTAATTCAAGTTTTCAAGCAAAAGTCTAGTGAAAGTCTTAATGAAGCATGGGAGAGATACAAAGAGTACCAACGTGAGTGTCCTCACCATGGAATCCCCACTTACCTAATCATTCAAATTAATTATGGCGGTTTGAGTCCTCAAGGGAGAGCAAGTCTAGATGCCAGAGCCGGAGGCCCAATCATGAATAAGACTGAGGAAGAGGTTGTAGGTATCATTAAGGATGTAGTTAGAAACTACATGGAATGGCAAGATGGTGAGAAGGAGTCGATAAACATAAGTAGTACAATGGGATGCTCAATGGAACAACTCAATGCTATCAACAATTTGTCGACTCAAATTTCGGATTTAGGAAAGGAGGTAGTTTCTATCAAGTATAAGCTCGAGAGCGCGACCTCACAAGCACCAATTCTTCCCTCCCAAATTAAGGGGAGAGGTACTCCTTCCTCTAACTCTCTTCCTTCTTCTTGTTGCATGATTAGAGAATGTTGGTTTTGTGATTTGTGTGGAATGAATGACCACGGTGCTTCTTTTTGCCCTAATGTTCCTTGTAATGAATATGTTGGGAGTGAGAATGAACATGTGAACTTAGTTGCTAATAACTATTTTGGACCTAGATTTGATGCTCAAAGGAATGTTGGAAATAGGAATTATCACAACCAAATATACTATGACAATTATAACCAAAATGGCGGTTATAGAAACCATGGAATCCAAGGGAATTGGGGTAGCTATAACAACCATAGTTATAATGGTCAAGGTCATGGCCAAGGATATGGGGACTATAACCAAGGTTATGGTAACCATAATCACGATAGCGGCCAAAATCAATGTAGAGGTAATTGGAACAATCAAAGTAGGGGAAACTTCCAATCGAATGGTCAAAGAGATGCCCCACTTGGA
The DNA here is from genome assembly GCF_948465745.1 of Chenopodium album. NCBI lineage: Eukaryota > Viridiplantae > Streptophyta > Magnoliopsida > Caryophyllales > Amaranthaceae > Chenopodium > Chenopodium album. The sequence goes on from NC_137836.1 coordinate 45,361,972, forward strand.
TTTGTTCCGAATACCCAAGAGCATAGTGATAATTTGTATGATCAATCATTTTCATCTAGGAGTTTCTTGTAAGGTGTCATAGAGAAGCAAGCCAAATTGTTGGAAACCTACATGACCCTAAGAAATTAGAAATTCAATGACATGTTAACTTGCCATAAGGGGTTAGAGAACCAAATTTCTCAATTGGCTAATGAGTTTAAGGAATTTAAAAATCTTTCTTCTTTGTCTTCACAAAGCTTAGATCTTAAAATCCCTATGAATGATATTGTGACTAAAAGTGGTAGGGTCCTTAAGAGTGAAATCTCTAAGAAGAGTGATGATAATGATAGTCCTAGCAATGGCCAAATTGAGAATGAAAGAGATGAGAATACATTAGTTGAGGAAGTCAATAAGGAACAAGTTGAGAAGATGAAGGAGAGAGAAAGAGAAGTTTATAAACCTAAGCTCCCTTACCCCCCAAAGTTTAATAGTCACAAGCTAGACGAGCAATTTGGGAAATTTATAGAGATTCTTAGACAACTTCATCTTACTCTTCCTTTTACCGATGTGATAGAACAAATGCCAAATTATGCAAAGTTCCTTAAGGAGATTTTGAGTGGAAAAAGAACTTGTGATGCGGCAAAAATGGTTAACTTGACCGAGAATTGTAGTGCAATCATAATGAACAAAATCCCACCCAAGTTGAAGGATCCCGGAAACTTTTCTATCCCTTGTGCTATTTATAAAATGCAAATTGATAATGCCTTGTGTGATTTATGAGCTAGTGTTAGCATTATGCCATGCTCGGTATATCAAATACTAGAGAAGGGAAAACTTTTACCTACCAACATTACCTTACAATTAGCCGATAGATCAATTAGGATCCTAAGGGGCAAGGTAGAGGATGTTACCCTAAGGGTAGGAAAGTTCATCATTCCGGTAGATTTTGTTGTCCTTGACATAGATGAGGATTCTACAATTCCTATTATTTTTTATTAGACCATTTCTTGCTACTTTGGGTGCTTTGATTGATGTCAAAAGTTCTAAGATTTCACTTAAAATTGGAGATGAGGGAGTTGAATTTGATTTGAATGAAAGTATGAAATATCCTTCTTCATCTCTTGAGAATTGCATGAGAGTTGAAATCTTAGATAATCTTGTACATTCAATGCATGAGCACTTACTCACAACTAATGATCCTCTTGAGTGTGTTTTGTTGAATAAGGAAAATATAGGTGCTCCTAGCAAGGACATGGCTTTGTATGAGAGCTTGTTGGATGGAAGCGTTGAGGGAAGTGATGAGCAAATTTGCATGAAAATCTCAAGCCAAGAGGCTTTGCAAGCGGCTTCGATCAAGGAAGGTAAAGGTGTTCCTATGGTAGAGCTCAAACCTTTACCATCACACCTAAGGTATGATTTCTTAGGCCAAAATTCTACTAACCCCGTGATTGTTAGCGCATCTTTGAGTAAAAGCCAAGATCAAACATTATGCGGTGTTTTGAGAAAGCACAAAGGTGCTTTAGGTTATACCATTGATGACCTCAAAGGTATAAGCCCCGTTTTATGTACACACCACATAACCCTTGAGGAGGGTGCCCTTCCTTCTATTGAACGACAACGGAAATTACATCCCCAAATGGGGGAGGTAGTGAAGAAAGAGATCACTAAGCTTCTAGATGCGGGAATCATATTCCCCATCTTAAGCTCTAGATGGGTCTCACCTGTTCATGTCGTTCCAAAGAAGGGAGGCATGACCGTCGTCAAGAATGAAAAAGGTGAGCTTATTCCAACAAGGACGGTCACCAGTTGGCGGATGTGTATAGACTAAGAAATATCATTTCCCCCTTTCTTTCATTGATTAAATGCTTGAAAGACTAAAGAGGCACAAGTACTATTGTTTCCTTGATGGTTACTCGGGATTTTTCCAAACTCCTATTCATCCCAATGACCAAGAGAAAACTACTTTTACTTGTCCCTATGGTACCTTTTCTTATAGGAGAAGGCCATTTGGCCTTTGCAATGCTCCCGCCACTTTCCAACGGTGTTTGATGAGTATCTTTGGAGACATGTTGGAGGAGGAGATGGAGGTGTTTATGGATGATTTTTCCGTAGGTGGAGTTTCCTTTGAAGCATGCCTAGAAAATCTTGAAAAGTATTTAGCAAGATGTGAGAAAGTGAATTTGGTGTTGAATTAAGAAAAATGTCATTTCATGGTTGAAGAAGGAATAGTCCTTGGGCATAAAATTTCCCACAAAGACATAGAGGTTGACAAGGCGAAGATTGAGGTTATCGAAAAGTTGCCACCTCCGGTCAATGTGAAAGGTGTGAGATCATTTTTGGGCCATACCGGTTTCTATTGAAGATTCATTAAAGATTTTTCCCTCACTACAAAGCCCCTCAATGATCTTCTTCAAAAGGCTGTCGAGTTTGTATTCGATGACAAGTGTTTGGAGGCATTCAATAAGTTGATGAAAGCTCTAACCTCCACTCCAATTGTTCAAGCTTCAAGATGGGACTTGCCATTTGAGTTAATGTGTGATGCAAGTGATACGACTATTGGAGGAGTTTTAGGTAAAAGAATTACTAAGAAACTTCATGTGAGTTATTATATGTCCAAGACTCTAAATGGAGCTCAACGGAATTACACTACAACGGAGAAGGAGTTCTTGGTTATTGTTCATTCCTTTGAAAAATTTCGTTGCTATTTGTTGGGGTCCAAAACAATTGTGTTCACCGATCATACGGCCCTAAAATACCTTTTTGGGAAGAAGGAATCAAAGCCAAAACTAATTTATTGGGTGTTAGAGCTTCAAACTTTTGACCTTGAGATTAGAGATAAGAAAGGAGCGGAGAATGTGGAAGCGGATAATCTATCTAGGCTTGAGGATTTTCAAGTTCAAGATGATGGGTCTCCCATTGAAGATAGAATGTTAGATGATTCTTTGTATGCTATAGATGTGAAGGAAATCCCATGGTTTGCCGATTTGGTGAACTATCTTGCTTGTGGGGAATTTCCTCCTTCATTTTCCAAGAATCAAAGAAATAAGCTCAAAAGGGAGGCTAGGCATTATGTTTGGGTAACCGATTTTGTACAAAAGGGGTGTTGATGGGTTGTTGAGGAGATGTGTTCCAAATGAAGAGTTTCCTAGTGTGTTGAAGATATGTCACTCGGATCCGAGTGGAGGTCACATGGGTGTCTCAAAAACGGCTTCAAAGGTGCTTCAATGCGGACTATGGTGGCCAAATCGCTTCAAGAATGTTTGGGAGTTTGTCAAGATTTGTGACCGATGCCAAAGGACTGGAAACATTTCAAAGACAAACGAAATGCCCCAACAACCCATTCTAGAGTTGGAGGATTTTAATGGTTGGGGAATAGACTTCATGGGTCCTTTTCCTACTTCATATAGGAATCAATATATCCTTGTTGCCGTTGATTATGTATCAAAAGGGGTGGAAGCTATTGCCTCACCTAACAATGACCATAAGGTAGCAATGAAGATGTTTATGAAGATAATCTTCCCAAGGTTTTCATCCCAAAGGCAATTATTAGTGATAATGGATCTCATTTTGTGCATAGCGCCTTCCGCAAGATGTTGAAGAAACTTGGAATTAATAAACGTTTCGGGCTCCCCTATCACCCTCAAACTAGTGGGCAAGTCGAAGTGTCTAACCGTCAAATCAAATTGATTCTTGAGAAGACGGTAGCAAGAAATAGGAAGGATTGGTCGGATAAGCTAGATGATGTCTTGTGGGCATATAGAAAGGCTTTTAAAACTCCTATTGTCACTACTCCTTACCGCTTGGTTTATGGGAAGTCTTGTCATCTTCCGGTCGAACTTGAGCATCGTACTCATTAAGCTATAATGAAAATCAATTTCGATTTGGCAAGTGCGGGTGAGCAACGTTAGCTTGATCTCCATAAGTTGCAAGCATGTACAAGACTCGCACTAAGGAAGTGCATGATAAGCTAATTGTGAAGAAGGAGTTCAATGTTGGTGACAAGGTACTCCTTTACAATTCTAGGATGAGATTATTTCCCGGGAAGCTAATGTCTCGTTGGAGTGGTCCTTTTGTTGTTCAAGAGGTTTTTCCTAATGGTGCGGTTGAAATATCTCCTTTGGATTTTTCAAGAACTTTCAAAGTCAATGGTCATAGGCTCAAGCGCTAATATGATGGAGTTTTTGTGGGGTTTGTTCATGATATGAATCTTTTTTATCCACCTTGAAGGGTGGAGAACGTCAAGCTAATGAATTTAAACAACCGCTTTTTGGGAGGCAACCCGAGTTTCTAACCATTTTCTCTATTTTTCTTCATTTTTGTTTTCTTTTTATTGTTTCTATTCTTATTTGATTTCCTTTCTTGATTGTTTTTTTAGGTGGTTTTGATTGGATTTCCAACAATTTTGGTGCCTTTTTTGAAGAGATATTTCTCAAGTTGGTGAATTGGATGTATGCTTAAAAGTTGAAGTTTGGTGGGTTCAAATGGTGGGCTCATAAAAATATTGTGTTGAACACACATTCTTGGGGTTTAGAAACTGCTTGCCTCAACCTTTATCATGATCATTTCCTATGTACTCACCAATGTGCAAACAAGAAGGGATTCGGATTAGAGTTGTTCATGGGCGGGACGGCCCGCCCAACCCGGCCCGCAAAGAAGATGGGCTTGGACAACCTTTTTGAAAAATATTGGATATTTGGGCGGGCTAGGCCTGGCCTGTTAATGTAAATTGGCAGTTATGGACAAGAAAATATGTGTCTTGGGCTAGCCCGCCCGGCCCATTTATAATATAATAATACTATTTTAATAATTTTTATTTAGTTAGTGATATATTTAATAATAAAAATAATACTTTGTGTATTTAAGAAAATAAAATAATCAATACAGAGAGACTATAATGAACTATAAGCTTTTATTGGTTACAATTATTTATTTTAATTTTATATTATGACATATTTTGTGTGTTTTTAATTTCTATTATCATTATTTGTGAATAAAATTTTTTAAGACAACTCTACCAAAATAATTTTAGCACATGTAAATAATAAATAGATTAATTAGTGTTATAAAAAATACAACAAAAAATTAAGGCTCATTAGCCGCGGTCAAGCCCGGCCCGTTTAGTAAGCGGGCATGGACAATGTATCAAGCCCGCATAAAAGGGTTCGGGTTTGATACATGAAGCCTGTTGGACAAAAAAATAAGCATAAACCCGGCCTGCTACCCGCCCAAGCCCGCAAATAATCACCTCTAATTCAGATGATGGCATACCTAGAAGGGCGCAGGCGCGCGCGACTAAGGAGCGGCCCCGCGGGCGCGCAGACCTGTGGCGCGGCCGCGCACCCCCTGCTGATGTCCTTTAAACGCACCGACCTTCTCTCTTTTTCTCTCTCTTATTTTCATTTTATTTCTACTTGGTTAATGTTCAAGCATCATCACAATTTTCCTTCACTATTTTACTACAGAAATTTCACCATTTTTCACTTCATTTAGTTGTTTATTACTCTTAATCCCTACTTTAACACTTTCATTGTGATTTTCTCTTTCCTAAAGTTGGGATTTTTAGGTACCCCTTTGGTTTGGGGTTTGTTGCTTGCAATTTGGCATATTTGTGTTTGCTAGTGCTTTATGTTTCTTTTCTTTGTAAACTCTCATCAATCTAAGGTATGATTTCTTCATTTCTATTGATACTTATGATAAATTTTCTACCTTGGTTGTTCATGAGTGTTTAGATTGATTTGGTTATAGCCTCATATTTGTATGCATATTGCCTACAACTCCTTCATTTGTTGTGTTAATGATGAAATTTTGGTGATTATTATGAACTTGTACTTGATGATTTTGCTTGAACATTCTATAATTTTGGCACCACCTTTGTTGGGATTATAGTTTGATTATATTGATATAGTAATGTTAATGTGCATAGTTTATTTTTAATGATGGTTTGGAGTGTTGTTTCTCATGATGCATACTTGTGACTCATAGTCTTTACTCACTAGAGCATTTTTCAATTATGTGTGTAGAATGGTTACTCTACGTCGAGCTAAGAGGGCTAGATGCTCTACCTATAGGGAGGTGGTTCCTCCCCCTTCACACATTTCAGAGACTTATGGAATTGAGTACACAAAGGAAGAGCATTGGGAGATATTTGCCAAGCTTTCAACTCGAACACTCTTTTCTACTAGATTTTATGATTCGTTGACGACTACTTTGTTGGGTATCGACGATGATGTGAGATTTTTGGCTCGAAACTTGGGGTTAGAGGAGTTCCTAAGCCTTCATGCTCCTACTTACTCTCGGATTACTTTCGAATTCCTTTCTTCTCTTGAGGTCCTTGAGGAAGATTTGGAAGGTGAAACTTCTCGAAGAATTTCTTTTCATGTTTTCAACAATGATCATTCGGTGCCTCTTTTCCTATCTTAATGAGGTCTTCAAGTTTCCAACTCCTAGTGAGGATGTCCCACTTGTGTATGAGGTATTTCGGTACTGTGCAACGTGATAACAATTATTGTGAATTCATGTGGTGGAGGCATATTTATGTCGAGGACTCATATAGTCCTCAATATTCTAAGGCAATGTCAATTATTCATGCGGCCTTGAGGTATTTTAGCCGACTCCTCACATATACTTTCTTCTCCAAGGAATCCCTTGGTGCTATTTGTCGAGAGGAGTTGAGTTTGTTATGGCTAGCGGATAAGCCATTTGAAGAGGGGATAGCGGTCATTGACTTCACTTCGCGTTTGCTCGACCGTTTCCTTGATATAAGAGATGGTGTCCATCTCTCCGGAAGTATCCAATTGGGGGGTATGATCACCATTTTGATCCTTTTTCTTAACAAGAAGTATGAAGCAATGCTCGAGTCGCTTGTCCCAATCCATGATAAAAGTGAGAAAGCTCCTTACCACTTCTTAAGCATCTATGCCATGATTAATCAACGTTTTTTGGAGCGCACCACCAAAGAAAGCTTATTTGGAAGGTTACAAGGACTACGGATTGGTGCCCTATCTTTCATCCCGAGGCTATGGTTAGATGTGTGGACACCCCTCTTCCATGGAGACCTAACAAGGTGCCGATTGATCAAGTCCTCAAGAGACCTCCGTTGCTTAACTTCTGGAATAATCCTTATCTTCCTCTTGCTCCATCTTCATCCCGCAAAGGTAAATCTTCCCGGGGAGGTACATCCTCAACTCCTCCCTCTTCTTCTACTATTTCTACTATTGACTTGTCTCTTTTGCATGCTAAAATTGATTCCATAACAAATGTTCTAAATTGTTCACCTTTGGGGTGCGGTTTTGTATTAGGCTATGACTTTCATGCTAGAAAAGTCTATGATTTCCATGTTATGAGAGGGGATATCAAACCATATCATAACTATCCGTACCTGTAATACCCCGTATTTTAATGTATTTTATATATATATTATTTATTTAATAATAAAATATATTTTGGGTCAAACTATTTTAATTATTGGAATATATAAATAAAACAAGTTTTGGGTCAATAACTAATTAATCTAAATGTAGCCCATTTTCACTATAAGGCTAATCATTTTATTTACTAATTTATTTGGGCCAATTATTCTTCCCATCATACCATTTCTTATGAGGCCCAAATAATTATAATTTACCCTATTCTATAAATATCCCTTTGATCCCCAAATTTGCCACACAAAAGTCAAAGGGGTAAGCTTTTTTTTCTTTTCCTTCTTCCTTATTTTCTTCTCTTGTTCTTACTTTTCTTTTCCCCTGCTTCACGTGAACTTCTCACAATGCAAGGAGAAGTTGGAAGCTTTGCTCCTCCACGTCACCCGCCACCTCACACCTGCCACGTCACCAGCCACCTCCGGCCGCCCAGCAGCCGCCGGCGACCAGCCGACCACCACCACCACGGGTCACCTCCTTCTTCCCTTTTCTCTCCTCTTTTCATTCTAGCTATTTTGATGATTTTATTTATGGGTTTTGGTTTTAATTATTCAAAGTATGTTTGATTAGTATCATAATTATGTTTTGATGATTAAAGATTGTAAATTTTAAATAATAATGTGTTTTATTTTCAGATTTCATAAAATTATAAGTTAGGGTTTTAATTATTAAAGTGTTGATTTTTAGGGTTCTAACTCACAATTGATTTGGGGGTTTTATATACCCATTGATTGTAAGTGGTAATAAAGCTTAAAGATTGTATCTTTATGGAGTTTTAATGAAATTTTAATGGGTTTTTGTTAAAAGAATAATGCTGGAATTATTATTTACATACTACTTTTGTGTATTAATTAAAGGGAGTTGATTACCCATAAGTAGAGAATATTTTAAGTGGTTTTAATATAATTTTCAAATTTTTTTAAAAGGGTTTAAGCCTTAAAAAGTATGCTGGAATTTTTATATGAACACTATAATTGAGTTTTCACTTTGTGGTTTTAATTACTCTCTTAAAGAGAGAGTTTTAAAGGTTTTAAACCAAAATTTCAGCTTGTTAGTGAGGTTTTAAAATGTTTAAAAGTTGCTAGAAATTTGTGTATACTAAGGTAATTAATATAGGTTTATTGTCCCTTTTTGTAGGAGACTTGGTTCGATAGGTGTTGTAGTGTAATTGACCATTTTAAGAGCTTAATTGAGGTACGTACGCGTACTTAGCATATTTTGGTGATGTAGAATCATGCTAGGTTTGATTTCAATTAATTACAAGTAGTATCATGCTAAGGTATATGTATGGAATTGTGAATTTATGATGTTTGTGATTGAATTGGGAAGCATGAATTATTTGTGATGGTTATAGATTGGAAAATTATATTTTGGGCATGCTGTGTTTGAACCACATTTTTATTTATGGCATGTTAGAAGGCATGATTAATTAAACTACATGTTTAATTATGTTTGGAATATTAAAAAGGAATTTTATTATGGTTCTAATAATTTTTATTGATGCTTTAAGCATGAGGAAGGAGCTATATAAGTGTCTATGTACACAAGGAATAAATTGTATGTTGGTGCCTTTGTGCACTTAAGGTGTTTTTAACACGAGGGATAGGAATTTTGGCGCATTATGCGTTTAGGGTGTCTTTGACACTGAGGTAGAATTAAAAAGGGTTCAACATTAAATAATATTTGGTCACTAATTATTCAAGAATTAAATTGGTATGTTTGTTTGATTGAATAATTATTGTTGATTGACTTATTATGCTTTGAGAGTCATCACCAAGTCTAATAATATGTAAATAACGTAAAGTGAAAGAGATTACACACCAAAACTCTTGGAACGTATATACCTTGAGTATGAACAATGGGGGGAGTTATGGGGTTTTATATTTAACCATAACTTCTAATGGAGTACCGGACGTTGTATATTCCTTTTTTTTATTTATTATTATGCGCAGGAATTCCGCCACCTTTGAGTGGTTTTGTCGCTAGCACGGTTAGCTCCCGTGTCAGTTAACCTCAAATTTATTTGGGGGAGGTTAGGAGGTGGAAACCCGTTCGATGCGTAATCAACGCAAAATGAATTAATTAGTGTCTAAGTCATTGTGTCTTGTTGATTGGTGTGTATGCTTGTGAACAGGTGCAATGAGGTAAGTGTGTGTTGATAGGTGAAAGCATGTTAGTGTGGCTAATTTACGCTTATGTATTCAGCTTTGTTGATTGTGTGTGTTTGTGTATTTGGCCATGTCTTTACCTTGGCTCTATGATGACTCATTTCTAATGGAGAGTAGTGGAAACAAGTAGAGATAAACTTTTCAGGTATTGAAGCATGATCATGATGGGGCATGAGAGAAGAGTGAATCTTACTAGTTTTCATTACGTTACAAGGTGTTTTATGCTTTATTTATTTATGACATATTTTATGTGGACTAACACAAAGGTTTGGTTTTGGAACGGTTTTTGAATAAGGACCTTTAATGGTTCCAAGTTGTAGTTTGATTTTATTTGACTTTGTTTATTTGGTTTTAAACTTTATTTTCGTTTGGTTGACTTTTGAGTTGACTTGCTTAATCGGTTTTTTATTTTGAGTCTTCCGCTGTGTATTTTTGATAATTGCCTTAGCCGTTTTCACGGTGGCGGTAATGTCTTAGTTATTCTTAAATCGTGTTTTTAAAAGAGTAGAATGGGTATTTAAAAGAAAGGAATTTCTAGGATGTTACAAAGTGGTATCTGGGAGCTTTGATTGAGATTTTATTACCACTAAAGCAAAAAAAAAAAAAATGTATTTTAAATTGTTTTGTTTTAAAACTTGGCCAAGTGCTTATTTAATTAAACGATGTTAAACTAAATTGTTTTGAATTTTATTTTTGTTTTTATTTTAGGAATGACCAATTTTTTTTTTTTTTATGAAGAACATCCGATTTTTTTTTTAAGGATGTCCGAATTTTTTTTAAGAAAGCCGAAAATTTTTCGGTCTTTTTTAAAGCTTATTTTTGAATTTCTTAAAATAAAAAAAATAAAAAAAAAATAAAAAAAAAAAGAGTCAAAAATATTTTTAGTTTGTTCATGTTGCAGGAAAGCAAGGATTGAGGTAAGAAATATGTGTTAAAAGCTTTTATAAGCATGTTGGTGAGCTTGGGTAGGAGAGGAAAGGGCATATAGACTAGAATTTAATTTCTTTCCTATGTGCATATGTATATATTTTTTGAGAGGTGTTCAAGCATGTTGTATGACTAAATGTTTATTGATGACAACATGTAATATGTGAATCATTATATGTGAGCTATCAAGATTGTTTGATTGAACATCGAACTTAATTTTCTGCAAGAACTGTATTATATGGTTATGGGAAGGGTTTGCTATTGGTAGTTAATCCCGTTTTCTTGTAGGATCCCTAAACCTTTACCTTGTGAGTTTCTATGATGAGAATTTTGAGGAATGTTAAGGATTTCGAGAGTTCAATTGCTTATGTTAGGATGGTTTGCTTCAATGGTCTTATTTGAGATGTATTTTTTTTTTTAAGAAATTTTGGATGCACATCATCACATGAATGTGAGTATTCTTTTTGGGATAATTTGTTGTTAAGATACGTTGTCTAGATATTAAAAATGAGTAATTTGAGTTTTGTACACTTGTGTATGGAGACACCAAGTTATAAGGATAAAGAGATTGATTTTAATGCATATGGTTAAAGAGCTTAAGGATGAAATCATTTGGCATGTTATCTATTTTGAGGAATATGTTTTGTCTTTGAGTATGAGTTTGAATTGGAATCGAAACTGAACAAGAGCCCAAATGAGGTGAGCATAGGAATTGATTAGAGATGAGTAATGATTAACGTTATTATATGATGATTGGTCCCACTATTTTGCTAGGGATAAGCCGAGAAGGCAAGGAGGTTGAAGGGTAAGGGTCCTATGATCATGGATGATTTTTCTAGCCAGGTTTCTAGTGATGTTGTCATGTTGGTAAGGGGAGTGCTCATTCTACCCCTTACCATAGTGCCGAGTGATACCATATTAGCTATCCTCGCTTTTATGCTTGTGTGCTTTTCTTTTGTTTCTTTGCCGGCTTGTAGCTTGGTTTTAGCTTGGGGGGGTAGCTCATTTTTAGCTTGGGGGAATATTCTTATGTCTGTTGCGCTTATTTTGTCTCCCCCTTGCTTCTTTGGTTAACTTTGGCTTTATCTCACACCTGGTATTTTTCTCTGCTGATGATTTATGCTGTTGTTTGTTCCCTACGATAGTAATCTGCTGATGTTCCTTGATTCTGTTATCTGTCTGTTGATTTCTGTTGCTGATGATATATTGATGTTTTAGTTCTTTATTTCAACCTTCCTGATGGTTGATTTATGTCTGTTGATTCCTGATGCAGATGATTGACTGCTTTCTGATTGGCTAATTTTTCTCTCTGTTCTCTAATTCTCTGTCTCTGCTGCTCTGATCATTTCTGTCACCTATGATGCTGTTTGATTTTGTTTGGAAGTTACTAACAATTTTGTTTCTGTATATAGATTTATTTTTTTCTCACTTGGTTTATTATCCTTGCAATTGCTCTTGGAGTATCCTGAAGGTTTGCGTTTGCTTTCTTTCTTACTCTTTCGCATTGCTTGGAATACCCGGTGAGACCTTTCTTATTTTTCTTTATTTCTCTTTTATTTTCTTGGATGCATAGTTTAGGATTAGTTTTAGGAAAAGTTGAATGGTTCGAGGATGGATGCTTTTAACACCTAGAGTGTTTGGGATCATTGACGTTGTTGTCATTTGATCACTTGTTTGTCGATTGGGTATTACATGCTTTACTTGAATATTCGTTCCATTCTTTCTTTTCCTTCTTTTCCTTTAACTATGTTTTTCCTTTTCTCTTTTCTTATCTTTTATTTTTCTTTCTTTTTGTTGTTGGTTTTTGGTATGTTTTGAGGCTTTATTTGTCACTTTTTGTTTTTCTTTTGAATTGGACTATATACAACCGATTTTTACTTTTGAATGAATATCTTCCTAAATGTTATGGGTATGCACGGTTTGAGAATATGCTTGGTTGACTCTAGGATAGGTGTATGCTAAGGTAGCATGTTCTAGAACTAGGAGGATCATGAAACCGGATTCTACTTGTTTGTGGCATGTTGGTAGTTGCTTCTTATGGTCGATTTGACACCTATAATGAGTTTTTGCTAAATCCATGTGAGGTTTATCGTTTTTCAAGCCTACTACATGTTTTGCATGAGTCGCATGGATCCTTGGCTATTGCGGACCTAATCTCGAATCTTGACTCATAATTCTCAAACACTAGACCGAACCATCTAGGGAGGACAAAGGCATCTTTTTAGGGTGGTAATTTTTCTTTTTCTGGGTTTAATTTTCTTTATTTTAGTTCTTTGGGTTTACATTTGCCTTCTTGCTAAGCATTTGAGCCTTTTCCCTTCTTTTCAAGCCACACCTTTAGAACGTTGAGCCTTTTGTTTCTTTTTGTTCCATTTTTGGTTTTTGTGAAGCAAATGGTCATGTTTTTGGAGTTTGTGGTATATAAGTTTGGATATTGGTTCTATTTGTAAGCAAGCTTGTCTTTTGTATATATTGTGAATAATGGCAAATGATTTATGGAAAAATCCGTCCTAAATGTAAAAAAGGCAAGGACATAATAAATGCAAAATTGAAAAAGCCGTCCAAAGTTATAAGAGGCATGGACATTTACTTAGAAAATTTGAAAATAAATAAAAAAGAAAAAAAAGTTGAAAATGATAAAAATAAAAAATATTTTGATGTGATTCTTTTCTCCTTTTCAAGCATTGAGGACAATGCTTCCTTTTAGCTTAGGGGAAAAGCGTTTACGCTTTTTGTATATATGCTATTGGATATAGCTTTGAATAAGCTTCGGGATGTTAGTTTGTTTTTGTTTGGTGACTTCTCGGTTTTGGTGTTATTTGTCCAATCTTTGCTTCATCACCTAGGTGTACCACCAAATTTTAAAATTTTAGCCTACCCCTAACCTTTTTCCTTTACGTTACAACCTTGGGGAAAGACCATTCGACCTAGAGGTTGAGTCATATTTTGAGGGAGGGCATTATGAGTTAAAGCCTAAAGAGAGGGGATGCATAGTCAAGACGTCGAATAGCCTAAAAGTATTTCTTTTCCGGCTCCTTCGAGGAGCTACTGAGATGCTCATTGGAGGGAGATTTGAGATTATAGGAAGAACGCGGTAAGATCAAACGGGATGAAGGTGAATTGTGATAACTAGTTCTCTATGCTTAGCATACTCTATCTGTCAATCAACCTCGGATATCTTGAAACGTGCATACCCCTATTTTCTTAAGAAAGATGTTTATTCATTTGAAATGTGGTCATTTTGTGAAGTGCAATTCGTAAAGGTTTCAATTTTGTTTTTCTTTCGTTTACTTTTCTTTTTGTGGTTTGCCTCATGTATGTTGGTGGAGAGTTATAGGTTAAGCTCTTGGGAAACCTTTACGATACCTCACTCGTCCTCATAGGCGACTTTGGGGTAAAGGGCTTGTTGTAGCTAAAAACAACCGTGATTCCTACGAAAGTGAGTCTTAGTGTATATTCCCGTCTTATGTCTTTCTTTTTCTTTTTTAAATAAGTCTTTCATCCTTATTCTTTCTTGCTTTGTTTTGTTCGAGGACAAGAAAAAGTTTAGCTTGGGGGAATTTGATGAGTGTCATTTATGGCACTCATTTGGTTCTTTTTAGGATGAATTTCATGCTATTCTATAGCACTTTTGCTTAGCTTTTCCTTAGTTTTACTCTTTATTTCTTTTAGTTTGCATTTTCTTAGTTTGATTTCTTTCTTAATGCATTTCTTGTTTGATTTTGTTATTTTCTCTTTTATATGCTTGTTTTCCTTTTTTTCAGGTTAAGGTCGTTATCCATGTTTCCTGAGGCCTCTTCCCAAGTTTGGCATTGATTAGGATGCCTAGTGGTCTCATTTGAAGCTCAAGCATGGAGAAGTGCAAGTTTCTAAAGACCTTGAGCTGTGCCTTAAGCCGTGGGGGCATGATTTCTAGTCTTGAACGCACAAACATGGAGTTTAGAAACTGCAAGGTTTCGTGTTTATCAAGAGAATTAAGTGGAACGCACGAGGAGCATCGGAATGATAAGGAAGATGGTTGCCCTGTTCCCAGGAGCAGGCGCGCGCGGCTATGGCGCGGCCGCGCGGCTTCATTGCGCGGGCGCGCCTCTCTCGGGAGCGGGCGCGGGCGCATTTGTTCAGGTCCATGTTCCGTACCCAGTTTTTCCCGGCCGCTCTCTCTCTTGTAGTTGGCCGCGCCTGTTCGGGTTTATTTGGGGACAATCTAACGAATTTCTCTTAGTTAGTTTTACTATATATAGATTTTCTTTCTATTTTTAGAGAGAGTATAATTTTTCAGAAATTTGAATAGAATTAGGTTAGATTTTTAGAGAGAGAAGTTCTTGATTGATGATTGAAGATTGATGATTCCAAGTGTTTTTCTCCATTGATTTGAAGCAAGTTTGTAAAGATTTCTTTGCTTTAATGCAATCTTAGTTTTGATCTCAATTTCTTTGTTAATTGTTCAAGTTGAATGATTTTTTAATTGGTACATTTTTTATTAATATAATGATGATGAATTCGTTGCTTAGTTTAGTTTTGATAATGATTTCCATGAATAGTGAGTAGTTTTCTTGCTAGGGAATTGGTGAAGCATATATGAGTAATTGATTTATGCTAATTGGGGGAAATTTATGGAGTTGATGTTGTGATTAAATTGGTTGATTGATTAAGTGCATGTGTGTGTTCAATTTAGGAGTGATCAACCTAAGTTTCTCATACTAGATTGCATTGTAGGTTCACATTGATACGGAATATTGATTTGTGACTTACATTTGTCGATTGAGTAGGTTTGCAAGTTTCCTAGCTAGAGTCTCTCGTAGTTGGCGCTAGTTTGACCTCTAGGAGATTAGCCTACCATATTCTCTTGATTGCTTAATTGATTTTCCCTCGCAACACTTGACTTAGTCATTTCCAATCCCAATTAGTTGAATTAATTACGAGTATATGTGGATCCATACCCTAGTGCTTGATAAATTTGATTTTCGTTTCAATTGTTTGATTGGTAGAATAGACACACCTCACCTCATTTGCTTCGAAATAGCTTAGCTTTGACTTTAGAATTCACCTCCCATTCCTAGTGGTTCGACCCTCGACTTACTCTATGCTTGGTATAGGGGTGTGTTGAGAGATTATAAATTGTTTTTTGACCAAGGGTAGATTAGTTTTTAACGACCTAGTCTTTCCCTATATCAAAAAGAGATTGAACCTGCCGTACAAATAGGCCTCTACTTTATGCTTCTCATATTCATGTGCACTTTCTGACTAACAAACAATCAATATATTAATCTTAAACTTATTTAATCTATGTTGGTTGAATATTAATGCACAAACAAATGTATTATTCACGATGACTTGCATTGAATTAAAATCATTTTAGCCTAAACAATATTATTAATTATGTTATTAAGAGTGATTTCAAGTAAAAATTCCCTTTAATCCTACAAGAGAGGGGGTGATCAAGCAATAACAATAATATATCAAGCAACATAATATTATTGATACAAAAAATCATCATCATAATAATAATATCCTCAATTAAGCATAATATTAGTAAGATCCTAGACATGATACTAACAAGATAAATAACAAATCCTAGCATGTCACTAAACATTAAAAATTAAATCTTTATCCCTAACATGATACTAACATGATATCAGAAAAAAGGAAGCAACCTAAGAATGATACTAGAAAGCAATAAAAGCATTCTAACATGATACTAGGAAATAATATAATCTAAGCATGCTTTCTATAAATATATAGAGCAATAACACTAATTACTTTGTTGTCTCGTATCTCTTTCTAATAACAAAATACACACATTAGTAACTTCAAGGAATATATTAAATCAGACATTTAAATAATTGAAATAGGGATTTGGGACCAAACCCTCAGAAAGTATCAACCTTTCACGGCTAAGGCGAAAGCAACTTTGAGCTTGGCTAGGTGTGTCTAGAATTTGACGAGGGAAAAACTAGGTCGTTATCTAATCTTCCCTCGGTCAAACTAAATTTATAAACACTTAACAAACCTAAATACGAGTATAGAGGCAAGTCAAGGGTCGAACCCAAAGGAACGGTAATGTTCAAGCACTTTCAATTATGCACCTAAACTAGGTCAAAGACGAAGGTAAGAGAGAATACTAACAACTAACAAAACAAGTAACCAAGGAAATAAAACACTAGGAACGGGGATCAACAAGTAATCATGTCAATTGCAACAACTTGGAAGAGTATGCCAATCAAAGGTTGTGAGGACTAATGAAAAGAGCAATCAATTGGAATCAAAGAGTTATCTCCTAATTGTTAAGCTAGGGTTCACTATGAATAACAAATCAAGAGAATCACAATCAAAACCAATAGACAATTGCAATCCCTAAATCAATTGTTCGTGTCATTAGCAATTACAATGCAATCTAGCATAATTCTCAAGGCCTAATTGAATTACACACATGCAAACCTTCGTTAATCACTTTAATCTCAACAATTAATCAACACAATTCCAAAATTAATCACAATTAATCAATCATACAAGTTTCACCCAATTCTTAGCCAACAACTACTCAAAAAACATCATCAAATCAACTATCAACTATAGAGAACAAGAATCAACAAAATATCAAAAACAATTACTCTAATCAAACATCAAATATCAATATCAAACCAAACAAACATCAAATTAAACAAAGCAATTGAATGAGATAGAGTTTAGAAATGCTCATTGATAATTAAGAAGATCTCCAACACAATTGTCACACTTGCATCTAACCTCTCAATCACCATTGAAATTCCTCACTTTCTCTCTCTAAAACTACTCCTAATCTAGAGAGAGAAGATCTCAACCTAAGAGAGAGAAAACTAAACTAAAACTAAAGAATTACATGAATGAATAATAAAGGAAACCAAAAACTATATAAAAAAAAGGAGAAAAGAAGCTTAAAATCGTAAAAGACCCAGAAACCCACGCCCGCGGAGAAATCGGCCGCGCCCGCGGAGGGGAACGGACACCCTGATAGCCACGCCCGCGGCCCAAGCCCGCGCCCGCGGGGCCAAGGCCCGCTCCCTCGGGACAACCGCGGGTGCTTACTGCCCAAATACGGCAGTTTTGGAGCTGCAGCAACCCCGCGCCCGCGGGTAATGAAGCCCGCGCCCGCGGCAGTTTTCTAGGGCCAACTTCAGAAGGCTGTAACTTCCGATCTAAGAATCGTATGAAGGCGTGCCACCTATCATTGGAAAGATCTTCAAGTCTAGTTTCTAACCCAACATGAATCACCCTAATACGATCTGTAGAACTTGAGATATGACTAAAACAATGCACAAAGGTCCTATTTGATACTTTGCAATCCTTCGTTTTCCTTTGTTTCAAACTCAAATTCAATTCCGAAAAGTGCATATTGATCCTAGTGGGTGATATTTTCAATTCACATGCATATAGCCCGCGACGTACCTACAAAACAAGACAAAGAAACGGAGAAGCAAGAGAAATAGCCGAGAAATGAATAAAATGATAAGAAAGCCATTAAAAGCATGCATTTCTCTAAACTAACACAAAAACACGCGAATCGAGCATTATTCTCTAAAAACACTACATAAACGACTACAAAGGAGCATAGAAATATAAAGAAAACATAGCCTAAAGGTGCCATAAATGGCACGGATCAAATTCCCCCAAGCTAAACTTTTGCTCGTCCTCGAGCAAAACAAAATCCAACCCAAGGGAAAAATGATGACATTATTCAAGCAAAGAAAGAAACGAGAAAACTAGAGAAGATGGGAATATACACTAACTCACTTTTGTAGGAATCACGGTCAATTTTAGCAACTAAAGACAAGCCATTTAAACCCCTAGATCGCCCTAGAGGACGAGTGATGCTCTCGTAAGGGTATCCTAAGAGTTTACCCATAACTCTCATAATAATACAAACAAGGCAAAGCATGAAAAAGAAAACAAAATACAAGAAAAGCAAACAAATGTTCATGAAAGGACTTTTGCAAATGTACAAGCACAATGAATGCAAATCTTTCTAAACAAGTAAGGGAGTGCACGCTATAAGATACCTAAGGTTGATTGAAACATAAAAATGCTAAGCATAGGAACTAGTTATCACACTCCACTTTCATCCCAAATTGTCTTACCGCGTTCCCCCTACTAATCTCATATCTCCCCATAGTGAGCATCTCATAGATTCCGCGAAGGAACCGGAAAAAGATCAAATTTTTTGGCTACTCGACATCTTGACTTCACATCCCCTTTCCTTAGGCAATGACCCATGATTCCCTCCCCCGAATAGTGACTCAACTTTCTAGGTCGAAAGGTCTTTCCCCAAGGTTGTAACATAATATAAGGCATAAAGGGTTAAGGTAGGCTAAAATTTAAAATTTGGAGGTTTTCCTAAAAAGTGAAGCAAAAGGGTGATCAATCCTTAACAACACGATCAAGAAATCACCAAGCAAAAGCAACACCCCCAAGCTTATTTGAAGCTATACTCACAAGAAATATATACAAAAAGCGTAAACGCTTCTCCCCCAAGCTTAAATGAAGCATTGTCCTCAATGCTTAGAAGGAGAAAAGAATACATCAAAATATTTTTGAATTTTCACTTTTTTCAAAAACAAATTTTCTTTTTTTTTTTTTTACTTAAACTTGCAATGTCCTCGCCTTTTGCTAAATTCGGACGGCTTTTTCTATAATGCAATTTATTAGTCCATGCCTTTAATGATTAAGGACGGCTTTTACTCAAACACTTGCCATTATTCACATAGAAGACTTAATCACAAACTAGCACTCATAAAAACAAAATTTCCAACTTATCCACCACAAACTCCATCATACGTGATCAATTTGCTTCACAAAAAAACAAGAATAGAAAGAAAATGAAACAAAAGGCCAAAGAACTAAAGATGTGGTTTGAAAAGAAGGTATAAGGCTCAAATGGTTGCAAGAAGGAAAATGGAAACCCAAAAACAAATATGAATCAAACTAACCTAAAAATGAAAAATACCACCCCGAAAAAGGTGCCTTTGTCCTCCCTAGATAGCTCGGTCTCGGGTTTAAGAATCATACATCAAGCTTTATAGATTAGGCTTTCAAAGTCAAGGACCCCATGCCGCTCATGCAAGAATATGATGAAAGCTTGAACAAATATAAATCTCACATGGTTGTAGCAAAAACTCACTAAGGTTGTCAAATCGAAGATAGGGAGCAACTACCAAACATGCCACAAACAAGTAGAATCCGGCTTCATGATCCCCCTAGTTCTAGACAACTACCTTAGCATGCTTTATCCTAGAATCAACCAAACGTAGTCTCAAACCGTGCACACCACTACCATTTAGGAAGAAAAGCATTCAATTATACAAGTTCAAATGTTATTATGTCCAAAGCAAGAACAAAACAAAACACATTGCAAATTTGCCTTGATAGAAACAAAAATCTTTTTGGAGTTTTTCAAAATATAAGAACATGGAAAAGCATATACAAAGGTGCATAGCATACATGAATCAACATCCCACCAAACATAATAGAATACCCTCCCCCAAGCTTGAATGAGACATTACACTCAAACATAAATCATATAATCCATGGGAGGGGAGAACAAGGAGATCAATCCAACAAACCAACATATGTCCAACAAGTCATCATCCACTAGAGAAAGAGCAAGGAAGGATATTACCGGATATTAGGTGGGTGTAAATACCCGCAAATGACCCAATTTAACCTTTCAAAGCTAATTTCTCAAGAATTAAACCTTGTTTCCATATGCTAGCAAAAATAGGAGTCGAACTTCCTCGATTCTTGATCCAAATCGAAGCACCGAAGTATATCAACTCATGTACCTAGCAAAAGGTACACAAAAATTTCCATGAGAGAAAATCTATTCTAAAAACAAAAGAAAATCTATTCTAAAACACGGGTTACTTCCCGAGAAAGGCTTGCTTAAGGTCCAAGCTTGACCGCTCTAGTAAAATAATATTGCAATGATCGCAAGAGCTTGTCAAATGCACTACTACACATTTCATATGATAGAAGGTAGGCAAATGACGGAAGAAAAACGTGCAACAAGGTCATTGCACGCAAGTGAGAAGGGAGGTGCCAAAAGAAAGAAGAAGAAGGATCAAAAGGAAAAACAAGAAAATAAGAAGAAGAAGAAAAAGAAGGGGGAATAAAAGAATGGAAAGAAAAAGAAAAAGGCAAATCCTCCTCACTAAAATATTTTTGGGATGCAACATCACCCTTTTCCTCAACAATAGACGAATGAGGGAAATTAAGATCATCATAGACAAGGGAGTCCCCAATAGGCTTATCAACAAAGGAAGGGAGAAAAATAGGGCAATAGGGGATGTGGTCAAACCTTTGAGAAAAAGGGGTATGAGAAATAGGCAAAGGGTTCGCGACTCCCTCAACACAAGGTCTCACATCGCCAATGAGGGCATGAAAATCAATCATAGAGTCCTCAAATGAAGTTCTCTCACAATCGACATCTCTCTCAAGCTCAAAAACTCTAAAGGAATCAACCTCATCCTTCTTTACACCACAATAAACAACCTTTCCTTCCACAAACTCAAAACCTAAGTCCTCAAAACCGTGCATGAATGGATGCAAATATAACTCAAAATCATCTCTCTCCCATGAAGCATCATCAATGAACTCACTTAGAAGGTTATGGGTTTTCATTTGACTCTCAATAAACACATTGGACATAACCTCAAACAAGTCCAAACACTCATGGATAGAAGAGTCACATTCATACACTTGAGACTCATCATAATCAACCAAGGAAGAGGATTTTAGATTCACAAAATCATCATAATCATCATCACTCTCAACTCCCTTTCCTTCACTCCTATGATCAACAATAGGATCCTCACACACTCTTGGTTGTTCAAAATGATCATCATCATCATCCTCAACACACACATCAAATTGAGATTTTTCACAAACAAGCATCAAGGATGACAATTGGCTTTCTAACTCATCTTTTCTTCTCTTTCCCTCCTCAAGACGCTCCTCATTCTTTTTCATTATCTCTAATTGACCTCTCATATATTGAAGAATCATCTCCTTACTAGTCCCAAGATCATCATCAAGCTCAATGTGCCTAATTTGAGACTCAAATGTATCAACAAGAGATTCAAAAGATGTAGAAGGTTGAGGCTCAACAGAGAAGAAGAAGTACAACCAATATTGGAAGAATCAACATTAAGATCATGAGCATATACATCACATTGGGGAGTGGGGGCACAATTTATAACATGAGATTCATCATCAAGGGAATGAAGCACAACACAAGAAGGCATGGTAAATAATGAAGAATATTGAAACACACCATTAGCATCAACTTGAGCTTGCACTTCATTATCATGAACAAAAGGAGAAATAAAGTTGAAATCATGTGTTCTAGGTTCACTTAAGGGCTCATGTGACAAATCATGGGAATTCATGCTAATATTAGAAGAAACAAGACATTGCATATCAATATTAGACTCATGATTACCCGTATCATAAACATCCCTAGCAAACCAAACATAAAAATCCCAAGCATCATCAATTGACAATGCTCTAAATTCACCATTATGCATACATTCAACTTCATCCCTTGTCTGCTCATTCAAACCAAAATAACAAATCTCACAAGCCTCCCAAATATTATAACAATTATAGTCCAAAAATCCCTCAAGTCTAATGAAATATTCACAAAAAAACTCATTGCTATATTGAGGAAATGATAGACATGCCATTTTTTTTTTTCACAAAACAAACAAAAATCAAATAAAAGTAAAAATATACACAAAGACCTAGACTCAAGCAATCAAAAACACTCAAACAAAGACACCGTTCCCCGGCAACGGCGCCATTTTGACGAGGGGAAAACTAGGTCGTTATCTAATCTTCCCTCGGTCAAACTAAATTTATAAACACTTAACAAACCTAAATACGAGTATAGAGGCAAGTCAAGGGTCGAACCCAAAGGAACGGTAATGTTAAAGCACTTTCAATTATGCACCTAAACTAGGTCAAAGACGAAGGTAAGAGAGAATACTAACAACTAAAAAAACAAGTAACCAAGGAAATAAAACACTAGGAACGGGGATCAACAAGTAATCATGTCAATTGCAACAACTTGGAAGAGTATGCCAATCAAAGGTTGTGAGGACTAATGAAAAGAGCAATCAATTGGAATCAAAGAGTTATCTCCTAATTGTTAAGCTAGGGTTCACTATGAATAACAAATCAAGAGAATCACAATCAAAACCAATAGACAATTGCAATCCCTAAATCAATTGTTTGTGTCATTAGCAATTACAATGCAATCTAGCATAATTCTCATGGCCTAATTGAATTACACACATGCAAACCTTCATTAATCACTTTAATCTCAACAATTAATCAACACAATTCCAAAATTAATCAATCATACAAGTTTCACCCAATTCCTAGCCAAAAACTACTCAAACAACATCATCAAATCAACTATCAACTATAGAGAACAAGAATCAACAAAATATCAAAAACAATTACTCTAATCAAACATCAAATATCAAAATCAAACCAAACAAACATCAAATTAAACAAAGCAATTGAATGAGATAGAGTTTAGAAATGCTCATTGATAATTAAGAAGATCTCCAACACAATTGTCACACTTGCATCTTCAATCTCTCAATCACCATTGAAATTCCTCACTTTCTTTCTCTAAAACTACTCCTAATCTAGAGAGAGAAGCTCTCAACCTAAGAGAGAGAAAACTAAACTAAAACTAAAGAATTACATGAATGAATAATAAAGGAAACCAAAAACTATATAAACAAAAGGAGAAACGAAGCTTAAAATCGTAAAAGACCCAGAAACCCGCGCCACGGAGAAATTGGCCGCGCCCGCGGAAGGGAACGGACACCCCGATAGCCGTGCCCTCGGCCCAAGCCCGCGCCCGCGGGGCCAAGGGCCGCGCCCTCGGGGAGACCTCGGGACAACCGCAGGTTCTTACTGCCCATATACGGCAGTTTTGGAGCTGCAGAAACCCCGCGCCCGCGGGTACTGTAGCCCGCGCCCGCGGCAGTTTTCCAGGGCCAACTTCAGAAGGCTATAACTTCCGATCTAAGAATTGTATGAAGTCGTGAGACCTATCATTGGAAAGCTCTTCAGGTCTAGTTTCCAACCCAATTTGAATCACCCTAATCCGATCTGTAGAACTTGAGATATGACTAAAACAATGCACAAAGGTCCTATTTGATACTTTGCAATCCTTCGTTTTCCTTTGTTTCAAACTCAAATTCAATTCCGAAAAGTGCATATTGATCCTATTGGGTGCTATTTTCAATTCCCATGCATATAGCCCGCGACGTACCTACAAAACAAGACAAAGAAACAGAGAAGCAAGAGAAATAGCCGAGAAATGAATAAAATGATAAGAAAGCCATTAAAAGCATGCATTTCTCTAAACTAACACAAAAACACGCGAATCGAGCATTATTCTCTAAAAACACTACATAAACGACTACAAAGGAGCATAGAAATATAAAGAAAACATAGCATAAAGGTGCCATAAATGGCACGGATCAGAATTCGTGAATGTTGTATTTCATTTGAAAAGGGAAGGCTTAGAAATAAGGAGAAAGAATAAGGTTCTAGCTTGAGAGAGAAGAGAATAGAAGATTGTTGGTCAATTAAAACGGGGAAATACGACCCTATTTTTGAGAAAAATAGCCCGAAAATGATCAGAAAAAGATTGAATCCCATCTGGAATAAAACTACCTCCGTTGCAGCGCGACAGAGTCTATCGCAACGCGATAGCCTTGTCGCTATGTGACAGGCTTGTCATAGCGCACTAGTTTTGTCGCTTCTTGATGGTTCACGTGTTTTCTAAATATCATACGAAATCCTTAATCTTATTAAATTCGATTAATTAACGTCCATACTTATCTTTGAAAATCAGATTTAACCTCTTTGAAACACTTGTTTTAATCCAAATAGAATTCTTTATTTTCTAAAAGATATAATTATTAATCCTATCCCATTATAACTCAAACTAACCTTCTAGATTATTCTAGAAGAATAAAATCATTCCTAATAATTTTAGAAATATTAATTAATGGGCCCTCCACTAGATTATTGGGCCATATAACCATTTCAAGCTCAATTTAGTAATTTGGTCATAACTTCCTCAATATTCATCGGAATTGGGCTTATAATATTTCGTTGGAAAGCTGTTTTCGAGCTCAATCCAACTACACCATTTTTAGACCCTTATCATGGACCAAACTAAATTGGTCTTGACATTTTCATAAATAGAGTACATTTTCGAAAATAGAAAGGAGAGTTATTTTATTAAAAACAACCGCATCATAAGACTTTTCACACTTTCACTTCGTTCAATAATCAAATGACGTGAAATATATTCATCACTGGTTTTGTTTTTCGGGTGACGCAATTAGCTTAGGTGTCTTGACGAGGGATGGAACTAGGTCGTTGAAACTAATCCTCCCTCGGTCAAACAAAATTTATAAACACTTAACAAACCTATATACTAGTATAGAGGCTAGTCAACGATCGAACCCAAAGGAACGGTAACGTTCAAGTGCTCTCAATTATGCGCCTAAGCTAGGTGGAAGACAAAGATAAAGAGAGAACACTAACAACTAACAAACAAAGAAACCAAACAAATAAAGCACTAGGAACGGGATCAACAAGCAATCATGACAATTGTAGCAACTCGGAAATAATATGCAAATCAATGATTATGAAGACTAATGGCAAGCTCAATCAAAAGAGTCAACAAGCTATCTCCTAGAGGTCAAACTAGCGCCAACTACGAGAGACTCTAACTAGGAGCATCACTAATCAAGCTCAATCGACAATTGCAATTCCTAAATCAATGGTCCGTATCATTAGAAACTACAATGCAAGCTAGCATAATTCTCAAGGCCTAATCGAATTACACACATGCAAACTTCCATCAATCACTTTAATCTCAACAATGAATCAACATAATTCCCAAATTATGTACAATCAATCAATCAACAAGTGTCACCCAATTCCTAGCAAACAACTACACTAGCATCATCATCTAATCAACTAATAACTAAAGAAATCAAGAATCAACAATATATGAAGAACAACTACACTAATCAACAATCAAACAACAAAATCAAACCAAACAAATATGAAATCAAACAAAGCAATAAAATGAGATAGAGTTTAGAAATGCTCATTGATAATAGAGAAGATCTCCAACACAATTGTCACCATTGAATCTTCAATCTCTCAATCACCATTGAAATTCCTCACTTTCTCTCTTTAAAGTCTACTCCTAAACTAAGCCTAAAACAAGAGAGATAAGCTCTCAACTAAGCTAAGAAAAATTATCAAAAATGTGAAATGAAGCTTATTCTAAACATGCCCCAAAAATCGGGTTTACAAAGGTACTTATAGAGGTGCGAAAAAAAAAACCGAGCAAACAAATACCCAGGAATGCGCGCGCACGCTGCAGGGGAGGCGCGCCCATGCTGCAGGGGTGGCGCGCCTGCGCATGCTTGTGGCGCGCCCGCGCATCTCTGGGTTTCTTCGATCTTCTTGCGGCTTCGTGCGTTTGCTAAGGTTTTCGAATGAACGCACAATCATGATGATGATTAACACTAAGTGAGGCAGCCCCAAAAGCACATGATTGTGGGTTCAACACCCCATATTCATGAGAGCACGGCTTGAGAGCGCAAGAGCTAGAACTTGGTAAATCCACTTCCTTGCATCTTGAGCTTTACAATTGCCATGAGCTTGCTCCAAAAGCTTCCTCCACCTTAGTAAATCACCAATATTAAGACCCGAACCTCGTACAATACCTACAACCACGAAAATAGAGCAAATAAAGGAGAAAAGACTAGAAAAACCATATAAATGCACAAAAGCTACAAAATAAGGGCGGAAAGGTAAGACTAAGACCAAAAGCATAAAACTAAGCATTTATTAAGCATGAAAGCCATGAAAAGAAGGTAAAAAACAACCTAAATGCTCATTAAATGGGTGCCATTTATGACACCCCTCAAATACCCCCAAGCTTACCTTTTGCTCGTCCTTGAGCAAAACAAAACCTAGGGAGAAATAATGAGCTTATCTAAGCAAACAAAAAGAAGAGAAGAGACAAGAATATGCACTAACTCACTTTCGTAGGAATCACGATTAATTTTAGCAACTAAAGACAAGACATTTAAACCCCTAGATCGCTCTAGAGGACGAGTGATGCTCTCATAAAGGTTTCCTAAGAGATTAACCTATAACTCTCGTAATAATACAAACAAGGCAAAGCATGAAGAAGAACTAAAATACAAGAAAAGCAAACAAATGTTCATGAAAGGACTTTTCCAAATGTAAAAGCATAAATGAATGCAAATCTTTCTAAACAAGTAAGGGAGTGCACGTTCTATGATATATAAGGTTGATTGAAACATAAATATGCTAAGCATAGGAACTTGATAAATACAATCCACTTTCATCACAAACGGTCTTACCGCGTTCTCCCTGCTAGTCTCATATCTTCCCCTAGTGAGCATCTCAAAAGTTCCAAGAAGGAACCGGAAAAAAGAGAGAATTTTTTGCTACTCGACGTCTTGACAATGCATCCCCTCTCTTTAGGCTTTAACTCATAATGCCCTCCCTCGAAATTTGACTCAACCTCTAGGTCGAAAGGTCTTTCCCAATGGTTGTAACGTAAGGGCAAAAAGGGTTAGGGGTAGGCTAAAATTTTAAAATTTGGCGGTATTCCTAATTAGTGAAGCAAAGGGTGATTTAACCTTCTCCTCATAACCAAGCAATTGCGAAACAAAAAAAAAGTAACTCCCCCAAACTTATTCAAAGCCATAACCACAATCATATTTACAAAAAGCGTAAACGCTTCTCCCCTAGCTTAAAGGAAGCATTGTCCTTAATGCTTGAAAAGGGGAAAAGAATCACATCAAAATATTTTTTTTTTCT
The DNA here is from genome assembly GCF_948465745.1 of Chenopodium album. Lineage (NCBI taxonomy): Eukaryota > Viridiplantae > Streptophyta > Magnoliopsida > Caryophyllales > Amaranthaceae > Chenopodium > Chenopodium album. The sequence goes on from NC_137836.1 coordinate 45,389,405, forward strand.
TATTTTTATTTCTTTTCTTTTAAATTTTCATTTCTTTCAAAGCAATTGTCCATGCCTCTTTAACATAGGACGGCTTTTACAATTTTGCATTTATTATGTCCTTGCCTCTTTTGACTTTGGACGGCTTTTTCCATCATTCATTTGCCATTATTGACACAAATATCACAACATAAACTTGCTTTCAAGAGAACCAAATATCATAACTCCTCCACCACAAACTCCGACAATAATGATCAATTGCTTTACAAAAACCAAGAATGGAAACGAAAATGAACACAATAGGCTCAAGATCTAAAGATGTGGCTTTAAATGAATGGAAAAGGCTCAAATGGTTAGCAAGAAGGCAAATGAAAACCCATTTAACTAAAAAGAAAGAAAATTAACCTAGAAAAGAAAAATTACCACCCTGAAAAGATGCCTTTGTCCTCCCTAGATGGCTCGGTCTCGAGTTTGAGAATTATGAGTCAAGATTCTAGATTAGGTCCGCAATAGTCAAGGATCCATGCCGCTCATGCAAATATATGTTGAAGGCTTGAAAAATAATGAAACTCACATGGATGAAGCAAAAACTCATTGTTGGTGTCAATTATACTATAGGAAGCAACTACCAACATGCCACAAACAAGTAGTAACCGGTTTCGTGGTCCCACTAGTTCTAACCAACTACCTTAGCATGCTTTATCCTAAAATCAACCAAACATACTCTAAAGTCGTGCACACCGTTACCATTTAAGAAAAAAAGCATTCAACTATACAAGTCCAAAAGTATTATGTCCAAAGCAAGAACAAAACAAAGATACATTGCAAATATGCCTTGATTGATACAAAAATCTTTTTGGATTTTTTTCAAAATATAAGAACATGGAAAAGCATATACAAAGGTGCATAGAATATGTCAATCAACATCCCATCAAACATGATAGAATACCCTCCCCAAGCTTGAATGAGATAATACACTCAAACATAAATCATAGAAACCATGGGCGGGGAAAACAAGGAAATCAATCCAACAAACTAACATATATCCAACAAGTTATCATCCACTTAAGAAAGAGCAAGGAAGGATATTACCGGATATTAGGTGGGTGTAAATACCCGCAAATGACCCAATTAAACCTTTTAAAGCTAATTTCCTCAAGAATTGAACCTTGCCTTCCATATGTTAGCAAAAATAGGAGTCAAACTTCCCTGATTCTTGATCCAAATCGAAGCACCAAAGTATATCAAGTCATGTACCTAGCAAAAGGCACACAAACATTTCCATGAGAAAATCTATTTTTAAAAAACGAAAAGAAAATGAAAGCAATAAAACACAGGTTACTTCCCGAGAAAGGCTTGCTTAAGGTCCAAGCTTGACCGCTCTAGTAAATAATATTGCAACGAACGCAAGACTTTGTCAAATGCACTACTACACATTTCATAAGAAAGTAAGTGTGCACATGACAAAAATAAGGCATGCAACAAGCTTAGTGCACACCTATGAGGAGAGAGATGCCAAGAGAAGGAAGAAGAATCAAAAGAAAACTCAACAAAATAAGAAGAAAAAGAAAAAGAAGGCAAACTCTCCTTACAATATTTTTGGGTGGCAACATCACCCTTTTCCTCAATTGGAGACACATGAGCCACATACAAATCATCATAGACAAGAGGGTCCTCGATCGGCTCATTAACAAAGGAAGGGATGAATATAGGAGTGTAAGGGATATGGTTGAAACTCCTTGAGAAAGGGACATGAAAGAAGGGAATAGGGGCTATGGTCTCAGTAATATACTCTTCCTCACCACCATGCCTCAAATCACCCATAAGAGCATAGAAATCAATCATAGAATCCTCAAAAGAAGAACACTCATGATCACCATCTCCCTCAAACATCCAACTCCCAAGAGGAACCACATAGTCTCCTCCACTACATTCATGAACAACAACTCCTTCAACTTCCTTAAAGCCCAATGTCTCAAAACCATGCATGAATGGATGCAAATTCATCTCAAAATCTTCTCTCTCCCATTGAGCATTCTCAATAAACTTACTTAAAAGGCTATGGGAATTCCTTTGGCACTCAATAAACACATTGGACATAACCTCAAACAAGTCCAAATACTCATGGATAGAAGAGTCACATACATACACTTGAGACTCATCACAATCAACAAAGGAAGAGATGTCAAGATTCAAAATATCATTAAAATCATCATCACTCTCGACCCCTTTCCTTCACTCATATGCTCACTAATAGGACTCTCACACACTCTAGGTTGCTCGTGAATATCCTCATTATCATTCTCAACACACACATTGGATTTAGAGTTTTTAATAGCAAGCGTCAAGGATGATATTTGGCGTTCTAGCTCTTCACTAATCCTTCTTCTCTCCTCCATTAGAGCTTCCCAAGTAGCATTAGGAGATTCAAAAGGTGTAGAAAGTTGAGGCTTAACAAGAGAAGAAGAAGTACAACCAAGATTGGAAGAATCAACATTAAGATCACGAGCATAGACATCACATTGGGGGGTGGGGGCACATTCAAACATATGAGATTTGTTAACTTGAGCATGCAAATTATTATCATGAACAAAAGAGGAAATAGAGTGGATGCATTTGTTCTAGGTTCACTTAAAGGATCATGAGACAAATCATGGAAATTCATGCTAATATTAGAAGAATTAACACATTGCACATCAAAAATTGAAGCACGATTACCCCTGTTATGAACATCCCAAGCAAACCAAACATAAAAATCTGAAGCATCGTCAATTGACAATGCTCTATATCTAACATTATGCATGCATTCAACTTTATTCCTAGTTTGTTCATTTAAACCAAAATAACAAATCTCACAAGCCTCCCAAAGACTACAACCATGATAGTCAAGAAATCCCTCAAGTCTATGGAAATATTCACAAAAAGGTTCATTGTTATATTGAGGAAAAGATAGACATGCCATTTTTTTTCACAAAACAAACAAAATCAAATAAAAGAAAACTATAAACAAAGACCAAGACTCAAGCAATCAAAAACGCTCAAACATAGACACCGTTCCCCGGCAACAGCGCCATTTTGACGAGAGGTGGAACTAAGTTGCTGAAACTAATCCTCCCTCGGTCAAACAAAATTTATAAACACTTATCAAACCTATATACTAGTATAGAGGCAAGTCAAGGATCGAACCCAAAGGAACGGTAATGTTCAAGCACTCTCAATTATGTGCCTAAGGTAGGTCGAAGACCAAGAAAAAGAGAGAACACTAACAACTAACAAACAAAGAAACCAAACAAATAAAGCACTAGGAACGGGATCAACAAGCAATCATGACAATTGTAGTAACTCGAAAATAATATGCAAATCAATGATTGTGAAGACTAATGGAAGGCTCAATCAAAAGAGTCAATAAGCTATCTCCTAGAGGTCAAACTAGCACCAACTACGAGATACTCTAACTAGGAGCATCACTAATCAAGCTCAATCGACAATTGCAATTCCTAAATCAATGGTCCGTATCATTAGAAACTACAATGCAATCTAGCTTATTTCTCAAGGCCTAATCGAATTACACACATGCAAACTTCCATCAATCACTTTAATCTCAACAATGAATCAACAAATAAAGCACAATCAATCAATCATACAAGTTTCACCCAATTCCTAGCAAACAACTACACTAACATCATCATCTAATCAACTAACAACTAAAGAAATCAAGAATCAACAATATGTGAAGAACAACTACACTAATCAACAATCAAACATCAAAATCAAACCAAACAAATATGAAATCAAACAAAGCAATAAAATGAGATAGAGTTAAGAATGCTCATTGATAATAGAGAAGATCTCCAACACAATTGTCACCATTGAATCTTAAAAATTTCAATCATCATTGAAATTCCTCACTTTCTCTTTCTAAAGTCTACTCCTAAACTAAGCCTAAAACTAGAGAGATAAGCTCTCAACTAAGCTAAGAAAAATGATCAAAAATGTGAAATGAAGCTTATTCTAAACTTGCCCCAAAAATCGGGTTTATAAAGGTATTTACAGAGGTACAAAATCAAAAACCGAGCAAACAAATACCTAGGAAGGCGCGCCCGCGCTGCAGGGGAGGTGCGCTCGTGCTGCAGGGGTGGCGCGCCCGCGCATCTCTGGGTTTCTTCAATCTTCTCGCGGCTTCGTGCGTTCGCTAAGGTCTTTGAATGAACGCATGATTATGATTATGATTAACACTAAGTGAGGCAGTCCCAAAAGCACATGATTGTGGGTTCAACACCCCATATTCATGAGAGCACGGCTTGAGAACGCAAGAGCTAGAACTTGGAGAATCCACTTCCTTGCATCTTGAGCTTTCCAATTGCCATGAGCTTGCTCCAAAAGCTTCCTCCACCTTAGTAAATCACCAATATCAAGACCCGAACCTCGTACAATACCTACAACCACGAAAATAGAGCAAATAAAGGGGAAAAGACTAGAAAAACCATGGAAATGCACAAAAGCTACAAAATAAGAGAGGAAAGGTAAGACTAAGACCAAAAGCATAAAACTAAGCATTTATTAAGCATGAAAGCAATGAAAATAAGGTAAAAACAACCTAAATGCTCATCAAATGGGTGCCATTTATGACACCCATCATGTATACAGATCAATATCTCTAATATCAACATTGTAAAATTATTATAAAAAAAAAAAAAGAATATTAATAAAATATACATCAAAACGGTTTAAAGATCCGAAATGACTATATTTTATTGTATCTATAAATCATAAAAGCAACTCAAAGTGTATTGTATGAATAGTGTAATAGTCAAACGGTGTCAACTTTAAAAAAAACGGAGGAAGTATTTAGCAATAATTCCCCTAACCCAGTTTAGCAAACTCACACATCACAAAATCAATATAGAGTGCTCAAATATAAATTCATGTTATTAAACCAACTACGACTATGACTATTGACTACTATACTTTCATTGTATCAGTTGTATGTTTGAATAAAATTTGCCATCAATTAAAGAAAGGCGAAATTGGCCTCAATAGCACCAACTATGGATTGGGTGCAAGGAATAGCACAACCTTTACCGGGTGCACTCTATAGCACAAAGTATTAACTTCATGCAAAAAAAAGACATAAAAGCCATCAGAGACTAGAGATTCTACCGGAAAAGTATAATTTTATTATTTAATATTTTTTAAATAAACTGCATATTTGTTCACTATCTCAAATTCTCAATTAACTGTAATATTTATTCGATTCAGTTCTAATCCACCTAAAACTACATTTACTGTTATATTTAATTCCTACTTCTTTCACCATTTCAATTAGCTCAATGTAAATCATGTAATCACTATCAACATTATCCTAATATTGTGTAGAACCACCAACATACTCCCAATAATAAAACTATTAGGAAAGATATCATAGTATCTTTACAATATCTTATGTTTCGGAAAGATATATTTATTTGCTATATTTTCTATCTTATCTTAGGAAAGGATAGTTAGTTTCCTAATAGGAATATATTTTCTAAATCTCTTCCTTGTGGCTCAAGGAGAGAACTTGTATAAATATTTGTGATCTTGGAATAATATGATCAAGCTTTGAGTTTCAATCTTATCATGGTATCGGAGCTAAGGTTGCTTCAATAATAAACATTGAATTTTTTTTTAATCGGCCACCATGCCTGGTGACGACACCCCACCGCCACCACCCCCATTAAAAATTGAATCTAACTCTCCCTTCTACCTTGGCCCTCAAGATCGCCCAGGCGATTTTATTACCTCCCAACGCTTAAAACTGAACAATTTTAATGACTGGTCTCATGCGATCTTTATTGCTTTATCTTCAAGGAGGAAGTTCGGCTTCCTTGATGGTACTATCACGAGCTATGCACCCCCGTGTACGAAGGACGATTGGGTGACGATACAATCACTGAGGTTCGGTCTATGCTTTTAAACTATGACAATGCTAAGAAGCTTTGGGATTATCTACATGAACGCTTTGGGCTTGTTAACGGCCCTAGAATTCAGCAAATTAAATCTGTAATTTCTCGGTGTGAACAAACTAAAACCATGCCAGTAGCTGTATACTTTAGCAAGCTGTCAGTCCTTTGGGATGAACTAGACAAGAACGAGCCCCTCATAAATTGTAAGTGTGGTAAATGTACTTGTGATGTTGGAAAACAACACGCAAATCGTCGTGAAGGAGATCGCCTTCAGCAATTTTTGCTCGGTCTATATTCAGACTATTATGCTTCTCTTCGATCCACCTTATTATCTCACGATCCCCTCCCCTCCTTGAATCGAGCTTTTCAAACGATTGCTCAGGAAGAACGAGTCCGTGGCATTGCTACCCTCAAAGAAGAAACCACGGAGGTGGCTAGGTTTGCGGTGCGGATGGAAAATAATTCCAAACCGCGTCTCTCACGAGCAGAGAGGGCTACTCTGGTCTGCCAACATTTCCACAAGAAAGGGCATGATGATACCACATGTTTTGATAAGCATGGAGTTCCCTCGTGGTATGTTGAGAAATACGGGTCGAAGGATAATTCCCGCGGAGCAGGCCGTGGTAGGGGTGCGCCTATCAAGGCCAATGCAACACCTACGGCTGCACCTCCACCCCAAAATAATTCGACTGCAATGCCGCATCTTACCCCCGAGCAATGGCAAGCTGTGATGGCCGTTATGGGTAACTCTCCACCTCCATCTCACCGCGTGAATGGTAAGTGGATTATTGACACCGGATGTTCCCATCATGTGACCGGTGATTTTTCTTGTCTATCGGACGTTCATGACGTCCCTTCTTGCAACGTTGGACTTCCGGATGACAAGAATGTGATTGCTATGAAAGAAGGCGTTGTAAAAATAACAGACAAAATTATTCTTCCCAATGTGCTTTATGTTCCTAAATTAAATTGTAACATGATTTCGGTTTCACAATTATGTTCAACTAATAATTGTGAAGTCATAACTAACTTTCAAATGTGTACTATACAGGACCAACGCAGGAGGGAGGTGATTGGAACGGGTGATCTCAAGGATGGACTATATTATCTTCGGGAAGATGCATCTATTGCGGCTATTTCGGTTGAAGATACATTAAAACTTTGGCATAAACGGTTGGGACATCCATCCGAAAAAGTTGTAAAGCTACTACCTTTTCTTAGCAATTTTAGTGGTCATTTAAATAAAAATTGTGAAGTGTGTCATCGTTCTAAACACACTAGAGACAAATTTCCTTTAAGTGATAATAAAGCTTCCCGTATTTTTGAAATAGAACATTGTGATCTTTGGGGTCCTTATGCCGAACCTTCATCTTGTGGTGCACATTATTTTTTGACTTTAGTAGATGATTATTCTCGTGTCGTATGGATATATCTATTGGTTGATAAAGTTGAAGTCTTTAAGATATTTATGTCTTTTATTGCTATAGTTGATAGGCAATTTTCCCAGAAAATCAAAATTGTGAGAAGTGATAATGGTACCGAATTTTTTTGTTTGAAAAATTATTTCCTTGCCCAAGGTATATTGTTTCAAACCTCTTGTGTTGGAACTCCTCAACAGAATGGGAGGGTAGAGAGAAAACACCAACACATTCTCAATGTTGCTCGTGCCCTTCGTTTTCAGGGGGGGTTACCAATTTATTTTTGGGGGGAATGTGCTCTTGCTGCGGCTCATGTTATTAATCGAACACCTTCTATCCTCTTAGGGAATAAAACACCTTATGAGATGTTGTTTGGCTCCCCTCCTCTTTTTAGTGAACTACGTGTTTTTGGGTCTTTGTGCTTTGCCCATAATCAACGGGCTAAAGGTGATAAATTTGCAAGCCGTAGTCGTAAATGCATCTTTATTGGGTACCCTTTTGGGAAGAAGGGATGGTATTTTTTTGAGGATGTATTCCCTTACTTGGATGCCGAAAGTACTAATATAGACATAGCCACGGATGGTTTTAATGCAACAATAAATATGGAGTATGTCCCTCCTTGGTTTGACAGCGATGAGGACTTGCCACAACAGCAGTCCGTGGCTTCCCCTACCTCCACCACGGCTGCTGCGCGCTCCGACACTGTCACTGCTCTGACTGCAGCTCCTGGTGAACACCCCACGGCACCTGACTTAATGGGGCGTGGGCATCGACCAAAATTCCCTAATCCAAAGTACCGGGATTTTGTCACTCATACTCAAGTTGCAAAAAATAGTCCATCCGAAGCATCACTCAACCCAATTGCTACTCCTCCCTCAGGTATGCTGTATCCTATAGCACATTATGTTAGTTGTGATAAGTTTTCTGCAAAACACCGAAATTTTGTTGCAGCTATTACAGGTGGGAAGGAACCGAGATCCTTCAAAGAAGCAATGCAAGATCATGGTTGGCAGATGGCCATGAAAGAAGAGATGCGTGCCTTAGAAACCAATGGCACATGGACTTTGGAGAAGCTCCCTCCCGGGAAAAAGGCTCTTGGGAGTCAATGGTTGTTTAAAATAAAATACAACTCTGATGGTAGCATTGAACGATTGAAGGCGAGATTAGTTGTCTTTGGTAATCATCAAACTGAAGGCATTGATTATGATGAGACTTTTGCCCCTGTTGTTAAGATGACCACAGTTCGTGCATTTCTAGCTATTGCTGCCGCAAAAAATTGGGAGTTGCATCAAATGGACGTTCACAATGCGTTCCTTCATGGTGATTTAGAAGAGGAAGTATACATGAAACTACCTCCAGGTTTTACTACTGATGAGCCGGGTCTTGTTTGTCGGCTTCGGAAATCATTATATGGTCTCAAGCAAGCTCCTAGATGTTGGTTTGCCAAGTTGACTACGGCCTTGAAGAAATATGGTTTTATACAGTCATATTCGGACTATTCCTTGTTCACTTACACGCAAGGTTCGGTTCAACTCAATGTTCTTGTGTATGTGGATGATTTAATTGTTGCAGGGAACAATTCTACTGCTTTAAAATTATTCAAAAATTATTTGAACACTTGTTTTCATATGAAGGATTTGGGAGTTCTTAAATATTTTCTTGGCATTGAGATTGCAAGAAGTAGTACTGGATTGTTCCTATGTCAACGCAAATATGCTCTTGATATTATTTCGGAAACAGGTCTTTTAGGATCAAAACAGGCCATGACTCCTATGGAACAAAATCACCACTTGGGTCGTGCACAAGGACCGATTCTTGCTGACCCGGAGCCCTATCGTAGGCTCGTTGGTCGTCTTGTGTATTTGGCTGTAACTCGGCAAGATTTAACGTATTGTGTGCATGTTCTATCCCAATTTATGCAAGCCCCTCAACAGGCTCATTGGGAAGCAGCGTTAAGGGTAGTACGGTACTTGAAGAGTACCCCGGGGCATGGCATTCTCTGGAAGGTTGGTGTGACGCCGACTGGGCTGCCTGCCCGTTAACTCGTCGGTCAGTGTCAGGGTGGTTGGTTTTTCTTGGCCACTCCCAGATTGCTTGGAAGTGCAAAAGGCAACCCACGGTCACCACTTCCTCTGGTGAGTCCGAGTATCGTTCCATGTGTGCCATGACAATGGAAATGAAATGGTAGAAGGGTCTCCTTTTGAGTCTTGGAGTGCAACATCCTCAAGCTATTCCAATATTTTGTGACAGTCAAGCAGCAATTCATATAGCTCAAAACCCCGTATTTCATGAACGAACAAAACATATTGAGGTTGATTGTCACTTTGTTCGGGATGCAATTCAAGAAGGCTTAATTACTCCAAGGCATGTACGCACAAATGAACAACTTGCGGATATTTTTACGAAGGCCTTGGGTAAACAACAATTTGATTATCTCCTTAGCAAGTTGGGCATCTTTGATCCAAGTGCTCCAACTTGAGGGGGGGTATTAGGAAAGATATCATAGTATCTTTACAATATCTTATGTTTAGGAAAGATATATTTATTTGCTATATTTTCTATCTTATCTTAGGAAAGGATAGTTAGTTTCCTAATAGGAATATATTTGCTAAATCTCTTCTTTGTGGCTCAAGGAGATAACCTGTATAAATATTTGTGATCTTGGTATAATATGATCAAGCTTTGAGTTTCAATCTTATCAAAAACCAATTGATGTTCAAAATCGAAATCTAGAGACACAAATTCTGAAAATTCATTTAAACAAAACTTTTCAACAAATAAATTTAACACCAACTAATACCCTAATTTTATTTAAAAATGAGAAAAAAAAATAATAACCAACTCCATATATTTAGAGATAGTAATTGGGTTCAAAATTACCAAAGTACAAAAGTCTTGTGCCGACCCAATTGCCTAGAATTTAAGGATTCGTCTTCTTCTAGTTTACCATGGTGTTATGATGGATTTTTTTTTTTTTTTGTGTTGTAAATAGATAATAAAGTACGTAGTAATAATTTTAATAATTCCGTCAAAAAAAAATTAATAATCCAGGTGAATTATAATAAAAGGGTCTCCTTGGTACCGTAAAGTAGTATCTACTGTATTATTCCACAAAAAATAAAAATAAAAAAAGTTGTATATACTGTAGGTGAGAAGTAATTATTATCGGTGAGGGAAAATAAAATAAAAAAAGTGAAAAATGGTTTTAAATAATAAATTTATACTTTTCCAGAAGAATCTCCAATATTTGGCGGCTTTTATGACATTTTTTGCACCACCAAAGTTAATACTTTGTGCTATAAAGTGCACCTGTTAAAGGTTGTGCTATTCTTTGCACCCAACCCATAGTTGGTGCTATTGAGGCCAATTTTGCCAAATAAAAAAGATGTTACATATTATACAATTAACTTCATAATTAAATAAAATATATAAAATGCAAGTATATTACATCAGTTTAGTGGTTTTCTTTTAATTATATAAAATTTGAAGAATTTATAAAAAGTACAGTAGAAAATTGAAACCCATTTCATCTTTAACATATAAAATGTAGCGGGATATAGGAGGGAAAAAGGAAAACGAAAGAGACCAACCACCAATTTTAATATTATTATTATTATTATTATTATTATTATTATTATTATTATTATTATTATTACAAAAAACCTACAAAGTCAATCAATTTATAAGAAATTGGTGGGGAGCCGAGATACAATCTGGACCCCCACCCCTCTAGCTATAGCTAACCCGATCCTACTAAAGATGTGAGCAGCTGCACGAGCACCAATATCCCGAGTCTTAGCAAATGTCTGAACCCGCTTCAGAAAGGCAACAACATCCTTCTCTAATTCCCCCAACGAAGAAAAGGAGAAAGGAATAAAACCATAGCCAATAGCCTTGCAATGCGCCCCATACTTGTCCCGCTTCCGCTGAGCTGCCGCATACACAACACAACCAGGAACGAAGTCAGACAACCCTAATTGTGTCAAAGATGAAGACCCCGTCAAGTCAACGCATACATCAAGATCTCTATCCCAGGAATAAAGCAACACATCTTCTGGACGAAGAGCTCCGTTGTTCCCTCTAGTCAACCCAACGTTAACCTCCTCCCAGACCGAAAACAAATATCAACAAGGGTGTCACGAACAACGTTGTGACGATGTTTAATACGCACCATCCCAGCACAAGACACTGCATAATCCCCATAAATATCCCCATCAAAAACCCTTATTATCAGAAAACCTACAAAGTCAATCTATTTACAAGAAATTGGTGGGAAGCCGAGATACAATCTTGGCCCTCACCCCTCTAGCTATAGCAAACCCGATCCTGCTGAAAACGTAAGCAGCTGCACGAGCACCAATATTATTATTATTATTATTATTATTATTATTATTATTCTTATTATTATTATTATTATTATTATTATTATTATTATTATTACCTCTGTAGGAAATTTATAGTTAGTAAAATTTGTTACACAAGCTTTTAGGAAAATTAATCCACCTTTTCAAACATTAGCTTTATCTTAAAATGGAGAAATTAAATGATGATGTCATGATTTTGGAGGGAATATTTTTTATAAGAACCTGACACGTGACAGTGGTGATGTCAGCGGAAATTACTTTATTATTAGTTATACAGATAGATTATTTAAGAGAAATAGTAGGGTTATTAATTGTTTATTGAAAAGAAATGAATATAAAATAATAATAATAATTTAGGCAAAAGCTAACGAATGCCCCATGGGCGTTGAATAAGATAGCTAAAAAGTTGAAAGATTAAATTAAAAATTAACATTAATTACATCGATCGACGGGTGATTTTATCATGCTTTTCCAAATTAATACGAAGTACCATTTTAAGGAATATTCTTTTTGGTGATAATTTCCCAAGGGCGTTCGTTAGCCAGATAATAATAATAATAATAATAATAATAATAATAATAATAATAATAATAATAATAATAATAATAATAATAATAATAATAATAATAATAATAATAATAATAATAATAATAATAAAGTAGTGTGTTTTGGTGGAGACGTTGAGAGGAGAGAGATATAATATTATAATTTAGTTTTTGTCAAAATTAAAGTGTGACACTTAAAAACACACGGCCGCATTTATTAAATGTGATATTTAAATAAAACTAGTTGTCCTATCGCGCGCGATAGTCCAAAATGGTAAACATCGGGTGTTGATATTGTTGATCGTAAATCTAATTTCTTTTTGTATTTGTGGAAAATTAAGAATTTTAATTTTAAATTTAGTATTGTATTTAGTACTGTGTAATATTTATTTCTCGACGGATGAAGAATGGGAGACCTTACTTTCACACACATGGGCAAATTAATGTAAAATATTTTTAATTTATTTATAGTTGAAGCGAATTAATCTGTTTTTTAGAAATTTAATATTATAGAAGTATAATTTAATTAGTTTATTTTCACCAAACCTTAGGGCATCCAAGTTGTAGTAAGTGTGAAATTTTGACCCTTTTTTAAAATTTTTAGGTGTATTTAAAACATCGCTAGTGTTTTTTTATTGGATTATAAAATGAGAATAAACATTGCGGAAAAAATTGGCAAATTTGGGAATCCGCTATTTCTTTTAAAGTTATTATTTACTTACAAGAATGTCATCAAAACTAAATGGCATAAAAAGAGGTGGAACAATAATATTAAGGCTCATGATTTTGAATATTATAGTTTGGGCTAATGAAAAATTCTAACCTCAGAGGCAGCTTCAATTTAATGAAAGAACAAGCTTAGAAGTCGCTTTTATGGAAATTGAAAATTCATGCCTTAAAACAAGCTAAAAGCTAAATATTTCATGCTATTAAATTAAACTATACAAAAAAAAAAAAAAAAAAGGCTATGTACACCTCACCACTTAATTTTAATCAAAACACATAAACCACAACTATACTAATGAAAGTCAAGAAAGTAAAAAAAAAAAACAAGTCAAGATTAATCAACAAATCTTGATGGCAGTTTTGTAATAACCAACAAAGAAGAATTTAAATTTGGTTATTCCACAATTAATTTTTGTCAATAAAGTCAAGAAAGTCTACAAAAAGATTTAAATTATTTAAAAAATAATAAATTATCTTTTCAATTTTTTTTTTTAAAAAAAAGGCTTATGATTTTGGGCTTTCTTTTCAACTTCTTTTAGCTTATTTTTAAAAAACGAAAAAAATGAGGCTTATGATTTTGGGCTTTTTTTTTTTTTTTTTTGGTGAAATCTTAGTTTGTTTTTTCCTTTAACTTTTTATCCTTTTTTTTTTCTTAATTCAATTTTTAGATATTTCAGTTTAGCTTTTTTCTCATTCGTTTTTCCCAAATTTTAAGAAGTTAGAGGCAATTTGTCGAAAATTGAACCTTTTAATTTCCACCATTTTCCTTTCTTCAAGCATAGTGTCCGGGAATTAATCTGTTTAAAGGTGCGATCTTTTCTTTCTTATTCAGCTTACTTAAATAGTTTGATTGTTTTTCTTTGTTTTGATTCTATTTTGTTTATTTATGTTAGTATAGGGTATTGTGATATTAAATTGGTAAAATTGTTTGTTTGTCGGCAATAATTGCAGAAGGATGAAATATCATGTTTTACAAATCTAACACAATATTCGAGTGCTTCAGATTATAATTTATATTAGTGGAATTGTGTTGTGTTACGATTGATTAAAAAATGGTTTTGAATAGCTTTGCAGTAGTTTAGTTAAGAATATGTGTTTACTTTGTTTTGATTTTTTATAGTTGATTAATGTCATAAATTAGGGTTTTGATATCAACTTAGTTGAAGTAATTATTTGCCAACAAAATGAGTTATAAGCTGACTGTCATGGAATCTTTTTTCACCTGTTGAGCAGCGCAAATGTGGCAAAATTGATAGTAGGGGCTTAGGTGAAGATATTGACAACTTTAATAAGGATGTATTTAGATGACTTGTTTTTGTTCCTTTTTTTCTAAAAATTCTGTAAATTGGAAAAAGCATAATAAAAGAGACAATTATAGAAGGGTTTGAAAATTTTAAAAGGTCACAAAATAGATCCTGTAATTATCATTTGAGATTAAGCTATTTTGATTGTTATTCTTGCTCAAATTAGTTAGAGTATTTATTCAATAGTTAAAAGGTTAGTGTTATAACAAGATACTCCTAATTTCTGTGTTGAGCAAGAAAAATAAGGTCATTGTTCTAATAAGATACATTTTTTTGTTCTTTACTTGTTAATAATGTAAAAACTGTGAAAATACAATTGATTGGAATTGATGGCAATGAATTTTGATAATTGTAAGTTATAAGTTTTAAGATAAAGTACATGTGTTGATTCTATAAGTGATGATTGTAATGGTAAAGTTCAAGATATGCTAAGCTTATTAAACCTGAAAGTGACAATCTTTTTGAATGAGTGATGAGTGACATTTATGTCACTCTTAGGGAGTAGTTTTAGAGTCATTTTCGTGTTTATTTTATCTTATTTTCCCTTATTTTCCTTTTATTCTTTTGTTTTCTCTTTAATAAAGTTTCTAGTTTATTTTGGTAATTTTGGAGCATTTTAGTTTATTTTCTTTATTTTCTTTATTTTAGTTTTTTTTTGTATTTTATTTTACTTTATTTGCTTGTATAGTTTTTGTTTTATTTTTATTAGTTTAGTTTTATGTCTCTTATTTTCTATTTCATTTTATTTATTTCTATTTTATTTATTTTATTTTATTTGTCTTGGTTTTGTTTTATTTCGTCCTTTATTTATTTTCATTTTATTTTATTCTTTTTTTTCTTTGTCCCAATCCTTTCTCGGTTTTGTGTGTAGGTGTTCGGGTTTCGTGTCAAGTGAGTTCGGGTTTCAATTTGAGTCAAATGCCACCTTTCCCCTTTCACCACCGCACAACAACACCAGAACAACCCCTTAATTTCAGCCACCACCACCTCCAATCTACCACCAAACACCACCAATTTCACCCCCGCAACCAACACAGCTGTTGCCACCAACACCACCACACAACATCCGTAACCACCACCAGCCACCCAAACTACTAACACCGCTGCTCCCCCACCTCCAGCTCCCATGCACCTGACCACCAATTGCAGCAGCCACGCAACTCCCTTGCTGCCACCCAACCCACCATCAACCTTCATGCACCACCGCAACATCCCTCACATCACCACTCACACGCACATCAAACAACACCACCAATCACCCTCGTACAATCACCAATTCACCTGCATCGACCAGCGCACCTAAACCACCATCTCCACTCAATCCCACTCACCTCCATTTCCCCTGCTCTAATTTGCAACACCCTGCAATTCGCCCAACACCGAAACCACCATCAGTCACCACATTCACCCCTTAACCATCAAACCACCTGACCACCTTCCTTTGACACCAACAACAGCTCCTCACAGCCACTCGCAATACCAAAGCACAAGCAACACCAGAGCAGCCCGCAATCATTTTGCCACCACAATCCCAAATTGACCACTGCAACTCTGACAAAATTACCTCCCTCACCGCTGCGACAAACCACCAGCCCACACCATCATCACCGCACCAATTGCAACCCTTCAATAAAGCGCCCAAAATCAGAGCAAATAGCAAATTCTCAAGGTTCGGGCAAACTGCTAAGGAGTTCGGTCGAAGTGCCAAAAGAGTTAGAAACATATGAAGTTTTCTAAATTGAAGAGGTGTGACCGAACACACCCATTGTTCGATCGAACCAACCCCGTAGTTCGGCCGCACCAACCCATGGTTCGACCGAACCACTTCACGAGCCTCGCACATGATATTTAATGAGGATCAAACGATTGAAGCTTTGTGGTGGCCGTTGATTTTTGATTTGCGATGATGATGTGCGGTGATGATGGATTTTGATGAATGGTGAAGATGATAATTGAAGCAGCCAATTTCGAAGAAGAGAGTCTGGTTGTGTTTTGTGGGAATTGATTTTGGTTTATTTTCTTTTTATTTTTATTTCTTTCTTTTCTTTTCCCTTTTTTCTTATTTCTTTCTTTTATTTTTATATATTAGTTTTCTTATTTTACTTTTCCTTTTTAATTTAATTTGTTTTCTTTTCTTTTATTTTTCTATTTTTCCTAGCTTAGTATTTATACCCATTTTTTTGGGGTAATTAGAAAATAGACAATAACCATCAATTCTAATCTCTAATTAGTTTTAGGAGAGCTTCTCTCTCTAGGTTTAGGTTAGGATTAAGATAGTTTAGAGAGAAAAAGTGAGGGTTTCACCATTGTTGAGCTTGGATATTAAAGAAGAAAATTGACCATCTTGTTTATAGATTTTCACATTCAACCAATGAGAATCTCTAACTCTCTCTCCTCTATTTTTATTTGCTTTATTTTGATTATTATTTTAGTTGTTGGTATTGCTTGTTAATCATGTTTATTCTTGTTTGTTTGTTAATTAATCTTGATTTTAGCATGATTAGTGAGTAATTTCCCTATTAAGGGGATGGTTGTGGTGTAGTTGGATCTTGAGCATTTTCTAGGGTTTAGAATTGATTTATTTGTGATTAAAGTCTTTATATGCTTGATATTCTTTAATCTTCTTGCAAGTGCACATTGTTGGTTGATTAAAGGTGAATCTTTGCTAACAAGAAACGGAAGTTGACTTAGTTAAGGTTCATTACTATCGATTGTTATTTAATAGTACCTCCTAGTATATGGTTCTAATGTGGAAACATAGAGGCTATGTTAGGAGAAGCCAATTGACCCCGGAAGGCGGCTAGATTGGATCCTTTATTTTGATATTCGAGCATGTTTAGTTCATAATTAATTCAATTTCTATGCCTTTGTTTATGTTCAAGTGAATGCTATACCTAAACCATTTCCCTTAGTGTTTTATTTCTTGTTTTAGCATCTTTAGACTTTAGTTTATTTATCTCCTATTCCGGACTAGCTTAATTTTCGATAACATTTGGTGGTGTTTATCCGTTCTCTGTGGTTCGACCCTTATGCTTGCCTTATACTCGTATTAGGTTTGTTTAGGTTGTATAAATTGTATTTGATATAGTAATAGACAATTAACGACGCGTTTATTCCCTTGTCAATGAGATGTGTCCTATTTACATTGTATAGATTAATGCATTGATTAGTTTCATGTCTACAGGAACTATGAGCTTTTACAGAAATTTGCCAAGCTATTTGATTTTTTTTTAAGATGACTGTAGGCAGGAGCTGGTATGTAAACAGAAAATTATATATATTAATCTTATTTTCATTGTTATGAGACGGTGTACATGTTATACTATAAACTCAAAGTATAACAACAAGAAAATCATGTCTTTTCCTTTCTTTTTTTAAAAAAGGTGTGTGTGATTTCTTTTTCTGTTATGTTGCTGATGCTTGTTCTGTGTTTTGTAGAAATTACCAGACAGTTGGACTGCTATGTTGGCTGGTGTGTCGAGTCCATTGCAAGTGTTTCGCGGGAGTAAGAGGCGAGTGTGGAATGTCCAACTACTCAAAATCAAAGAGGAAACCCAAGTATACATGTGCTTAGATTTTGGTGGAAAATGTTTGTTGATGATAATCAAATACGTAGTGATGAAAGTATCATGATTTACTATGGTGGAAACCGAAAGTCTCATGTACGGATATTTTCACCCTCAATGGTTGAAATGTTTGGCTCTACCGAACCTCTGCATCATAGTGCATCAAGTCGTGGAATTGGAAATGGTGATTTTAGAGAATACTTGGGTATTGGAAATAAACCATGGTTTCCTCTAGTGATCAATCCGACATGTTTGGCAAGAGATTACTTGGTTTGTATTTTTTTATTGTTCCTTAATCATGATAAGCCAATGTCAAAAATTGCAATAGTGTTTTAATGAGTTCTTTCTTTCGATATGTGCAGGATGTTCCTGAAACTTTTGGAAATCAGGTCTTTTCAAATGTAAACTTGCAAACACAAATTCAAGTTTGATATGGTGGCAAAACATGGAATGATGATGTTCATATTTGCTACAAGGATAATGAAAATATCTATAGTAGGATAATGAATGGGATGTCACAAGTGTTCTTAGATGGAAATTTAAAAGTTGGAAAAACTGGTGATGTATTTTTGCAGAACAATGATCCAGGTATCTTAGAAATAGTATTTCATTAGTATGTAATTGATTTATGTATTGTAATCGATTTTGATGATGGATATTTATCAATTACTTGAATCGAGTTTTTTTTATTTTATCATTTGCTTTGGCTTATTTCCTAGTCTAAATAAGTTGGATTTATTTAAAACATTATATTAAACTATTATCATTCAATTAATATAACAAGTTCTATTAATCCTTTTAAAAAAATTTATGAAATTTATTTTGATCTATATCGACTTAGTAATATGTACATTTGTTCGTTTAATGAAAATTTTAAATATAGTATGGTAAGTTGTTACCTTGTTCAATCAAACAGGATTAGATTTTTTCGGTTTTATAAGTCGGACTTTAATTTAAACATTATATTGAATGATTCTCACTTAATTAACATAACTTGTCCTTAAAATTAAAAAAAAAAATCTTATGAAACTTGTTTTGCACTATATCCACTAAGTTTTTGGTACATCCGTTCGTTTAATCAATATTTAGGTAGGTTGTAATTCTGTATTATCAAACATGAATGAAGTTGACATAAGACTTTAATAAAGATTATAAAAAAAAAGACTTTAATAAAATATGTGTAAAATTTATTGTAGTTCCTTTTTGAATCAAGTCCTTTTATTGAAAAAATGTTTATAATTAACTTAACCTTGGGAATATGTGTAATTAAAACACCTTGAAATTGTAGACATTTATATAGTGATGGATAGTCATAGAAGTATTACTTAGTTTATTCTGATATTTGAAGGTGTTTTTTCTTTCAAAGAGTTCTTTACGTACAAACTATTCCAAAGCCCTCTTTTTTTTATAAACAAAAAAAAATTCTCCAAAAATTCATATAAGGATGCGAAAGTCAAAAGAACTTGATGCTGCTATTGCCAAGTATGAAGATTTCTGCACTGTGCATAGCCATATCATGGAGGTCATCAAAGCCGAAGCGCAGTCACTAAAGATGGAGGTTATGAAAAAACCGCTGAAGTCTTTGCAATTCTGAAAAATTCATCTAAAGATGTGGAAGAAGCTTTTGCTCAAGCACCTTACGTGGTTCCTAAATTTGTGAGTTTTTTAGATTGAGTAGAGAAAACAGCTGCTGAAGGTGCTATTCAACTTGAACAACTGAAAAAGGATAAATAAAAGAAAGGAATGAACTGGATGAGGTTTTGAAGAAACACAAGAAAAGGGCTAGGGAATGGGAATGAGAATGGGAAAGGTCTAGATAAATTAAGTTGTAAATCTTAGTTTTTTTGTCAACCAAATCAAATTGTAGATTAAAAATATTAAAATTATTGTTAGTTAATTATAATTAACTATTTTGTGTCTTGATTAAGCATTAATTGTGATTTAATTTTAACTTTTGTGATTAATTATTAATTTCTATGATTTCCTACACCTTCTCAAGCTATTCTTTTTGGTTATATTTGCATATTAACATCATGTTCATACAAGACATCGAAATTTTATTTTATATCGATTGTTATAAAAGTGGATTTACCGCATAATTGTTTGATGATATTAAATTATAGTAAGGTACTAACCCCTTTTTATATTTTAATATTATTCCCATGTAGTATATGTAAAAAGCTTGTTAGAAGATTTTAATAATTAGACAATTAGAATATTTTTTTTGTATTGGTACATGTAAGATTTGTGAATAGTTGCAAATATTTTCTTTTTGCAAAAGGGGGTTGGCAGAAAACATGAATAGACATGTATGTGAAGGAATTGCAATTGACGGTTATATAGCCCAAGTTATATTCATTTATTTTTATGTCTACAAATCATTTCTTTGTATATTTTTTCATATTATCAGAAAAAAGTTTTATCTTTTCCAATAACTTGTTCTAAGCTTAGAAAATGGGTGAAAACAATGGAAAAGCTTCATTTTCACATGCATGTCGCTGCTTACTTGAAAAGAAGAAGGAAAATATTAAAGATCAACTCTATGCAATCCTGAAATTTCGAGTGGATTTGATACGTAAGGTTGATGAGTTGCTAAATGAGTTTGTTGAGATAAACAAGCAGCTAGCGCATTGTAGTATTGATGATGATTTAGTTTCGGCAACTAAGTCAGGCTTTATTATGGGTGAATCATCTCAAATGCAAGGTGGGACTGGTATTGGAAATTTTGTTGTGGCTGATGTTGTTAAGGCCGGAAAATCGGACATGCAGATAAGTGATGATGAGGAAGTTGTTAAAGAAGTTGTTCATGATGAAGCGGGGCAAAATCCTGTCTCAGTGAATGAAGTAGAGAAACCTTTTGCTATCCCCATGCAAGAAGAAGAAGAAGAAGAAGAAGAAGAAGAAGAAGAAGAAGAAGAGCAAGAAATGGAAGAAGAAGAAGAAAAGGAGCAAGAAATGGAAGAAGAAGAAGAGGAAGAGGTGGAACAGGACGATAATGATGATGAGGAGGTGGGTGAAGCTGATGGATATGGTTTTGAGGAGGAAGACAATAATGATGATGATCATGATGATGGAGGGCATCAGTCTTCTAGTTCTGATAGTGGAAATTACTTAAGTAGTGATGATGGAAATTATGATTCTGAGTCTTCGATTGATTCAGATGCTTATCGTCGCTCACCTAGAAATTTCTATGGTATCTGCTAGCTATGGAGCGTAGTCGGTGTAAGCTCTAGGTATATATGAAGCTTAATCAGTGCAGTATTTTGTCTATGGAATTTGCACATTGTAGGAAATTATGCATGAATTTAACTTAAGTTATTTTTTGAAGTATGCAAATTATGTATCCTTAAGTTTAATGATTGTAATATATTTATATATAAGTATTGATTGTTTGTTTGTTTCATGTTTTGTAGTATTGGTAGTGGTTGTATGGACTTAATTTTATTGGCAATTGCTATAAGTGTCAATGTATTAAACCTACAAGACAACAAAAGTCTTGAAGATATTCATTTTGAACTATTTCATCTCACGATGTTGCTGTTATTAAAATTGTTAGTCATAATTGATAGTTATAACCTTAAAGATAAAGTTTTTGTGTTGATTTAATAACTAATGCTTGTAATGATAGGGTGCAAGATATGCTAGGTTCATCTAACTTAAATGTGGCTTATCAAACAGGTAGTCCACTTATGTTTGAATTGTCAGAATGCTCAAATACTACTTCTAATTATCCAATAATAGATTTCCTACAAACTATTAATCTGTGGCTAGGGAAGTTATAAGCAACACTAACTGAAAAGTAAATGTTGGAAATCTTTTTAAAATAGAGCATGCACTGAAGGATTATTTTTGGAGTTGTCCATATTAGCTTCTACTCTTATATCTCTTAATTTATAACATGTTTTTAAAATTTTCAACACTTAACTTTGAGTCTTATAAATATTAGGAAAACAAATAGTATTGCATGTATTTAAACAATAATGCCCCTAAAGGGTGATAACCATGTTTGACATATATTTTTAAATAAACAATATAGAAAATTAAATTGAATAGTATAATTAAGATTTTGTAATTTAAATTTATGATGAGGGTATATTACTTGTTTCAGGTTGGTTAATAATTTAGCCAAAAAGAGTTTCTTAATATTGATTTGTAATAAATTTAGTGTTATTGTTTAAATTTTGGTAGGCTGATAAAACATTAAAGTAATTTGATTTCTCAAGTATATATTAAATAAGGTTAAAGAAATCATATATATACAATGCCAAAGCTAACAACTTTTATATGTTTATCAACTAAACTACATTGGTATTAAAACATGTAATTATTACTACTATTTAATATTGGAGAAGAAAAGTTTATGTAGCCTAATATTCTTTATGAGTTTTCTTGTCAAAAGCCTTAAATTTCGATATACGTGCATTATTATTAAATATTTTAATTAAAGTGATACCATATTTCTTGCTCTATATATTGCATGCCTCTATAGCCTTGCTTAAGTTTTCAAGTTCTGAAAATTTAATCCAAAGTCATAAAACTGATAAAGCTGCATCAAATTTGCATGGTTGATTTTTCTTTCACCTTTTTTGTTTCCTTTGTAGCAAAGAATAGCAAAACTCAGGTATGATTCAATAATATTTGACTAAATTCTCTTTTTTTTTTGTTAATGCATTGTTAGTTTTTCTTTTTCTGGTTCTGTATTTGCTGAATTTTGTATTCATATACAGTGTATTCCTTATGGTTTCAAAGAATTATTAAATGATGGGAATTTAGGTGTTGAATTGTCAGTTCATGGTGATTCCAGACTTTGGTATGTTACTATGGTACATGAAGAAGAGGATGATGAGTGGAAAGTTATCTTGGGAAATGGCAAGTCAAAATTTGTAAAAGATAATAATTTGAAGGTTGGTGATTTATGAATTTTAGCTATTCAGGGCACAGTTCATTTCTTATTCAGATTTTCAGGGCATCGGCAAGTAAGAAAGTGCAAGGATCAGAATACAGCAAGGGTTCTCCTAATTTTGTTAAGAGGCGTGGGCGCAAAGCTGCAATCAAAGGGAATTCAGAAAAAATGATTGAATTAAATGAATGGATTGATGAAATTGTTGTTGGTTGTCGTTTACCAAATTTTAGGTTTTGTTTCAAAAAATTCTTTCTTAATCAAGCAAAGATTGTAAGTCTCATCAAATTTAAACATATTTTCTTTTTTTTTTTCTGTTTTTGATAGTATTTTTTTATAAAATCTGTTTTTGTACTGGTGGTGTTGTTTGCATAATGTCCCTTTGGATTTTGCTAAGAAGTTCTTAGGTGGATTTGGTGAGACAACTATTGTTATTCTTCAAAACTTTGATGAGCTATTTGAG
Organism: Chenopodium album; assembly: GCF_948465745.1. Taxonomy (NCBI): domain Eukaryota; kingdom Viridiplantae; phylum Streptophyta; class Magnoliopsida; order Caryophyllales; family Amaranthaceae; genus Chenopodium; species Chenopodium album. The sequence goes on from NC_137836.1 coordinate 45,412,615, forward strand.
GTAGAGCTGAATATTCTGAGGAAAGGCAATACACGTTGAAGAATGGTGTAAGGGAATTCATTGACAGGTACAATGTTCATGAAGATGAAGGTGCATTCATTAAGTATACAAAGGGTGATCCTAGTATATTTGATGTTGATCTAGTGTTGAATTAATGGTAGGACTGTTCTAAGTTTTTTTTTTTGTAAAGTTGATGATGTAAGGATGCAAGTGCTTGAATCAAGTATTTTGTTTTAAAATCTCTGATCTGCTTTTGCTAGAAAGACTTATTATGAATTAAGTAATGTTTCTAAGTTTATTTTGTGAAATATGTACTATTAAACAATGTAAGGATATCTAGATTACTATCTTACTAAGAATGCTAAGTTTTGAACTTAGTAAGTTATTGTAATGTGCCTTTTGCAAGAATATCATGTTTTGATGTATGTTGTTAGTTTTTAACCTTAGCCCAACCAGAAACAAATAATTTAAAAAATTATACATGCATAGACAAACATTTAAATTACTATATTTCTGTTATGATGAGAGAATATATTGTAGATAAGTGGCCATGAAAGTTGAATCACAAAGAAGTACATCCTTCATTTTACAAAAATCAATAACAAATAAACACAACTACAAAGCTTTTAAGCAATAAAAATAAAATTTTGTGGCCTATGTAAATATACACAAAAACACTGACATATTTAAACTGCCTAGTAGTAAGAATAGGTAAAATGAATACATGTAACTGAAACCAATAATTGAGGGTGTTATTTCAATATCTAGAAATCAACTTACTGATATTATATAGCAAGCAAAAGGGTAACAAACAATGTTATATTCTAAGTGATAGGAGATACTTACTGTAAACCAAGTGTTCTAATTTGATGTCCTGGATTGATAGGTCTAGCAGTGATTCACAAAATTTACACTTGTTCAGTTATCATAGCACTTCTTTATTGTTTAATGCTTGAGATGGAGTAATTGTGCCGTTCATTGTTCTAAATTTTGTGAATTTAACAATATGTTCAAAGTCATCTTTTTGATCCTGGAAAGTTATCCAGTGTTGTCATCAGTATCAAATTAAAATTCACTCTGCAATAGCTTTTTTAGTTTATATTAGACATGCTTAAAATTTTCTGTCTAAGAAAAAGACATTAGAATGTTACCTTTCAGCACAAATGCATTTTTTGTCTGAACAATGAGGACAGAAAAAGGATACAACAGCAGCAACACAACAACTTCTGCTTCAATTGCTGCAGTCAATGTAAGCAACTACATTAGCCAGTTGTAACCATGGATTTGTAACTAAAAGGAAGTACAACTCTTCTTTGATAATGTTGTTAACCTGAAATCAGCTGTTGTGAGTAAAGAAGAAAGCTAAAGAATTAATAGGCATAGGTACATTACTAATAAGAACTTATTGATTGCATTACTCGGTTACTCATACTGTTCTCACCAACACTTAATTTCAACTACATGCAGCTTCATGCATGTGGTCTGCCTCCATTTTAAATTTTCAATAACTTGAAATTTCATCTACATTAATTTAACCAGTGCTGCAGCCACAAAGTCTTGTATTATAATTTTGTTAACTGGAACTCCACTCATCAGAACTACTATCATTGTTATTAACCTAAAGAATTTGCTTTGCCACTTAAATTATATTTCTCACCGTCCTTTTCAATTTTAGTCAGTACATAACTCCCAAATCAATGAATACTCAAACTTTTTATAAGGCATGCATAGTTTTTCTATTTTTCTTATAAGAGTTCTAAGTTCCACTGAGAAGTTGGTAGTTCTTTCTACTGAGAAGCTGCCGATACTTCTTAGTATGTAGACGACTTTGTTTTCAGAAAAAAAAAAAGGGCAGGATTGGTCCTGCTCATAAAGCATTGATCGAGATTGCAATGACTAACCAAATAACATCAGTTTATTTAGGAAAAATTATTATTCCTAACCTACATGTATTTGCAATTAGGATTTAAAACAATGCCTCTTTTACTTGATTTCTCAATTATATGAATTCAGCAAGTGTATGTAATGTAATTTCTGTACTATTAAAAACAGTACGTAATGTTCTACTATGTATATTAAGTTATCTATACTCTGCGTAACGTAATGTAGATAAGTGTAAATGAAGCCTGCTCATTAATTCAACCATAAGTGTTCTATAATGCTTCCTATTTACTTATGAAGTTTCATAAAATATAATTAGATCTCAATCCAAACTTGCAGAAATTGTTTTCAAAACCCGACAATTCCATATAAAAATCAAACTTTAATCATTTTATTCACAAAACATAATTCATTTAATTCGCTTAGAAATAACTACAGTTACCTATTACAAAGGCAAGCAAATCATCAACACATTGCTATTCATATCAAAGCGCAAAAACATATTGATTATCACCTACTTATAATATACTAAAAAATCAACAGGTTCCTAATCTAATTCACTAAAAAAATATCATAGATTAACTAACAAATTTCATTGTAATTGCAAACAGTGTGCCGAGAAGCATCTGATTTTGTGAAAGCCTTCGGATTGCAGTTATCTTTTTAACCCGTAATCCCATTCCCATCGTCGCCGCCATAAGGCAAATACCCGCCACGATCATCTCCATTAGCATCTGGAACTTTATTAGTTACTCAGACCGTTTTCACCAACACTCTCAACATTACTCTTTGGTTGTCTCTAAGAGGATTTTGCATTGTTCTCTTTTTTCAGAAACTTCTTAATCAAATCCCCATGAAGATTGAGACTTTCCTTCTCCTTTTTTACAATCCTAGTTACTCAAACCGTCTTCACCGACACTCTCAGCATTACTCTTCGGTTGTCTCCAAAAGGATCTTGCATTGTTCTCTTTTTTCAGAAAGTCCCACCTCCCATTCTTTTCTTCATTGACACTCTCAGCATTACTCTTTGCTTGTCTCCAAAAGGATTTTGCATTGTTCTCTTTTTCCAGAAAATCCCAACCCCCATTCTTTTCATCAATTTTATTATCACCTTGTTCCTCCGAAGCATCTTCTACCACTAGTAGAAAAATAGCATTTGGCAGCGGTTCAAACCCGGTCTAAGGCACCGGTTTGAACCGCTTTCTATGTGGGGGTGCCAATTACCCCCCTTTTTAGCACCGGTTCAAAACTGGTGCCCTAAACATGTTTTGGCACCGGTTAACCGGTGCCTTTAACTATTTTGGCCACCGGATAACCGGTGCCTAAAATAGTCTCCCGCGTTTTTTTTTTGTGGTAGCTAGTTTTGGCACCGGTTAACTGGTGCCTTTTTACTCAATATATTTTTTTTTCCATTTTTCGTGCAATAATATTTTAAAAAAAAAAAACCTGTTTCCAGCAATAATAATAACCTGTAGTTCCAGCAATAATATTAAATAAAATAATTAATAATATTATTATTATAATTACTAATAATAAGAATATTATTAAATATTTTAATAAGATAAAAAAAATAATATTAAAAACAAGAATTCATATATATATATATAGATATAAATATTTCCAAACGCAATACAATAAAAAAAAGTGTTATATATATATACAAATGATAGTAAGTAAATATGCAATGAATAATAATATAGTTCAAAAGTTAACATAAATTTACAATTGAAATGCCTTTTACATGTTGAAGGTGATAAAAGACGCCAACATGTCACGAACTTCATTAAGCTCCTTGATTGTCAACGGACCATCCTTTTGGACCTTGCAAAACATGAAATACAAAAAACTTATATTAGAATTAATTAATTAGGCAAAACAATATGTATTTTATCAAATATGGCCTATATGACTTCTATGTAGCCCATTTCCTACATTTCTTATCAAATGAACTATTTCTTTCTCATAAAATGTCAATGACACCTAGTTTTATGTGTCTAAGCCCTAAAATTGAATCAAAAGAGCATTTTATTAAGGTTTAAGACGCTTTTTATTCAAAATGACCCAAATATGGCCTATATGACTTTACTTTGCCCATTTTCTACATTTCTTATTAAATGAACTTTATTTATCTCATAACATGTCAATATTATCTAGTTATAGGTGTATAAGGAAAGAAATCACATCAAAAGAACATATTAACACAAAATGGCCCAAATATGGCCCATATGACTTGTATTCAGCCCACTTTCTACCTTTCTTGTCAAATCACCTTTTTAATTCTCATTACATGTCAATGTTGGGTAATATTAGGTGTCTAAGGGTAAAAATAACATCGATATATCATTTCATTAAGTTTAACAACGCATTTTACTCAAAATGGCCCAAATATGGCCTATATGACTTCTATGTAGCCCATTTCCTACATTACTTATCAAATGAACTATTTTTTCTCATAACATGTCAATGACACCTAGTTTTATGTGTCTAAGCCCTAAAGTTGAATCAAAGGAGCATTTTATTAAGGTTTAAGACGCTTTTTACTCAAAATGGCCCGAATATGGCCTATATCACTTTACTTTGCCCATTTCCTACATTTCTTATTAAATGAACTTTATTTATCTCATAACATGTCAATATTATCTAGTTATAGGTGTATAAGGAAAGAAATCACATCAAAAGAGCATATTAACACAAAATGGCCCAAAGATGGCCCATATGACTTCTATTAAGCCCATTTTCTACCTTTCTTGTGAAATCACCTTTTTTAATTCTCATAACATGTCAATGTTGGGTAATATTAGGTTTCTAAGGCTAAAAATCACATCAATATAGCATTTCATTAAGTTTAACAACGCATTTTACTCAAAATGGCCCAAATATGGCTTATATGGCTTCTATGTAGCCCATTTCCTACATTACATATCAAATGAACTATTTCTTTCTCATAACATGTCAATGACACCTAGTTTTATGTGTCTAAGCCCTAAAATTGAATCAAAAGAACATTTTATTAAGGTTTAAGACGATTTTTACTCAAAATGGCCCGAATATGGCCTAAATGACTTTACTTTGCCCATTTCCTACATTTCTTATTAAATGAAATTTATTTATCTCATAACATGTCAATATTATCTAGTTATAGGTATATAAGCCAAGAAATCACATCAAAAGAGCATATTAACACAAAATGGCCCAAATATGGCCCATATGACTTCTATTCAGCCCATTTTCTACCTTTCTTGTCAAATCACCTTTTTAATTCTTATAACATGTCAATGTTGGGTAATATTAGGTGTCTAAGGCTAGAAATCATATCAATATAGCATTTCATTAAGTTTTAGGACTTACCTCATCAAGATGTTGAGTGTCCGTACAATGAGTCACAATGTCAAGCATGAATCTCATCACATACAAAGCACAATCAAGTCCATTTTCTTATTGTGCGCACTAGCATATGACAAACAAATCACATCAGTGAAACATGAAAAGGAAATTAGCAAATATTTACAAACATAGATTTTGAAGATAATCACAATATCATGTAAATTACCAACGGTTACTTCCATGTTGGACCCTTTGGAGCACGACAATGTAGCTTCTTCATAACACTGTAGTAAATAAAGTACATTCAAATTTGATTAGTTGTATGACTACTAAATTAGTTATTATTAGCAATAATCATCACTAGGTAGCTATATATATTTACTTTTGCAATATAGACTTCACGAGCCACTTCTCCGATGATCGAGCTGAATCAAGGTGATAAATTATGTTATTGGAATTACAAATCACCATGAGGATCCAATGCTCCCTACATAACTTCACAATAGACAAGCAAATTAATATTTATGAGTCAACATATAATGAGGCCAAATCGATTGAATTTGACATGGTTAGACTTACTCTTTATAACATGGGGCGAATATAAACTTGTCTCTCGCACGCGCTGATTCCCTGATACTTTGCTCAACATAGTACAACACGTCATGGGGGTTGCCTATGATTCTAGTAGTGGATAACTGCTCGGGGCATATATGCACCGGTTCAGTCCAAACCGGTGCCAAAAATGGCCTACAAAATTGGTGGGAAGGTAAACCAGAGTAAAAGGCACCGGTTCACTTCAAACCGGTGCCAAAATCACAAAGGCCACCGGTTTGAACCGGTGCCTTTGTGAAACGGACCTTTTATTATTTAAAAAAAAAAACCGTCCTTATCTCTCCTTAAAACCCTAAAACTTAGCTTGCTCCTTCTCTCTCCTCTCAGTCCGCCTCTTTCATCACTCTCTCCTCTCCCTTCTCTCTCCTCTGCTCTCCCTTCTTGCTCTATCTACTCTCCCTTCTTGCTCTATCTCCTCTGCCTTCTTGCTCATCTCTTCTCTTTCTCTTCGAACCTCTTCTCTTCTCTTCGAACACCACCGCAACAACACCTACTTGATCTCTCCTCTGCTCTCCCTTAAACCGCAACAACAACAACATGCAATAATAAACCGCAACAACAACACCACAAAGCCGCCGCCACCACCGTAACATCAAGTTGATTTGGGTTTGTTCGAAGTTGATTTTGGGTTTAATTGATTTGATGAGTGTCTTCGAAATTTTTTATGGGTTTCTTTAAAAAAAATTTGTTTAATCCACCACGAATTAAATTTGTTTTATTGCTTAATTTTTTATTTTAATCGATTTAAATTTGTTTTTTTAAAATGATTTTCGATTTTCTAGTTTGGTTAATCAATTTTTTAACTTATTTTAATTCGATTTTTTTTTTAATTTCTGGGTTTTTTTGTCGAATTTTTTTTTTTATTTTCTGGGTTTTAATTGATGTTCTGGGTTTTAATTGATTTTCTGGGTTTTATTTTCTGGGTTGTAATTAATGTTATGCGTTTTTGAACTGATTTTGTTTATTTTTCTTTTTTTTTTTTCCGATTTTCTGGGTTTTTTTATTGGATTTTTGAACTGTTTTTTTTTTCGATTTTCTGGTTTTTTTTTTTTTTTTCCGATTCATTTTCTTTTTTGAACTGATTTTCATTTTCATTTTCTGGGTTATTCTTTTCTTTTTTTCGATTTTTTTTTTCGATTTTCTGGGTTTTTGAATTGATTCATGTTAATCGATTCATTTTGGTTGTTTTAATTGGTGCAGGTATATGGATTTAGTTCTTAAATTGAAGAATCAACATGCAAGTATATTGATCTTAAATCGAAGAATCAACTGATTTTATTTTTTTTTTTTATTTATATTGTAATTTTTTTTTTATTTATATGTGTAATTTTTTTTATTTTGATTTAGCTGTTGTAATTTATTTTGCCCTATACTATAATTTTTTTTGATTATATATATATTGAACAGATTTGATTATATTAATATTTTGGCACTTTTGGTTATTATTAAGATTTGATTATACTGTAATTTTTTTTTATTATATATATTAATATTATAATGAACAGATTTGATTATATTAATATTAATACAGATCTAATTTTTAAGTAAAAAAAAAAATTATTATGTTGGCACTTTAGGCACCGGTTAACCGGTGCCAAAAAAGGAATCATAAAATTTTTTGGTACTTTTTGGCATCGGTGCCAATTTCAACTTTTGGCACCGGTTTGAACCGGTGCCTTTTTAAACCCCTTTTTGGCACCCCCCACATTGGCACCGGTTCAAACCGGTGCCTTAGGCCGGGTTTGAACCGGTGCCAAATTCGTTTTTTCACGTAGTGTATAACCATCCAACTTTACAAGGAGAATCAGTTTCGATTAAGTGCTCCTGTAGTGCTCTGCGTGCATGAACATTGAATAATTAATCACATGTAGGATAATCACCATAAATTTGAATAACTTGAAAAAAGTGTAGATTATGTGGGCATTTAAGTGCCTCATGAATGTTTGAATGAGGGAAATGTTAAGCTTTGCACCACGTAGAAATTCCTTCACATCTTCTTTGCTGATCCATGCAACTGTATCCTCATCATAGTGGAACATTTCCTTAGGAAGTGCAACTTCCATGGGATCGACCAAATGACAAGCACAGTTGTGAAGAAAGGTCATGTCAGCAAAGAGCGATTGAAGAACAATGTCTTCAACTAGTGGAGTAGGTTGCATGGGTGAACCATTCGAAGAGTGCAACTTCGACGCTTGTTTACTCTTGGACCTTTGTTCACTTAGCTTCTTCTTAGGTTGATCAATACTTTTAGTATTCTACACCATCTTTCTCTTTGAAGATTTGCTTCAATGCGAAATCTGAAATAGTTTGAGAAAGAATAAGTTTATAAATTGAAAAATGAAGAAAATAGGCATATTATAAGTTATTTCGGCTCAAAATGGCTTTATTTTGATGAAATGGGCCCAAAAACTTAGAAATTTGCTTCTTTTATGTAATTTCAACTCACAATCACTTATAAATATGTAATTATAAGATGGTTTGAGAATGAATAAGTTTATAAGTTGAGAAATGAAGAAAATAGGCAAGTGAGAAGCCATTTTGGCTCAAAATGGCTTTATTTTGATTATTTGGACCCAAAACCTTAGAACTTAGTTTCTTTTATGTAATTTCAACTGACAATCACTTATTAATATGTAACTATGAGATGGTTTGATAATGAATAAGTTTATAAGCTGAGAAATGAAGAAAATAGGCAAGTGAGTAGCCATATCGGCTCAAAATGGCTTTATTTTGATGAAATGGGCCCAAAAACTTAGAACTTTGCCTCTTTTATGCAATTTCAACTCACAATCACTTATACATATGTAATTATGAGATGTTTTGAGAATGAATAAGTTTATAAGTTGAGAAATCAAGAAAAAAGGCAAGTGAGAAGCCATTTCGGCTCAAAATGGCTTTATTTTGATGAAATAGGCCCAAAAACTTAGAACTTTGCTTCTTTTATGTAATTTCAACTGACAATCACTTATAAATATGTAATTATGAGATTGTTTGAGAATGAATAAGTTTATAAGTTGAGAAATGAAGAAAATAGGCAAGTGAGAAGCCATTTCGGCTCAAAATGGCTTTTATTTTGATGAAATGGGCCCAAAAACTTAGAACTTTGCTTCTTTTAGGTAATTTCAACTCACAATAACTTATAAATATGTAACTATGATATGTCTTGAGAATTAATAAGTTTATAAGTTGAGAAATGAAGAAAATAGGCAAGTGAGTAGCCATTTCGGCTCAAAATGGCTTTATTTTGATGAAATGGGCCCAAAAACTTAGAACTTTGCTTCTTTTATGTAATTTCAACTCGCAATCACTTATAAATATGTAATTATGAGATGATTTGAGAATGAATAAGTTTATAAGTTGAGAAATGAAGAAAATAGGCAAGTGAGGAGCAATTTCGGCTCAAAACGACTTTATTTTGATGAAATGGGCCCAAAAACTTAGAATTTTTATTCTTTTCTGTAATTTCAACTCACAAACATATAATTATGTAATTATGATATTCTTTGAGAAAGAATAAGTTCATCAGTTGAGAAATGAAGAAAATAGGCAAGTGAGAAGCCGTTTTGGAAAGAAATTGCTTTATTTTGATGAAATGGACCCAAAATGTCACCTAATTAGCTTCTTTTATGTCATTTCAAGTGACATTCACTTATGTAATTATGATATGGTTTGAAAAATAACAAGTTCATAAGTTGAAAAATGAAGAAAATAGGCATGCGAAAAGCCATTCCGCCGAGTGAGTTGAGAAAAAAAATGGCTCAAAATTTTTTTTTAAAAAAATACGCAACTTCCGCCAAACCGGAACACCCGAGGGAGCCTCCCCCGCTGCTGGAACAACGAAGGCAGCCCGCGCCGAGGCCACAGCAGCCCCGGCAGCCGCCTACTAAGGCTGCAGCAGCCTCGGCAGGCAGGTGCCTTGGATCATCAAACGCATCATATTCTTCCTCATCCTCAACATCTCCAATGCCTAGGATTCTTCTTTTGTCAGCTAGCACTATAGACCATTTTGAATCCATTGGGTCAGTTACGTAGAACACTTGCTGACAAGGGAATAAACGCGTCGTCAATTGTCTATCCCTAGATCAAATACAATTTATACAACCTAAACAAACCTAATACGAGTATAAGGCAAGCATAGGGGTCGAACCACAGAGAACGGTAAACACCACCAAATGTTATCGACAATTAAGCTAGTCCGGAATAGGAGATAAATAAACTAAAGTCTAAAGATGCTAAAACAAGAAATAAAACATTAAGGCACCAAGGGAAATGGGTAGGTGAAGTTCACGCTTGACCATACAATAACAAAGTAGCATATCAATGGTAAACTAAACATACCTGAATATCGAAGTAAAGGGTCCAATCTAGCCGCCTTCCGGGGTCAATTGGCTTCTCCTAACATAGCCTCTATGTTTCCACATTAGAACCATATACTAGGAGGTACTATTAAATAACAATCGATAGTAATGAATCTCAACTAAGTCAACTTCCGTTACTTGTTAGTAAAGACTCATCTTTGATCAACTAACAATGTGCACTTGCAAGAAAGACCAAAGAATATCAAGCATGCAAAGACTTTAATCACCATTAACATAACCCCAACATTAAAAGCATGAACAATTAGCAACTACACCATCCCCACACCCTTGGCTAGATGACTACTCACAAATCATGTTGAAAACAATATCAATCATCAAATCAATAAGCATCAACATGATTAATAAGCAAGGAAGAAAAATAAAAGCAAATAAACAAAATCAAGAACAAAGGTAAAGAAAGAGAGTAAGAAATTGCTCATTAATTGAAGATGAAGGTCTACAAAGGATTGAACAAGCTCCTTCTTCAAAATCGAAGTTCATTAATGAAGAAAACCTCACTTTCTCTCTCTACCAATGAAGACTAACCCTAACCTAACCTAAAACTAAAACTAATTAGAGAGAGGAATAGATAGTTATTGAATTGTTCTAATTACCCCAAAAATTGGGTATTTATACTAAGCTAGCCAAAGTAAGAAAAATAAAAGAAGGAAAATAAAATAAAGAAAGAAAAGGAAATAAAAAGAAAAGAAAATAAATGAAAAGAAAACAAAAGAGAAAAGAAATAAGAAAAGGAAAAGGAAAGGAAATAAAAATAAAAGAAAAAGGAAAAGAAAAATAAAAACCAAAATCCCAAAACTATCACCTACCCCCCGATTTCCCTCTTCTTCCCCGAAATTGGCTGCTTCAAGAACTCCATTGAAGCTCATCTTATCACCACCGTTCATCAACCATCATCATCAAATCAAGGTCGTTCGATCCTCATTAAAAGCTATGTGCATAGCTCGTGGAGCGGTTCGGTCGAACGTGGGTTGGTGCGGCCGAACTACGGGGTTGGTTCGGTTGAACCATGGGTATGTTCGACCACTCCTCTTCGAATAACAAAACCCACAAAGTCTCTGACTCGAAGTTCGATCGAACCACAAATGGTATGCTCGAACTTGATTGATTTTCAATTTGTTCTGATTTGCTTAATTGAGGGGCCGAATTGCTTGTGTGAAATGGTGTTGCGGGGTGATTGTGTTGCTGTTGGTGTTGTTGGTGGTTGAGAACGGTGGCGCGGCTGGTGGTAATTGCTGGTTGATTGTTGCGGATTGGAGCAGGGGAGTTGCAATGCGTGGCTGGTGGTGAGGCTGGTATGTGGCTGTGTGCGTGAGGGAGCAGGGGGTAGTGGTGGCTAGTCTGTTGCGGCTGGTGGTGCTGTGGTGGTGCGGCTGCTTTTGGGTTGCAGGCTGTAAATTGGTGGTTGAAGGTGAGGGTGAGCAGGGGAGATGGAGGTGTTGTTGGTGGTGTTGCGGGCTGCTCTGGTTTTGGGGTTAGGGTTGCACGTGAAGGTGGTCAGGTGGCTGGTTGTGGTTGGTCAGGTGGTTTGGTGGTAATTGTTGTTGGCTGATTGGATGGGAAAGAGGAGCAGGGGAATTGTTGTTGTTGTTGATGGTGTGGTGTAGGATAATGAAGGGTGCGGTGATGGATAAGGGGCAGCAGGTTGCGGTTTGTGTTTGACTCAACTTGGAACCCGAACTCATTTGACATAAAACCCGAACCCCTACACACAAAACCGAGGAGAAATCAAGACAAAATGGAATGAAATAAATAAAATAAAACTAAATAAACTAAAATAGGAAATGAGAGAATTAAAACTAAAACTAACAAAATTAAATAAAACACAAACAAATAAAATGTGAAAAACACTCCAAACTAATTAAAATAAATAAAAGTAAAATAGAAATAAGAGAAATAAAACTAAAACTAATAAAGACAAAAACTATACAAGAAAATAAAGTAAAATAAAATACGAAAATAAACTAAAGCTAATAAAATAAAGAAAATAAACTAAAACGCTCCAAAATTACCAAATAAATAAGAAACTTTATTAAAGAGAAAACAAGAGAAAGAAAGGGAAAAATAAGATAAAATAAACACGAAAATGACTCTAAAACTACTCCCTAAGAGTGACATAAATGTCACTCATCACTTGCTTAGCTTGAGATGCAAAGATAAATGGTTCCACACTATCATTCAAGTGGCCAAGATCTATAAGAGTAAATTCATCATATTCGACGTTACGCCTGATATTATCAACCCACTTACACTTGAAAAGAGCAACCGTGAAGTCACAATAATCAAGCTCCCATATTTCTTGAATTCGACCATAGTATGACAACTCTGCATCGACATGTGATTTATCCTTAGAACTTGCAAACTCCCTTGACGATGCCACAAGCGTTACACCACTGTTTTGGGTAGAGGAAGATTTCAAATCACGACCCTCGGTCCAAAAAGTGTACCCATTGATGTCATATCCCTCAAATGAACGAACATCATCCCTAGGACCGTACGCAAGCCACCGTACTATATCGATCACATTACTATCATCCAATCCACTCATTACTTGATCACAACAAACCTCTTATTATGCAACTGCATAAGTGCCCTGTCACCTTTCGATGGAAATTCGTCACGCAAACTTGCCATGTGCTCGTCTAAATATGGGTGCACATCTGAAACATGGTGCAACACATAAAGGTGTGCTTGTAAGAACTGATCTCGGTATGGTGACATTCGTTTCGACCCAATTGTGTCATGACCGTCAAGTCTACCTTCATGTCGAGAAGTAGGAAGACCAATAGGTTGAGCAAGGGCTATATATCCGCCACAAAGTTACCTATCTCCTCATCCACGGTCCCTTGCATCATACTTCCTTCAGGGTGAGCTCGGTTCCGTACTTTATCTTGTAATGTACCCATGTATCTTTCAAAAGGGTAGCACCACCTCATGAACACTGGACCGCACAACTTAATCTCACGCACCAAATGAAGAACCAAATGAACCATTATGTCAAAAAATGAGGGTGGGAAATACAACTCAAATTTGCACAAAGCCACAACCACATCTTCTTGCAAAGCATCTAGTGTACAAGGATCAAGAACTTTGCTACAAATTTTATTGAAAAACGAAAAAAGGCTTGTAATCGCTTCCCTCACGTGTTTCGGTAGAATACCACGGATTGCAATCGGTAGGGATACTTGCATCATAATGTGACAATCATGGGATTTCATACTTGTCAGCTTCAATTCTCCATTTAAGGTTACAAATCTTTTCATGTTAGATGAGTACCCTGATGGAACCTTAATGCCGTACAGACATGCACAAAACATACGTTTCTATACCCTTGACAATGTATAACAAGCCGGGGATAAATAATTCTTTTCATCCTTCCCTTTACCCTCAACTTTCTTCTTTGTCGCATCTTTGGCCTTTCCCTTTCCCTTTCTCTTCTCCTTCCCTTTTTTCGAAACATTTTCATCTTCTTTTCTCGGTTCCTTCCCCTTTCTAACCTTTTCTTGAGGCCACAATTCTGGACGAATCCCCATATCTTTCAAATCTAACCGTGCACCCTTTCCGTCCTTTGTTTTGCCTTGGATATTCATAAACATTCCCAAAAGAGCATCACACACATTCTTCTCTATATGCATCACATCAAGACAATGCCTAACGTCATGTTCTCTCCAGTACGGAAGCTTCCAAAAGATTGATTCTTTCATAAACAGAGCAGCTGAGACCACATTTTTTTCTGATTTTCCAAACACCATTCGTATCCCTTTCACCCGAGCACAAATATCAGCACCAGTCAATGGTCTAGGCGCAGTATCCTTTTCCACTGTTCCATCGAAAGCCTTTTTCTTCCTACGGTACGAGTGATCACACCTAAGGAACCTTCGAGTCCGTAGGTAGACATCTTTGTGAGAATGAGTAATCTATACGCTTGATGTGTCATCAATACATATGGGACATGCTTTTTTCCCTTTGACCTCGTACCCACACAAGTTGCCATATGAAGGGAAGTCATTCATGGTCCACATAAGGGTTGCACACAATGTGAACATCTCGTTCTAATGAGCATCGAAAACGGAAACCCCTTCGTCCCACATCTTTCTCAAGTCGTCAATAAGTGGCGCAGGGTAAACATCTATGTCGTTTCCAGGTTGCCTAGGCCCCGTTATTAGCAATGAAAGCATTACATACTTACGTTTCATGCACAGCCAAGGAGGCAAATTATGAATCACTAAAAGTATCGGCCCTGTGCTGTGTTGGGTACTAAGAGTGCCAAATGGATTCATCCCGTCCGTTCACAACCCAAGCCTTAAATTTCTGACTTCATCACCAAATTTCTCAAACTTCAAATCAATGTTCTTCCACTGTGGAGAGTTAGCTGGATGCTTTAGCATTCTGTTTTTCTTTCATCCCTCTGCATGCCACCTCAAGTTTTTAGCGTCTTTTGGTATTGAGAACAGACGCTTAAACCTTGGAATAATGGGAAGATACCACAACACCTTAGCAGGAGGTCCCTCCGTACCAGGATTGCAACTCATGCACTTGTAGCGCGACCGCTTGCATCGTGGACACTCCTGCAATTATTCATACTCATTTCGATACAGAATACAGTCATTAGGACATGCATGTATCTTCTTATACTCCAAACCAAAGGGACACATGAGCTTCTTTGCGTAATAGTAAGACTTGGGAATTTCATTCCCATCAGGAAACATATCACTTAATGCGGTCAACAAAGAAGTAAAACTAATGTCCGTCCACCCATGCTTCGACTTAATGTTGAAAAGTGTTAGCACGGCCGATAGTTTGGAGTATTTTTTGCACCCAAGATACAAAGGCTTTTTGGAAGCCTCCGATAATAACTCAAACACTCCACCTTCAACACCATGCAACATCTCATCTACTTGTTCATCCTCGACCTCATCCTCCTGATCACCATCGGCTTCATCCTCACCATTATCAACAATATAGTCATCATTCTCGTATTCCTTGTTCACATGAATCTCATTGCTTCTAACACGCACATCATTCCGATCAAGATCCCCACTATACTCTCCACTTTCTCCGTGCCAAATCCACACATGGTATAAATGCCTAAACCCACGATATAATACATGATCTCTAATGATTTCAACACTATCGACCACATTCACATTATTACAATCAACACAAGGACAATAAAGGCCTTTGCCACCCAGTTTGCGTTGATAAGCTAAAGCCCTCTCGTAAAACTCTTGAACCCCATTCCAAAATTCCAATGTATCGCGTCTACCATACATCCAACCACGATCCTTCTCCATATAGTAAATTGTCTCTAAATATATATAGCAACATATAATGAATAATGTGTAATTGCTACATATTTTATGTAAATCAAATTCAAGTACAAAACGTGAATATGCCATTCATATAGTGAAAAAATGCATGTTTCCAAATGGTCCTTATCACTCCAACCTAACCCATCCTTGAATGTCTACTCTCACTAGTGAATGTATGTCAACTTTCCAATTTTGAGGAAAATCCGGCAGCATTTCCCCCTAGTTCTCCAAGTACACGATGTAGATAATTAATTACCCATATATGTACCCAGAGAACATAGTGAGGAAATGGTAAGCCAAGATGTTCCTTAAAATCGAAAAGAAAACATACATTCACCACCTAAATGAGAGTACACATTCAAGAACAGTCCCAACCGGGGACTATTCAAGACTTTCTCCTAATGAGAAAGCCTTGAACGAGTATCTAGGCATATGATGATGCAAGTATTCTATATATTGTTGTATTTATTTGCAATTAAACAATACACAAGTTGCAATTTCATGAATAAACTTTTATTAAATGGATAAATAGAAAGAAATATAGCTAAGTAAAGTTTATAAGTCATACCAATATAGCAACTACCCACTTGAGCTTAATATGTTGTCCTCAAGATAAACTCGTGCTTCAATTCACAAATCTATTAAAAAAAACAATAAACAAAAATTAGGTTAAATATTAGGTATGTACTATTTCTTTCTCATAACATGTCAATTCACTAATTTATTTATAAGCTAAAACACATCATTCATCGAACTAACAATTGCTAAACAATGTATTCACTACTTTAATTCATCTAATTTATTCAAAATTGCTAAACTAACAAGGTTACTAATCTCTAATTTTTTCAAAATTACCCATCAAAACAACTTAAAAGTAACCATTCACCCATTCCAAAATTCATCTACTTTAGTAACAAGCAAGGTTACTAATCTCAAATTTATTCAAATATACCCATCAAAACAACTTAATATTAACCATTTAAACATTCCAAAATTCAACTAATTTAATAACAAAGTTCACTAATATCTAACTTATTCAAAAAAATCCATCAAAACAACTTCAAATTAACCATTAAAAGTAACATACCAAATTTCACCTATTTAAGTACCAAGGTTAATATATATTCTATAATTATTTCAAAATTATCCACCAAAACACATTAAATTAACCATTAAAACATAATAAAATCCAACTAATTGAGTAACAACGTTACTAATCTCTAATATTTTCACAATTTCCCAATTATATTCAAACCTAAAATTGAGAAAAATTATATTCAAACCTAAATTTTAATTTGCTAGCAATGGTTCAAAATGAAAAACAAATTAATATATATAAGTACATAATTGGAAAACAATGTAAAAAAAACAAAAAAATTAAAAGGAAAACCTTGAATGGAAGGAGAGAAGGAGGGCAGCAGATGGAGGAGGAGCCTCAGGGCAGGGCACGGCTCCGTGGTGGAGGAGCCTCAGGGCGGTGGCGCGGCTCGGTGGTGGAGGAACCTCAGGGCGGTAAATGCTGGTGGTTGTTGTTATCGAACAATGTTGGTGGAGGAATCTCAGGGAAGCAGCTTTGAAAGAGAAAGAAAGGGAAAACATAAGGGCAGGGGAGGATTGAAGGTGGTTTTCGACACCTCTGGTGGCCGGTGAAGGTGGCGGCTGTGGTGGAGGAAAAAGGGGGAGGGTGTTCAATTCCCTCAGCTCTAATGAAACAGTGAGATGATAGAAACTAGGGAATGAAAGAGAAAGAGAGGAAGGAGAAGAAATAAGACCGCGTTTTTTTTTTTTTGAATTTGGCACCGGTTTGGCACCGGTTCAGGCCAAACCGGTGCCATTTCTTTTATTCTAAAATCCCGCCCATTTCTAGACCGGTTTTGGCCACCGATTTGGCCTGAACCGGTGCCATTTGGGGGCTGCCTATTGCTATTTTTCTACTAGTGTACACCCTCATCAACAACATCTTCTCCAACCTCATCATCAGCATCTCCCTCCTTTATCTCCTCATTAGCATCACCATTTCCCTCTTCTACATCATTGCGATCACCACCATCTTCATCCAATTCCTCCATTTCATCATTTTCACCTACAGTATTGTGTTCCACAAGACTTCCTCCATCACCACCGTCATCCCTACATTCTTCAAAGTCTTGGAAACACCAATACTCCTACCCACAACACTTCCCCTGTCATCTTCAACAATTTTTTCTGCAGGTTGCAGATTTTCAACAAGCGGCCCAATACTGCCATCGGCTATCCAAGCCCTTCTTATATCTTTCCCTAATTGCCAAAGTAACTCAGCGACGCATTGCTCACGATGTCGATCCAACTGCGATAATAAATCTGTTGCTTCTTGTAACTTTGTTGTATAAGCAGCCTTGATTCTGGCTAATTCTTCTACATTAGCCTTCTCCTTCTGTCGCATGTCTTCCATCTCAGCACAAATAACATCAAGCCGGGTTACCAGCTCTCACAAATCACTCATACCAGTCTTTTTCTTACATAAACAAAGAATCTTTGAAAATCTGTAAACCAATTGAGCAACAAAATCGTGTAAAAGAAAATTGAAGAGAAATGGAATATGTAATTTTAAATCATAAAATTTAAGTAAAAATCTGGTGTCTTAAATAATTTTTTTTTGTAGAGAAACAGAAATTAAAAGAAAGCTTTGAATGGAGACTTAAAGTCTTTGAGGACAGAAGAGATATAAATTAAAGGGAAACAGAGGAGAGAGAAAGTACGGAGGAAAAAGAAATAAAAGGCTAGCAGAGGAAAGAGAAATAAAAGGCTACATTTTGCCGCCATATTCATTGACTTTGCATGGAAAACAACAACAAAACATATTAAAATACAATTAAACAAATAACATTATTATTTACACATGCATTGATAGTCAACAAAATATTTTTAAAAATTTATTCCTAATATAATTTCATATACTATGTATCTGAAATCAAATGATAAAATAACATTAAAAAAAATGTCAAGCCAAATTCACAACACATCTCAGCAATTTTAAAATAGGCCATTAAAAATTAAGAAAATTCTAACTAAAACTTTAGCTTCCAAGAAATGCATAAACTTTAGTAAGACCAAAAGTATACAAATTAAGCTACTCACATATCACTTCAAAATGAACATAACTAATGCGATGGGCATTACTCACACTATAATGCATGTTTCTGGATCAAATTTACTAATAAAAGAGAGTGATATTTCTTTTAAAGCTGTGATAATACTTTTAAATTATTTACACAAGCTAATCTCATGTTTGAGGATGATTGCCCTGTTGAGTAAAAAGAAGCTAAAAGAAGAGAACGGGTCACAATGCTACAAACATATAATGCTAAGTTGGCTGACAAACATCTTTCCATAACATAAAGCATCAACTAACAACAGTCCGATCTAATAACAAATAAAACATTAGCTAAGAAGAAACGTGTTCCAATAGCTAGATGTGGTAGTAGAACCAAAGGTCAAAAGATTCAGCTACTCAATAATCACTTCAAAGTGAACATAACTAATGCAGTTGGAAATTTCTTTCATCACAGTGTATGTTTTTATCTCCTCTTTACTAATACAAAAGTAATATTCCTCTAAAAGTCTTGCTATTTTTTAAAAATTGCATACACATGATAATCTCATGTATAAGGATGGTCATTCTATTAAAAGGTAAATAGGTGGAATAAAAGTAATGAACAGAGTGCTAGCTAACATTTCACCTATCATGGTGAGAAGAATCTACTAATTAAATAGCAATATAGATAGTATGGAACAATCACAAAAATCTACAGTACTAAGTACTTCACACCCAACCTACAACGATAAGCCACAATAAAGCATCAGCAAGGTCAAAAAATTCAACTACTCAGTAATCACTTCAAAATGAACATAACTAATGCAAATAGAAATTTCTTTCATTAAAGTGTATGTTTCTGACTTCTCTTTACTAATACAAAAGTAATATTCCTTTAGAAGTCTTGTTAACTCTCCTAAATTATGTACACATGATAATTCCATGTATAAGAATGGTTACCCTATTGCAAGGTAAAGAGTTGGAATAAAAGTAATGAACAGAGTGCAAGAAACAAACGACACTTAGCTGGCTAGCTAACATTTCGCCTATAATGGTGAGAAGAATCTACTAACGCTAAGAACTTAAAATTAATAGCAATAACAATCAGAAAATTCTACAATGCTAAATACTTTACACCCAACCCACAACAATAAGCCACAATAGAGCATCAAATCGTGCTTCAACCAAATCATAGAATACACGTTCAAAACACTATCATTCCAAGAACTTAAATTTTAGTAGAAATACAAATAGCATAAAACAATTAAAAGGTATATCGTGCCTAAAACATAACCAAAAAAACATTAGCTAAGGAGAAACGTGTTCCGATGGCTAGACATGGTAGTAAAACCAAAGGTCAAAAGATTCAACTACTCAATAATCACTTCAAAGTGAACATAACTAATGTGGTTGGCAATTTCTTTCACTACAATGTATGCTATAGTATCCTCTTTACTAATATATAAGAGTAATATTCCTCTAAAAGTGTTGAAAATACTTCTAAATTGCACACACAAAATAATCTCATGCATAAGAATGGTCACCATTTTCAGAGTAAAGGAGTTGGAATAAAAGTACTAAACAGAGTGCAAATAACAAATGAAACTCAGTTGGCTAACTAACACTTCACCTATGATAGTGAGAAGAGTATTTTCATGCTAAGATCTTAAATTTAACATAAATATAGAAAGTATGAAACAATCATAAAGATCAACAATGTTAATTACTCCATACCCGTCCCACAACAATAAGCCACAATTAACAACAGACCAATCTAATATCAAATACTGCATCAGCTCGTGCTTCTACCAAACCATTGAATTCACGTTCAAAACAACATTATTCTAAGAACTTTAATTTAATAGCAACACAAAAAGCACGAAACAAACATAAGGTCTAACACCCCTAAAAATTCACAGCCATATCACAACAAAAACCTCAACTAACAATAGACCAATCTAATAATAAATTAAACATTAGCCTGTACTTCTCTCAAATCATAAAACTCATATTCAAGACACAACCATGCTACGGACCTAAATTTAACATCAATCTAAATAACATAGAATAATCAGAGGTTCTAAATTATTTTAAACCTTCATTCTAATTGTCTAAAATTTAGATTTCATTATTCCGATAGTTACGAATCTACATGATAAAAATGCATTAGATTAAAATTAACCATATATTAGATTATATATGTATTCACATGACATTAATGCATATGATTTGAATTGGTTCTGTTTTAAGTGTAGAATATGGTTTCACATGATAAAAATGCATTTTATTCTAGTTGGCTATATTTTAAGCCAAGAGCGTGAACTAACATGATGAAAATACCTTCAAGTATACTTGGTAATATTTTAAGTTTGACTATCACGTTAAATTACACTAATGACTCATACCTTTACTCTCGTATGCAAAGAGTTGTTGTCATATGATTTAAGGAGTAGATATTGACTTCCCTACAACTTAATGACTGACACTTGTAGTGGAATTCCTCTTAAATTATCATCTTAACAAGGAAGTGCACTACAAGTCTCACTTATTGAGTAATGGGATACTTCTTCAAACAGTTCCTTCTGCACTTATTCCTCTCCTAATCCATTCTCCACACCCATTACTTCATTTGTTTTGATGACAGAACTTTAATTCCTTACATGATTCAGCAGCATATAATCAAGCCAAAGATGATAGATTAATCAATATCAATATAAAAAATTAAAGATCGAACCTTAAATAAAAGTTCTTCGATACATTTTTAACACTAATTTGTCTTGTTATATTTTGAACATCGAATATAAGATAATGGATAACACATGCAAGTGAAAAAACCCCATATCAAAAATATCCCAAATATAGATTAACAGAACCAAATTATAAAACCCGTGAAAACCCGGGAATCCCATCAACTAATCACAAAAAAAAAATGATTAGGATAAAAGTAGAATTCTACCATTTCAAAACAATCTCAATTAACAGCAAATAGAAAATAATTATCCCAAATTCAGAATTTAAGAACCAAGATTATAAAACCCCGGAGAACCCATTTACTCATCTCATGAAATTCTGTGTTTTGTAAGAAAATAAAACAATCCAAATTCAAAATAATCTCAATTTGCAGCAATTAGTAAACCAAGTCAAAGATACATCCAAATAACAAATTATTATCAGAAATCAACAACGGAAAACACATGCATAGTGAAAATAGCCCAATTCATAACTAACGACAATTAACGAAACCCCAACTCAGAATATTCCCAAATACAGAATTTAAAAAACAAAATTTAAAACACAGTTCTCCCATCAATTGAACTCATGAAAATCTATGATTTGCATGTAGGCAGAATACCAAAATTTGCTCATCAATATCGCGAAAATTCCAGCCACCAACAGAAATTGCAAGCAAATTAAATGACTAATTGTAATGTTATTAGTTTTTCAAAGTAAAGAGCAAAAACCCAATTGAAAATTACAGAATTACATAACTAAAATAAAAAACACAAAAATCCCATCAACTAATCTCATAAACAATCTGTGAATTGAAAATTACAAATTCGAAAAAAAACTTAATTTAAAACAAAACCGAATTAACAAAGTTCAAATTATGAAAATCGACTAAATTATGATTTGGGCGAAAGTAAAATACTCCAAATTTGACAAATTTCCAATTAACTACAAATAGAAAATACAAACAGAATACCAAATCATAGATCAATCAAACACATCAATAATTACCCGAAATTGTCATAAAAAATACAGTTAATTGCAAAGCTTGCATGCAAATTAAAGAACTCATTGAACACTTTTACAGAAATCGAGAATAAATACTAACCGAAAACACTGCAAATTAATGCATGAAAATCAATCCGGCGTAATTCTCAGTAATCAGACAATCACGGAAACCACCGCTACCACCACCGCCACTATCCCACCATTCGAATTCGAATATACTTTTCCGATAAATAAAAACCTAATTTAAATCATACTATTTTGGAATTCGGAATTCAAAGAAAGAAATTCGTACAAAAAATATTCAAAATGACATAACAAAATTACGAACCACTTCCATGGAAAGTGAGAATTAGACTCAGATGAGAGAGAAAGATAAATAGCTTTTATGAACGATGAAGCAATAAAAAAGGGAAAAGAAAATAAGGAGTATTGCATGCAAGGGCAATTTCATCCATAAAAAAGGAGGGCAATTTCGGCAGCTCACTACATCACTTAATTTTATTTAAAACACATAAACCACAATTATACTAATTAAAGTCAATAAATTTAAAAATAATCAACAAAAATCAACAAATCTTGATGGCAATTTTGCAATAACCAACAAAGAAGGGGTTACATTTGTAGATTCTACAACTCATTTTGTCAAAAAGTCAAGAAAGTCAACCAAAAAGTCAAGAAAATCAACTAAATTCAAGCTTTTGATGGCATTTTTGCAATTACAAACATAAAATGAGTAAGTTTTGGGCAATTCACTATTCCTTTCACTAATTTTTGCCAAAAGTCCTAATTTTTTCAACTTGTCACTTTTAAAGGTTGTAGATACGGACGGAGTATTAGGTGAGTTTTAAGGGATTGCTTGGTTGGACTTTTTGAAATGGGTGGAGTAGAATTAAAATCCTTTTGATTTTTTTTATTGTCTATTAATTAGGCTTTGTTTAGTTATGGTACCTCATAGTCTCATACAGTCATACCAATATAATTCTAACTCAACCCAATGTATCCATCTTCTTAAAATCTCATACCCACCTCCACCTGGCTCCGTATCACCATATAATTCACATCGAACATAAAATGACTAATCAAAATAATATTAAAAAATTATTTTAAAAGTAAATTCCAAAAAATTAACACAAGATCAGATTTAAGAAACTAAGATTAAAACATATTAGATTAGAAAAAGTGAGTGATTTGCATGAATATTGTTATAATAATATAAACTAACTAAGTTAGTCCTGTGCGATGTACGGTTTTAGCAATAAAATATTTGATCATATATATTACTCCGCATAAGACATGATGTTAAATATTCTAATTAAATCCATAATTAAAATAAAATTATAAAATTAGTGGTTAATATAGAAGGAAAGAAGGAAAAAATGAAAGAGCTACCGCGAATTACATAGTAATTTTTTTTTTCTCTATAAGAATATTGTGTTGTTAGTCAGTTTAGTAAAAAAAATTAAGTTTTTATGAAAATGTGTAATTAGTTTATTAGCTTTATCTTGAAAGGAAAAAAGAAAAAAAAAAGAAAAAAAAAAACTTAAAAAGGATGACGTCACTTATAGTTTTGGCAGGATTTTTTTTAATAAAAACTGACACATAGGCAATGGTGATGTCAGCGGTTTCTACTTTAGTTAATGTTATTGATTCCTTGCATACGTTGATATATAAATTAAATTATTTTTTGGAGTATCATCCTCGTAGGTTCGAATCCAAGATTCGATTTTTCCTAATATAATTCGCTGACGACAGGGGTGGAGCTACAGGAGGCCTGGCAGAGGTCCGGCCCCTGTAGCCCAAACCTGCGGCCCTTAATTCTGTTGACTGGGCCTTGTTGTTTTTTAGTGTATAAGTAAATAATTTCTTATAAACCGCTGACGATAGGGGCGGAGCTACAGAGGGCCTGGCAGAGGCTCGACCCCTGTAACCCAAACTCGCGGCCCTTAATTCCATTGACTAGGCCTTGTATTATTTTTTCAATCTTTTACTTGTATTCAATTGGATAATTTAATCTAATTGTTCAAATTTGTCTATAGATCATCTTTTATTTGGGATAATATGATTGGTATAACCATGAAATAAGAAACTCTTAATTTTTAAAGTGAGTGGTTAATAATCAACAAATGAATTTACACCAGTTTAATACATAAGAAAATAAATCACCAATAATCATAACATGTAATCTATTATTGACATCTTTTCAATATGAAAACTCATAAATTGGAATTCAAAAAAAAATTGTTAATAATAATAAGCCATATATTTATTTATTGATTTAACCGCTGGCCCCCCTAGGTTCAAAATCATGGCTACGCCCCTGGCTAACGACGATAGCAGTTCTACTTAATATAGAACTACGCGCACTAAAGGTATTAGCGGTTCTGTATATAGAATTGCTAATACCATTGTAAGTTCTATATTCAATATTTTCTTTTAACTACGATATACAATATGGAAGTTTCCCAAGAATTTCACCATAATGAAATTAATTTAGCCAGTAATTTAACCATAATTTTAAAAGTTTTCATGCATTAACTCAAGATCAGATTTATAGCTACATAACACTCTTTTGAAATTACTCTTCCATAGTTAATATTATTTTATATGATTGTATCCCTAATAATAATGTGAGTTTGTTTTGTTATTTGCGCACTCATAATAATATTCATACCTTTGTTTTTGTTGGTTTTAGTAATAAAATTTTAATATTAATACCATTAGAGTAAAACAGCTAATACTATTATAGAATCTCTAATGGTATTAAATTCTTCATATAAAATCTCTAATAGTATTAGAGGTTCTTCATTAAGGATCTGTTCTCTTACGTTGAATTTGAGTTCAGTTCAGTTCAGTTCAGCTCAGTTCAGTTCAGTTCAGTTCAGCTCAGTTCAGTTCAGCTCAGTTCAGTTCAGTTCAGTTCAGCTCCTAATTTCCTTCTCTTATAAAATATTCATTTCAGTTCAGTTCAGTTCAATTCAGTTCAGTTCAGTTCAGCTGAGTTCAGTCAATGAGAACATGTAAGTAATTCTGAGCGGTTCTATACTAGAAATTAGAGGTTCTTCATCAAATAATTATGAGCAGTTCTATACTAGAAAAAAAAAAAACCGAAGCTCAGGTCCGAGCTTATGTGGACACGACATTGTTAGAAATAGAATTATTAAAACCAAGTATTTAACGAATTAATTTTTGGTATAGAATTATGTGTAATGTTATACCTAGCCCTAAGGGCTATGTTTATGACATTATTATACGTCCTAAAATGGAAATAATTTGTGAATTCGTGACAAATTCACGCACAAATTAATATAATAAATGCTTGATTTTATCACTTTTACTACTTTTGGCTCCTTATTCATAGCCCTAAGGGCTATGTTTATCATTTTCCTAAAATTAGGGTAATGTTATACCTAGCCTTAAGGGCTATGTTTAAGACATTATTATACGTGCTAAAATAGAAATAATTTGTGAATTCGTGACAAATTCACGCGCAAATTTATATAATAAATGCTTGATAAGTTCAAATAAAATAATTTATGAAAATCGCTCTACAAAATAGTTCAAATAAAACAAATCAAAATAGATAAGTTCAAATCATATTATTACAAATCAAATCGAATCAGAATAAATTAAATACATTAAAACCTAATTAAAGTATGCTTAAGCGAAATCAAACAGATCCATGGTATGTCAAGATTGTCAACCCAAATATAACAAACAAAAAAACAAAATTAACTACACTCCACGTTATATATGACAATAGCAATGCTTTCATATTAGTTAAAGTCGAGGAAAAGAGGATAACCAAATCCCATACTTGTCGGACACCAAATCCCATTCTTGTCTGACGTACGTCTCTGTCCACTGCACACTCAATATTAAATTTAACAAAATAGAGAGAGTGATGGATAGCTCAAGTGGTTAGAGCTTCCTTCCCGATTTTAGGAGATCCTGGGATCGATTCTCACCCCCGCCCTTGTGGCTCTCTAAACACCAAAAAAAAATTTAACAAAATAGAATAATATGTATATGTACTGCGTATTTATTAATAATATTAATCTACAATTATATGTGTGTCCGTCATGTTATAGTTAAAAAAAAAGAGTCTATATTACCTCCAATTTTTATAATTTGCAACTTAGGGTATTATTTGTGACATATAAAATATTCCAACATTATAATAAAAATCGGAGATAGTATACTACTTCTTCTATCCAAGAATAATTGAGATAGTTAAATTCAGTACACATGCCGGTGTACTCATTTAATCTTATTTTTACATAATTTAATATTATTGAAAATAACAAAAAAAAATATTAAAAAAACTTTATTTAAATACCTATCTAGCAACTTTTTTTTTTTTTTTTTTTTTTTGAAACGATAGCAACATATTTATGATTACATATGTTATTATTATATTAGTAACCAAAAAAAAAATTATTATCAAAGTTAAATTTATACTTGTTTTCAAAAAAAAAAAAAAAAAAAAAAAAAAAAAAAAAGAGTTTAATTAATACTTTGTATATAAATAGTACGAGTAGTAAAAAATTATAAAGTATATTTCGTTTTACAAGGGTCGGGATACAATTATACAAACATAAGTTTAGTCGCAATTTAAGTATTTAACTAACATGGCTGACAAGGGACAAACTGATAAAGCATTTAACCATCTGATGTAATTGTCCGCGATAAATAAAAAAATTAAAATAAAATATTGTCATTTTTGATGGACATGAATAATGATTCTTTGAAGTCTCCCGCCACGCAATTCACGTTATTTCATGTCTGCTGACGCACATAGCATTTCACTTTTCATTCATTAACAAATATTCGATTAACAATAAACAATTTCCCTATTTCACCAATGTCAATTACTCCCTCCGTTTTTAAATATTTGTTTCATTTCTCCATGCACGAAATTTTAGGAGAAATTAGAGAAAGTAATAAAATTTGGAGATAATGGGGTTAGTGAAAAAATAAAAAATTATAGAAAGCAAAAGTAGTGGAGAGAATTGGAGGTGAGAGAATATATGTTGAGACCACTAGGTGAGAGAAATTGATTGAGGCCTTGTTTGGTTGATATTCTAAAATGGGAGAATTGAAAATTCATGGGAATTGAGAAAATGAGGAGTTGTTTATTCCCACAAACACATGGAAAGTAAATTACCTAACCCTCCCCTTAGGTAAACAAAAATTCATGGGAATTCTAATTTCCCTTATTGCCAACCAAACACATTTAAGAAATTCCTAGGAATTTCATTAAGGAATTAACTTCCTATAAAGTATAAATTTCTATGGGAATTAAATTCCTACATCAACCAAACAACACCTAAATAATGTAAAAACTTTCCAAATAAGGAAATGGAGCAAGTATTTAAAAACGGCCGCAAATGGAAAGTGGGGCAAGTATTTAAAAACGAAGGGAGTAACACTTTAATAATTCACCAAATATTATCAAGGTTTTTAAAATTTACTAAATGTTACTGAGTTTTCAAAAAATTCACCGAGTGTCATTAGTGACTAACGACTGTTAACTCTGTTAGTCATTAGCGGTTTAAGCATGACACATGTCACGATATGATTGATTAATTTTAATCATTTATTTAAAATAATAAAATAAATATTTTTTCTTGATTTTCGTGATGAAAAATTGTTCGGGTAAAGTTTTAGGGTTATTTTGACCCTTCATGAGTTCTAATTAAGTTCGAAATTGGCAAAAAAAAATAAGGATCATGATAAACATAGCCCTTAGGGCTATGTATAAGAAGCTAAATAAAGGAAATGTTAAGGATAAATTAACATTTAATACATCGATCTGGGTGTGATTTGGTCATGAATTCCCAATTTAATTTCATTTTAGGAAGTATATTTAATGCTTATATATAGCCCTAAGGGCTACATATATCATAACCCAAAAAATAATGTAAATGATTCGTTTTGTGTGTTAAAAAACACAACTCAATAAACGAGTCATCTTTTTTAACCATGAAAATTAATCGGGTAAGGTTTTTGTAAGTTATTTTGACCTTTTTAGTGTTCAAATTAAGATTGGAATTGGCAAAAAAAAAAAAAAAAAAAAAAAAAAGTAGATGCCCCATTTTGTGTGTCAAGAAATATCTCGATTAACGTGTCATTTTTTAACTGTGTAAATTGACAAGGTAAAGGTTTGAGGCCATTTAGGTCTAGGTCCAAAATAAGCTCGGAATTGGCAAAAAAAAAAAAATGTAATTGCCCTAGTTTGCGCGTTAAGATTGAAATTTTTTTTACCGTAAAAATTACAAAACGGGCCATTTACTTTAATATTTTTAATTCCAAATATAAGCTTAAATTTGGTTCATAAAGGATCAAAATGACCCCTAAAACCTTAATCAATTAATTAAATGGTTAAAAAAAGACACGTTAATGGAGATATTTCTTGACACACAAAACAGGGCAAGCACCTTTTTTTTTTTTTTTTTTTTTGCCAATTCCAAGCCTAATTTGAAACCATAATGGGTCAAAATAACTTCCAAAACCTCACACGATCAAATTTCATGGTTAAAAAATAATGACTCGCAACTCGAAATATTTTTTGACCCATAAAACGGGGTATTGACGTTATATTTTTGCCAATGTCGAGCTTAATTTGAACCCATAAAATGTCAAAATAACCCCCAAAACTTCACCCGAACAATTTTTTCACGAAAATTGATTTTTTTATTTTATTAATTAAAATAAATAATAAAAATGAAGCAATCATATCATTACATTTGTCATGATTAAACCCTAATGACTAACAGAGTTAAGGACCGTTAGTCATTAATGATACTCAGTGAATTTTTTAAAAACTTGGTGCCATTTGGTAAATTTTGAAAACCTTGATGGCATTTGGTGAATTATTAAATTGCTCAGTGACATTTGGTGAAATAGTCTTTAATACTCCTTCCATAAGGATGAGGGATATCTCAAATTCTCAAGTGGTTAGAGCTTTCCTCCCTGTTCTAGGAGTTGCTGGGATCAATTCTCATCTCTATCATTTGCGACTCTCTAAATGCTAAAAAAAATGGTTGTTGGAAAAAGGAAGAGAAAGAAAGGTAAAAGTACAAATTGTCCATACGAAGATATGATTGTTAACATGATCTAAAGTATCAAATGTTAGGGCTTGTTTGATTTTCCTTATTTTTGCTTACTTATCTGATCTGGTTGGATCTGATCTGATCTGTTCTATTCTATTCTGGTTTGGTCTGATCTGAATTGGTTTGATCTGAATGTCAGATTTGACCAAACTTTGACCTTAAATATACAATAATCTATACGGGAAAAATATATCGAGTGGAGTCTTGTTAGATTTGTATTAATGCGTAATTTTATTAATATGTGACTTTCATAATTTTTTTTTATTAAGAAATCAAAGATATTTAGCGATAAAAAACTGCATATAAAACGATGATCTAATTTGAAATTATTTTTTCTGATCTGATTTGAACCTTTTTTTTTTATCTGATTTAATTTTGACTTTTTGTTTCTGAAACAAGTAAAAATAGGGTGAACTAAACAAGGCCTAAAAGGTAAGAGTATATAGGGTATTTATAGTGTGAATACAAGCATTTGTTTTCCTAATATATATATATATATATATATATATATATATATATATATATATATATATATATATATATATATATATATATATATATATATATATATATATATATATCGGTAAAACTTTTGTAAAAGACAAGTGGTGCAATATTTAAAAAATGGAGGATGTGTTCGACTTTTTTATAAAATTATTTACATAAACTAAAATTGACAAACATTCATATGTGGCAAGCCACACCGTGTACCCAGCCACATTAATAACCTCCACAACTGCCAAACCCTAATCTTCAAGGCTCCCTCATCCCCTTAGCAACCCTTCCTCCTTCCAACCCTAACCTCCACCACCTATTTCGCCGTCTTTGTCGCTAGAAAATTTGTGACTTTTGTCGTCATCATCGTCGTAGAAATTGCCTGCGTTCGGGCTGTTCTCGTTACAAAATTGTCCCCAAATTGCATGAGGATTTTGATGGGAGAGAGATGATTGAGAGAGGTTTCGTCTTCATCTTCGTCTTCTTTGTCATTTTGTTAGGCTTCTAGGTTGGTTGACGGGATTTAGGAAAAATGTAGTTATTGTAAGGAGGGTGTGCCCATTGTAGGGAATACTTCTCCTCTATGCCCATGGCCCTTTAAAAGCCTAGGACTTTACACTTTTTAGGGTGTTTTAGGATTTGAATTCCTGACTGTTTGGGAACATTATAATTAAAGTTAATCTTATCATTATGCTTTTTTGTAAGAAACTATTAAGGAGTCGCCAATGATTTTTAGGAAAACTCATAAACCTCATTCATGCATTTCTCCCAAGTAGGGTTCAAGGGATATTTAGCATGAATCATAAGTTTACCCCATTCCCAAATTAGTCTACGTGTACCAGAAATGAGTATAGGAGCGAGAGACCTAAAATAACGTTTCCTTTAGGGGGGATCGCTATTCTAGCTCTAGTGCGGCCTCTACTAGCTCTTCCTTTTTTACAGTATCATCACCAAACAATATATGCAACGTGGCTCCTAAAAACTAAGTTAGTTGATTTTATTTACAAGCATTTATAACGCAAGAATTACATTGCAAAAGTCGTTATTATTTTATTATCCAAATTCATGAATAGAACAAGAAAATAAATAATGTTCGTCTTTACTTAGGTGATAAAACAATCAATTAATTATTCACATTCTAGTCTTGATTAACACAAGAATGCTATGTAAATTAAATTAATTAAAATTTTGATTAAAGTGATCAAACAACACTATTTATTCAATTAAAGTTATTAAACAATAAAAAAAAAGTGATTTATCAAAGTGCTCAGGAAACTAACCGTTTTTCTCTTATTCTAAATCTCTGTCTTATGCATTTATGGACATTCATCCTTCTTTGTACCTCCAAGGACTTCAATGGAATGTATTAGGGTTGAAGAGTAGTTGGAAAGAGGAGGGAAAAGTAGTATGATAGTAAGAGGGTTTGAAAGATTAGGGATTTCAGAATTTAGGGTTTAGAATTCTGAATTTTCTATCGTTTTTAGGGTTGAACGAAAACCCCTATTTATAGGTGTAGGAATCTAGTTTAGGGTTTTAGATCCATGGCGTCAAGTGGCGCGCGCAACTCTTTGAGTCGCGCTGGGTGCCGCGTGCATCTCTTTGACTCGCCCGCACGTAACTCAATGAGTTGCGCTCGGTGCGGTTTGCCTTATACGAAAACGCCTTTTTAAAACTTCCACAACTTTTGATTGCAAATTTGGATTAAATCGTGTAAGATATCATTGAAAAGCTATGAATTACTTTTTTCCCATGAAGTTTTAATTATGTTAAAACCTATTATGGATCAAAAGATATGGCTGTTGGAGTGTAAGGGTGTTCGTTATAGGGTCGGTTTAGTGTTTTGATCATAACTTCTTCGTTTTAACTCGGAATTGGGCTTATAATATACCGTTGGAAAGCTCTTTAAAAGGTATATCCATTTGTACAGGCGTTGAATGAAAAATTTATATTTGGTTTATCTGATTGGCTTATTTTTGTAACAATGCAAGATCCCTTACATCCAATCATTGTTGACGAATTTGGGTCTGTTATTAATCAAGTTTAAACATGTATGTGCACGTTTTAGGCCTAATTAGTAATTGGACAAGACTCTAAGATAAATTGGTCTCAAAAATAGGTTTTAACTTACTTCATAATACATTTTGAAGTCCATAAACGTTTCAACTTTGATCTAGCATGAAGAACAGGTTTTTGTAACATCATTGCACTTCCTGTTGGGACGGGAGGTGTAGACACCCATTTGTGTCTCCCCAAAACCAAACCCAGTGATGAGTACCTTTCACGTCGAATCATAATCGAATGAAACGAAAGTGTGGAAAGTCTAGTGTTGCGGAAGTTTTTATTTCTTTTCTCTTCTCTCTGTTTTTGAAAACTTATTTTAAGAAAACATCCAATCTAGTTTGGTTGGTCCATGATATGGGTCCAATAGTAGTTTAGTTGGATGGGGCTTGCAAAGACCTTTCCAAAGACCTTTCCAACGATAAATTATAAGCCCAATTCCGATGAATATTGAGAAAGTTATGGCCAATTTACTAAACTGGGCCCGGTTTGAGCTTTATGTACGACCCAATGATCTAGGGGAGGGCCTAATATGATTTATCATTCCTAATGCAATTAGGAATGGTTTTAGTCTTCTAGATTCTTCTAGAAGGTTCTTTTCATTCCTAATTCAATTAGCATTGATAAATTGACTTTTGTTGACTTTTCAGAGTTTTAATCAAAATCAAATAGCATTTTCGAGGAAATTATATTATTTTATCCTCCAGTACGGTAAACTTATCGGATTTTCGAAAACGCGTTGGAATCAGGCTTGGCGCCTAACCCCAGGCCTTGGCGCCTGGAACCAGGCCTAGCGCTAGCCATTGGCGCCTGGCGCTAGTGCTGGTGCCTGGCGCCAGCTCTGTTTTCTGAGCGTCAGACTCTGTTTTGTCTAATTTATCTTTTTGGCTGATTTTCTCCATAAATATCGTATTAAAAACTCCGTTTTCATACACCGATCATCTTCATTCATTCATCATCTACATTCATTCATTCACCAATCCTCACCAACTCTCATCAAGATTTTCTTAATTATTCTCTCTTTCTCTTTTTCTAAACTAGCCTTTTCTCAAATACAAAATTCCGCATTCGCAAGACTTAGATACACCTAGCCATATTCGAAGTTGCCTTCGCCCTAGACGTGGAAGGTTTAATTTCTGAGGGTTTGGTCCCAAATGATCTCTCTTTCAATTATTTAATTTAATTGTTGTTTATTATTTTCCTTGAAGTTACTAACGTGTGTATTTTGTTATTAGAAAGAGGTACGAGGCATCAAATTAAGTACTTTAATGGTTTTAATCGATATTATGATGTAGAAATCATGTTTATATTGTTATTATGATATTCCTAGTATCATGTTTAGGGAAAAGATAATAATATCAAATATGCTTAATATGATTGTTGCGATGCTTCCTATGTTCTTCCTAATATTTATGATTGTTAGTATCATGTTAGGGTTAAAGATTTGATTTTTATTGCTTAGCGACATGCTAGGGTTTGTTATTAATCTTGTTAGTATCATGCCAAGGATCTTGCTATTATTATTATGCTTTAATATTAACATGAACATGATTATGATTATAATTGTTATAATTTATGATTATTATTATTATTATTATTATTATTATTATTATTATTATTATTATTATTATTATTATTATTATTATTATTATTATTTTGATGATGATTATTTTATTTATGATGACTATTGTTTTGATGATTATAATTATTATTTTGATTATTTATCATGTTGCTTGATTTTTTATTATATTGCTTGATCACGCCCTTTATGCATGTTTAAAGGAAATTTGAACTTGTAATCACGCTTAATAAGATAATTAATAATCTTGTTTAGGGTTAATTGTGATTATAATTCAAGTGATCGCCAATAATAGATTTATTTGTGTATTAAAATTCAACCAACATAGATTAAACAGGTTTAGGGTTAATCCTATTGATTGCATGTTAATTAAAAAGCGCACATGAATACGATCAGAATAAAGTAGAGGCCTATTATTAGGGTAGGTTTAATCTCTTTTAGGTTGGATTTGTACCTTCATCCCTGAACCCTTATTTGGTTCTAGACCTTATGGAGTTGAAGATCTCTTGGATCGTTAAGGGGTGTAACCTTCATCCTATGAACGGTTTACAAGTTCCTAAAAAACTTGTTGGCGACTCTTTTGCTCTATCTTCTTCCCTTTTGGATGCCACTGTACTTTAGTGTATGATCACAGTGGGGTTCAAGCTAGTGGGATTTTAAAGGCTTGAAATTATTCCCTACAGGAGGCCAAAAGTAGGTGTATACAATTATACTCTTTAATTAAATATAAATTGAATTATATTCCAGAATTGTCCCCTAATAGTAATGTTTAACTTTCTAGATTCCAGTTTATATTCAAAATTACTCCGCAATTTATACGCCGAATTTGTAAAATTCTTGAAGTAATAAACGAGGGCAAATTCTGATAGGACTTTGATTGCTTATTTATGGGGTTGTTCGTGGTCATCGTCTTTATCGACGCTATTTAAGTAGTTTTAAATTAAAGGAGATCCATTGAAAAAGAAGAAGATGAAAAGGGGTTACTCACATACTCAACTAGTCAAGGGTTACTCAGTCGGTTAGCGGTTACTCGCTCGGTCACGGGTTACTTGGTTAGGGATTCTCGATCGATCAGTTGGTCGGTAGTTACTCGGTCAGGGGTTACTTGGTCAGTGGTTACTCGGTAAGTTAGGTGTTACTCATGTGTAAGCTGGCCACAGAAATATGTAAAAAGATATTAATACAAAGTTTAATAATAATTTTTACATATTTTTACTAATATTCAATCATATATTGTATGTCTTAAGCAAAAATAGTGCATTAACTTGTGTGTCAAGTTTGCTTGTGTCCATGATTTAACAAAGCATGAAATACTTAGTTAAATACTATGTTAATCTTAACTAGATAATCTCCGAATAAATTCTCGATTTTTTTACTTATTTAAAAATAAATAAATTTAAAATATTATTAGTAAAAAATTATATTATTGGAAGTATAAATTATTTTAAAAATAACAATATTTAATTAACTTTAACATGAAAAAATATTTTCCTAAAATTTAGGGAGTAAAAAATACACTACTCCCGTTAACTTTTAGTTTCAACTTTGGAATATTTTACGTCTCACAAATAATACCCTAAAGTTGCAACTAAAAGTTAACAGAAGTAGTTTAAATAAAATAAGAATAAAAAATAAAATTAAATACATAAATAAACGGAAACTGAAGGGCTAGGTGGGGTAAAATAAATAGTGATTTTTGTTTTACTCCCTCCGTGTTTTAATAAGTGTGTTACACTTTTTTTATTTGTAAAAAACTACTTTTGTTGTTGTAGGGAATATTTCAAGAATTATCCCAAACTTGAACCCCACTATGATCATACACTAAAGTACGGTGGCATCCAAAGGGAAGAAAGCTAGAGCAAAAGAGTCGCCAACAAGTTTTAGGAACTTGTAAACCCTTCACGAGGTGAAGGTTACACCCCTTAACGATCCAGGAGATCGTCAACTCCAATAGGTCTTGAACCATGACTGGTAGTTCGGGGATGAAGGTACAAATCCAACCTAAAAGAGATTGAACCTGTTCTAATAATAGGCCTCTACTTTATTCTGATCGTATTCATGTGCGCTTTCTGACTAACATGCAATCAATAGGATTAACCCTAAACCTGTTTATCTATGTTGGTTGAATATAATGCACAAATAAACTATTATTGGCGATCACTTGAATTATAATCAAATTAATCCTAAACAAGATTATTAATTATCTTATTAAGCGAGATTACAAGTACAAAATTCCCTTTAAACATGCATAAAAGGCGTGATCAAGCAATAACAATAAATAAGCATCAAGCAACATAATAATAATTATAAGTTAATCATAATAACAAATTATAATTAAAATAATCATGTTAAATCATAAAAATAGCAAGATCCTAGGCATGATACTAACAAGATTAATAACAAATCCTAGCATGTCACTAAACAATAAAAATCAAAGCTTTAACCTTAACATGATATTAACATGAATAAATATTAGGAAGAAAATAAAAGGCATCATACTTTTAATCATACTTGATATTAAAGTTACCCTAGACATGATACTAGGAATCAAAATAACAATCTAAGCATGATAATATCAACTAAACAATAAAATCACTTACTTGGATGCCTCGTACCTCTTTCTAATAACAAAATACGCACGTTAGTAACTTCAAGGAAAATAATAATAAACAATTAAATTAAATAATTGAAAGAGAGATTTGGGACCAAACCCTCAGAAATTAAAACCTTTCATGTATAGGGTGAAGGAAACTTCGAACAACGCTAGGTGTATCTAAGTCTAATGAATGCGGAATTTTGTGTTTGAGAGAAGAGTTTAGAAAAGAGAGAGAGAGAGAGTAATCAAGAGAATCTTGATGAGAGTTGGTGAATGAAAACGGGGTTTTTAGGAAGGCTATTTATAAAGAAAATCAACCAAAAAGATAAAAAATTAAAATAGAGTTCTGACGCGTAAAACGGAGGTTAGCGCCAGGCGATGACATTAGCGTCAGGCGCTAATGCTGGCGTTTGGCGCTAACTTAATTATTGACGCGTTTTCTAAAATCAGATAGAAATTGCCGTACAGGAGGATAAAATCGTATTTTCCTCAAAAACATTCTTTTATTCTGATTAAAACTCTAAAAAGTCAACAAAAGTCAATTTATCAATGCTAATTGAATTAGGAATGAAAAGAACCTTCTAGAAGAATCTAAAAGACTAAAACCATTTCTAATTGCATTAGGAATGATAAATCCATATTAGGCCCTCCTCTAGATCATTGGGCCGCAAATAAGGCTCAAACCGGGCCCAGTTCGGTAATTTGGCCATAACTTCCTCAATATTCATCGGAATTGGGCTTATAATATATCGTTGAAAAGATTTTTTCAAGACCTATCCAACTACACTATTATTGGACCCATATCATTGACCAACCAAACTGGATTGACTGTTTTCTTAAAATAGGTTTTAAAAAACAGAGAGAAGAGAAAAGAAATTAGAACTATCCGCAATACTAGACTTTCTACACTTTCACTTCATTCGATTATGATTCGACATGAAAGGTACTCATCAATGGGTTTGGTTTTGGGGAGACACAAATGGGTGTCTGTAGAAGCCCCCAGTTTAACTGAGTTTGGAGAAACGTAAATTTCGAAAACAAAAGTCAAAGTATCGATAGGGACGGAGAATGATTCAGAACGTTCTGCGATCATAAATCATTCTTGTAACGCCGATACCTGCAAACTAGCGTTAGTTAAATAGATAAAAGAGTTAAGAAACGCGTATCTTGCACCGTCGAGCACACGTCTCTGAAAGTAACTGATTTGTTGTTGTCTTTGCTGTTGTGACAACCTCTTGCAAGCTAGAGAATGCCATCTTGCTATTTTGATGTTCACTCGTCTCTGAACAATGGAGCTTCTTTTTTTTGGATATGAACTTTTGAATGATGTGTCCACGCGTCTCTGAACAAAGAGCTTGATAATAGGATGCCCACGCGTCTCTGAGCAAAAGAGCTTGAAAGAAATGTCCACGCGTCTCTGAACAAAGAGTTTTTGAATAATATGCCCACGCGTCTCTGAACAAAAGAGCTTGAAAGAAATGTCAACGCGTCTCTGAACAAAAGAGATTTTGATGATATGTCCACGCGTCTCTGAACAAAAGAGCTCTAAAGAAATGTCCACGCTTCTCTGAACAAAAGAGCTTTGATGATATGTCCACGCGTCTCTGAACAAAAGAGCTTGAATGTTTATTTCGATAATATTCCGAAGAAAAATTTCCGAAGACCAACGCTTGTCGATCTCTAAAGCTCGCTTGAACTTTGCTTCCGCTATGCCAGTACGTCGGCGGTTTGCTGCTTGTGAACCATTATGTTGGTGTCCCTGCTGTTTATGAACCAGTATGTCGGTGTCTCTGCTGTTTATGAACCAGTACATCGGTGTCTTACGATGAGCCAATGTTTTAGTCGCTTTAAGCCAAGTGAGACGATCTTTCGTCAGGTCGATCACTTATTGCGATTGTAATCAAGCCGACTACTTAATCATGTCAAATTTCTTATAGGGGCTAACTAGCGTACCAAGGAACCCGAAATTTCTGTATGAAGTCGAAATCACCTTTCTGAGAGGCTTCGAGCTCTGTCGCTGCTGAAATATCTCTGGCGTCAAGAATGAGCTCTGTCCCCAGACGCTGGGATCTAGAGTCAGGCGCTGAACTCTGTTGCTAGACGCCAGATGTTGTTGCCAGACGACAACCTTGTCGTCTGGTGATGGAGTCGGGTCTTCCCTATTCTGCTCTTGCTGCCACTATTGCGTGGTTTTGCTCCGAACTTTGAGCTTGGTCGTTTCCTTTCAACCAAATCCGCTCAAATCTTTTGTAAATTAAAGCTCTTCATCTCTAATTTACTGATCCATGTAACTCCTCTTATCTTGGAGGAATCTCCTGTATCATATTCGCGGTTTTTTCGAAAAAAATCTGCGAATGCCCCTCGCTTGCTGGGATGCACCTGCATTTATATCTTTGACTATAGGACTTTGCTTATCTTTCTTTAGGGTTGACCTAAGACTTAGTGTTGACTCAATGACTTGACATGACTCAAGGTATAAACTTGACTTACTGTGATTGACTGACTCGAGGTTGACTCAACTCAAAGTGTTTGACACATTTGTTAGACTCAAATCAAGGTGATATGAAACGACATGACTCAACGTGTACATGACTCGTGTGTGCATCGTAATGTGATCGTGCGACTCGAAAATGCCAAAAAAGCAAAATTTTTCCGTCATTTTTGTGGACGGTACCGACTTTCTCCTGAAAAAGAAAGACGCAAAAAGAAAGAAGCGAAGTTTTTGAAGGTGCATGTTGAATGAGCTTAGTCAAATGTCATTTGATACTATCTCTCAAGGTGCAAGGATTAACCCATCCTAGGCTATCTGAATTGTTGACTCAATGATGAAAGCATTTGGGTAACTTAGGCACGGAGGCTAAGCACTTCATACTTCGTGATGCAATGATAATTATGATTGATGAGTGATGTTGATATGACAAGGCATGCTTCAGCGTTGTGTTAAGATTCCATGACAAAGGGTTCCTAAGGGAAGGTATATTTGGTCACGTATCTGTGATGTGTGTGAAAGTGACACTATAGTTAGGCCGCAAGGGCTAAGTGTGTGGAAAGATATTATTTTTAGAAGAGTCAAATAATGGTGACTCTTAGGCTAGGTAAGCTAATGATGTAGGGATCAAGCCCCCAAGTCTAGCTCTACATGAATAGGGATGAGCATTGGATATCCCTTGATATATATGATCATGGTGTGTGAATATGAATGCATGTTTTTTACGGCCGCACCTCAATGTGAGGTTGCCTACGTATCCGTTAGGAATCAGGCCGAACGTAGCTCTAGCCGAACCTCGCACAAGTGTGTGTATACCTCAAAAAGGTCTTTTTAAGGGCTGTAACGTGGCTAGGATAAAGGTTGAAGAAGAAGGGGATAAAAGGCTCAAGACCCTAGATAATCCCCCAAGGTGTGCAACCTTGCTTTTGAAATCTTTATATTTTTATGCTTGAGTTTCTACTCTTTTTTAGCTCTCTTTTTCTTTTTTGCTTTTGCATTTTTCATTTTTATAAGTGTGGGAAATCCCGATCATGCGGTCTATCACTCACTTAGCATTCATGTTTCTCAGGCACGGTACCGAGCACTCAATAAGAGACGCAATCTGAGACGTGTTCATATCAAAGATATTTTCATATCAAAGACATTTGAACACTTTCCCTTTTGTACACTTTTATTTATTTATTTTTATTTATTTTGATCTTTTTAAGTCACTCAAGCTTTTTCTGAAATTGAAAACTGCATGAGTTGCACACTATCCCATCCCAAGGTTAGGTAGATGTAGGTTGAAAAATAAAGGGTCTATCGTTAGACGAGGCTCAAAGTGGTTTATCAAAAAAAGATTGCATATTTGAAGGGTGAAAGATGATATGATGTGGCTACAAGGGGTGCCTCAAATCATTAGTATACCTTGTGCTTAGTTTGACATGGATTTTTTTTTTTAATTTTTTTAATTTTTTTTAATGCAATGATCATATGCAAGAAAATGAATGCTCATTTTATTAAAAGGGGAAAAGAAAGAATCTACAAAATTAATCTAAGGGAAAAGAAAGGTGTCTATGCTAGACTTATTGGGGAAAGGGTAAATAAAGAAAAATAAAAAAGAGGTCATGAAATTTCGTCATTGAAGCTCGCCTCTGTCTTGTGTCGTTTGCTTCATCATCACTCAGTCTTCTCGTTAGCTAGAGGCAATTGGATTTTATTTGCTTCTATGAGATCTTGAATGATATTTTGAAACCTGTAGCATTCACCAGTAGTATGACCGCGTCCTCGATGGTACTTGCAATAAGAGTTGGGATTCCATCTCGAAGGTCGATTTTCTAGCGTTGGATCCTCAGTAGGGCTAATAGGCTTGATTAATCCTCGATCATAGAGACGATTGAAAGCAGCATCGTAGGTCATTCCAATGGGTGTGAACTCTCTCCTGGGTTCCTTTTAGATCCTTGATTGTCCATGGCTATGACACCATTATGGTCGAAAGTACCAACACTGTTACTAGAGTAGGTGTTTTTGGAAGAAGAAGGATAGTCGTTCTTTTTTCCTTTACATCCACTGTTTTTATTGTTACTAATCTTGGCCTTCTTGTCGCGCGGAGGAACATGAAGGAGATTTGAATCAATGAGATATTGAACACGATCTTTGAGGGCGAGACATACTTCGGTTGTGTGACCACGACCTCTATGGTATCGACAATAAGAATTTGGATCCCAATTGGGAAACCGTTTTTCAGGCGGAGGGTCTTGACTGGGACCAATGGGGTGAATAAGACCTTGATCGTGAATATAGTCAAAAGCTTCATTGTAAGTCATTCCTATTGGTGTGTATTCTTCAATGGTCCGTTTTTTTTGTGGCTTAGGAGCATTGAGTTCTTCATTAAATCCTTGGCGAGAATTTTGTTCGATAACCATTACCCGATTTACTAGTCCTTCTACCACATTCAAGAGCATGGCAACGACATCTTGCAGTTTTCGAACGTCCTCTTTTAGACTTGACGAGTTTTCCCTGGTATTATCTAAGAAAATACATTCATCCTCCTCAATTTTGGCCACTTCATCGAGAGAGGTTATATAAGCTGTCTCGATCATGGGCTCACCTACAGGTGTGATAAGAAGTGATGGATCGAAGGATGTTTGATATTCTTCAATGGCTAGAACCTCGGAAGTTTTATTGTCGTCGATCAGATCTTGAATAGCTTCTTTGAGTTTCCAACACTCCTCAATGTCGTGACCCTTTCCTTGGTGATATTTGCAGTGCTTATTAGGGTCCCACTTGGGTGGCCTGGCTTCTAGAACTGGATCTTTGATGGGCCCTATGGGCATGACTAGTCCTTTGTGATGTAGCTTCTCGAAAGCTGTTTCATAACTCATACCGAGTGGAGTGAACACTCTTTTTGACCTTTGGATTCGCGATTTAGAGGCGTTCGTGGCATGTATCTCATTAATGGGAGAGGAAGAAGAAGGATGGTCGTTCTTCTTTCCTCTCGAACTATTATCTTTCATAAGGTCATCTTCAATGTCAATGCTATATTATACACAGCCTTGAAATTATTCAAGTTGTGTTGGTATTTTATGTGCTTTGAATACTTCCCTTGGAGATTCTTGATAAACATCCTCACATATTCTTTTTCACTAGGAACCTTGACCATATTAGCGGAAGTTTCCCTCCATTTGTTGAAGAAAGAAGTGAATCCTTCGTTTCCTTTTTGTTTTAACATTTCAAGTTGTCTATGGTCTGTTTCGTCTTTAATGTTGCACTTATATCTATCTATGAAAGCGTTTGTTATCGACTTCCAAGAAGAGGTTTTCTCTTTGTCAAGGGAAAAGAGCCATTGTTGACAAACGGTCTCAAGGGATAAAGAAAACAAAGAATGAAAGACTTTCTTATCAATCCCCTCAATGTTCATTATAGTTTCAAAAGCTCTTAGATGAAAGTAAGGGTTATCTGTTGCCTTGAATTTTGGGATGTCATTGGCATTGAACTTATGTGGAAGAAGTTCCTTGTCCAGCGAGACCCCTTATGAACTAATGCCCTGAAATTTATAGTCACTAGATAGCTTGCTCAAGCTTTCTTGCATAAGGTTCATTTGTTGTTGCTTCACACGGTCATCAATTTTGAGGGTTAAAGCCTTTAACACCTCAGTCACGTCAGTTAATTGACTCCTAAGTTCATTAAATTCCTCTTGAGTTGCCATTATCTTTTTAGCTTTCCTCTTTTGATGAATCGGTTTATCAAAAAGTAAGATTTGAATAAAGAGGTTATCCTTGATTAATCACCCTTCTCTCCTCGACCAAGTACCGTGGAAAAGGAATTTGGGGATATTCATTGTTAATTGTTTGACTCAAACTTTATTCAACATGCAATGGATATAAGAAGGTAGGAGAATGAGGGTGGTGATATGGAGAAAGCATGTAGATGAAGAAATGTGGAAAATTAGGAATAGAATGTACCCCCAACTCAAATGACGGAAAAAACCGACTCATGCATGAACCTAAGACATGGTCATGGTGACATATACTCAAAGTGTTTGTGCTAAGACTAGTGAGTGTAGGTGACATGTTAAGACTTGTGTCATTACCATGTGGCTGGACTATGTGACTAAACTCAATTAATGACCTAACAAGGTATTATTGACAGTAAAATTTAACCGAATTAATCAGAAAACTGGTTAATTAGACACAAAGTGATGACTCGATCAATAATCCGAAATGTCGTCAAAACAACAGGACTGGCGCCCCTCTTTGTAGTGTAGCGACAGACGACAGAACTGTCGCTAGACGCCACACTACACAGAGTGGCGCTACAGTTCAAACTTTGGCGCCATTGCTGGAGCTTCAATCTGAAACTATTTTCGGTATTATTAATCAACAGGGGTATGCCTAAAGTCGTACTAGGTCAATTCGGGTTAAAATATTAGACTTTATTTACTCAAATTAATTAATTAATTAGGCAAAGTTCTTTTTAGTCATTGATTTATTTAATCTTAGCACAAGTCAAACAAACGGTTAAGAAAAACATATATCATATGCACAACAAATAATGCACAATTAGTAAAAAAGGCACAATATGATGCAATGAGTTTGCAACCTAACCATGGCTCTAGTTCTCTAAAGTTCGGGATATGGGTTAGTCAATAGAGGGTCCATGGTTAATTGTCCGCATGCACCGCGCGGAAGCCTAACCGTGAAGGGTTGGCACGAGTGGATGGGACACCGCGAGTTTAGAAAAAACTCGCTTCCATGGTTTGGTGAATTCAACATTCTCGGATGTACCCTTTGTTGCTCAGAGCGTTCAATCAGGTAGATGGAGCATGAATTCCCAGAAGGTTATGTCCATATGCAGAACACATATGTGTTTCTGAAAAGTGAGAAAAACTCAATCAGGAAGTAGGATCGAGCAAGCAGTGCTAAAAACTGGTCAAAATTAGAACGCATATTTCTGGCTCGGTATTGGAAGAATTTGGCGTTAGCAAAAAGAGGTTGGCGCCGGTTTTTGGATGTAGCGCCTGGCGACAGAGATGTCGTCTGGCGCTACAGTCAAAATTCTAGCGCTAACTTCTGTTTGCTGACGCTAATTCCTACATGCCTCAACAGCTTTCTGTGCTCGATAAAATTTTCCAGTTTCGCGCAGTGTTATTTCGGTCCTAGTTGTGAAAAATATTCCTCAAATTTCCTACGTGTAAAAAATCCTATGTTTTAACTCATTACGGATGGTCTTTCCAATGAGA
The DNA here is from genome assembly GCF_948465745.1 of Chenopodium album. NCBI lineage: Eukaryota > Viridiplantae > Streptophyta > Magnoliopsida > Caryophyllales > Amaranthaceae > Chenopodium > Chenopodium album. The sequence goes on from NC_137836.1 coordinate 45,456,477, forward strand.
TCTTTTTTATGCATATGAGAATAATGTTAATCAAAATTACGCACATGAAATACATAGAATGTTTCGAGTCTCATCCTCTCATTCTAAATCATTGCCGAAATAAATTTCAGGAATTAAAATAGAAATCCTCCCTAGCGGAGTCCCCAAAAACTGTAGGGAATATTTCAAGCATTATCCCAAACTTGAACCCCACTGTGATCATACACTAAAGTACGGTGGCATCCAAAGGGAAGAAAGCTAGAGCAAAAGAATCGCCAATAAGTTTTAGGAACTTGTAAACCGTTCACGAGGTGAAGGTTACACCCCTTAACGATCCAGGAGATCGTCAACTCTAATAGATCTTGAACCATGACTGGTAGTTCGGGGATGAAGGTACAAATCCAACCTTAAAGAGATTGAACCTGCCCTAATAATAGGCCTCTACTTTATTCTGATCGTATTTTTTTTTTTTTTTGGAAAAAAAGATTTTATTACCAAAGAGAGAAAGTTACAACTTACAAAAGCTAAGTTATAACTACCACCAGAACACCACAAGACCTGAAAAACAGGCCAACCCCAAAACCAGTTCTAGATCCAATCCTAGCCACCTTCTAGGAAGGGTTCTAGGAAGGGCCTAGAACAAACTGGACTCAGATTTCCAGCCACCTTCTAGGAAGGGTTCTGGAAACCAGGACCAGACAACAACACAAGCAGCAAACAACAAGGCGAACCACCCAAAAACCACCAAAAAAAACAATCAGAAGCCGACATGCCTGCAAACTGACCAGCAAAAACTACAAAAACCAAACAAGCAGCAGCAAAAGCAAGGCTAACAACCCAAACCCCTGCCCCAGCTGCCAAACAGCAGCACAAAACAGCAACAAGCATACTCCTGCACCATCAGAACCACTAGCAGCCTCTGACCATAACAGCAGCAAAGCCAGCAGGACAGCAACAGTAACAGCAACAAGGAGCAGCAGTACAACAAGACAGCAGCAGCAGGTAACAGCAGACAGCAGACAGCAGTGCAGACAGCAGCACCTGCTGACCAGCTCAGCGGGAGCAGACAGCAAGCAGGCAGCCAGCATAGCAGAAGACTAGCAGAGCACAGACAGCAGACAACAATGCAGACAGCAGCAGGAGCAGCCAGCAGCTGCACACAGCACCAACTAGACAGCAGAACAGCAGAGCAGGCAGGCAACAGACCAGACCAGCAGATGCAGACAGCAGCAAAGGCAGCACAGCACCAACCAGAGCAAACAGCAGAGCATCCCTGCCAGCAACAACATATAAAACAACAGATGCAACTGGAATTCAGCAACAGCAAGAAAACAAAAGCACCAGCAGAACCCAGAATCACAGAAAGAGCCAAACGAGCAACCAAAACAAGACAGATATAACAATAACCCCAAAAAAGAAACCAGAACTCAAAAGCTATGAGCCCGAAACCAGAAAGAACTAGCAACAGTAATAGAAGACCAAGAACAGGAGAAGCTCCTAAACGATCAAATATTTGCTTCCCGTCGGGATTCTACAAACTGACTGAAAGACAATATCCCTAACTAGAGCATCAACAGACTTGCAACAACCAGTAAAAAGAACTGCATTCCTCTGTATCCAAATACCATAAACTGTTTCAGTGAAGGCCACCTGGATCACTTTGTTTTTCAATCTAAAACTTCTGCAGATTTTTTTCACCTAATCAACCTCATCACTAAACTGATGAACAGGCTTGGAAACACGTAAGATACCCAACACCTTGCTCCAAACCTTCCTAGAGAATTCACAATAAAAAAATAAATGCTGAACACTTTCATTGCTATTCAGACACAAGAAACACTTTGGATCACAAGAAATGTGCCATTGAAGCAACCTATCCTTAGTGACAAGCCTATTCCACAAAGCTAGCCACAAAATAAACACACTTTTAGGAGTTGCTAAGTTATGGCAAATAACTCTCTTTCAAGGAACTTTAGGCACTTGAGGCCTAATAGCAGCATAAAGCTTCTTGATTTTCAACTTGTTGCCTTGTATGAAACCATCCCATCCCCCTTGATCATTCACAACATCTCTACAACTCAAAATATTCTTCAAGAACCAAGAGCATCTAGCAGGGGTAGGGGTGGTCCAACAATCTTTATGCTTGAAGTAGTAGATATGGACCCACTTAACCCAAAGATTATCAGCCTTGTGAGCAATATCCCAAAGGAATTTAGTGACAGCTGCTTTATTCCACTCAGGAAGAGAAAGCAGGTTCCTGCCACCACAAACTTTAGGAAGACAGACATTATTCCAATCAACCAAAGATTTCTTAGCAGGGGCAGAGGATCCAGTCCAAAGAAAACACCTGAACCTAGCCTCAATCTCTTTCAGAATTTTCTTTGGTAGAATAAAAATTTGAGCCCAATAAGTCTGAATACCAAACAACACACTCTTCACCAATTGAAGCCTCCCAGCATAGGACAAGTGTTTAGCCATCCACCCTTGGATTCTAGCAGTGACCTTCTCCACCAAAGGCCTACATTGAGCAATAGTAAGCTTCTTGGAAGAGAGAGGGACCCCAAGATACCTAAAGGGAATGGTACCTTGAGAAACACCAAGAAGCTCCCTCAGCTCTTTCTGAACATCAACAGAGACCCCTCCAAAATAGACCTCTTTTTTATTAAGATTAGCAGAAAGCCCAGAGGCACCCGAAAATTTTGAGAAGGCTTGGAAGAGAAGCTTAACAGAAACACTATCAGCTCTAGAAAACCAATAAGTCATCAGCAAACATCATGTAAGTTAGGTTTAACTTTTCACATCTAGGGTGAAAGTTAAAATCAGGAGTTAACCTAAGCTCATCAAGGCATCTGGAGAGGTATTCCATACCAATAGCAAAAAGAAAGGGAGACATAGGGTCACCTTGTCTTAACCCTTTCTTAGCTTCAAAGGGAGGGGCAGGAAAACCATTAATAAGAATAGAGTAAGAGACAGAAGTAAGACAAGTCCAGATCCAGCCAACAAATCTCAGAGGGAAACCAAGCTCCTGCATAACAGTGATCAAGAATCCCCACTCAACTGAATCATAAGCTTTCTTCAAATCCACCTTAACCATACACCTAGGAGAGATAAATTTGTGATCATAGCCTTTGATCAGTTCAGTTGCAAGAAGGATATTGTCACCAATGTGCTTGCCTGGAATGAACCCTGCCCGAGCATCATCAATCACCTCACCAATGACAGCAGCAAGCCTAGCAGTTATGACCTTAGAAATGAGCTTATAGATCACAGTACAACAAGCTACAGGTCTAAAATCCTTAACATGAGAAGCATAAAGGATTTTAGGAACCAGAGTGATAGTTGTGCAATTCCACTGCTTAGGCAAAGTCCCTTTAGTGAAGAAATCAATAACACTAGCATAAATATCATCTTTCACAATATGCCAAGCTCTCTTAAAGAAAAAGGAGTTAAAGCCATCAATACCAGGAGCTTTAGTGTTATCAATTCCCTTAAGGGCAGCATCAATTTCAGCATGAGAAATAGGCCTAATGAGGTAGCTCTGAGCAGCAAAGCTAAGCTGCTTACCCCTCCTCATAGTGACAAGGTCAACAGCAGGGAGCCAAGGAGCCCGAGTCCCTAAAAGAGACTTATAGAAAGAGATAATTTCATGAGAAATAACATCTGGATCCTTGAGCAACACCTGATTAGAATCAAAGATGGAGTCAATTCTATTCCTTGCTTGTCTAGTCTTCATCACAGAGAAGAAATAGTGAGAATTGCCATCTCCAAGCTTAACCCAATTGATTCTAGATTTTTGCTTGAAGATGCTTTCCTGAATATCATTCCAGTGTTTGACAACCTTAATAGCATCAGATTCTTTAGTATATAAATCCAAATCATCAGGATTCTGAGCCATTAAGTTTTGAATTCCAGAAAGCTCAACATTAGCCTGATCAATCTTTTCCTCAATGTTACCAAACTGCTTGCTATTAAGAGACTTGATACTAGACTTCACAGAATTAAGCTTCTACCAAACAGAATTACCGGAAATCCAAGCATGCGAAACAGTATCAAGGAAATCAGGGTGATCAGCAATACAGTTTAGAAATCTGAAAGGTCTACCTTTCCCAGCAGGGGCAGAACAAATATCCAACAGAACAGGACTATGATCAGATAAAGAAGGAGGGAGGTAGACAGTCTCCACATGCCCATGAGAGGCTAACCAAGCTTGGTTACCAAAAACTCTATCAATTCTAGAGAGAGTTCTAGGGCCAATATGAGCCTTATTTGACCAAGAGTAGAAGGCCCCTTTGCTTTTGATCTCAGTGAGGTCCAAATCATCAACTAGACTTTGAAAGTCTCTAGTCTCATATTCAGTAACATCAGTACCATGAAGCCTATCTGAAGTATGAAGGACAGATTTATAGTCACCAACACAAAGCCAAGGAGAATGCTGAATAGAGATGCTTCTAAGACCCTCCCACAAAGGAAGCCTATCATGAATGGAGTGAAGCCCATAAACAACAGTGAGATGAATTTGAGTAGAGAGGTCCTTAGAAGAAACACTACAATGAATGAACTGTTCATGAACCTTCAAGACATTAACAGTTACTCTATCTGCATTCCAACCAAGCCAAATCCTCCCTTTGAGAGAATGGTCATAATTACACAACCAAAGCCAAGAAGAGCCAAACTTCCTCTTTTAAGTGAGAACATTTTTCAATTTGATTTTTGTTTCAAGCAAACCAACAACATCAACTGAATGAGAATGAAGCAACCTCTTTACAGAGGCAACTTTGCCAGGGTCATTCAGGCCCCTGACATTCCAAACAGAGTAAATCATGACACCAAAGGGGGATTAACCTCACCCCCGCTTGGATTTATAGTGAAACCACCTGCACCATCCATTTCATTTGCAAATAAATCAACAAAAGCATTAGAGGTAGAAGCAGGCTGATGAACTCTAGTTTGCTGGCTTTTTGTCTTCCTTCCAACTATTCTCCACCCCTCATCTGAATTCTGAGAAGTATGAACCTGTGGAGTAACAATAGATTGTCCATGAACAAAAACACCAACATCAACAGCAGTAGTAGAAGCAGGGGCATGGTTAGGCTTAGGAACCCAAACCTGCTTTTGCTTAGGAGGAACAGGAGCCGGTTGCTTAGGAGCCTGCTTAGGAATAGCAGGCTTAACAGAGCAATCATGACCAACCTTGTTGCACTTAGAACAAAAAGGAGGGGCCCACTCATACACTACCTTGAGCTCCAATAGTTCCTTCGAAGGACTCTCAACCCATACAGAATTGGGCATAGGCTTTGTAACATCAATTTCAATCAGAACTTTAGCAAAAGACACTCTAAGTTGTCTAGTAGTACATTCATCAGCGCAAATTGGTACTCCAAGTAAACTACCAATACGGCTAAGAGTGTCAGATCCCCAACAATTAAGTGGGAGATTAGGCAACTTAACCCAGAGAGGAACAGTTCTAAGAATTTCAGCATTAAAATCAAAATTAGGACACCAAGGCTTCACTATTGCGGGCTTTCCAAGGAACATATGAGGACCAGAACAAATTATAGTATCTTTATCATCACTAGAACATAGATTAATAATAAAGTACCCATCATCATGCCAATAAACATCTGGTTTTTGCATATCATTCCATTGTTGAGCAAAAAAACGAAGAACAGCAGCAATAGTGGGGTAAAAGCCAACCACATAGAAAACCAAAGCATTAGCCCATTTTTGATTACCTGCCTCAAGCTCGGCTGCCTGTAGCTCAGCAATGTGTTTCCCTTCCTGCACTTTTTGAGCAACAAAGGATAATGCAGCCCCTTTTGCAGCCAACTTTCAAGTAAAAGGAGCAGCTCGATCTTCACTATTCTTGTGCGCATTCTGCTCCAGAACAGGGGAAGAAGCAGCTCGATCCTCATTAAATTTGCGCGAGTTCAGCTCCAGAACAGAGGAAGAAGCAGCCCGATCCTCACTATTCTTGTGCACATTCTGCTCCAGAGAGGGTGAGGAATGGCGAGGAGAACTCCCTTGCTCAGCAAGATGCCCAGATCCACCAGCATCCAATGGAACAGTAAACCCAGAAACCCTAGGTACTGTTCCATTGGATTGACTTAAAATCGGCCTAGCAGTAGCTTCAGCAAAGAGAGCAATGGTCTCAGCATCACTTCTGGGAATAGCTCCACAAGCTGGGTGCACTAACGCCGGCACCGGAGTAACCAATTCATCCACCTCTTGAATCGGACTAGGAACGAAAGAAGCGCTTGAGTTTCTCAAATTCTGCAATATCGAATCAAAAGCTTCATGAGCAGTCTTTTGTTGCGCTACTTGAGGTGTAGAAATAGCCTGCTTCTTCTTCTTAGCCATTGATATCCAAATTTGATGAAGAAACCAATCAAAGTTGAAGAACCATGGAGAAGAGAGAGAAGAGAGAAAGTCAACGCGATTCTGATCGTATTCATATGCGCTTTCTGACTAACAAGCAATCAATAGGATTACCCTAAACCTGTTTATCTATGTTGGTTGAATATAGTGCACAAATAAACTATTATTGGCGATCACTTGAATTATAACCAAATTAACCCTAAACAAGATTATTAATTATCTTATTAAGCGTGATTACAAGTACCAAATTCCCTTTAAACATGCATAAAAGGCGTGATCAAGCAATAACAATAAATAAGCATCAAGCAACATAATAATAATCATAAATTAATCATAATAACAAATTATAATTAAAATAATCATGTCAAAGCAAAATAATAGCAAGATCCTAGGCATGATACTAACAAGATTAATAACAAATCCTAGCATGTCACTAAACAATAAAAATCAAAGCTTTAACCTTAACATGATACTAACATGAATAAATATTAGGAAGAAAATAAAAGACATCATAATTTTAATCATACTTGATATTAAATTTACCCTAGACATAATACTAGGAATCAAAATAACAATCTAAGCATGATAATACCAATTAAACAATTAAAGCACTTACTTGGATGCCTCGTACCTCTTTCTAATAACAAAATACACACGTTAGTAACTTCAAGGAAAATAATAATAATAAACAATTAAATTAAATAATTGAAAGAGAGATTTGGGACCAAACCCTCAGAAATTAAAACCTTTCACGTCTAGGGCGAAGCAACTTCGAAAAATGCTAGGTGTATCTAAGTCTAATGAATGCGGAATTTTGTGTTTGAGAGAAGGCTAGTTTAGAAAAGAGAGAGAGAGACAATAATCAAGAGAATCTTGATGAGAGTTGGTGAATGAAAATGAGGTTTTTAGGAATGTTATTTATAAAGAAAATCAACCAAAAAGATAAAAAATCAAAACAGAGTTCTGACGCGTAAAACGGAGGTTAGCGCCAGACGCTTACATTAGCGCCAGGCGCCAAGCTTAGCGACAGACGCTAATTCTGGCGTTTGGCGCTAACTTAATAATTGACGTGTTTTCTAAAATCAGATAGAAATTGCCGTACAGGAGGATAAAATCGTATTTTCCTCAAAAACATTCTTTAATTCTGATTAAAACTCTAAAAAGTCAACAAAAGTCAATTTATCAATGCTAAATAAATTAGGAATGAAAAGAACCTTCTAGAAGAATATAGAAGACTAAAACCATTCCTAATTGTATTAGGAATGATAAATCCATATTAGGCCCTCCTCTAGATCATTGGGCCGCATATAAGGCTCAAACTGGGCCCAGTTCGGTAATTTGGCCATAACTTCCTCAATATTCATCGGAATTGGGCTTATAATATATCGTTGGAAAGCTCTTTTCAAGACCTATCCAACTACAATATTATTGGACCTATATCATGGACCAACCAAACTGGATTGGATTTTTTCTTAAAATAGATTTTCAAAAACAGAGAGAAGAGAAAAGAAATTAAAACTATCCGCAACACTAGACTTTCTACACTTTCATTTCATTCGATTATGATTCGACGTGAAAGGTACTCATCATTGGTTTTGGTTTTGGGGAGACATAAATGGGTGTCTACAGTTGTAAAATAAGGAGAAATATTAGAAATTGAGAGGGAATTCATCTGTGTATTCTACTTCTATTTTATATGATGGAGTGTATATATACATGTATATACATATATACATGTATATACATATATACATGTATATACATATATACATGTATATACATATATACATGTATATACATATATACATGTATATATATATATATATATATATATATATATATATATATATATATATATATATATATATTTTCTTGGAGAATAATAAACTCTAAAATTGTTGTACAATGATACAATATGGACATCCACATATATGTTTAGATAAGAATAAACCCTATATCTAGAATATTCCGGAATGATATAAGGAGTATAATGGTCATCCACACAATATTTCATGACACTCCCCATTAGATGTCCATTATCGAAGATTGTGTCTTGTTAAAACCTTATTAGTAAAAACCCCGTGATAAAAACCTAATGAAGGAAAAAGAGTACAACATTCTTCGTGATACGCTCGAGATGCTGCCTCATGAAAAATCTTACCAGGAAAACCCAATGTAGGACAAAACCATGGTTAAGGGAAAAAGAGTGCAACTCGTATTTTCTCCCCCTGATGTAACAACAATGAATCCAATATGTTGGATATTTTCTCATATGTAGTAAAATATTACTTGTTGATCTTCGATCTCCCTACACTGAAATTGATCTTCAAGTCTTCAAGTCTTCACGTGAACATGTGAAGTGTCTTCATTTCACCATGCCATACATGTGTTTATCTCTAATATCATTATTTCAAATCTCTTTTTAATAGTTGATTTAAAGGTTAAACTTACGCGGTTATGACTTCTTCTGGAAGTCGTTATTTATGATCATTATTTAATCAAACATTCATTAATAATAATTTAATGACAAAACTTGATATTATTAAAGTCGTTCTTCAATTTCATATGAATTATAATATAAGACATGTTATTATTGAAGGAGTCCTGTCTTTGATAAGTGAATTACTAGATATATCAAGGATCACAATTATGGAGATAATTACTTTATTCTATAGGGTCGTCAATATTTGGTGCCAGATACAACAATTGATCTTTAGGCTAGTTAAATAGTCCAAAGCCTTTTAGAACCTATGAGTTCACACACAAGAGTATTGGGTCAAACAGGTTAGAGGCCCATTATTGGGCCTCATGAGTTTATAACACGCCACATTGATGTTGGACTAGGATAGTTTGATGAGCTTAGATTGTTTTGGGCTTGACATGGATTTATTTAGAGATATGATCTATAAATATGATCCATGCCTAGGGTTCCATAAAATAACAATTAATTCACTATTAATTGTGAACCAAGCAACAAACTCCCAAAACCCTAACTCTCTCTCTCTCTCCACTCGGCCCTCTCTATCTCCTCCCTTGACCGTACGATTGTGCCTCATAGGTGACACGTGTGGTGGTTTGTTTGGGTGGTTCGTGGTGTACTCGTGACTCACATCTCCGTTGAAGGTTGATTGAATTGTTCGATCACAAGTAACTAGCATTAGTGGAGGTTTGATCCGTGCTCGTGGACTTAGTAGAGGAATCGCATGTGGGGTTCTTATTCTTCTTATTGTTCTTGCTCTATCATACGTGGAATCACGCTGCAAAGGTATTAATTTTAATTCTTTATGTGTTATGCATGATCTTGGGATTAGGTGTTGAGTTTCGGTGAGTCCGACCCACCGTAGAAGGAAACCCGACCCCAAAACCAAACTCACAATAATTATAACCATAAACTTAATTAACATAAACACAAGACTAAGTAAGTAATTATTACCTTTGTAACGTGCTTCGCTCAATAATATGAGCTCTTACTTGAAAGCCTTCAAGTCCCGCTTATACGTCGACCTCCTTCAAGGTCCACCCGCAACGCGAGCACTGAACTGGTCTAATGCCTTAGAGTTAGCAAGGCCCGACCTAAAAATCCAAGTAATTTACAAGGGAATAAACGCGTCGTCCATTGTCTATCCCTAAATCAAATACAATTTATACAACCTAAAAAAACCTAATACGAGTATAAGGCAAGCATAGGGGTCGAACCATAGGGAACGAGTAAAGACTACCAAATGCTATCAATAATTAATCTAGTCCAGAATAAGAGATAATTAAACTAAAGTCTAAACACGCTAAGACAAGAAATAAAATACTAAGGGAAATGGTTTAGGTATAACATTCACTCTAACATAAACAAAGTCATAGAAGTTGAATTAATCATGAACTAAACATGCATGAATATCAATATAAGGGGTCCAATCTATCCACCTTCCGGGGTTCATTTGCTTCTCCTAACATAGCCTCTATGCTTCCACATTAGAACCATATACTAGGAGGTGCTATCAAATAACGATCGATACAAATAAATCTTGCTAGGTCTGCTATCACATCTTCTAACAATAATTCACTCCCAATAAACTAAAAACATGCATTTTGCAAGTAGATTGAAGAATATCAAGAATATAAAGATTTTAATCACAAATAAAACAATTCCAAACCCTAGAACATGCTCAAGATCCAACTACACCACAACCATCCCCTTAATGGGGGAATTACTCACTAATCATGGTAATAACAAGATTAATTAACAAATAACCAAGAATCAACATGATTAACAAGTAACACTAAGAACTAAAACAATAATCAAAAGAAAGCAAATAAAATAGAGGAGAGAGAGTTATAGATTCTCATTGATTGAAGATGAAAGTCTACAAATAAGACGAACAATCTTCTTCTTTCAAAATCTAAGCTCAACAATGGTGAAACCCTCACTTTCTCTCTCTAAACTACTCTAATTCAAAGCTAAACCTAGAGAGAGAAGCTCTCCTAAAACTAATTAATAAAATAGAATAATAGTTCTCTTACCCCAAAAATGGGTATTTATACAAAGCTAGGAAAATAGACTAATAAAAGAAAGGGAAATAAAATAAGTAAACTAAGTAATGGAGAATAAAATAAATAAATAAATAACTAAAGAAAGAAAAATAAAAAGAAAAAGAAATTAAAATAATAAAACCCAAAAGTCCCCCCCCCAAAACAAATCAGACCTCCTATTCTTTTTTTTTTTTTTTTTTTTTTTTTTTTTTTTTTTTGGTAAGTAAGCAATTGTATTAATAAAAAAATGTACAAAATACATCAGCCTTAGCCAGGCCACCCAAACTTCACAAGAGCATAAGCCCAAACAGACACCTAGGAACCCGAAATTTTCCAACCACCTTATAGGAAGGGTGTTGGAAAACACAGGAAACCCATACTAGGAAACAATTAACCCTGGTACCTTCTAGGAAGGGCTCAGGGAAACTGAATCCTGGAAACCAATACAAAACAACCCCAAACAGAAATAAAACAACAAAACAAGCAAGACTAAAGAGCTCTAAGCTGAGACAGCCATTTGCAGTCTTCAATCTTCCATTTTGAGTCAATGAGTTGCTGAGCCCTTCCCCATACCTCTCTTCTAACAACTTTAACAATCAAATCTGGGTGCAACACAACATTTTTCCAGAATGAGTGATTTTAAGCCAGCCAAATGTGATAAATTGCAGCTGCCAAAGCAGCTCGAAAGAACTTGCTTTGAATCCTGTTTTTTACCAGTTTTTTCCAGTTTTTCCAGGCCTGCTCAATGTTATCATGTTGCATACCAACTCCCAGCCAACTACAATTACGACCCAAACATCTTTTACTGTAATTACACTCAAAGAACAAATGGGTTATAGATTCAGACGTATCACCACATAACAAACACAAATCTTCAGTACAAACTCCAATTTTCAGCAGTTTATCCCTTGTCCTAAGCCTATCAACCATAGCCAACCAGATCACAAAGGAGTGCTTGGGAACATTGTAGCTGTTCCAAACCCATTTACTCCAAGGAACTTTTTCCATATTACCCTGCATCCATTTATAGCAATCAGCAATCTTGTACTTTTTGTTTAACCAGTTCTGGCTCACAAAACCATCCTTAAGCTCCTCATTTACTTTGCACATCAGTTTCCAGCCCCATCCAGCATCTCTCTTTGGAACATAGTGCCACCAATCTTGCTCTTTGATCTAAACAAAATGAACCCATTTCACCCAAAGAGAGTCTGTCTTTTTTGCTATTTCCCAAAGATAACTTCCCAAGGCAGCTTTATTCCAGCTAAGGCAGTTCCTAACACCCAAACCACCAGCATACTTTGGTCTGCAAACCCAGTTCCAAGCCAGGGGGGGACCTCCTTTAAACAACATTACCATCCCAAAGAAAAGCTCTGCAAAGCTGAACAATTCTAAGCATAACAGTCTTAGGGAGAAGTAAGCATTGAGCCCAATAAGTGTGCAAACTCATAAGCACAACATTGACTAGAACAAATCTGTCCATATAGGACAAGTTCCTACTACTCTGACATTGAATTTTGCCAAGCATCTTATCTATCAAAGCATCATAATCAGCCACCCTAAAATACTTATCATTTAAAGGAATTCCTAAGTATTTAAAAAGCATAGACCCTAGGACAAACCCAGAAGACTGCAAAATATCATCCCTAATCTGATCTGGAACATTTCCAAAGTAGATTGCAGTTTTATCAATATTAACCTGCAAACCTGGCCTGATCTTCTTTCAAAGGTCTTTAAATACCTAATAAGAAGTTGAATAGAGGTTTTATTACCAGAAGAGAAAATCATCAGGTCATCAGCAAAAATCAGATGATTCAAAGCTAGAGGCTTATATCTTTGATGATATTTGAAGTCCCTTCTCTTACCCACTTTACTTAACAATCTTGTTAAGTATTCCATGACAATCACAAAAAGAAGAGGTGACTGTAGGCATTGCTCGAAGTGCGCCTACGTTAAAAGCATGTGGTGAATATGCTTGGCAATCATAGGAAGTGGGAATTGACATATACGATTAGGGACAAGGAAAGTAGGGAGCCGCCAACAAGTTTTTAATGAACTTGTAAACCGTTCACGGATCATAAAAGGCAACCACGATAAAGGGACAACGATAGGCAACAACGATTGCCCGTGAAGATTACACCCCATTCATAATCCATGATATTACTAACTCCATATGGTTCGGAACCACGAAAGGAGGATCGGGGATGATGGTACGAAGTCAGTCATGGAGTCACATTCGCCCGTATTGGCCTCTACTCGATTCTTATAGTGAAAAGTGATTCCTGCGATATCAAAGGCATACAAACAAAATATTCAATTTGCTCCAAACTATTATTAAGCTAAATTGGTTGAATATTAATGCAACATATAATTCTAAAATATTAGTGATCACTTGATTAAACAACAAGATAAAAAAGGAACCTAAACCGGTTGTCCAAATTATCTTATTAGGCGTGACTTTCAATTACATATTCCCTTTAAACATGCAAAATGGTGATCATAACAATAATAGAATAAACATTAATATTGGAAGCAATTCAACATTAATAGCGTTAGTCAAATTAAATATAAAATAACCTAATCATAATACTAGTAATAAGAAAATAAAATAAGAGTAATTAAATTAATTATTCACATTCCGTGCGTTCCTTTAAATTGCTACATCATGAATAAATTGTTAGTAACTTCAATAAAAATATAAAGCAAATGAAAATTAAATTAAATAAATATAGATTTGATTTGGTCCAAACCCTCAGTTAATTATACCTTTCACGCTTTGGTTTAAGTATAGAACTTCAGGTATTGTATGGACTCCTTGGAGCGCTTAGGGGAAGTATTATGAGAGAATAGTGTGGCTAGTGTTTAGGCTAAAGAGGGACAAGAGAATTATTTGATGATAAAACTTATTGATTATTGAAAAAGGGGATATATGACCTCTATTTATAGAGAAAAAAGAAGGTCGAAGAATCAAGAAAAGATAAGAATTTGAATCGGATAAAACTCTTGCGATAGACAACAGTTTTTCCGGTTTTTGTTTTTATCATATCTTTTGATCCAGAAATTAGAATAAGATGAATAAGACATCGTTGGGAAGCTATTGAAGTCTACTTTCTAACCCGATTAGAATCCGATTAAAGTATTTTGTAGAACAAAAGATATATCCGAAATAGTGAGACGGTGTCAGCTTTGGATAGAGTTTGACATTTTATTCATATCTTTTCCGTTATAGATTGGAATTGATATTAAAATATATTATTGGAAAGATAATTTCAAGGGCTATACAACCATATAAAATTTGGATAAAAACTATGATTCACGAAAATAATATCTGTCTATCTTTGAATGTCTTTCAATTCGAATATAAATAGGATTTTCAAAAAAAAGGAGTTTTATTCAATTTCAAACTATTTAATCTTATCTTTTCAAAAAAGGATAATTAAGATCTTTTAGAAACTTATATAAGCTTCTAATTAATCCTAATTGGTTTAGGAATGAGATTAAATAATTTGGACCCTCCACATGATCATTGGGTCGTAGGTAAGGTGGGCTTAGGTTCGGTTTGGGCTCAGTTTAATATTTTGGTCATACCTTACTCGTTATAACTCGAATTTGGGCTTATAATATATCGTTGGAAAGCTCTTTTAAAGCCCCATCCAACTATTTAATCATTGGACTCAGATTATGGACCAAAATAAAATGGATTAAACGTTTTATAAAAAGGACACGAAATGAATGATTTTAAAGGATACGAAATGAATTATTTTGGGTTTAAAGGCACGAAAAGAGGAAAATAAGTTATGGTTTGGGAAACGGGCTAGAAGTTGGGTTGGTTTATGAAATGGAAATATGGATTTAAGCACTCCAAGATTAAATACTCAACCCGACCAATAATGGCGGTGAAAGGTTTTTCATCATCTGGTTTGGTTTTGGGGAGACATTTTTAGGTGTCTACAGAAGCCCCCACTTTGATTGAGTTTGTAGAAACGTCAGTTTCGAAAACGATAGTCAAAGTAGTCGATAGGGACGGAGAATGATTTAAGACGTTCTGCGATCCTAAATCACTCTATATACGCCGATACTTGCAAAAATGTTAATTCCACAGATAAAAGAGTAAAAGGATAGAATGCTTATCTAACACCGGTGTATCGGTGACGAATGAGTTTGGTATCTTCCTATGCTTGAAGGAATCCACCGGATGACGTTCGTTGAAACGCTTTCCATGCCTGAGGAAAGCCGACTGATGAATTTGGTAGCTTTCTAAGCCTGAAGAAACCTACCAGATGATACTTTCCATGCCCGAGGAAAGCTGACTGATGAATTTGGTGTCATTCTATGCTTGAAGAATTCCACCAATAATTCCTTCCATGCTTGAGGAAAGCCGATTTGGCGGTTTTCTATACTTGAAGAAAAATCCACCGGATAATACTTTCCATGCTTGAGGAAAGTCGACAAATGATGAGATTGCAAGTCTCTGTGTATCGAGAACCTTGCGTCATGAAATGATGGTGGTTCGATTGTCCCCGAACGTGGGCTGTAGATGGTCCGCTTATCCCCGGACGTGGGCTGTAGTTGGTTTGCTTGTCCCCGAACGTGGGCTATAAATGGTCCGCTTGTCCCCGGACGTGGGCTGTAAATGGTCTGCTTGTCCCCGGACGTGGGTTGTAGATGGTCCTCTTGTCCTCGGACATGGGCTGTAATTGAGACCTGCAAAATGAAATTTGCCAAGGGACTCGTATAGACTGTGATTGACTTGACCAACTGACTTGACCAAGCTTTGACTTGACATGACATGACATGTGTGTGACTTGTGATTGTGTGTGTATAAGTATGATTTGAGTGTGTGCAGACACAAGCAACTGAAATTTTTGTCATGAAACGAGTGGAGGGTACTGACTTTCTCCGTGAAAATTAAACTTTTATTTTTGAACATCCCTTGATGAGAAAAAAGTTTTAAAAAAGTTGTTGAACTTTCCCAAAAGAAAAAGATGAAAAAGGGAAGAAGTTTTGAACTTCCTCCTTGAGGAAGATGAAATGAATCACATGGATTGTATGCATGATGCATGTTCTCAGGCTAGGAGGCTAAGGACAATTACATCATGTGACATGATAGATGAATGAACTTAGGTCATGGAGCTAAGCATCATATATGGTGTAAAGAAACGATCTTGAACGTCACTTAGGTCTGGAAGCTAAGCACGTATATAGATGAAGTAATTATTGAGTATTGCATAATGAATATTGTCCTGAAAGATAATGAAACATGCACAGTGTTGAAACAAGATTCCATGAAAAAGGGTTCTTCAAGAGAGGATGATATGGATATGGATGTGTGAGTGAAGTGTGTGAATGTGATACTAATGCTGGTTGCAAAGGTTATGGTGATGGAAATATATGTGAGAAGAGTAAAAAATGATGACTCTTTAGGCTGAGTAGGCTAAATGATATGGGTTCAAGCCCCCAAGTCTAGCTCTAGATGGATAGGGGTAAGCATTGGATATTCTTTGACTCGATCAAGCATGGGTATGAATATAAATGTTAAAATGAATGTGAATGTGGCCGCACCTCGATGTGAGGTTGCCTACGTATCCGTTAGGAATCAGGCCGAACGTAGCTCTAACCGAACTTTGCACAAGTGTGTGTACTCCTCAAAGAGGTCTTTCAAGGGTTGTAATGTTGTTAATTTGATGGTTTAAAGAAGAACAGGGTAAAAGGCTCAAGACCCGAGAGAATCCCTAAGACGTGTAATTGTGAATTTGAAAATTTTGAATTTTGCAAGTTTTATTTTTCATATATTTTTTTTGTTTTGAATATTTTTTTTCATTCTTTTGAATCAATATAGGCAATCTCAGATCATGCGGTCCATCACTCACTTAGCATTCATGTTTCTCAGACACGGTACCAAGCACTCAATTCGAGACGCAATTCGAGACGTGTTCGTATCAAAGACATTGGAACACTTGCCCTTAGACATTGTTTTATTTTTGCTTTGCTGCTTTTTCTTTCTTCCTTTTTGAATGTTACACAAATTACACATCTTCCAATTCCAGGTTTGAGTGAATGTGGGTTGAAAAAATGAAGGTCAAACGTTAGACGAGGCTCAAAGTGGTTGATGAAAAAATGGATATGTGATTGAATGGTTAATGGGGAATGAATGGGTTGCAAAGGTGCCTCAAGTCATTGGTGTACCTTGTGTTTAGTTCGACAAATTTTTTTTTTTGCTAATCACATGATCGAATGTAAGAAAGAGATGCTCATTTATGAAGAAGGTAAGAAATGTGACACATAGACACATGGATAAGGAGAACCTATGCTAGACTTTTTAGGGGGAAGGGTTTGAAACAAAATAAGAAGAAAACATGAAATCTTGTTGAGAAGATTGCATCGTGCTTTGTCTTCATGGCTGTTTATGAGTTACTTCTTGCCGCCTACTGAGGAAAAAAGTTTCTTGTTGTTGACGCTTTGATTGGAAGGAAAGAAGAAAGGAGTAACGTTCCCCTTATTCTTCCAACTATTGCCTATTGATTTTAGACTCAAGTACTGTGTAAGGACAAACTCATCTAATGAATTAACTCAATACTCATGTGTAAGGACAAACTCATCTAATGAATTAACTCAATACTCAGATTGGAAAGGAAGAGTGTATGAAACGTTTTTGAAAACTTATGGGAAATACTTCACTCATTCCTATTACGACGGAAAGCGATGCATGCATGGTCCTAGTATACGATCATAAACAATATAGTGCATTACTCGAAGACAAAGTGTGTGCAATGACTCAACATGTGTGATTAGGTGAGTTTATTAAGACTCGTGGTATGATCGCATGGCTAGACATGAGGACGCTGTGAAAAATAAGGACCCAATGACCAAATAGCACGGAAGACTAAAAGACAAACTAACTTGATTAATTTTGTCCAATTTTAATGTTTATGATAATTACTAGGTGAAAACGGTCCATTGGCAATCGTTAGTCATAAATAAGATCAACCACAATCAAAGACAAAGAACACATGTTAAGGTTAACACAAAAATCGATCACAAGAAATTAGGAATAGGACTAGAATTCTAGAAGAGTTATGTGCCTTATTTGGACTTTTGGATCAAAAGATATGATAAAAACAAAATCCATAAAAACTGCTGTCCATCGAGTTTTATTTCGATTCGAATTCGGATTCTTTTCTTAGTCTTCGACCTTCTTTTTTCTCTATAAATATTTGTCACATCTCCCCTTTTTCAATCATCAACTCCCATCAAGAATATCTTGATTTTCTCTCTCTCTTTCTAGCCTAGCCTTTTACAAACACAATTCCTCATACATGAGCACTAGACACACCTAGCATTGTTCGAAGTTGCCTTCGCCCTAGACGTGAAAGGTTTAATTTCTGAGGGTTTGGTCCCAAATTTTTCTTTCAATTATTTGATTTAATTATTTGATTTTATATTTTCCTTGAAGTAACTAACATGTGTATTTTGTTATTAGAAAGAGATACGAGGCATCTAAGTAAGTGCTTTAATTGTTTTATTGTTATTATGATATAGAATCATGTCTATGTTGTTATTTTGATTCCTAGTATCATGTTAGGATATTTTTCTTAATTTGATGTTTTGAATGACAACAATGATTCCTAGTATAATGTTTAAGGAAAAGGTTATAATATCAAATATGCTTATTATGATTCCTGTGATGCTTCCTATTCTCTTTCCTAATATTCATGTTATTATCATGTTAGAGCTATATATTTGATTTTTATTATTTAGTGACATGTTAGGGTTTATTATTAATCTTGTTAGTTCATGCCTAGGATCTTGCTATTGTTATGCTTTAACATAATTATTTTAATAATTGTTATAATTATTATTATGATGATGATTATTGTTGTGTCGAATTATATAATTTAATGTAATTTGTTATTTAGCGAATTGTTTCACGTAATTTGTTAATTTACGAATTGTTTCACGTAATTTGTTAATTTACGAATTATTTTATGTTATTTGTTAATCGACGGATAACTTATATATAATTTGTTAATATCATGTTGCTTGATGCTTATAATTATTTATTGCTTGATCACACCTTTTATGCATGTTTACAGAAAATTGGTACTTTTAATCACGCTTAATAAAATAATTAATAATCTTGTTTAGAGTTAATTTGATTATAATTTAAATGATCGCCAATAATAGTTTATCTGTGCATTAATATTCAACTAAAATAGATTAAACAGGTTTAGGGTAATCTTATTGATTGCATGTTAGTCAGAAAGCGCACATGAATACGAGATGAATAAAGTAGAGACCTATTATTAGGGCAGGTTCAATCTCTTTTAGGTTGGATTTGTACCTTCATCTCCGAACTTCCAGTCATGGTTCCAGACCTATTGGAGTTAACGATCTCCTGGATTGTTAAGGGGTGTAACCTTCACCCCGTGAACCGTTTACAAGTTCCTAAAACTTGTTAGCGACTCTTTTGCTCTAGCTTCCTTCCCTTTGGACGCCACCATGCTTAAGTGTATGATCACAGTGGGGTTCAAGTTTGGGTAATGCTTGAAATATTCCCTATAATTTTGGCGACTCCACTGGGGAGGATTTCTATTTTAATTCCTGAAATTTATTTCGGCAATTATTTAGAATGAGTGGATGAGACTCGAAAAGTCCTAAGTATTTCATGTGTGTAATTTTGATTAACATTATTGTCATATGCATAAAAAAGGTCTCATTGGAAAGACCATCCGTAATGAGTTAAAAACATAGGATTTTTACACGTAGTAAATTTGAGGAATATCTTTCAAAACTAGGATGGAAATAATGCTGCGAAGAACTGGAAAATATTATCGAACACAGAAAGCTGCTGAGACATGTAGGAACTGGCGTCCAGAAAACAGAGTTTGTCGCCTATGATAAGACTCTGTTGCCAGGCGACACTCCTGTCGCCAAGCGACAGAGTCATATAGTGGCGACGGCCTCTGTTAGCTGGCGCCAAGTTCTTCCAATACTGAGCCAGAATTATGAGTTCTAATTTTGACTAGTTTTTAGCACTGTTTGCTCGATTCTACTTCCTGATTGAGTTTTTCTCAAGTTTTCTTAAACCCATATGTGTTCTACATATGGACATAACCCTATGGGAATTCATGTTCCATCTACTTGATTGAACGCTCTGTGCAACAAAGGGTACATCCGAGAATGTTGAATTCACCAAACCATGGAAGCGAGTTTTAACTCGCGGTGTCCCATCCACTCGCGCCGACCCTTCAAAAGGTAAGGCTTCCGCGCGGTGCATCCGGACAAGTAACCATGGACCCTTTTTGACTAACACATATCCAGAACTTTAGAGAACTAGAGCCATGGTTAGGTTGCAAATTCATTGCATCATATTGTGCCTACTTGACTAATTGTGCATTATTTGTTGTGCATACTCTATGTGTTTTTCCTAACAGTTTGGTTTGACTTGTGTTTGTAAAAAAGTCTTAATAAACTAACCAATGACTAAAGGTCTTTGATAAATTAATTGATTAATTAATTTGAGCGAAAAAAATATACCTTAAAATCGAGTCATAGTTCCTTTAAGTCAACCCGGATTTTTATTCCCGTATACTGCACAAGCGTCAACGTTTTTGGTCATAGCCGGAGTTCTAGAAAGAACTACGAGTCGTACAGCATATGGTTCTGTAGCCTTGAGTTTTATCTTTAATTTGGCTTTGGTTTCGTTCCAATCAGAGTCACAGATAAAAAGTTATGACTAAAATACCACAACTTGTCGAGTTTAATGCGTATACATGAAGTCTTAGTTTTTGCTTGAGTATAGTCACATAGTCTAGTCACATGGTCATGACACAAGTCTTAACATGTCACCTACACTCACTAGTCTTAGCACACACTTTGTGTATATGTCACCTTGACCATGTCTTAGGTTCATGCATGAGTCGGTTTTTTCCGTCATTTAAGTTGAGGGTACATTCTATTCCTAATTTTGTCATATCTCTCCATCTACATCATCTTTCCATTCTCTACATGCTTTTCCCATATCACAATATTCATTCTTCCAACCTCCTTCCATCTATTGCATGTTGAATAGAGCTTGAGTCAAATAATTAACAGTTAATATCCCTAATTTCCCTTTCCACAATATTTGGTCAAGGAGAGAAGGGCGATTAATCATGGACAACACCTTTATTAAAGTTCAACTTTTTGATAAACCGTTTCGTCAAAAGATAAAAGCTAAGAAGATAATGGCAAGTCAAGAAGAAGTCAATGAGCTTAAGAAGCAAATGGCAGACGTGACTAAGGTGTTGAAGGCTTTAACCCTCCAAATCAATGACCCTGAGAAGCAACAACAAATGGAGCTCATGAAAGAAAGCTTGAGCAAAATATCCAATGACTATAGATTCCAGGGCATTAGCTCACAAGGGGTCTCGGTGGACCAGGATCTTCTTCCGCAGAATTTCAATGCCAACGACATCCCAAAGTTCAAGGCAATTATTAAACCTTTTTTTTTTGGTAAATAAAGATTTTATTACCAAAAGAGAAAGTTACAACTTACAAGAGCTAAGTTATAACTACCACCAGAACACCACAGAACCTGAAAACAGGCCACTCTCCAAAGAAAACCAGTTCTAAGCCAAACCTAGCCACCTTCTAGGAAGGGTTCTAGGAAGGGCCTAGAACAAACTGAACTCAGATTTCCAGCTACCTTCTAGGAAAGGCTCTGAAAACCAAGACCAGAAAACAAAACCAACAGCCACAAAATAGACAGCTGATAGAACCTTAGCAATAGCAGACAAGCCTGCTAAAAGCACCCACAATCAGCAAACTAAACATACAAGTATTTTCTATCAGATTCAAGGCATCTACAAGCTACAACAAAAATAATATCTCTAAAAGTAGTATCTGCAGGCTTGTAATCTCCAGTAAACATCAGAGTATTTCTCTGTATCCAAATACAGTGAATAGCCTCTGCAAAGCACATAAGCAACAATCTTCCTTTTGTAGTGGATCTTCTACCTTGCTGCAACACCCAATGAACTTCAGAGTCAAAATTTTGCCCAATTCTGGTAAAGCCAAGAAGTTGCAAAATCTTGTTCCAAATACTAGCAGAATATGAACAGTTGAAAAAGAGATGAGAGACATTTTCTGCAGCATTAGAACAGAAGAAACACAAAGGATCACAGGTTATATTCCAAGTAGCAAGCCTATCTTTGGTGACTAGTCTGTTCCAAACAGCCAACCATGTAATAAACACACTCTTAGAATATGCCCTGTTGTTGCAAATCAGTCTCTTCCAAGTCACTTTCTCAGCTTGTGGTCTGATCTGCTTGTAGAGCTGCCTAATGCTCATTTTACCATTAACTGTAATGTCAGTCCACCCACCAATATTATCAACCAAAGCTCTGCAACTCATGATCTTACTTAAAACCTAAGAACATTTTTTAGGAACAGGAGAAGACCAAAAATCTTTGTTATTGAAATAATAAATGTGTATCCATTTAACCCAGAGATTATCAGATTTATGAGCAATGTCCCAAAGCACTTTGGTGATTGCTGCTTTATTCCAGTCTTCAAGAGAGGTAAGATTCCAACCTCCACAAGTCTTAGGCAAACAAATAAATTTCCAAGAGACTAAAGCTTTCTTGCTAGGATTAGACTTTCCAGTCCAAAGAAAGCATCTAAATCTTGATTCCATTTCTCTCAGAATCTTTTTTGGCAAAATAAAAATCTGAGACCAATAAGCTTAAATCTAAGAATCTTTATTAGTTGAAGCCTGCCAGCATAAGAAAGATGCCTAGATGCCCACCCTTCAATCCTAGCAGTAACTCTCTCAACTAGAGGCTTGCATTGAGCAATAGTAAGCTTTTTAGAAGAAAGAGGCACACCCAAATATCTGAAAGCCAAAGAGCCTTTAGTAACCCCCCAGAACAGACTGAAGCTCAACTTGAACTTGCTTACTTATCCCCCCAAAATAAACATCACTCTTATCCAAATTGGCAGCTAAACCAGAAGCACCAGAGAACTTCTGAAATGCTTGAAAAAACAACTAAATAGAGACAAGGTCAGCCCTGGAGAATTAAAGCAAATCATCTGCAAACATCATATGTGTAATCCCCAATTTTGCACGTCTTGGGTGAAAATTGAAATCAGGATTCAAAGTCATCACTTTTAGGCATCTTGAAAGATATTTCATACAAACAGCAAAGAGGAAAGGGGACATAGGATCACCTTGCCTCAAACCCTTTTTTGCAGGAAAAGGAAGAGAGGGGTATCCATTAATCAAGACAGAATAAGAAACAGTTGTAACACATCCCATAATCCAAGATATAAATCTTTTAGGAAAACCTAGCTCAGCAAGAATACTCCTAAAAAAACTCCACTCAACAGAATCATAAGCTTTCCTAAGATCAATCTTAAGCAAGCATCTAGGAGTGATGAATTTATGAGAATAACCTTTAATAAGCTCAGTAGCAAGAAGAATATGATCACCAATATGCTTACCAGGGATAAAACCAGCCTGAGCATCATTGATAACACCACCAATAACCTTTGAAAGCCTGCCTGTAATGACTTTAGAAATAATCTTGTAGACCAAAGTACAGCAAGCAATAGGTCTATACTCCTTTGCATAAGATGGATTGGAAACTTTAGGAACAAGAGTGATGGTAGTAAAATTCCACTGCTTAACCATATTACCAGTAGAGAAGAAATCCAAAACAACAGCATACACATCAGTTTTAATAATATCCCAAGACTGCTTGAAAAAGACAGCATTAAAGCCATCAATTCCAGGAGCTTTATCATTACCAATATCCTTCAGAGCAAGATCAATCTCACTGAAAGAGACTTCAGCTAAAAGAAAATCCTTAGCATCCTGATCAAGCTGAGGGCCAGTTCTCATGACAGTTAAGTCAACCCCAGGGAGAGAAGAAGCAGCAGAACCTAAAAGAGTCTTATAGAAATCCAAGATTTCAGCAGCAATAAGATCAGGATCCCTGAGCAGAACTCCTTGATTATTATAAATGGAATCAATTTTGTTCTTGTTTTGTCTTTGCTTCATCATAGAGAAAAAGAAATGGGAGTTAGCATCTCCAAATTTAATCCAGTCAATTCTAGATTTCTGCCTGTAAATACTACTTTGAATATGCATCCAATGCTTCACTTTGTCAATAGCAATTTTCTCAAGAGTCTGAAGCTGAGTATTAGTCCAATCCTCAGCCAATTTCATTTGAATATCATAAAGATCCCTATGAGCTTGCTCCAAATTTTCAGTGACATTAGCAAAATGTCTAACATTCAAAGCTTTCAAGCCCAATTTAACAGCCTTTAGTTTATTCCAGACAGACAACATTGGAGAATCAAGCTGCCCACAAGATTCCCAAGAATCCCTGACAGTCTGCTGAAAATCCTTATGCTTAGCAAGGCAATTAAGAAATCTAAAAGGCCTACCCTTCTCTGGACCAGCAGTAATAATATCAAACAAAAGAGGACAGTGATCAGAGAGGGAAGGAGGAAGATAAATTATTTCAGTGTGACCAAAATCATTGATCCAAGCTTCATTAACAATACCCCTATCAATTCTAGTAGCACTTCTACTATCACCTTCACCTTTATTAGACCAGGAATAAAAGGAGCCTTTACTCTTGATCTCAGTGAACTCCATTAAATCCATACAATCTTTAAAATCTTGCACTTCAGCATCAGTCACAGGATTGCCATTGTATTTATCAGCAGAACAAAGAATAGAATTGAAATCTCCCATACAGATCCAAGGGACACGAGAAGTCCTAAGAGACTGTAAGCCAAGCCACAAAGGTTTTCTATCATATATAGAATGCAACCCATACACAAAGGTACACAAGAAAATATATTGTAATCTTTAGAGCTGATCTGAACATGAACAAACTGCTCATGATCAGATATAATATCAACATTAACCTTATCAGCTTTCTAGCCTACCCAAATTCTTCCTTTTACAGAATGATTATAGTTACACTGCCAAGACCAGAACCTGCCAAATTTCTTTTGGACAGAATTTTTATAATGAACTTTGACTTTAGTTTCCAAGATAGCAATAACTTCCACATTATGATCTTTTAAGAGCTGCTTCACAGCAGCTACCTTATCAGGGTCATTAAGACCTCTGATGTTCCATGACACCACAATCATTTAACTAGAGAGGGATTACCATCACCCTCGTTAGGAATTATTTCAGCAATCTCATCTTCCAGCAGAGCAGAGTAAGCATTATTAGTTCTAGGAGCATTCTGATGAGTAGCTACAGCATGAGACCTAGCTCTTTTACTTACCACTCTCCAATCAGCATCCGAAAAAGCAGCAAAAGAGGTATGAGCAGGAGTAATAACAAGCTGAACATCAACAGTTTGATCCTTTCCCTGAACCTGTTCAACAACAGGAACTGGAACAGGTTGCTTCTGAACCCAGATCTTCTCTTGTGTGGGCTTAACTGGTTGAGCTAAAGCCTGTTTATGAATAGGCTTAGCCTTAGGAGCAGCACAGTTATGCCCCACTTTGTCACATTTCTTACAAAATGGTGGAGACCATTCAAAATGAACTTTCAACTCAAGTGTTTCACCCACAGGGCTTTCAACAGTAACACTAGTAGGGAGTGGCCTAGTTATATCAACTTCTATAAGCACTCTAGCAAAGGAAACTCTGAGTTGCCTAGTAGTACATTCATCAGCAAACAAGGGCACCCCAATTGTACTACCAATTCTACTTAAAGTATCAGCTCCCCAGCAATTCAATGGCAAATTGGGAAACCTAACCCACAAAGGCACAGTTCTAAGTATCTCAGCTTGAAAATTGAACTTATCAGTCCATGGCTTAACAATAGCAGGCTATTATTAAACCTTATTTTCATTTAAGAGCCTTTAAGATCATAATGAATATTAAGGGGATTGATAGGAAAGTCTTTCATTCCTTGTTTTCTTTATCTCTTAAAACAATTTATCAACAATGGTTCTTTTCCCTTGACAAAGAGAAAACCTCTTCTTGGGATTCCATAACAAATGGTTTCATAGATAGATATAAGTGCAACATCCAAGACGAAACAGACCACAGACAACTTGAGATGTTAAAGCAAAAAGAAAACGAAGGGTTCACTTCTTTCTTCAACAAAGGGAGTGAAACTTCTGCTAATATTGTTAAGGTGCCTACCGAAAAAGAGTCTTTAAGGATATTCATCAAGAACCTTCAAGAAAAATATGCAAAGCACTTAAAATACCAACACAACTTGAATACTTTCAAGGCTGTGTATAATATAGGCATTGACATTGAAGATGACCTTCTGAAAGATAATAGTGCAAGAGGAAAGAAGAACGACCATCCTTCTTCTTCATCTCCCATTAACGAAGTACATGCTACGAACACCTCTAAATCACGAATCCAAAAGTCGAAAAGAGTGTTCACTCCACTTCGCATAAGTTATGAAACAATTTCTGAAAAGCTACACCATAAAGGACTAGTCATGCCCATAGGACCTATCAAGGACCCAGTTCCAAAAGCCAAGCCACCCAAGTGGGAATCTAATAAACACTGCAAATATCACCAAGGAAAGGGTCACGATACTGAGGAGTGTTGGAAACTCAAAGAAGCTATTCAAGATCTGATCGATGACAATAAAACTTCCGAGATTCTAGCCATCGCAGAAGATCAAACATCCTTCGATCCTTCACTCCTTATCACACTTGTAGGTGAGCCCATGACCGAGACAACTTATATAACCTCTCTTGATGAAGTGGCCATGATTGAGGAGGATGAAAGTATTTTCTTAGATTATACCAGGGAAAACTTGTCATGTCTAAAAGAGCACATTCGAAAACTGCAAGATGTCATTGCCATGCTCTTGAATATGGTAGAAGGACTAGAAAATTGGGTGATGGTTATCGAACAAAATTCTCACCAAGGATTTAATGAAAAACTCAATGCTCTTAAGCCACGGGCAAAACGGCCATCGAAGAATACACACCACTAGGAGTGACTTACAATGAAGCTTTTGACTGCCTTCACGATCAAGGTCTCATTCACCCCATTGGTCCCAGTCAAGACCCTCCCCCTGATAAAAATTGGGACCCAAAATCTTATTGCTGATACCATAGAGGTCGTGGTCACACCACCGAAGTATGTCTTGGCCTCAAAGATTATGTTCAAGACCTCATTGATTCAAATCTCTTTCATGTTCCTCCGCGTGACAAAAAGGCCAAGGCTAGTAACAATAGCAATAGTGACTGGAAAGGAAAGAAGAACGACAATCTTTCTTCTTCTGAAAATTCCCACTTTAGTAACAATGTTAGTACCTTTGATCACAAAGAACTCTTAGCCATGGATAATGAAAGATATAAAAAAGAAACTTAAAAGAGAATTCACACCCATTGGAATGACCTATGATGTTGCTTTCGATCGTCTCTATGATCAAGGATTAATAAAACCTATTGGCCCTACCGAGGATCCAACGCCAGAAAAGCGATCTTCAAGATGGAATCCCAATTCCTATTGCAAGTAACATCAAGGAAATTGTCATACCACCGATGAATGCTACAGGTTTAAAAATCTCATTCAAGATCTCATAGAAGCAAACAAGATCCCATTGCCTTTAGCTAGCGAGAAGACTGGGTGATGATGAAGCAAACAACACAAGACAAGAGGCAAGCGTCAACGACAAGATTTCATGACCTCTTTTTTCTATTTATTTTTTATTCTTCCTTTCCCCAATAAGTCTAGCATAGGCACCTTCTATTTTTTTTTTTTCTCTTAGATTTACTTTGTAGATTTTTTCTTTTTCCCTTTTAATAAAATGAGCATTTACTTTCTTGCATATGATCATTTCATTACATCGCTAAAAAAAAAAAAAAAACCATGTCAAACCTAGCACA
Organism: Chenopodium album; assembly: GCF_948465745.1. NCBI lineage: Eukaryota > Viridiplantae > Streptophyta > Magnoliopsida > Caryophyllales > Amaranthaceae > Chenopodium > Chenopodium album. The sequence goes on from NC_137836.1 coordinate 45,484,229, forward strand.
AGGTATACCAATGATTTGAGGCAGCCCTTGTAGCCACATCATATCACCTTTCACCCTTCAAATATGCAATCCTTTTTTGGTAAACCACTTTGAGCCTCGTCTAACGATAGAACTTTCTTTCTTCAACCCACATCTACCTAACCTTGGGATGGGACAGTGTGCAACTTATGCCATTTTAAAAATCTTGAGTGATCAAAAGATCAAAATAAAAAAAAGCAATAAAAAAAATAAAAGTGTACAAAAGGGTAAGTGTTCCAATGTCTTTGATATGAAAATGTCTTCAATATGAACACGTCTCAGATTACGTCTTTTATAGAGTGCTCGGTACCGTGCCTGAGAAACATGAATGCCAAGTGACTAATAGACCGCATGATCGTGATTGCCCTTACTTATTAAAATAAAATAAATAAAGGAAAAAAAAGAGCTAAAAAAGAGTGAGAAACCTTAAGCATGAAAATACAAATATTCAAAAGCAAAGCTGCACACCTTAGGGGCTTATCTAGGGTCTTGAGCCTTTTATCCCCTTCTTCTTCAACCTTTAGCCTAACCACGTTACAACCCTTCAAAAGACCTTTTTGAGGTATACACACACTTGTGCGAGTCTAGGTGTCGTTCAAAGTGCGCCTACGTAAAAGCATGTTGTGAATATACTTGGCACTCATAGGAAGTGAGAATTGACATATACGATTAGGGACAAGGAAAGTAGGGAGCCGCCAACAAGTTTTTAAGGAACTTGTAAACCGTTCACGGATCATTTAAGGCAACCACGATAAAGGGACAACGAAGACAACAACGATTGACCCGTGAAGGTTACACCCCATTCATAATCCATGAGATTACTAAATCCATATGGTTCAGAACCACGAAAGGAGGATCGGGGATGATGGTACGAAGTGAGTCATGGAGTCACATTCGCTCGTATTGGCCTCTACTCGATTCTTATAGTGAAAAGTGATTTCTACGATCTCAAAGGCATACAAAAAAAATATTCAATTTGTTCTAAACTATTTTTTGGCTAAATTGGTTTAATATTAATGCTACACATAATTCTAAAATATTTGTAACCACTTGATTTAACAATAAGATTAAAAAGGAACCTAAACCGGTTGTCCAAATTATCTTATTAGGCGTGATTTTCAATTACATATTCCCTTTAAACATGCAATATGGTGATCATACAAAATATAATAGAATATACATTAATATTGGAAGCAATTCAACAATAATTCCAACAATATAAAATCGTTAGAAAAATAATAGAAATAAAAGGAACATAATTCTTACTTTGATTTTGTTTGCTTGCAACTACAAAATAATAAAAGAGTTAGTAACTTCAAGGAAATAATAATAAAACAATAATTAAATTAAATTAAATTAAATTAAGTAAAATTGATTTGGGGCCAAACCCTCAAACAGTTCTACCTTTCACGCCTTGGCTTAAGGACAGAACCACGAGTAAAGTATGGACTCTTGGGAGTGCTTGAAGAAGGAATTTTAAAAGAATAAGGTAGGCTAGTGTTTAGGCTAGAGCATATAAGAGAGAAAAATAGAGAATTAATTGATGCCCCGTACATAAAAAATGAGGGGGTATTTACAGAAAATATGTGCTGAGGGAACACACGGAACCCTAAAATGATAAAAACCCTAAAAAGTATACTGCGACACGGCAAAGTTTACCGTGACACGGGAAATCCCACCGTCAGACGGGAAACATTCTTGTGACACGGTGTACTTTTGTGTGACGCGGGAAATATTTACGAAACGGGAGAGAAAACGCGTTAAGGGTTTACGCGGAAAGGACACGGAAACCCCCGTGTCACAACAGGTGTCCCGTGTCACGGGGAACCCCACCGTCAAACGGGAAATTTTCCCGTGACACAGTGGACTGTTGCCGTGACGCGAGAATTTTCAGTCCGCTTTTCCGTTTAAATTCATTTTTAACCCTAATTTCGTTCAGCATTTTAAGTGCTGATTGATAATTTCGAGCCATTTTCTGATTTTATTTTTATTTGGGCTAAAATAAATAAAATAAATAAAAAGTGTGGGCCAAAATAAATAATAAAACAATAAAATAAAAAAAGGTTTGTGCTAAAATTAAATAATAAAACAGTACAATAAGTTTGGGCTGAAATTAAAACTATGCTTTGACCAAACATTAAGACTGATCCATGGACTATTCAGAAATTGACTTTAATTAAATACGATTTTTTTAGCACTCTCGGGATTAAATACTGAACCCGAACAATAGTGGTGGTGAAAGGTTGTTCATCATCGGGTTTGGTTTTAGGGAGACATTTTTAGGTGTCTACAGAAGCTCCCACTTTGACTGAGTTTGTAGAAACGTTAGTTTCGAAAACGATAGTCAAAGTAGCCGATAGGGACGGAGAATGATTTAAGACGTTCTGCGATCCTAAATCACTCTATATACGCCGATACCTGCTGAAAAATGTTAATTCCACAGATAAAAAAGTAAAAGGATAGAATACGTATTTGGCACCAGTGTATCGGTGACAAATGAGTTTGGTAGCTTCCTATGCTTGAAGGAATCCACCGGATAACGTTCGTTGGAACGCTTTCCATGCCTGAGGAAAGCCGACTGAGGAATTTGGTAGCTATCTAAGCCTGAAGAAACCTACCGGATGATACTTTCCATGCCTAAGGAAAGTCGAAGTATGAATTTGGTGTCATTCTATGCTTGAAGAAATCTATTGATAATGCTTTCCATGCTTAAGGAAAGCCGACTTGGCGGTTTTCTATACTTGAAGAAAAATCCACCGATAACGCTTTCCACGCTTGAGAAAAGCCGACTGGGCGGTTTTCTATACTTGAAGAAAAATCCACCGATAACGCTTTCCATGATTGAGGAAAGCCGACTGGGCGGTTTTCTATACTTGAAGAAAAATCCACCGATAACGCTTTCCATGCTTGAGGAAAGCCGACAACTACTGTAATCGCTAAAATTTGCAAGTGTATGATGGTTCGATTATCCCCGAACGTGGGCCACAGATGATTCACACCTTCAAGTCGACTATCCGACCATATTAGGTATTTAAAATATCGACAAAATTGACTTTGACGCTTCCTAGGGGCAAAATAGTAATTTTGATATCCTTCAACCGTTAGTTAGAATTTTCCACATAATTTTACTGAAAAATTAACTGTCCAATTTGCGCGGAAAATCGTGCAATTTTGGTCAAAATGCCAGGAATATTCGCTGCCAGCTTCGAAAAGTGTGCAGGACAGAAGCCTAAAATCCATGCCACGTGGATCAATCCCGCGACACGGTGCTTGATTGTCGTCAGACGGGAGGAATTCCCGTGTCGCGGGATTTCTTTTGGCACCAAAAATCCCACGCGCCTGAACACCGTTACTCAGTAATGGGAAACGTGGAACGGTAACGGGGTCGTGTAACGATCATTTTTTTGGCTTTAAATATCAGACATTGCTCCCATTTTTTCATTCACCATTTCTTGCTCTTCTCCTGCTCTCACTTCTCCTCTCCATTTTTCATTTTAAGCTGCTCAGATTCCCGTTCCACGGCGGCTCGTCACCGGCGTACGACTGTTTATACCATGTCACGAATCCTCTCACCGTGACACGGCGGCGCTGCTGGTTCTTGTTTCTTTTTTTTATTTCCGCTACTGCTCGTTGCTGCTGCTGTCGCCGCCACCTGAGGTCGCCGCTGCTACCGTCGGAGCTCCGTCAAGTCCCAGGCTCACCGTGACACAGGCCTTGGTTACCGTGTCACGGCTGTTGTTGACCGTGTCGCGGCGGTTGTTCTGCTATCTTCACGGCTTTTCGAGTTTTGGAGCTCAAATTTTCATCAATTTTGCTCTAAATTTTTGCTACTTTCTTCATTTTTTGTTCTCCACAAGGATCTATGTAAGTTTCCTTTGATTTAGTCTCGAATTTGTTTCAAATGAGTAATTTCATGAAAAAACCCTTAAAAATCAATTTGGAGATTTTTTTATTTTGAGGTTTATGTTGAAATTCTTGACATGAATTTACTTGTATATGTATGTATGTGTGTTTGTTAGTGATTTGAGACAAAAATTGCATGATTTGGTGAAGAATTGAGCAAATCACCATTTTTGGTACTACTTGTGGGAAATGGTGTTCTTTGTTGTTCATGTTGTTCTTTTGCACTTGAAATGATGGCATATTAGTTGTAGATCTTGTAAAATATTTCATGATGCGTCGATCTATTGTTTTTGTGCAGTTTTAAGACATGTTTTGTGTTGTGTATGTACTACATTGTCATGGAGAACATAGTATCATGCAATTAGGAGAACATAGTATTAGTTTGTCATGGAGAAACTAAATACTATAAATAATTCCATTATTTTGCTAATTTTTAGCCTTGAGGTAAAAATTTAGCGTATAATAGAAAATGCAATAAATAACTAAATAACTTAGGAAATGATGCTAAGCACTTAGGTTTTTTATTAAAATGCAACTCGATATAAATAACTAAATATCATGCCTAGACGACGAGACCGCGATCTTTCCACTCATGGTCGACGTCAGGCTTTTCGGGAGGACACTCCCACGATTCCCGAGGGTATGGATGATGACGTCTTAGAGTCTCAGCCTCGATCCTCTACGGGTAGAGGTAGGTGGGCTCCTCCTCCGTGGACACCAGACTAGTTGGTTTTCTATCGTGAGAACCACGTTTCTCATCGTCCACTTGCCGGCATAGTTGACGGCACGCTTCACCATCACGGTTCTGGAGCCGGAGATTTGATTCCTCGACTTTATCAGATTATCACGAGGGATCCTGCTACGAACGCCTTATGGGAATCAACTGGTCTAGTAGACTTTTATTCGGCGATCGTAGGGTTTCGCAACCCCCGGGGTTACGGTGCGACAGTCGTTCGCGCGTTGTTGGAGTATTTTTGGGATACTACCAACACTTTTCACTTTTCTTGGGGGTAGATGACAGTGACCCCTCTGGACTTTAGCTTGATTAGTGGTCTACGCTTCACTGACCGGGCCGTAGCACAGATGTATGATCTTTCTTGGGAAGCGGCTGAGGCAGCCGATTTGTTAGGTCCGATCGTTCAGCATATCAGGACTCAGCCGGTGTCTCGAGGTGGTCCTAGGAGCGGGCGAACAGAGTTGGCTTCGGTTCTGGCCCGTGGTTTTGACATGGAGGAGACATCACCTGAGCAGCGAGTGCGGATCTTCACTTTGATTCTCATTTCCATGACTCTTTCTCCTGATAGGAGTTCGCGTGCGCTCGTTTGCTATCTTCCTTCTTTAGTCAGGATCAGTGAAATAGGATCCTTTAGCTGGGCCAGCCTCCGATATGCCGACCTTCTCTTGTCGTTACGTCATGGCTGTAGGCAGCTAAACGACGAGTCCCCTATCACTGTCTACGGTTTATGAAGAGTCGTAGAGATCACGATCCGTTCCTCTTCTTGTTTTATTTTAATTTGTTTTACTCCTGTGTTCAAAGATTACTTTTCATTGCAGCTATGGTTCTACGAGTACTTTCCAGGATTGGCCCCTCGACGGCGTCGTGGAACAGTTAATGACTTCCCTGTCGGGGCCAACTGGCGTGACCAATGAGAGTCACAGGTGGAGTCTGTTTCTGCGCTGCGCGGGCCGCTACGCCGAGGCACCTCTTCTGTTGGTGTAAGAATTACGTTTGTAGCCTGTTATTTTCTATCTTGACGTTATTTTCGGTGCTTCATTGCAACTTTTTACGGTTTTCAGGTTGCTATTGATGTCCAGTATCGTCCTTGGGCTGGGATGACTAATCTTCCCGAGGCCTTGCAGCTTTCAGCGTACCGCACTATTTTTGTTGGTACCAGACGCTTTTTCTGGTATCTGGGGGAGCGTGACATTCGTCAGCATAGTAGTGATTGCTTTGTGGTGCCCTTGTCTCCACCGGAGTCGATGCTGGACTCGCGCTTGCTTAGGGAGTTGATAAACAGGGGAGAGCGCTACACTTTTCCTTGGCAGAAGCTTGTGCGCATGGAGGGTGATTATGCGCAGGACTTGCTTCCCTCTCTAGCTCCTCCACCCCGTCTTCCTGAGGTATGATTCTTTTAAGGAGTTTTGTCGCTAGTCTTTGTTTAAATAGTCGAATAACTTGATTATTTGATCGTATTTTCAGACGGCTGTTCGCTGTGTGGGGAAGATTGAGATTCCGCCTCAATCAGTTCGCTACCCAGGGCCGATTGGTATTACTGAGGGCCATATTGCTGACGCGCTAGAGGGTTTCAGACAGGCGCAGGAGTCTCTGCCTGATGTTTTTGAGCCGGTAAGCTTTTGATACATTATTAATCCCTTTTAACACCGCTTGTTACTGATTTTTCTTTAGTTTTTTTCTCAGCCTACCCGCGCGGAGATGATGGTATTCATGAAGCTGGTTGACGCTCTGAAGTACTGCATCATCAAGCTTCGGCGTGGTGCGAGTTGTCGGAGCGGTTCTGGCGATGTTCTTGAGGTATGTTCACTTTTTCTCATTTTACCATTTATTTTTTTATTTCGCATTGTTAACATCTTTTGATTTTGTGTCCTTCAGGAGCGATGGAGGTCCCGCTCGCGCTCGAGGCATATAGGCTCGGACGAGGGAGAGCCTAGTCGTGGTAGACGATAACCTGAGGTTCATCGGCATTCTCAGTCTCAGCGGGATCCTCATCTTTCTCAGCCATTTCAGGAGGCTCCGCGGCAATAGCCTCAGTCCTCCTAGTCGTTCCAGCATTTTCAGGGTCAGGGTTAGTGGCAGCGACAGTCGTTTTCTCAGTCTTCGTAGCTTGAGCTTAGGCCTGTTATCTCTCCTTTGGATCCTGGCTTATATTCAACTCCCTCGTCTGGGGTTCCTCCGCCGGTGTCGGGCTTGTTTTTCAGTTCCAGTGTATGGGACGATGCCTCCACCGACGCTTCTTGTTTCTTTGAGTCAGTCTACGCCGTTTGCCAATTGGACGGGTCCTGCTTTGAGTTTGACTGCTACTTGAATTACAGGGACTAGTAAGGATGCTACTCCTCGTACCCGGATGATGGCGGGACTCTTTGGCTCACCGCTCCCAGATTCACGGGCTGGAGATGACACTGATCCTCCCTCTTCTAGTTCTACAGACTTTTGACCGAGGGTCTTTATTTGTACATAGTGTGATGACACTTGACGCTGCTCATTTATTATGACTCATTTTGTACATTATTCACAGTTTATGTATTTATTATTGTTTGTTAGTGTGTGCTTGAGACTCATTGTGTGTGATTGTGTATTTATTAATGACGCGACAAAAATGTGTAAGTGGAGTAAATGGAGGGTACCGACCTTCCCCAAAAGAAAAGAAATAAGAAGAAAAGAAAAATATGAATAAGTTTTACAACTACTTAAAATTAAATATGTTTGGAAATGGGACGAGGTTTATAACTTCCCCAAAGAAAAGGAAAATAATAATAGAAATAAGAGTAAAAAATAAAATAAATAATAAAGATGAATAAAATAAAAGAAAAAAAATATGATAAAAATAAAAAATAAAAAATAAAAATATTAATAAAAGAAGTTGAGAATTTTATTAAGAATGAAATTCTCGAAAAAAACAGAATTAAAAAAAATAAACGGTGAAGATAAAACACTAAAAAATAATCCGGATAGATACAGGAAAAGAATAAAAAAAAAGAAAACGTGTGGGCGCCGCGACACGGCACCGTACACCGTGTCACGGCAAAATTTGCCGTGTCGCGGCACAAATTCCCGTGACACGGTGGGAATTCCTGTGTCACGGTGCGCGTATTCTACAACGGTGTGGTTTACGCGTATAGAAAGATAAATTCTGAGTAGCTCTGAGCGTTTTTGCTATAAAATAGGACCAGTATATTCGTGATATGCATAATTACGAAACATAAAATAATTAGAATTTCATATTTCAATAATAATGTCTCAAAATTTTGATAATACATTGCGCGACTGGTCTTATTCTTCGAGCAATGCTGACAAAAGAGAATTGGAATTGTTTCATGTCAGGGGTTTACTAGCCCTGAGACATGTAGCGATTGAACATGATTTTCTTAGGGCAGCATTAGACTATTGGAGTCAAGAAATACATTGTTTTAAATTTGATTACGATGAAATCTGTCCCCTGCCGGAGGAATTCGGTGCCATCTTTGGATTTCCTGCCAGAAATCTTGTTTCCATGCCTACCCTACGTGAGTATTATTACCAAGACTTTGAACGCCATCTGAATCTAACAGATCCAGATTTAAATAGAATTGTGTGTGGTAATGAGGTAGACTTAGAAAAACTTGCAAATTTATATTTCAATCGCCCTGTCTCTGAGTCTTATCATGTATACCGTAGAAGGGCATATATTTTTTGCATGTTTAGCAAGATTTTATTTGCAAACGGTAGGGTAGGACATGCTTGTCTAGCATCTGTGCTTGAACATGTTGAATCTGGGAGGTCTCCTATGCCTACGTGCCTTGGAGAAACATTTCGTGGCCTTGACGAAGCAAAAGCTGACCGGAAAGCCATCAGGAAGGGTTCTCTAGTACTGCTGCAGGTAAAAACACGCTCCGAGTAGCCCCCGTGACACAGAACAGGCACCGTGTCACGGTGGCCTTCTGCCGTGACACGATGAAATCTGCATTTTTTTTTTGTTATGCAGATTTGGTTGATGGAGCGTTTGGAACTTTTTGAAGCCCCCGACGATATTGAAAAATATGGTCCCAACGATCTAGTCCGCAGGCAAAAAAATTATTCTGTGAACATGTCGTATGAAGATTGGAAGAATTTCTTTGCAAAAAGAGAATTTTCCATTCGTTGGGTGGTGCCTTGGTGGAGGCTTACTAGGATGGTTGGTACGAATGATACTCCGTATTGCTGTGTTCCTATTATCTCAAGACTGACTTTATACTGTCCTTCTCGACTGATGCGACAGTATGGACTTGAACAAGAAGTTCCACGCTATAACGATAGTCCTTGTGAAGTATCGTTGCATGAAAGTAACGTTCACAAGTACGAGGCTTATTGGATTGAAATACCTATGTTGACCATTTCTACAAGTAACCAAGCTCCTCCTCCCTTATCTAGTGCATATAAGGCATGGTTGAATCCTAGAAGTAGAAAGGAACGAGTCGGATCACGCAAATCTGATGTGAAGAATCGTCTTGGAAATAAGAAAGCGCTTCCTAAAGATCGTCTAGGTCCAAGAACACAAGGGATTGAGTTTAAGACTCCTGTAATGCCTAAAAGGAAGAATTATGTGAAAGGGAAGGGTAAAGAGAAGATGGTTTATAGAGAGAAACAACCAAAGAATTTTAAGAACGGTGAAAGGAGTGGAAATTCGACTAGGGGTGTGACGGTTCGGGCTACAAAAGACACATTAATGGTGAAGGCCGACCTAATTGAAAAAGAGAAGGAGGTTCCTAAAGTGAAGAGGGATTAGATCAGTATTGCTTTGTTTATATGATTTATAATTTATAATTTTTTAAAATAAGGCGCATGATGCCAATAATTGTAGTCATCTTTATTTCAATAATAATAGCATATATATTTTCGCCTTAAATAAAAAATACAATTATTTTTTTTATATATCCGAGTCAAGGAGTCGGACGCAATGGAAGAATGAAAATAAAAAAATATAGAACAAATAATTGAATTTGCGAAGACTGCGTCACTAAAAAAAAAATCGGAAAGTCTGAATTCCACCGTGCCACGGTGGAGCTTGCCGTGACACAGTGGAAATTCCCGTGGCGCGGCAAATATTTTATTTATTTATTTTTGCTGCAGGTCTACCGTGCCACGGTGGAAATTTGCCGTGACATAGTAGATTTTCCCGTGGCGCGGCAAACTCCTTTTTTTTTAGCTCCATTTTGTCGTGACGCATTAATGAACTGGCGTGTATACTTGACCGACGGAGGAATGATTTTATTATTATTTCTTTTAAAGTGGTCGGGCCCCCTTGAGGGGTTGCCTACATATCCTTAAAAAAGGAATCAGGCCAAACATAGCTCTATTGGGTCATGAACCCATACAACTAGGCATAGAATTTCTTGAGTTGATCCAAGTTGGTTAAATTGTGGAAACCTTTGCCGTCCATGTCTACCAATTGTGCCGCTCCGCCGGACAAGATGTCTTTCACAATGTACGGGCCTGACCAATTTGGTCTGAATTTTCCTCTTGGATCCAACACATTTTTGCGAAGTGCCTTAAGCACCAGGTCACCTTCTTTGATGTTCCTAGTCTTGACTTTTTTTTAATGAAATGTCACGCCATACGCTGTTTGTAGGTTTGGACATGATGCAAAGTTTCCAAGAGTTTTTCATCAAGTAAGACTAGTTCATCATATCTTGCTCTAATCTAGTCGACTTCATCTAGTTGGCTTTCCAACGCGATTCGGAGAGAACGGATTTCGAGCTCTATTGGTTGTACAACTTCAACTCCATAGACCAAAGAGAAAGGGGTAGCCCTCGTTGATGTACGAACAGAGGTTCGATAACCCCAAAGCGGGAAATGTAGTATACTTGGCCAATCATTGTAATTTTCTGTCATCTTTTCGATGATAGTTTTCACATTTTTGTTGGCCGATTCGACCGCACCATTTGTTTGTGGTCTGTAAGGTGATGATCTGTGATGCTTGATATGATATTTCTGTAATAATTCCGCGCATTCGGCTTGGAAATGTGTTCCATTATTACTAATCATCTCATGAGGTACCCCATAGTGGAATATGATATTTTTCTCAATGAATTGAGCTATGTGTTTCGCCGTTAGCTTAGCATATGAGGCAGCTTTGACCCATTTGGTGAAAGAGTCGATTGCTACGAGGATGAATTCATGCCCCCCTTAAACTGGTGGCGTTATCTTTCCAATGATGTCGATGCCCCAAGTATAGAAAGGCCATGGAGAAGTATATGTGTAGAGAAGCGAAGGTGGAACGTGCTGTAAATTTGCGTAGACTTGACACTTCATACATTTCTTGACGTATTCGTGACAATCTCTCTCCATAGTAGTCCAATAATAACCTTGCCGTTGAATCTTTTGGACTAACATCTTCGCATTCATCTGCATTCCACATATACCGGCATGAAGGTTTTCCATGGTTCTGTGTGCTTCTTTCTTGGCTATGCATAAGAGATTTCTCCCTATTGCAGTCCTCTTGTGGATTTCTCCCATGATGAGCACATAGTGTGAGGCCAGGAGCCTCAAAGCGCGGCGTGCCCTTTTATCAGTATTAGGAGGGTATTCTCCTCTTGTCACGTAGTTAAGGATATCTATATACCATGGATCATCATCTTCTTCTTGTGGTTCCTATTCATCGTCACGTGCGTGAACATAAGCTGGTTCATATCTTCTTTCTATGGTCAACGACATTTTGATTGTGTCCGTTGGAATTTGCACCATTGATGCTAATTTAGCTAGTGCGTCGACGAACTGGTTTTCTTCTCTAGGCAAGTAAGTATATTCCACTTCATTTAGTTGCTCCGTGAGAGTTTCCAGATGAGCTTGATACGTAGCGAGACTTTCACTCCTCACCTTCCATCTCTTGGATATTTGGTTAATGATTAGTGAAGAATCACCGTAGATTCTGAGCTTCTTAATTCCCAAGGCGACAACTGTTTCTAATCCCAATATACATGCTTCATATTCTGCGGCATTGTTGGTGACATCAAAGTCGAGTTTCATGGAAATTGGGATATGCTCTCCATTGGGTGATACAAGCAAGACTCCTACACCACAACCTTTTTGGTTTGAAGCTCCATCGAAATAGAGCGTCCAGCTATCATCTTCGGTCATGAGTAAATCTTTTTCAGGGAAATCGTACTCATCTTCTTCTTTCTCAACATCTTCTATCGAAAAGTTTGCTAAGAAGTCAAAAACCACAGAACCTTTGATGGCTTTTTGTGGTAAAAATTTCAAGTCAAACTGAGAAAGATTGACTATCCACCTTGATAATCTGCTGTTGAGTATTGCTTTTTCGAACAAGTATTTGAGAGGATCCATCTTGGACACGACATACACTGTATGAGTGAGCATGTAATGTCTTAGTTTCTCTGCGGCCCACAATAGTGCGAAACACAACTTTTCAAGTGGTGTGTATCGTGTCTCGTATCCTTGAAGCTTCTTGCTCAAGTAGTAAATTGCATTCTCCTTGCTTTTGATCTCTTGTGCTAGCATTGCCCCCATCGTTTCTCTTGTGACCGTAAGGTAGAGTCGAAGATGAAAGTCAGGTATTGCTGGCGCTAGCACGGGTGGGTTTGCCAGGTACTTTTTGATTTTGTCGAAAGCTTCTTGGCAATCGACATCCCATGTGACTGGGACATTTTTCTTAAGATTCTTGAATATGGGTTCACATATCGCCGTGAGTTTTGATATGAACCTACTTATATATTGCAACCTTCCAATGAAACCTCAAATTTCCTTCTCATTCTTGGGCGGTGGCATGGCCATGATCGCTTTGACTTTTGTGGGATCTATTACAATCCCTCGAGAACTGATCACATATCCAAGTAATTTGCCTGACGTGACTCCGAATGCACACTTTGCTGGATTTAATCTCATGTTGTACTTGCGGAGTCTTTTAAAGAACTTGCGAAGTGCAATGATGTGGCCTGGGCGATCTTTAGACTTAGCGATCATATCATCGACATAGACCTCCACCTCTTTGTGCATCATACCATGTTGCAAAGCTGTGGCTGCTCTTTGGTAGGTGGCACCCGCGTTTTTCAACCCGAATGGAATTACCGTATAGCAATATGTACCCTATTGTGTGATGAATGTGGTTTTCTCCATATCTTCTTCGGCTATTAATATTTGATTATATCCGGCGTAGCCGTCCATGAACGATAGGAGTGCATGGTTTGCTGTGTTATCGACCAGAATGTCAATGTGAGGTAGAGGGAACCCATCTTTCGGGCTTGCCTTATTGAGGTCCCTGTAATCAACACACATTCTGACCCTTCCATCCTTCTTTGGAACTGGAACCACATTTGCTATCCACTTTGGATACTTGGATAATTTAATGAAACCTGCGGCCAATTGCTTTCTGATTTCTTCTTTGATTTTGAGAGCCACATCCGGTTTCATACGGCGCTGCTTTTGTTTGACAGGCTTCATACCTGGAATGAGTGGTATTGTATGCTGAGCTATATCCCTGTCAATTCCTGGCATATCTTGGTATGAACAAGCAAATACATTAACAAATTCACTAAGCAAGTTAATTAGCTCTTTGCGTTCATCTTGACTTAGTGTTAATCCAATTTTTACTTCTTTAATAGTCGTATCATTGGAAATATTAACTGTTTCTGTATCTTTGATAACTGCCGTTTTATTTTCATGTTCTTTTATTGCTTTTATTATTTCTTTGTCATTTTTATCATTAGCAAAGCAATATTGATTAGGGTTAGGGGAATGACACGCATCGTAAGCAAAGGTACTCATTTTATTGAATTCATCGGTGAATACATCAAAAGGGGCAAGGTCAGCTGCTATCTCACTGGAATTATTTGGGCTAGAAAGAGAAGACTCAACAAGAGACTCAGGATTGGACTCTATAGCAGAAAAGGGGTCGGCCTCAGAACCTAAGGACTCGTCTACAGACTTAGACCCAGACTCGGACTCGGACCCAGACGATTCAGACTCATCAAACATAGGACCTTCGCCAGCTGTTATTTCCAACTTCTCTCCGCTTGGTGTAGTGATCCTCAATGTCTTGCGCCATCCCTTTGAAATATCATCAACCTTGACGATTAACTCGGAGGGGTCAAAATCCTTGTTTGCTATAGCAACTTGAATGAGCTTAGAATTATAATTGAAGACAGGCTTAGATTCATTCTTCTCCATTCCAAAAAGAAGGTTAATGCCTAGATCATCAAAGCTTGGGCTAGCTGGTTTCTTAGTTGTGAAGAGCTCTTCGCCTTCATCAAAAAGTCACAATCGATTATTATCTCGAATCCTGGTTCACGTTTCCCATCGTGGACGAAAGGCTCAGGGAATTCATAGCATGGGAAGTCTTCCCCTTCATTGATGTACTAGCCATTGAGGGTGAATGGATATGGATCCATGGCCATTTCCGTCTTCATGATTCGAGCATTACTGCGAGCCTTCATTTTCAATAGGGCTTGTTTCACATCTTCTTTTGTTGGCTTGAATCCCAAGCCAAAGGTATCTTTCTTGAGTGCACCAGGATGGCCCCAAAGTTTAGCCATTTTCTTTTTGAGTCCGAGGGTCATTCCAGGGAAATTCCCTTGCTTCTTCATAATGGCATTAACATTGGTGTTTGAATATGGATCGAAGTCGAGATAACACTTGTCCTCTTCTTCGATCATGAGAACATCATCGAGTGAAAACCCCCAAAGATCTTCATCTTCTTCGTCATGTTCGACATGGACGATAGGAGTGTTGATAACTTGAATGCGCATGGGAGAGACGTCAATGGTAATTGGAACCCCTCCAACTATGGCCTTCACTTTCTGGTGCAACGATGATGGAATCGCCTTTAGCTCATGAAGCCAAGGACGTCCTAACAACAGATTGAAAGAGGCCTTAATGTCCACCACCTGAAACTTGGTGCGACGTTCAATGGCCCCAGTAGTTATGTTTAGTGTGATAGTACCAACGGCTTGACGGCGAGTATTATCATAAGCGCGAATCCCTTCAGTAGAGGGAGTCAGTTATTTATTCTTTATGCCCAACTTCTTTGCAGTGCGGAGTGGGCATACATTGATTGCAGAGCCATTATCAACTAGGCTCATAGGAACATTCATCTACCTACACACCACAGTGAGATGTAAGGCCTTGTTATGTTGGTCCCCTTCCGGGGGCATATCCTTGTCAGAAAAAGAAATCAAATTGCTAGTATACTTGGCAATTCAGTAGTGAGAAAGTTGACCAGTCCTTGAGGAGTCATATCATCATCAACTCCTATTTTCACCAGAGCATTCATCGCAACCTTTTGATGCTCGTGAGAGGTGGCCAAAAGCTTCCACACATTCATTTCCACCTTGGTCTTTTGTAATTGTTCGACAACATCGTTGTTCATAGGGTCGATGGGATCAACTATTGGATGTGATTGCGGTGGAGGTGGACTAGGTTGTTGCAACCGTCCACTTCTGATGAGAACCTTGACCTCAAGGTCTCCCCAAACATCTTCACTTGTGCTAAGAGATAAACAAGCTATATCCTTGAGATAGACGTCTTCATCATCACTATCCCAAATTCCATTCACTTCTTCATAACTCGAGACAAATACAACTTCCAGCAGAGGTTCATTCACAAGTTGAATGAAAATTGACGGATCAAAGGAGACTTCATCTCCCATGATAGACAAAGCATCAGAAAGAGGACCTGTTTAAATGTTAGGCTTCTTGCCCCCATGAGGGACAGGAAGTTGATTATCATCAATTAGGTCTTGGATCGCATCCTTCAACCTCCAACACTTCTCAGTATTATGACCCTTGCCTTGATGAAAATTGCAATAAGCATTAGGGTCATAGCTAGCGGTTCTATTCTCTGGTCGAGGTTCTGGAAATGGTTCAATTGGCAAAATCAGTCCTTGACCATGAAAACGGTCAAAAGCAGCATCATAAGTCATTCCCAAATGCGTGTAAACCCTCCTTTGCCTTACGAATCTTTGAGGAGGAGCATTAAGGGCCAGCACATCATTGATATTGATATTTTTGGTAGCATTATTGGGCTTGGAAGACGAAGAAGAAGGAGTGTCGTTCTTCTTGTTTTTCCAAGTGATGTTATTATTGTTGCTACCAGCAGTCTTCATCAGTTCATCCTCGATATTAATTCCAATATCGTATACAGCTTCAAAGGTACTCAGAGGCAAAAACTTCAAGTGTTGCTTGTACTTATGAGTCAAATTGGCAATGAACAAGAGAACCATCTCTTTTTCCTTGGGGGGATCCACCAAGAGCGCAGCTGTTTCCATCCACTTGCCTAAGTAAGTGGTGAAGCCTTCATTCTCTTTCTGTTTGAGAATGGAGAGTTCACGTTTAGAAGTATTGGCCTGAATGTTGCACTTGTAACGATTCATGAAGCTTTCAGCAACATCCTCCCAGGTCGCAACATGTTTGGATTCCAAAGAGTAGAACCACTGTTGACACGCATGCTCTAAGGAAAGAGGGAACACCGTAGGGAAAAGTGTCACATCTACCCCCTTAAGAGCCATGGTTGCAGAAAAAGCCTTCAAATGGAAAAGCGAATTATCAGTAGGCTTGAACTTGGGAATGTCAGCAGTGGAAAACTTCTCAAGAAGCTTGTCCCTTATGGACGAAGAGGCGACAGGTTGCTCCACATAAGTGAATTCTTCAGAAATCTTACTCATCTATTCCTTAATCTTGTCCATTGCAGCGGTAATGACATTGTTTTGATTGTCTTGCTCTACCGTGTTGACTTTACTGGTGAGTGTTTGCATCATGTTAGACAACATTTCAATTGTCCTATTGATGTTCTCGATATCTTCCTTAGTAGCCATTGGTTGAAAGAAGACTGGAGATGGATCTTGTGGAGATGATTGTGGTGGTTTCCTTGTACGCCTCTTTGGTATAAGAGGTTGTTGAGGTATTGACTCGAACCGTAACAATCTCCCCCTGCTCCTTGACCAAGTGGTGTGACACCGAAACAAACACACCTTTAATGACCAAACTTAACCTTAACCCATCCGTAAAAAAAAAAAAATTTAAATTTTGAAATTTTATTTATTTTTTTTAAAAAAAGTTAAAATATATGGGAGGATACCATCCGACTTACTCCGAAAAAAAATGACACAAAAAAAAGACTACCCTAAAATACGGTCATGAAATGGTGCACGACTAACATGAAAAGTGTGTGAACACGACATGTGAGTGATTAAGTGAGGTTATGGACGCGTGTTATGACCGTACCGCTAGACATGACACCAAACTAGACACATAAACCACATGCGTACGCACAAAAACCAAAAAAAGACTGACGGGACAGTTTTCCTGGGCACCGTGTCACGGTGCTGACTGTCGTGACACGGTGCAGTCTACTGTCAAATGGTAGAAAGCGCCGTGTCACGGCACTGTTCACCGTAGCGCGGCGGGAGTTGCCGTGACACGGTGCTCAGTTACAGGGCTTTTTTGTTAGTTTTAATCGATTTTAGGTCCGTACTAATTACTATGTGGAAATAAAAACCCTCGGTCATGGGTTAAACAAAAAGAGTAAACACATGAGGGTTAGCACCAAACAAACCATGTAGCATTTAGTCACGATGATGTAAAAAAAAGTTCGCAACCTAGGGTCAAGATCTATGTTCAACTATTGGTCAAGCTTTGGGTGTCAAAAGGGTACCATGGTTAAGAGTTTGGATGCGTTAGCAAGACAGCCTCCCTTGAGGGTGTATGCCAACAGGTGGCTCTGCGAGTTCGTGATGAAATCGAACTCGACTCCATGGTTTGGGTGGATTTAATAACTCGGATGAACCCTTATTGCCATGAGCGTTTTTTGGTCGATAGAGCTTAAATCTCCCGGGGCTAAGACGCATGTAGAACACACACGTTTTTTCTGAAAAATCAAAGGAAGTTAACAGTAAGAAGAGAAAACAAGCCACCAGACTGATTTTAGGACTACCGTGACACGGCAGATATTCCTGTGCCACGGTACTGCACACCGTCAGACGGTGTACTGCAACGTGACACGACAGATTCTGCCGTGGCACAGCAGTCAGAAAATCTGACTGGTGTCCTGTTTTCCTTCGTACGCAATCAAGTTATTCAATTTTTCCTACGGGACAGACCTAAATGCGACGTTAAAACGTCTATGCATATGCAACAATGCCAAATTAATCACAGGAATATTTTTCAAGAATCTTTCAAGTCTCATCCACTCATCTTAATTAAATACCGATCACTCAAATCGATAAATAACCAAGAATCCTCCCAAGTGGAGTCGTTGTAGGCGTCGTTCGAAGTGCGCCTACGTAAAAGCATGTTGTGAATATGCTTGGCACTCATAGGAAGTGGGAATTGACATATACGATTAGGGACAAGGAAAGTAGGGAGCCGCCAACAAGTTTTTAAGGAACTTGTAAACCGTTCACGGATCATTTAAGGCAACCACAATAAAGGGACAACGAAGGCAACAACGATTGACCTGTGAAGGTTACACCCCATTCATAATCCATGAGATTACTAACTCGATATGGTTCGGAACCACGAAAGGAGGATCGGGGATGATGGTACGAAGTGAGTCATGGAGTCACATTCGCCCGTATTGGCCTCTACTCGATTCTTATAGTGAAAAGTGATTTATGCGATCTCAAAGGCATACAAAAAAAATATTCAATTTGTTCTAAACTTAAGGCTAAATTGGTTTAATATTAATGCAACACATAATTCTAAAATATTTGTAACCACTTGATTTAACAATAAGATTAAAAAGGAACCTAAACCGGTTGTCCAAATTATCTTATTAGGCGTGATTTTCAATTACATATTCCCTTTAAACATGCAATATGGTGATCATAAAAAATATAATAGAATATACACTAATATTGGAAGCAATTCAACAATAATTCCAACAATATAAAATCGTTAGAAAAATAATAGAAATAAAAGGAACATAATTCTTACTTTGATTCTGTTTGCTTGCAACTACAAAATAATAAACGAGTTAGTAACTTCAAGGAAATAATAATAATAAAGCAATAATTAAATTAAATTAAATTAAGTAAAATTGATTTGGGGCCAAACCCTCAAACAATTCTACCTTTCACGCCTTGGCTTAAGGACGGAACCACGAGTGGGAGTGCTTGAAGAATGAATTTTGAAAGAATAAGGGTAGACTAGTGTTTAGGCTAGAGCATAGAAGATAGAAAAATAGAGAATTAATTGATGCCCTGTAGATCATAAATGAGGGGGTATTTATAGAAAAAATGTGCTGAGGGAACACACGGAGCCCTAAAATGATAAAAACCCTAAAAAAGTATACCGCGACACGGCAAAGTGTACCGTGACACGGGAAATCCCTCTGTCAGACGGGAAACATTCCCGTGACACGGTGTATTTTTGTGTGACACGGGAACTATTTGCTGAACGGAAGAGAAAACGCGTTAAGGGTTTACGCGGGAAGGACACGGAAACCCCAGTGTCACAGCAGGTGTCCCGTGTCACGGGGAACTCCATCGTCAGACGGGAAAGTTTCCCGTGACGCGGGAATTTTCAGTCCACTTTTCCGTCTAAATTCATTTTTAACCCTAATTTCGTTCAGCATTTTAAGTGCCGATTGATAATTTCGGGCCATTTTCTGATTTTATTATTATTTGGGCTAAAATAAATAAAATAAATAAAAATTTTGGGCCAAAATAAATAATAAAACAATAAAATAAAAAAAGGTTTGGGCTAAAATTAAATAATAAAACAGTAAAATAAGTTTGGGCTGAAATTAAAACTATGCTTTAGCCAAACATTAAGACTGATCCATGGACTATTCAGAAATTGAATTTAATTAAATACGATTTTTTAAGTACTCTCGGGATTAAATACTAAACCCGACCAATAGTGGCGGTGAAAGGTTGTTCATCATGAGGTTTGGTTTTGGGGAGGCAACCTCACATCTAGGTGCAACCATAATAAAAATGCATTCTCATTCACTTTCACACATCATGATCATATCAAGGGATCTCCTATGCTCATCACTATCTACTTAGAGCTAGACTTGGGGGCTTGATCCTTACATCATTAGCTTACTTAGCCTAAGAGTCACCATTATTTGACTCTTCTAAAAATAATATCTTTCCACAAACTTAGCCCCTGCAGCCTATTTTTAGTATCACTATCACAGATATCATAGATACATGACCAAATATACTTCCCTTAGGAACACTTTGTCATGAAATCTTAACACAACGCTAAAGCATGCCTTGTCATATCAACATCAATCATCATTGCATCACAAAGTATGAAGTACTTAGCCTCCGCGCCTAAGTTACCTAAATACTTTCATTATCGAGTCAACTAGGATAGTCTAAGATGTTACAATCCTTGTACTATGAGAGACAACGTTAACAGATTAAGCTCATTCAACATGCACCTTCAAAAACTTCGCTTCTTTCTCTGCGTCTTTTTTTTCAGGAGAAAGTCGGTACCCTCCACAAAAATGACTAAAATTTTTTGCTTTTTCATTTTGAGTCAAGCACATCACATTACAATGCACACACGAGTCATGAGTCACACGTGTCAATTCACCTTGGGTCAACCTCAAGTCAGTCCAATCACCTTAGGTCAACCCTAAGAAAAGCACCAGCATAGTCTTTTGGCAATCTTTTGATTTTTACAGGATACCACCATTCAGCAAAGCTCCTGTTCGCAGCCAATCGAACGATCACAACAAACATTCAAGTATCAAAGCTCTATTGTTCAGAGACGCATGGACAATCCTTTAAAGCTCTTCTGTTCAGAGACGTGTGAACATGTCATCAAAGCTCTTTTGTTCAGAGACGCGTGAACATGTCATCAAAGCTCTTTTGTTCAGAGACGTGTGGACATATCATTCAAAGCTCTTTTGTTCAGAGACGCGTGGACATATAAAAAAGCTCTTTTGCTCAAAGACGCGTGGGCACATTATCAAAAGCTCTTTGTTTAGAGACGCGTGGACATATCATCAAAGCTCTTTTGCTCAGAGACGCATGGGCATATCATTCAAAATCTCTTTGTTTACAGACACGTGGACATATCATCAAAGCTCTTTTTCTCAAAGACGCGTGGCCATATCATCAAAGCTCTTCTGCTCAGAGACACGTGGCCATCCTATCAAAGCTCTTTGTTCAGAGATGCGTGAACATATCCAAAAAAGCTCTATTGTTAAGAGACGAGTGAACATCAAAACAGCAAGATGGCGTTCCCCAGCTTGTGGAAGGTTATCATAATGACAAATGCAGAAACAAATCGGTTACCCTAGAGACGTGTGCTCGACGGTGCAAGATACGCGTTTCTTTAACTCTCTTATCTGTTTTAACTAACGCTAGTTTTGCAGGTATCGGCGTTACAAGAATGATTTAGGATCGCAGAACGTTTTAAATCATTCTCCGTCCCTATCGCTACTTTGACTTTTGTTTTCGAAACTTGCGTTTCTCCAAACTCAGTCAAAGTGGGGGCTTCTGTAGACACCCAAATGTGTCTCCTCAAAACCAAACGCAGTGATGAATACCTTTCACGGCATTTGGTTATCGAATAAAGCGAAAGTGTGAAAAGTCTAGTGATGAGGATGTTTTTATTGAAATATCTCTTCTTTCTTTTTTTGAAAATATTTCTTTTCTTACCCTAATTTTGAAGAACGTGCATTCATGTTTATTTTGGGTCATGATATGGGTCCAATAATAGTGTAGTTGGATGGAGCTTGAAAATACCTTTCCAACGATATATTATAAGCCCAATTTCGATGAATAATGAAAAGTCTAATCATATTCCTAAAATAATTAGGATTACTTATAAGCTTCTATAAGTTTTTAAAAGGTTTTAATTATCCTTTTTTGAAAAGATAAGATTAAAGAATTTTAGTTAAATAAAAACTTTCCTTTTTAAAAATTTCCTTTTTTAATCCTAATTCTATTCGAATTTAAAGATGTTCTAAGACAGAAAGATATTATTTTTGTGCCTCATAATCTTTATCAAAATTTTATATGGTTGGATAGATCTTGAAATTATCTTTCCAATGATATATTATAATATTAAATCCGAGCTATAACGAAAAAGATATGAATGGAATATGAAACTCTATCCAAAACTGACAATGTCCCACTATTTCGGCCATATCTTTTTATCTACACAAGATTTTAATCTGATTCTAATTGGGTTAAAAAGTAGACTTCAGTAGATTTCCAACAACATATTATACGCCTTTTTTGGACTTTTGGATTAAAAGATATGATAAAAACAAAATCCGTAAAAACTGTTGTCCATCGAGTTTTATTTCGATTCGAATTCGGATTCTTTTCTTATTCTTCGACCCTCTTTTTTCTCTATAAATAGTGGTCATATCTCCCCTTTTTCAATCATCAACTCTCATCAAGAATTTTCTTGATTTTCTCTCTCTCTTTCTAGCCTAATTAGAATCAGAACTAGGTGAAAAATGGTCTTTGGCAGCGGTTCAAACCCGGTATAAGGCACCGGTTTGAACCGCATTCTATGTGGGGGGTGCCAAATACCCCCCTTTTTAGCACCTGTTCAAAACCGGTGCCCTATACCCAATTTGGCACCGGTTAACCGGTGCCTAAAATAATCTTTTTGGTGGAAGCTAGTTTTGGCACCGGTTAACCGTTGCCTTTTTAGTATCAAATTTATTTTTTTTTCCAATTTTTCGTGCAATAATATTTTTTTAAAAAATATCCTGTTTCCAGAAATAATAATAACCTGTAATTCCAGCAATTATATTAAATAAAATAATTAATAATATTATTATAATTACTAATAATAATAATATTATTAAATTTTATAATAAGATACAAAAATAATATTAAAAACAAGAATTCATATATATATATAGATATAAATATTCCCAAAAGCAATACATTAAAAACAAAGTGTTATAAATATATACAAATGATAGTAAGTAAATATATATAATTAATAATAATATATATAGTTCAAAAGTTAACATAAAAAATTTACAATTAAAATGCCATTTACATGTTGAAGGTGATAAAAGACGCCAACATGTTACGAAATTCATTAAGCTCCTTGATTGTCAACGGACCATCCTTTTGGACCTTGCAAAACTTGAAATACAAAAACATTATGTTAGAATTCATTAATTAGGCAAAACAATATGTATTTTTATCAAATATTACCTATATGACTTCTATGTAGCTCATTTCCTACATTACTTATCAAATGAACTATTTCTTTCACATAACATGTCAATGACACCTAGTTTTATGTGTCTAAGCCCTAAAATTGAATCAAAAGAGCATTTTATTAAGGTTTATGATGCTTTTTACTCAAAATGGTCCGAATATGGCCTATATGACTTTACTTTGCCCATTTCCTACATTTCTTATTAAGTGAACTTTATTTATCTCATAACATGTCAATATTATCTAGTTATAGGTGTATAAGGAAAGAAATCACATCAAAAGAGCATATTAACAAAAAATGGCCCAAATATGGCCCATATGATTTCTATTCAGCCCATTTTCTACCTTTCTTCTCAATGACCTTTTTAATTCTCATAACATGTCAATTTTGGGTAATAATAGGTGTCTAAGGCTAAAAATAACATCAATATATCATTTCAATAAGTTTAAAACCGCATTTTATTCAAAATGGCCCAAATATGGTCTATATGACTTTTATGTAGTCCATTTCCTACATTACTTATCAAATGAACTATTTATTTCTTATAAGATGTCAATTACACCTAGTTTTATGTGTCTAAGCCCTAAAATTTAATCAAAAGAGCATTTTATTAAGGTATAAGACGCTTTTTACTCAAAATGGCCTGAATATGGCCTATATGACTTTACTTTGCCCATTTCCTACATTTCTTATTAAATGAACTTTATTTATCTCATAACATGTCAATATTATCTAGTTATAGGTGTATAAGGAAAGAAATCACATCAAAAGAGCATATTAACAAAAAATGGCCCAAATATGGCTCATATGACTTCTATTCAGCCCATTTTCTACCTTTCTTGTCAAATGACCTTTTTAATTCTCATAACATGTCGATTTTGGGTAATAATAGGTGTCTAAGGCTAAAAATCACATCAATATATCATTTCAATAAGTTTAACAACACACTTTATTCAAAATGGCCCAAATATGGCCTATATGACTTTTATGTAGCCCATTTCCTATATTACTTATCAAATGAACTATTTCTTTCTCATAACATGTCAATGACACCTAGTTTTATGTGTCTAAGCCCTAAAATTGAATCAAAAGAGCATTTTATTAAGGTTTATGACGCTTTTTACTCAAAATGGCCCGAATATGGCCTATATGACTTTACTTTGCCCATTTCCTACATTTCTTATTAAGTGAACTTTATTTATCTCATAACATGTCAATATTATCTAGTTATAGGTGTATAAGGAAAGAAATCACGTCAAAAGAGCATATTAACACAAAATGGCCCAAATATGGCCCATATGACTTCTATTTAGCCCATTTTCTACCTTTCTTGTCAAATGACCTTTTTATTTCTCATAACACGTCAATGTTGGATAATATTAGGTGTCTAAGTCTAGAAATCACATTAATATAGCATTTCATTAAGTTTTAGGACTTACCTCATTAAGTTGTTGAGTGTCCGTACAATGAGTCACAATGTCAAGCATGAATCTCATCACATACAAAGCACAATCAAGTCCATTTTCTTGTTGTGCGCACTAGCATATGACAAAAAAAAGAGTTCAGTGAAACATGCAAAGGAAATTAGCAAATAACTAACAAAGATTTTGAAGATAATCACAATATCATGTAAATTACCAACGGTGACTTCCATGTTGGACTTTGGAGCACGACAATGTAGCTTCTTCATAACATTGTAGTAAATAAAGTACATTCAAATTTGATTAGTCGTATGACTACTAAATTAGATATTATTAGCAATAATCATCACTAGGTAGCTATATATATTTACTTTTGCAATATAGACTTCACGAGCCACTTCTCCGATGATCGAGCTGAATCAAGGTGATAAATTGTGTTATTGGAATTACAAATCACCATGAGGCTCCAATGCTCCCTACATAACTTCACAATAGACAAGCAAATTAATATTTAGGATTCAACATATAATGAGGCCAAATCGATTGAATTTGACATGGTTAGACTTACTCTTTATAACATGGGGCGAATATGAACTTGTCTCCCGCACGCGCTGATTCCATGATACTTTGCTCAACATAGTACAACACGTCATGGGGGTTGCCTATGATTCTAGTAGTGGATAACTGCTCGGGGAATAACCACCCAACTTTACAAGGAGAATCAGTATCAGTTAAGTGCTCCTGTAGTGTTCTGCGTGCATGAACATTGAATAATTAATCACATGTAGGATAATCACCATAAATTTGAATAACTTGAAAAAAGTGTAGATTATGTGAGCATTGAAGTACCTCACCATAAATTTGAATAACTTGAAAAACATTCATGACGTACTTTTTTTTTTCTTCAAAAAAAAAGTACCTCATGAATGTTTGGATGAGGGAAATGTTAAGCTTTGCACCACGTAGAAATTCCTTCACATCTTCTTTGCTGATCCATGCAACTGCATCCTCATCATAATGGAACATTGCCTTAGGAAGTGCAACTTCCATGGGATCGACCAAATGACAAGCACGGTTGTGAAGAAAGGTCATGTTAGCAAAGAGCGATTAAAGAACAATGTCTTTAACTAGTGGTGTAGGTTGCATGGGTGAACCTTTCGAAGAGTGCAACTTCGACGCTTGTTCACTCTTGGACCTTTGTTCACTTAACTTCTTCTTAGGTTGACCAATGCTTTTAGGCTTGTCCACCCTCTTTCTCTTTGAATTTTTGCTTCCATGCAAATCTGAAATAGTTTGAGAAAGAATAAGTTTATAAGTTGAGAAATGAAGAAAATACGCATATTATAAGTTATTTTGTCTCAAAATGGCTTTATTTTGATGAAATGGGCCCAAAAACTTTAGAACTTTGTTTCATTTACGTAATTTCAACTCACAATCACTTATAAATATGGAATTATAATATGGTTAGAGAATGAATTAGTTTATAAGTTGAGAAATGAAGAAAAGAGGAAAATGAGAAGCCATTTTGGCTCAAAATGGCGTTATTTTTATGAATTGGACCCAAAACCTTAGAACATAGCTTCTTTTATGTAATTTAATATGAAAATCACTTATAAATATATATTATGATATGGTTTGAGAATGAATTAGTTTATAAGTTGAGAAATGAAGAAAATAGGCAAGTGAGAAGCCTTTTTGGCTCATAATGGCTTTATTTTGATGAATTGGACCCAAAACATTAGAACTTAGCTTCTTTTATGTAATTTCAACTAACAACCACTTATAAAAATTTAATTATGAGATTTTTTTGAGAATAAATAAGTTTATAAGTTGAGAAATTAAGAAATTAGGCAAGTGAGTAGCCATTTCGGCTACAAATGGCTTTATTTTAATGAAATGGGCCAAAAACTTAGACCTTTGCTTCTTTTATGCAATTTCAACTCACAATCACTTATACATATGTAATTATTATATGGTTTGAGAATGAATAAGTTTATAAGTTGAGAAATGAAGAAAATAGGCAAGTGAGAAGCCTTTTTGGCTCAAAATGGCTTTATTTTGATGAATTGGACCAAAAACCTTAGAACTTAGCTTCTTTTATGTAATTTAAACTGACAACCACTTATAAATATGTAATTATGAGATGGTTTGAGAATGAATAAGTTTATAAGTTGAGAAATGAAGAAATTAGGCAAGTGAGTATCTATTTCGGCCCAAAATGGCTTTATTTTGATGAAATGGGCCAAAATACTTAGAACTTTGCTTCTTTTATGCAATTTCAACTCACAATCACTTATACATATGTAACTATGATATGGTTTGAAAATGAATAAGTTTATAAGTTGAGAAATGAAAAAAATAGGCAAGTGAGAAGCCTTTTTGGCTCAAAATGGCTTTATTTTGATAAATTGGACCAAAAACCTTAGAACTTAGCTTCTTTTATGTAATTTCAACTGACAACCACTTATAAATATGTAATTATGAGATGGTTTGAGAATGAATAAGTTTATAAGTTAAGAAATGAAGAAATTAGGCAAGTGAGTAGCCATTTCGGCTCAAAATGGCTTTATTTTGATGAAATGGGTCCAAAAACTTAGAACTTTGCTTCTTTTATGTAATTTCAACTTACAATCACTTATAAATATGTAATTATGATATGGTTTGAGAAAGAATAAGTTCATAAGTTGAGAAATGAAGAAAATAGGCTTGCGAAAAGATATTCCGCCGAGTTTTTTTTTTAAATTAAAAGAAAATTGCTCTAAAGTTTTTGAAAAAAAATAAGCAACTTCTGCCAAACTGGAACACCCGAGGGAGCCACCCCCGCTGCTGGAAAAGCGAAGGCAGCCCGCGCCGAGGCCACAGCAGCCCCGGCAGCTGCCTACCAAGGCTGCTGTAGCCTTGGCAAGCGGCTGCCATGGCTGCTGCAGCCCAGGCTGCCGCCTGCCGAGGCTGCTACAGCCTTGGCAGCAGCCTGCCTGGGCTGTTGCAGCCTTGGCAGGCGGCTGCCATGGCTGCAGCAGCCTGTCGGGGCTGCTGCACCCCAGGCAACCGCTGTCGGGGCTGCTGCATCCAAGGCAGCCGGTTGACGGGGCTACTTCAGCCACTGCAGCCGCTCCCAGGGATGCGTGATTCCATTGCCGGAGCAGCCCCGGCAGCGGCTGCCGAGTACGGAGCTGCCCGGGCAGCGGCTTTCGAGGTCTGAGTTGCCCAGGCTGCCACTCCGGAGGCCGGAGCAGCGCAAGGAGCACCAGCCGAGGCCGCCGCTGCCTCGACATCGGAGATGGGGGCCGGGGAGTCGTGCTATTTCGGCGGTTTGATTTTCAGAGTGCCTAATGGTTATTTAACACTAGAAAAATTAAGAAATAAATAATTTACCTCCTTATTAATCAACTTGACCCACGCACGTGGCCAATCAACGAAGTTACCTATAGCTTGCCAAAGCTTTGTTATCTCAACCTCCTCTATCGGTACGGGTCGTGGGATGTCTTCGAACCGCTCAACCTCCGAATCGATCCCAACCGAGTAATGATGTGGCCCCGCCGTAGCACTGGTCGTCGCTTGGGCACTACCATACGCCACCCAACTCAACGCCATACTATTTGCATGCCCCGGGGGCTAGAAGTGCACACCGGGTGTCTTTCTACACTAGTATATATAAAAAGAAGATAGTTAAATAGGACTTTTACTACAGCATAGATAATATAACAAAATTCATTAAGGTAAGGGTTACAAATCACTTATAACTCTGGATATTCATGCGGTGTTGGATTATCAAGCTCCTTCGATTCCGCATGTGTAGGAGTAGGAACCTGCAACAGTACATCAATCATGCCACCTCAGATCTCAATTAACTCAGTATTTTAAAACTTTTAATAACCCAATTGATTTTACCTCAGGTGGCACATCTTCACCACGTATCTCATCTCCTCCATGTCTATCACCTTGTCCTTGTCCTTTTGGTTGAGAACATGAGTCGACTGGGGTACTCGCGAGGAACGGCAAAGTCGGTAAGTTCATCTACTTTGCCCAAGAATTGAATTCACCTACTAACTCGTTGCGTACTTGTTACTTAATTGATGCCACCTTGGCATCCAACTCCCCCGGTGAGTTAACACTGGCTCGAGATCTACCCAATTTCGTGTATTCTGGACCCATCACCTTTTGCCATCCAAGCAATGACCCTCCCGAACCTACTACTCGTCCTGGATGGTATGTCCTTCCCAAAGCCATGGTGAAAGGGTCATTCTCCACACTTGGTTCAAATTTGCACTCCACCAGCTCTCGAGTGTGCTCAAGCTATAGCTAAAGGAAAAATGAGGTCAATAAGACAATTAATTTTTGTATAGTGATTTAGATGCAAAAGTGACTTAAAATTCAACAGTTCATATATAGGTAACTTACAAGATTATCTGCCATTTTTTTGGTTTCCGGACCCTTAATGAACCATTTTCCGGTTTCCTTATCAAACGTATTGAGAGAACCAAAGAAATCACCATCACGACTCACCAAAGTAGTGATCGTGGAACTAGAGGGTTCCTTCGATGCCACTAGAAGCGATTTAGGGTATAAACCCTTATTGTCCCACTCAGGTCTCTTTTCACCAAATGTCTTAGGCCCCATACGATGGACGTATTCCTTCATCTCTGCATTATTTTTATTTTGCTCTCGAAGTTCCTACAAAACTAAAAATTTTAGTATCATTGCTACAAAAAGAGTCAAGCTATTATTCAATCGAGGTCAGATTTACACAAACTTATAATGGCTTTCTTTTGAGTCTTCATTCTAACGAACTCTTCCCAGTCATCTTTTGACACGGTCGACCATATTTGCCACGGGAGAAGGTCATCCTCCTTAGCTTTCTTCTTATTTGATTTCTTCTTCTTCTTGTAGATCCACCCATTAGTCAAGTTGGTCTTAAAGCCTCTGAATCTTTCCGCTAATAAAGATTCAAACACCCTTCTCTTCTCGGGATCATTAGGAATAGAGAACAGCCTCTGCAAGCACAAATTAAAACCGATTATTAGTTTGTATTTAGTAACAATCATAAGATTAAGATTTCTTAAATTGTCTAAATGTGCCAAAAACACACTTACCCTTGTATCATCCCAAAATGTTTGAATCAAACCCGGAGATACTTACCGCATTACAAGTGTAATGGGGATTTTTCGCGCACACATGCCAACCTGATTAGCATATTGTCGACGCCATTTGGGCCCGGGTTGGCCGTTGTTGTCATACTCCAAGACCATGGGACCGTCCGGTTTCTTAAAACTTCTCGTCGGACCCCTTTTTTTTCTTTGAGCCGGTGCCTTTACCCCCCCTCCACCACCTGTGTTGTTTTGATCTTGTCCTTGGCCATGAGTTTCAGGAGTCGGGTTCTCACCAACAATCTCACGTGCTGTATTTTCAATAGCCGGTGCACGTTCAGCTGAAAATTTCAAATTCTTCAAGCCTACGCTCGAACTCATCTTAAGCCTGATCCTCTGGCTCACCCAAGTCATCCTCCTTATTCACATCATAAGGCTCATCATCGTCCTCGTCCTCATCATCGTCAATGTCCTCTACACAATGAGGGTCATGATCGTCTGCCATGAGATATAAGCACCAGTCAAAGCAATCATAAAACAATATTAGTGTATAGTAAAGTATATGCATGATAGTTCATTCACAAAACAAAGGAGTTGGTTTAAGTAGAAGCTATTTAAGCCATTTTCACCTACTTATGGTCATATAACCTTTTATATGCATGATAATGAGTGCACTAAGGCAATTTTAAACTACAAACATCTTAAATATAATGAATATAGGTTGTTAGAATGAATAAATGTTAGTTCATACACAAAACAAAGGAGTTGGGTTAAGTAGAAGCTAATTAAGCCATTTTCACCTACTTATGGTCCTATAACCTTGTATATGCATGATAATGAGTATACTTAGGCAATTTCAAACTACAAAAATGTTAAATATAATGAATATAGGTTATTAGAATGAAAAAATGTTAGTTCATACACAAAACAAAAGAATTGGGTTAAGTAGAAGCTATTTAAGCCATTTTCACCTACTTATGGTCCTATAACCTTGTATATGCATGATAATGAGTACACTTAGGCAATTTCAAACTACAAACATGTTAAATATAATGAATATAGGTTATTAGAATGAAAAAATGTTAGTTCATACACAAAACAAAAGAATTGGGTTAAGTAGAAGCTATTTAAGCCATTTTCACCTACTTATGGTCCTATAACCTTGTATATGCATGATAATGAGTACACTTAAGCAATTTCAAACTACAAACATGTAGCTTATGGTCATTTTTTCCTACTTATGCTCGTATATATATGATAACTAAACTATATTTGCAATGAAACCATTACTAACTTTTAATCAAACTACCTCAATTTGAAATTCCTTCGTTGTGTTCTGATCGCATATAACCTGCTTCGTTGTCTATGTCATTTAGTACAACAAGTCTAGGAACAATGAAAGATGTTGAATCACCAAACGCATCATATTCTTCCTCATCCTCAACATGTCCAATGCCTAGGATTCTTCTTTTGCCAGCTAGCACTATAGACCATTTTGAATCCATTGGGTTAGTTACGTAGAACACTTGCTTAGCTTGAGATGCAAGGATAAATGGTTCCACACTATCGTTCAAGTGGCCAAGATCTACAAGAGTAAAGTCCTCATATTTGAAGTTACGCTTGATATTATCAACCCACTTACACTTGAAAAGTGCAACCGTGAAGTCAGAATAATCAAGCTCCCATATTTCTTGAATTCGACCATAGTATGACAACTCTGCATCGACAGGTGATTTATCCTTAGAACTAGAAAAATCCCTTGACGATGCCACAAGCGTTACACCACTTCATAAGTGCCCTTTCACCTTTCGATGGAAATTCGTCACGCAAACTAGCCATGTGCTCGTTTAAATATGGGTGCACATCTGAAACATGGTGCAACACATAAAGGTGTGCTTGTAAGAACTGATCTCGGTCTGGTGACATTCGTTTCGACCCAATTGTGCCATGACCATCAAGTCTACCTTCATGTCGAGAAGTAGGAAGACCAATAGGTTGAGCAAGGGCTATGTAGTCCGCCACAAAGTTACCTATCTCCTCACCAACGATCCCTTGCATCATACTTCCTTCAGGGTGAGCCCGGTTCCGTACTTTATCTTGTAATGTACCCATGTGTCTTTCAAAAGGGTAGCACCACCTCATGAACATTGGACCGCACAACTTAATCTCACGCACCAAATGAAGAACCCAATGAACCATTATGTCAAAAAATGAGGGTGGGAAATACATCTCAAATTTGCACAAAGTCACAACCACATCTGCTTGCAAAGCATCTAGTGTACAAGGATCAAGAACTTTGCTACAAATTGTATTGAAAAACGAACAAAGGCTTGTAATCGCTTCCCTCACGTGTTTTGGTAGAATATCACGGATCGCAATCGGTAGGAATACTTGCATCATAATATGACAATCATGGGATTTTATACTTGTCAGCTTCAATTCTCCATTTAAGGTTACAGATCTTTTCATGTTAGATGAGTACCCTGATGGAACCTTAATGCCGTACAGACATGCACAAAACATACGTTTCTCTACCCTTGACAATGTATAGCAAGCCGGGGGTTAATAATACTTTTCATCCTTCCCTTTACCCTCAACTTTCTTCTTTGATGCATCTTTGGCCTTTCCCTTTCCCTTGCTCTTCTCCTTCCCTTTTTTTGAAACATTTTCATCTTCTCTTCTCGGTTCTTTCCCCTTTCTAACCTTTTCTTGAGGCCACAATTCTGGACGAATCCCCATCTCTTTCAAATCTAACCGTGCACCCTTTCCGTCCTTTGTTTTTCCTTGGATATTCATAAGCGTTCCCAAAAGAGCATCACACACATTCTTCTCCATATGCATCACATCAAGACAATGCCTAACGTCATGTTCTCTCCAGTACGGAAGCTTCCAAAAGATTGATTCTTTCTTAAACAGAGCACCTGAGACCACAGTTTTTTCTGATTTTCCAAACACCGTTCGTATCCCTTTCACCCGAGCACAAATCTTAGAACCAGTCAATGGTCTAGGCGCATTATCCTCTTCCACGGTTCCATCGAAAGCCTTTTTCTACCTACGGTACGGGTGATCACACCTAAGGAACCTTCGAGTCCGTAGGTAGACATCTTTGTGAGAATGAGTAAGGTATACGCTTGATGTGTCATCAATACATATGGGTGTAGACACCCATTTGTGTCTCCCCAAAACCAAACCCGGTGATGAGTGCCTTTCACGTCAAATCATAATCGAATGAAACAAAAGTGTGGAAAGGTCTAGTGTTGCGGAAAGTTTTATTTCTTTTTCTCTTCTCTCTGTTTTTGAAAACTTTATTTTAAGAAAACAGCCAATTCAGTTGGTTGGTCCATGATATGGGTCCAATAGTGGTGTAGTTGGATGGGGCTTGCAAAGACCTTTCCAACGATATATTATAAGCCCAATTCCGATGAATATTGAGGAAGTTATGGCCAATTTACTAAATTGGGCCCGGTTTGAGTTTTAAGTACGGCCTAATGATCTAGGGGAGGGCCTAATATAATTTATCATTCCTAATGCAATTAGGAATGGTTTTAGTCTCCATCCATTGCATATTGAATAAAGTTTGAATCAAATAATTACAATGAGTATCCCCAAATTCCTTTTCCACAGTACTTGGTCGAGGAGAGAAGGGCGATTAATCAAGGACAACCTCTTTATTCAAGTCTCACTTTTTGATAAACAGATTCGTCAAAAGAGGATGGCTAAGAAGATAATGGCAACTCAAGAAGAAGTCAATGATCTTAAGAACCAATTGGCTACTGTGACTGAGACACTAAAGCTTCTCGCACTCAAGATCGACGATCCCGTGAAGCAACAACGGATGGACCTCATGCAAGAAAGTCTAAGCAAGCTATCTAGTGACTACTAATTTCAGGACATGAGTTCACAAGGGGTCTCGTTGGACAAGGAACTTCTTCCGCATAAGTTCAACACCGCTGACATCCCTAAATTCAAGGCAACAGATAACCCTTACTTCCATATAAGAGCTTTTGAAACTATAATGAGCATTAAGGGTATCGATAAGAAGGTTTTCCCCTTCTCTGTTCCCACTATCTCTTGAAACCGTTTGCCAACAATGGTTCTTCTCCCTTGACAAGGAGAAAACCTCTACCTGGGAATCAATAGTGAACGCTTTCGTTGATAGGTACAAGTGCAATATCCAAGTTGAAACCGACCATAGACAACTTGAGATGCTAAGACAAAAAGAGAATGAAGGCTTTACTTCTTTCTTTAATAAGTGGAGGGAAACTTCCGCCAAGATGATTGAGGTCCCCACTGAAAAAGAATCCGTGAGGATGTTTATCAAGAATCTCCAAGAAAAGTATTCAAAGCACTTAAGATATCAACACAACTTGAATACTTTCAAGGCCGTCTATGACATAGGTATCGAGATCGAAGATGACCTCGCAAAGCAAAAAGCTACTAACAATAGAAACCACGGTGGCTGGAAAGGAAAGAAGAGCGACAATCCTTCTTCTTCCGAAAACGCCCACTCTAGTAATAATGTTAGTACCTTTGACCATAATGATGTCTTAGCCATGAGCAATCAAGTATCTAAAAGGAAACCCAGGCGAGAGTTCACATCCATTGGAATGACCTACGATGCTGCTTTTGATCGTCTTTATGATCGAGGATTAATCAAACCTATTGGCCTTACCGAGGATCCAACACCAGAAAATCGATCTTCGAGATGGAATCCAAATTCCTATTGCAAGTACCATCGAGGAAACGGTCATACCACCGATGAATGTTACAGGTTTCAAAATCTCATTCAAGATCTCATAGAAGCAAATAAGATCCCATTGCCTCTAGCTAGCGAGAAGACTAGATAATGTCGGAGCAAACAACACAAGACAAGAGGCGAGCTTCAACGACAAGATTTCATGACCTCTTTTTCTATTTCTTTTTCTTTTTTTCCTTTCCCCAATAAGTCTAGCATAGGCACCTTTTCTTTTCCTTTAGATTATTTTTGTAGTTTTTCTTTTCTATTCCCTTTTTAATAAAATGAGCATTTATTTCCTTGCATATGATCATTTCATTACATTGCATTCAAAAAAAAAAAAAGAAAAAAAATCCATGTCGAGCTAAACACAAGGTATACCAATGATTTGAGGCACCCTTGTAGCCACATCATATCTCCTTTCACCTTTCTAATTTACAAATCCTTTCTTCATAAACCACTTTGAGCCTCGTCTAACGATAGACCTTTCTTTTTTTCAACCTACATCTATCTAACCTTGGGATGGGATGGTGTGCAACTTATGCAATTTTCAAAGAACAAAGCTTGAGTGATTTCAGAAATTCAAAATAGCAAAAATAAGCAATGATAAATAATAATAAAAGTGTACAAAAAGGTAAGTGTTCCAATGTCTTTGATATGAAAATATCTTCGATAAGAACACGTCTCAGATTGCGTCTCTTATCGAGTGCTCGATACCGTGCCTGAGAAACATGAATGCCAAGTGAGTGATAGACCGCATGATCGGGATTGACCACACTTATTAAAATAAAATAAATGCTAAAGCAAAAGATAAAAGAAAGAGCTAAAAAAAAAGAGTAGAAACTCAAGCATAAAATTATAAAGATTCAAAAGCAAGGTTGCACACCTTGGGGGCTTATCTAGGGTCTTGAGCCTTTATCCCCTTCTTCTTCAGCCTTTAGCCTAACCACGTTACAACCCTTGAAAAGACCTTTTTGAGGTATACACACTTGTGCGAGGTTCGACTAGAGCTACGTTCGGCCTGATTCCTAACGGATACGTAGGCAACCTCACATCGAGGTGCGGCCGTAATAAAAATGCATTCATATTCACGTTCACACACTCACACCATGATCATATCAAGGGATCTCCGATGCTCATCCCTATTCATTTAGTCCTAGACTTGGGGGCTTGATCCCTACATCATTAGCTTATCTAGCTTAAGAGTCACCACCATTCGACTCTTTTAACAAATAACATCTTCCCACACACTTAGCTCTTGCGGCCTAACTTTAGTGTCACTATCACACACATCACGCATACATGACCAAATATACTTCCCTTAGGAACCCTTTGTCATAAAATCTTAACGTTGAAGCATGCCTTATCATATCAAAATCACTCATCACTCATCACTCATAATCATCATTGCATCGAAGTATGAAGTGCTTAGCCTCCGTACCTAAGTTACCCAAATACTTTCATCATTGAGTCAACCATTGAGATAGCCTAGGCTGAATTAATCCTTGAACCTAGAGAGATAGTATCAAACAACATTTGACTAAGCTCATTCAACATGCATTCGAAAACTTCGATTCTTTCTTCGCGTCTTTCTTTTTCGGGAGAAAGTCGGTACCCTCCACAAAATTGACGGAAAATTTTTGCTTTTCTGCATTTTCGAGTCGCACGATCACATTACAATGCACACACAAGTCATGTCGTGTCATGTCACTTTGATTTGAGTCTAATACATGTGTCAAACACTTTGAGTCAGTCAATCAGCAAGTCAAGTTTATACCTTGAGTCGTGTCAAGTCGATGAGTCAAGCAACATTAAACCTTAGGTCAACCCTAAGATGGTTAAAGAAATTGGCAAAGTTCTATAGGCAAAATAAATACAGGTGCAGCAGAATAGGGAAGACCCTACTCCAATTCTTGGCGCCAGAGATATCTCAGCAACGGCAGAGCTCGAAGCCTCCCAGAAAGGTGATTTCGACTTCATACAGCAATTTTGGGTTCCTTGGTACGCCAGTTAGCCCCTATAAGCAATTTGACATGATTAGTAGTCGGCTTGATTACAATTGCAATAAGTGATTGACCTGACGAAAGATCGTCTCACTTAGCTTAAGCGCCTAAGTATTGGCTCATTAAAGCATCGGTTCAAAAGCAAACACTTAAACGACAATATTTCCAAATATGGATTGTCGCGCATTCTTATTAAACGACAAAGTTTTCCAAAAATTGGATTGTCATCCCAAACTGACAATATTTCCAAAAATGGATTGTCGTGCATCTTCTTCAATGACAATTTTTCCAAGATTGGATTGTCATCTCTGGCAAAGTTTCCAAGCGTGGATTGTCGTGCTCCTTCTTTGTTTGGCAATTTTTTCCAAGTTCGAATTGTCATCGCTGGCAAGTTTTCCGAGATTGGATTGTCATACACCCAGTTCCCTATAGCAAAATTTCCCAAAGGATTGTTGTAGGTTTCTATTCATCATAAATATCGACAAAAGTTCCTCAACGTGGATTGTCATTCATTTCAGTAAGTGGCAAATTTTCCCGAAGTGGATTGTCGGTCGACTCTTTTTTGCAAATGTTCCAAGACGTGGATTGTCAATAGTGGCAATATTTTCCCAAAAGCATTGTCGCATAGCGTTGGCAAATTTCCAAGGTGGATTGCTTTCAAGAGTTATATTCCAAGATGTGGATTGTCGATCGTAGCAAAGTTCTTATGAAAGATTGTTACGAAGCATTGGCAACTTTTCCAAAAATTGGATTTTGGCAAATTTTCCGAGGTACGGATTGTCGCTTCATCGTGACAACATTTCCAAGGATGGATTGTTACGTGGCATTGACAACTTTCCCTAAATCGGATTGTCATACATCATACAAGAGTTATGTTGGCAACTATTCCCAAAGAAAAGAGGATTGTCATCACAGCAAAAGCACCGACATACTGGTTCACAAGCAGCAAAGCGCCGACGTACTGGAATAGCAAATATTAAAAAGCAGTGATCTTTTCGAAGACTATCACAGCGGGAAAAAAAAAAAAGCTCTTTGTCCAGAGACAAGTGAACATCGAAACAGCAAGGTGGCGTTCCTTAGATTGTGGAGAGTTGTCACAAACAACTGAAGGTAATTTAAGGGCGAAATTGTCTTCGATCCTAGTTCCTGAGGCATGGAAGATGATCATAATGCGGATGAGAATTATTTCAAGAGAAATAATTTTCGATGATATTCCCTTGGACGTGGAATATTATCACAGCGGAGAGGATAGTTTCAGGCGAAGCGATCTTCTAATTTGGAAGCAGTTACAAGGCATAGCGGTTTTCAAGCGGGATGGCATTCTCTAGCTTGCAGGAGGTCATCAAAACAACAGTAAAGCGGCAAATCGGTTACTTCCAGAGGCGTGTGCTCGACGGTGCAAGATACACGTTTCTTAACTCTTTTATCTGTTTAACTAATGCTAGTTTTGCAGGTATCAGCGTTACAAGATTGATTTAGGATCGCAGAACGTTCTGAATCATTCTCCGTCCCTATCGTTACTTTGACTTTCGTTTTCGAAACTCGCGTTTCTCCAAACTCAGTCAAAGTGGGGGCTTCTGTAGACACCCATTTGTGTCTCCCCAAAACCAAACCCGGTGATGAGTGCCTTTCACGTCGAATCATAATCGAATGAAACGAAAGTGTGGAAAGGTCTAGTGTTGCAGAAAGTTTTATTTCTTTTTCTCTTCTCTTTGTTTTTGAAAACTTTATTTTAAGAAAACAGCCAATCCAGTTGGTTGGTACATGATATGGGTCCAATAGTGGTGTAGTTGGATGGGGCTTTCAAAGACCTTTCCAACGATATATTATAAGCCCAATTCCGATGAATATTGAGGAAGTTATGGCCAATTTACTAAACTGGGCCCGGTTTGAGTTTTAAGTACGGCCTAATGATCTAGGGGAGGGCCTAATATAATTTATCATTCCTAATGCAATTAGGAATGGTTTTAGTCTTCTAGAACATTCTAGAAGGTTCTTATCATTCTTAATTCAATTAGGACTCTTCAGAGTTTTAATTAGATCAAATAGCATTTTCGACGGGAATTATATTATTTTATCTTCCAGTACGGTAAGTTTATCAGATTTTCGAAAACGCTTTGAAAGCCAATTTGGCGTCCAACCCCAGGCCTTGGCGCCTGGAACCAGGATTGGCGCCTGGCGCTAGCCACTGGTCCTGGCGCCAATGAGCCAGGTCTGGCGCCAAAGTGGTTTTGTGGTCTTCAGACTCTGTTTTGATAAATTATCTTTTTTGGATGATTTTCTCTATAAATATCGTATCAAAAACTCCGTTTTCATGGACGGATTATCAATATTCATTCACCAAGAATCTTCAATTCGCTTCTTAAAATCATTCATTCTTTCTTTTCTAAAACTTTGTTTTCTCGAATACAAAATTCCGCATTCGCAAGATCTTGATACACCTAGCCATATTCGAAGTTGCCTTCGCCCTAGACGTGAAAGGTTTTAATTTCTGAGGGTTTGGTCCCAAATCTCTCTTTTAATTATTTAATTTAATTGCTTTGATTATTATTTTCCTTGAAGTTACTAACGCGTGTATTGTGTTATTAGAAAGAGGTACGAGGCATCCAAGTAAGTACTTTAATTGATTAATTGATTTATGATGTAGAATTCATGTTTAGATTGTTATCATGATTCCTAGTATCATGTCTAGGGTAATTTTAATATCAAGTATGATTGCTACAATGCTTCCTAAATTCTTCCTAATACTTATGATTGTTAGTATCATGTTAGGACTAAAGCTTTGATTTTTATTGTTTAGTGACATGCTAGGGTTTGTTATTAATCTTATTAGTATCATGCCTAGGATCTTGCTATGCTTTAACATGATTATGATTGTTATTGATGTTATTTTTATTAATGATGTTGATTATTTATTTATTATGTTGCTTGATGCTTATTCTTTATTGCTTGATCACCTTTATTGAATGTTTAAAGGGAATTTGTACTTGTAATCACGCTTAATAAGATAATTAATAATCTTGTTAGGGTTAATTGTGATTATAATTCAAGTGATCGCCAATGATAGTTTGTTTGTGCATTAAATTCAACCAACATAGATTAAACAGGTTTAGGGTTAATCCTATTGATTGTATGTTAATCAGAAAGCGCACATGAATACGAGCAGAATAAAGTAGAGGCCTATTATTAGGGCAGGTTCAATCTCTTTTAGGTTGGATTTGTACCATCATCCCCGAACCCTTATTTGGTTCATGACCTTATGGAGTTGACGATCTCTTGGATCGTTAAGGGGTGTAACCTTCACCTCGTCAACGGTTTACAAGTTCCTTAAAAACTTGTTGGCAACTCTTTTGCTCTATCTTCTTCCCTTTTGGCACCACCGTACTTTAGTGTATGATCACAGTGGGGTTCAAGCTAGTGGGATATTTAAAGGCTTGAAATTATTCCCTACAATGGGGCATGCTTTTTTCCCTTTGACCTTGTACCCACACAAGTTACCATATGCAGGATAGTCATTAATGGTCCACATAAGGGCTGCACGCAATGTGAACATCTCGTTCTGATGAGCATCGAAAACGGAAACCCCTTCGTCCCACATCTTTCTCAAGTCGTCAATAAACGGCGCAAGGTAAACATCTATGTCGTTTCTAGGTTGCTTAGGACCAGTTATTAGCAATTAAAGTATTACATACTTACGTTTCATGCACACCCAAGGAGGCAAATTATAAATCACTAAAAGTACCGGCCATGTGCTGTGTTGGGTACTAAGAGTGCCAAATAGATTCATCCCGTCCGTGCACAACCCAAGCCTTAAATTTCTGAATTCATCACCAAATTCCTCAAACATCAAATCAATGTTCTTCCACTGTGGAGAGACAGCTGGATGCTTCAGCATTCTGTTTTTCTTTCTTCCCTCTGCATTCCACCTCAAGTTTTTAGCGTCTTTCAGTATTGAGAACAGACGCTTAAACCTTGGAATAATGGGAAGATACCACAACACCTTAGCAGGAGGTTCCTCCGTGCCAGGATTGCAACTCATGCGCTTGTAGCGCGACCGCTTGCATCGTGGACACTCCTGTAGTTTTTTATACTCATTTCGATACAGAATACAATCATTAGGACATGCATGTATCTTCTTATACTCCAAACCAAAGGGACACATGAGCTTCTTTGTGTAATAGTAAGACTTAGGAATTTCATTCCCATCAGGCAACATATCACTTAACGCGGTCAACAAAGAAGTAAAACTAATGTCCGTCCACCCATGCTTCGACTTAATGTTGAAAAGTGTTAGCACGGCCGATAGTTTGGAGTATTTTTTGCACTCGGGATACAAATGCTTTTTGGAAGCCTCCGATAATAACTCAAACACTCCACCTTCAATACCATGCAACATCACATCCACTTATTCATCTTCGACCTCATCCGCCTGATCATCATCGGCTCCATCCTCACCATTACTAACAATATAGTCATCATTATCGTATTCCTCGTCCACATGAATCTCATTGCTTCTAACACGCACATCATTCCGATCAAGATCCCCACTGTACTCTCCACTTTCTCCGTGCCAAATCTACACATGGTATAAATGCCTAAACCCACGACATAATACATGATCTCTAATGATTTCAACAATATCGACCACATTCACATTATTACAATCAACACAAGGAGAATAAAGGCCTTTGCCACCCAGTTTGCGTTGATAAGCTAAAGCCCTCTCGCAAAACTCTTGAACCCCATTCCAAAATTCCAATGTATCGCGTCTACCATACATCCAACCACGATCCTTATCCATTTAGTAAATTGTCTCTAAACATAAATAGCAACATATAATTAATAATGTGTAATTGCTACATATTTTATGTAAATCAAATTCAAGTACAAAACGTGAATATACCATTCATATAGTGAAAAAATGCATGTTTCCAAAGGGTCCTTATCACTCCAACCTAACCCATCCTTGAATGTCTACTCTCACTAGTGAATGTATGTCAACTTTCCAATTTTAAGGAAAACCGGAAGCATTTCCCCCTAGTTCTCCAAGTACACGATGTAGATAATTAATTACCCACATATGTACCCAGAGAACATAGTTGTAGACACCTAAAAATGTCTCCCCAAAACCAAACCCGATGATGAACAACCTTTCACCGCCATTTTGGTCGGGTTGAGTATTTAATTTTTGGAGTGCTTAAATCCATATTAAATCCTAATATATTTCATAAACAACCCAATTCCTAGCCCATTTCCCCAAACCATAACTTATTTTCCTCTTTTCGTTCCTTTAAACCCAAAATAATTCATTTCGTGTCCTGTTTATAAAAACGTTTGATCCAATTTATTTTGGTCCATAATATGGGTCCAATGATTAAATAGTTGGATGGGGCTTGAAAAGATCTTTCCAACGATATATTATAAGCCCAAATCCGAGTTATAACGAATAAGTTATGGCAAAAATATTAAACCGAGCCCAAACCGAACCTTAGCCCACCTTACCTACGACCCAATGATCATGTGGAGGGTCCAAATGATTTAATCCCAATTATAAATAAATTAGGATTAATTAGAAACTTCTATAAGTTTCTAAAAGATCTTGATTATCCTTTTTGAAAAGATAAGATTAAATAGTTTGAAATTGAATAAAACTCCTTTTTTTGAAAGTCCTAATTTTATTCGAATTGAAAGACATTCAAAGATAGACATATATTATTTTCGTGCCTCATATTTTTTGTCCAAATTTTATATGGTTGGATATCCC
The DNA here is from genome assembly GCF_948465745.1 of Chenopodium album. Lineage (NCBI taxonomy): Eukaryota > Viridiplantae > Streptophyta > Magnoliopsida > Caryophyllales > Amaranthaceae > Chenopodium > Chenopodium album. Next base: position 45,526,018 of record NC_137836.1, read on the forward strand.
TTGAAATTATCTTTCCAATGATATATTATAATATCAATTCCGAGCTATAACGGAAAAGATATGAATAAAATGTCAAACTCTATCCAAAACTGACACCGTCTCACTATTTCGGCCATATCTTTTTTTCTACAAAATATTTTAATCTGATTTTAATTGGGTTAGAAATTAGACTTCAGTAGCTTTCCAACCACATCTTATTTTTCTTATTCCGATTTCTGGATCAAAATATATGATAAAAACAAAAACCGCAAAAACTGCTGTCTATCGCAAGAGTTTTAATCCGATTCGAACTCGATCTTTTCTTGATTCTTCGACCCTCTTTTTTCCCTATAAATAGAGGTCATATCACCCCTTTTTGAATCATCAACAAACTTGATCATTAAATCCTTCTCTCTTTTTCTCTTTTACACGAAAAATCATTATCTTCTCTCTCTCCCATATTCTAAGCCTTAAACCTATATTCCTAATTACACCATTCTTCCCTTAAGCACTCCAATGAGTCTATACTAAACCCGAGGTTCCGTCCTTAAACCAAGGCGTGAAAGGTATAAATAACTGAGGTTTTGGACCAAATCAAATCTACCTTAATTTAATTTAATTTTCATTTGATTTATATTTTTATTGAAGTTACTAACAGTTTATTCATGATGTAGCAATTTAAGGAAATGCGGAAAGTGAGTAGTTAATCATTTAATTACTCTTATTTTTATTCTTGTTGCTAGTATCATGATTAGGGTTATTTTTTATTTGATTTGACTAACATTATTATTGTTAAATTGCTTCCAATATTAATGTTTATTCTATTATTTTTATGATCACCATATTGCATGTTTTAAGGGAATATGTAATTGAAAATCACGCCTAATAAGATAATTTGGACAAACCGGTTTAGGTTCCTTTTTAATCTTTTTATTAATTCAAGTGATCACAAATATTTTAGAATTATGTGTTGCATTAATATTAAACCAATTTAGCTTAATAATAGTTTGGAGCAAATTGAAAAATTTGTTTGTATGCCTTTGAGATCGCAGGAATTCTTTTCACTATAAGAATCGAGTAGAGGCCAATACGGGCGAATGTGACTCCATGACTCATTTCGTACCATCATCCCCGATCCTCCTTTCGTGGTTCCGAACCATATGGAGTTAGTTATCTCATGGATTATGAATGGGGTGTAACCTTCACGGGTCAATCGTTGTTGCCTATCGTTGTCCCTTATTCGTGGTTGCCTTTTATGATCCGTGAACGGTTTACAAGTTCCTTAAAAACTTGTTGGCGGCTCCCTACTTTATTTTTCCCTAATCGTAATGTCAATTCCCACTTCCTATGAGTGCCAAGCATATTCACACATGCTTTAACGTAGGCGCACTTCGAACGACGCCTACAATTTGGCGACTCCAATGGGAGGATTCTTAATTATTTATCGATTTGAGTGATCGATATTTAATTAAGATGAGTGGATGAGACCTGAAAGATTCTTGAAAAAATATTCCTGTGATTAATTTGGCATTTTTGCATCTACATAGACGTTTTAACGTCGCATTCAGGTCTATCCCGTAGGAAAAATTGGATAACTTGGTTGCGCGCGAAGGAAAACAGGGCACCAGTCAGATCTTCTGACTGCCGTGCCACGGCATACGTTTTTTCAGAAAAATCGAAGGAAGTCGACTGTGAGGAAAGAAAATAAGCCACCGGACCGATTTTAGGACTGCCGTGACACGGCAAAAATTCCCGTATAACGGTATTGTGCACCGTCAGACGGTGCTCTGTACCGTGATACGGGAATTTTTGCCGTGTCACGGCAGTCCTAAAATCGGTCCGGTGGCTTATTTTCTTTCCTCACAGTCGACTTCCTTCGATTTTTCTGAAAAAACGTATGTGTTCTACATGCGTCTTAGCCCCGGGGGATTTAAGCTCTATCGACCCACAAACGCTCATGGCAATAAGGGTTCATCCGAGTTATTAAATCCACCTAAACCATGGAGTCGAGTTTGATTTCATCACGAACTCGCGGAGCCGCCCGTTGGCATACACCCTCAAGGGAGGATGCCTTGCTAACGCGTCCAAACTCTTAACCATGGTACCCTTTTGACACCCAAAGCTTGACCAATAGTTGAACATAGATCTTGACTCTAGGTTGGGAACTTTTTTTTTATCATCGTGCCTAAATGCTTTGTGGTTGTTTGGTGCTAACCTTCTTATGTTTGCTCTTTTGTTTAACCCATGACCGAGGGTTTTTATTCTCACATAGTAATTAGTACAGACCTAAAATTGGTTAAAATCTGGAAAAATCACAAAACTGACCTGGAACTGCGCACCGTGTCACGACATGTTCTGCCGCGCCACGGTGAACAGTGCCGTGACACGGGGCTGTCTACCGTCTGACGGTAGACTGCACCGTGTCACGACATTCTGCACCGTGACACGGTGCCCATGAAAGGTGTCCTGTCAGTCTTTTTTCGATTTTTGTGCGTACATAAGTGAATGCTGTGTCCAGTTTGGTGTCATGTCTAGCTATACGGTCAAAACACGCGTCTATAACCTCACTTAATCACTCACATATCGTGTTCACACATTTTTTTTTCTTTAAGTCGTGCACCACTTTTTGACCGTATTTTAGGGAAGTCTTGTTTTTGTGTCGTTTTTTTTTCGGAGTAAGTTGGATGGTATCCTCCCATATGTTTTTTTTTAAAAAAAAAAATAAATAAATAAAAGTAGAATTTCAAAACTATAGATTTTTTTTAATAATAAAAAAAAATTTCTTTTTTTTCTTTTTTCTTTTTAATCCGGATGGGTTAAGGTTAAGTTTGGTCATTAAAGGTGTGTTTGTTTCGGTGTCACAGCACTTGGTCAAGAAGCAGGGGTAGATTGTTACGGTTCAAATCCATACCTCAACAACCTCTTATACCAAAGAGGCGTACAAGGAAACCACCTCAATAATCTCCACCCTGCGAATATGGGAACGGTGAGCCAAAGAGTCCCTCCATCATCCGAGTACGGGGAGTAGTGTCCCTACTAGTCCCTGTGACCCCAGCAGTAGTCAAACTCAGACAGGACACGTCCAGCCGGGAAACGGTGTAGACTGGCTCAAAGACACAGGAATCGTCGGTGAAGGCATCGTCCCATACATCGGAACTGAGAACAAGCCCGACACCGGTGTAGGAATCCCGGACAATGGAGCTGAAAATGAACCAGGATCAAAGGGAGTCAAAACAGACCCAAGCTCAGGCTGTGGAGGCTGTGAAAACGACTGACGCTGCCCCTGACTCTGGCCCGGAAAGCGCTAAGAAGACTGAGGCTGCTGCCACTGAGCCTCCTGAAACGGCTGAGTAGTCTGAGGCTCTCGCTGAGAATGAGAACGCCGGTGAATCTCAGGAGATCGTCTACCACGACCAAGCTCCTCCTCGTCCGAGCCTCTATGCCTCGAGCGCGAGCGGGACCTCCGTTGCTTCTGAAAGATACAAAATCGAAAGGTGTCAACAATGCAAAATAAAACAAATGGTAGAAGTAAAAAATGAATGATACCTCAAGAACGTCGCTAGAGCTCCGACAACTCGCACCACGCCGAAGCTTGATGATGCAATACTTCAGGGCGTCAACCAGCTTCATGAGTCCCATCATCTCCGGGCGGTTAGGCTGAGGATAAAACAAAGAAAAGTCAGTAACAAGCAGTGTTAAAAGGATGAATAATGCATCAAAGAAAACTCACCGGCTCAAAGACCTCGGGCAGAGACTCCTGCGCCTGTCTGTAACCCTCTGGCGCGTCAGCAATATGGTCCTCGGTGATACCAATCGGCCCCGGATAACGGACAGACTGAGGAGGAATCTCGATCCTCCCCACAGGGCGAATAGTCGTCTTAAAATATGATCGAATAATCAAGTTATACGACTATTTAAAGCAGAGACTAGTAACGAAGATCCTCAAAAGAAAGCATACCTCCGAAAGACGGGGTGGAGGAGCCAGAGAGGGAAGCAAGTCCCGTGCATAGTCACTCTCCATGTGTACAAGCTCCTGCCATGGAAAAGTATAGCGCTCTCCCCTGTTTATCAACTCTCTGATCAAGCGTGAGTCCAGCATCGACTTTGGTGGAGATGAGGGCACCACAAAGCGAACGCCGCTATGCTGACGAACGACTCGCTCCCCCAAATACCAGACAAAACGTCCGGTACCAACCTAAATGGTGCGGTGCACTGAAAGACGCAAGGCCTCAGTTAGATTAGTCATCCTGGCCCAAGGACGATACTGGACATCAATGGCAACCTGAAAACCATAAAAACTTGGCGTGAAACAACGGAAACAACATCATAAGGAAAATAACAGGAAACAAAACTAATCCTTATGCCAACAGAAGAGGTGCCTCGGCGTAGTAGCCCTCGCAGTGTAGGGACGGACTCCACCCGCGAATCTCCTCGATGACGCCAGCTGGCCCCGACAAGGAAATCATGGACCGCTCCACGACGCCGGCGAGGAGCCAAGCCTGAGAAGTAATCGTAGAACCATAGCTGCGATGAAAAGTAATCTTTAGCACATGAGTCGAACAAGTTAAAGTGAAACAAAAAGGGAAAAGATCATCACCTCTACGACTCTCCACATACCATAAGACGGTGATGGGAGACTCGTCATTCAGCTGCCGACAACCATGACGTAGCGATAAGAGAAGATTGGCGTATCCAAGGCTGGCCCAGCTATAGGATCCTATCTCACGGATCCTGACCAAAGCGGGGAGGTAGCAAAGGAGTACGCGTGAACTCCTATCAGGAGAAAGGGTCATAGAGATCAGGATCAGGGTGAAGATCCGCACCCGCTTCTCAGCCGACGTATCCTCCATGTCGAAGCCACGAGCTAGAACTGAAGCCAGCTCCGATCGTCCGCTCCTAGGACCACCTCGAGACACTGGTCGGGTCCTGATGTGCTGAACGATCGAACCTAGCAAATCAGCTACCTCAGCCGATCCCCAAGACAGATCAGACATCTGAGCTACAACCCGGTCGGTGAAGCGCAACCCGCTAATCATACTGAAGTCTAGAGGGGTCACCGTCATCTCCGCCTAAGCAAAATGAAAAGTGTTGGTAGTATCCCAGAAATACTCCAACAATGCGCGAACGACCGTCGAACCGCAACCCCGGGGGCTACGAAACCCTACAACCACCGTATAGAAATCTACTAAACCAGTCGATTCCCATAGGGCGTTCGTAGCAGGATCCCTCGTAATGATCTGGTGAAGTCGAGGGATCAAATCGCCGGCTCCAGAACCGTGGTGGCGAAGCGTGCCGTCGACTATGCCAGAGAGCGGGCGATGAAAAACGTGGTTTTCACGGCAGAAAACCAACTGGTCTGGAGTCCACGGAGGTGGAACCCACCTACCTCTACTCGTGGATGCCCGAGGCTCGGACTCTAAAGCATCGTCGTCCATACCCTCAGGAATAGTGGGAGTGTCCTCCCGAAAAGCCCGACGCGGGTCGTGGGTAGAAAGATCGCAATCTCGTCGCCTAGGCATGCTATTATAAAAATCTAAATGCTTAGCATCATTTCCTAAGACATTTAATTCAAGTTGCATTTTTATAAAAATAAAGATTTAAATACTTAGCATCATTTCCTAAGTTATTTAGTTATTTATTGAATTATACGCTAAATTTTTACCTCCAGACTAAAAATTGGCAAAATTATGGTATTTAGTTTCTCCATGACAAACTAATACTACAGTTCTCCTAGCCGCATGATACTTTGTTCTCCATGACAATATAGTACATACGCAAAATATGTTTCGAAGTTGCACAAAAACAATGAATCAACACATCATGAAATATTTCACAAGGTTTACCACCATTTTTTTCACCATTTCAAGTACAAAGAAGTAACATGAACATCATTTCACAAAGTAGTACCCAAAAATGGTGATTTGCTCAATTCTCCATCAAATCATGCAATTTTTGTCTCAAATTTCTCACAAACACACATGCATACATATACAAGTAAAATCATGGCAAGAATTTCAACATAAAACCTCAAAATCAAAAATCCCCAAATTGATTTTTAAGGGTTTTTCATGAAATTACTTACTTGAAGCAAATTTGAGACACAAATTAAGAGGAACTTACATAGATCCTTGTAGAGAGACGAAAATGGGGAAAGTAGCAGAAAATTAGAGCAAAATTGGTGAAAATTTGAGCTCCAAAAGCTCGAAAAACTTCGAAAATCCGCGCAGCCACCGTGACACGGTTGAGCTTGGCCGGGGCTCGGTGGAAGGATGACGTGTCACGGTTAGTCTGTCCGTGTCACGGTGAGCATGAGAGGAGGCGGAGCTCCGGCAAAAAACAGCAATAGCAACGGCAGTAGGCAGCAGCGAATAACAGCAGCAGCAAGTCACGAAAATAAAAATAAAATAATAATAAAAAAAAAAGATAAAGAAAAAAAAACCAGAACCGCCGTGTCACGGTTGCTGTTCCCGTGTCACGGTGAGGCCGGACGACCGTCGGTTGACTTAACCGTGGCGCGGCGATTTGTGTAAGCAAGAAGATAAAAATGAAGAAGATAGAGAGAGAAGATGAACAAGGAAATGGCGAAATGGTGAAAGAAGTGAAGCAGAAGTGTGTAACGGTACACTGATGACGTGGCGCGTTGGGATTCGTCTATAAAAAGCATAGAGATTCACGCGTTGACCAATTCAAACAGCAAAAAAAAATATATGTAAAAATGTCCCGTGACACGGGATTTCATCCCGTCTGACGGGAGAAGTTACCGTGTCACGGCAAAAAAGTGACGTGGCACGACAGCTCTACGCATTGTCAGCGAATATTCCTGGCGTTTTTTACCAGTTTGAATTATTTTTGGAGGTTATTGGGCGGTTATTTTTCGCTGGAATTACGCGGAAAATTCTAACTAATACTTTAAGGGGACTAAAATTACCATTTTACCCCTAGCAAGCATCAAAGTCTATTTTTTGGCGTTTTAAGCACCTAATATGCTCGGATAATCGACTTAAAATTGTGAATCATCTGCAGCCCACGTTCGGGGATAATCGAACCATCATACACTTATAAATTTTAGCAATCGTCGGCTTTCCTCAGGCTTGGAAAGCATTATAGGTGGATTTTTCTTCAAGTATAGAAAACCGCCAAGTCGGATTTCCTCAGGCTTGGAAAACATTATTGGTGGATTTTTCTTCAAGTATAGAAAACCGCCAAGTCGGCTTTCCTCAGGCTTGGAAAGCATTATCGGTGGATTTTTCTTCAAATATAGAAAACCGCCAAGTCGGCTTTCCTCAGGCTTGGAAAGCATTATCGGCGGATTTTTCTTCAAGTATAGAAAACCGCCAAGTCGGCTTTCCTCAGGCATGGAAAGCATTATCGGTGGATTTTTCTTCAAGTATAGAAAACCGCCAAATTCCTTTGTCGGCTTTCCTCAAGCATGGAAGGCATTATTGGTGGATTTCTTCAAGCATAGAATGACACCAAATTCATTCGTCGACTTTCCTCAAGCATGGAAAGTGTTATCCGGTAGGTTTCTTCAGGCTTAGAAAACTACCAAACTCTTCAGTCGGCTTTCTTTAAGCATGGAAAGCGTTTCAACAAATGTCACTCGGTGGATTCCTTCAAGCTTAGAAAGCTGCCAAATCCGTTTGTCACCAATACACTGGTGTCAGATACGTATTCTATCCTTTTACCCTTTTATCTGTAGAACTAACATTTTTCTGCAGGTATCGGCGCATATAGAGTGATTTAGGATCGCAGAACGTCTTTAATCATTCTCCGTCCCTATCAGCTATTTTGACTATCGTTTTCGAAACTGACATTTCTACAAACTCAGTCAAAGTGGGGGCTTCTGTAGACACCTAAAAATGTCTCCCCAAAACCAAACCCGATAATGAACAACCTTTCACCGCCATTATTAGTCGGGTTGAGTATTTAATTTTTGGAGTGCTTAAATCCATATTTAATCCCAATACATTTCATAAACCAACCCAATTCCTAGCCCATTTCCCCAAACCATAACTTATTTTCCTCTTTTCGTGCCTTTAAACCCAAAATAATTCATTTCGTGTCCTTTTTATAAAAACATTTGATCCAATTTATTTTGGTCCATAATATGGGTCCAATAATTAAATAGTTGGATGGGGTTTGAAAAGAGCTTTCCAACGATATATTATAAGCCCAAATCCGAGTTATAACGAATAAGTTATGGCCAAAATATTAAACCGAGCCCAAACTGAACCTAAGCCCACCTTACCTACGATCCAATGATCATGTAGAGGGTCCAAATGATTTAATCCCAATTCTAAATAAATTAGGATTAATTATAAACTTCTATAAGTTTCTAAAAGATCTTGATTATCCTTTTTGAAAAGATAAGATTAAATAGTTTGAAATTGAATAAAACTCCTTTTTTTGAAAGTCCTAATTTTATTCGAATTGAAAGACATTCAAAGATAGACATATATTATTTTCGTGCCTCATATTTTTTGTCCAAATTTTATATGGTTGGATATCCCTTGAAATTATCTTTCAAATGATATATTATAATATCAATTCCGAGCTATAACAGAAAAGATATGAATAAAATGTCAAACTCTATCCAAAACTGACACCGTCTCACTAATTCAGCCATATCTTTTTTTCTACAAAATATTTTAATCTGATTTTAATTGGGTTAGAAATTAGACTTCAGTAGCTTTCCAACCATATCTTATTTATTTTATTCCGATTTCTGGATCAAAATATATGATAAAAACAAAAACCGCAAAAACTGCTGTCTATCGCAAGAGTTTTAATCCGATTCGAACTCGATCTTTTCTTGATTCTTCGACCCTCTTTTTTCCCTATAAATAGAGGTCATATCACCCCTTTTTGAATAATCAACAAGCTTGATCATTAAATCCTTCTCTCTTTTTCTCTTTTACACGAAAAATCATTATCTTCTCTCTCTCCCATATTCTAAGCCTTAAACCTATATTCCTAATTACACCATTCTTCCCTTAAGCACTCCAATGAGTCTATACTAAACCCGAGGTTCCGTCCTTAAACCAAGGCGTGAAAGGTATAAATAACTGAGGTTTTGGACCAAATCAAATCTACCTTAATTTAATTTAATTTTCATTTGATTTATATTTTTATTGAAGTTACTAACAGTTTATTCATGATGTAGCAATTCAAGGAAATGCGGAAAGTGAGTAGTTAATCATTTAATTACTCTAATTTTTATTCTTGTTGCTAGTATCATGATTAGGGTTATTTTTTATTTGATTTGACTAACATTATTATTGTTAAATTGCTTCAAATATTAATGTTTATTCTATTATTTTTATGATCACCATATTGCATGTTTTAAGGGAATATGTAATTGAAAATCACGCCTAATAAGATAATTTGGACAAACCGGTTTAGGTTCCTTTTTAATCTTGTTATTAATTGAAGTGATCACAAATATTTTAGAATTATGTGTTGCATTAATATTAAACCAATTTAGCTTAATAATAGTTTGGAGCAAATTGAAAAATTTGTTTGTATGCCTTTGAGATCGCAGGAATTCTTTTCACTATAAGAATCGAGTAGAGGCCAATACGGGCGAATGTGACTCCATGTTTCATTTCGTACCATCATCCCCGATCCTCCTTTCGTGGTTCCGAACAATATGGAGTTAGTAATCTCATGGATTATGAATGGGGTGTAACCTTCACGGGTCAATCGTTGTTGCCTATCGTTGTCCCTTATTCGTGGTTGCCTTTTATGATCCGTGAACGGTTTACAAGTTCCTTAAAAACTTGTTGGCGGCTCCCTACTTTATTTTTCCCTAATCGTAATGTCAATTCCCACTTCCTATGAGTGCCAAGCATATTCACACATGCTTTAACGTAGGCGCACTTCGAACGACGCCTACAATAGTGAGGAAATGGTAAGCTAAGATGTTCCTTAAAATCGAAAAGAAAACATACATTCACCACCTAAGTGAGAGTACACATTCAAGAACAGTCCCAACCGGGGACTATTCAAGACTTTCTCCAAATGAGAAAGCCTTGAACGGGTATCTAGGCATATGATGATGCAAGTATTCTATATATTGTTGTATTTATTTGTAATTAAACAATACACAAGTTGCAATTTCATGAATAAACTTTTATTAGATGGATAAATATAAAGAAATATAGCTAAGTAAAGTTTATAAGTCATGCCAATATAGCAACTACCCACTTGAGCTCAATATGTAGTCCTCAAGCTAAACTCGTGCTTCAATTCACATATGAATCTATATATTAAAAAAACAATAAACAAAAAACAAAAATTAGGTTAAATATTATGTATGTACTTCTCATAACATGTCAATTCACTAATTTATTTCTAAGCTAAAAGACATCATTCATCGAACTAACATTGCTAAACTATGTATTCACTACTTTGTTCAAAATTCATTTTATTTATTCAAAATTGCTAAACTAAAAAGGTTACTAATCTCTAATTTTTTTCATTTTTTTTATTCAAAATTGCTAAACTAAAAAGGTTACTAATCTCTAACCATTATAACAAACCAAATTTCAACTAATTAAGTAACAAGGCTAATATTCTCTACTATATTCAAAATTACACATCAAAACAAATTAAATTAACCATTAAAACATACTAATATCCAACTAAATGAGTAACAAGGTTACTAATTTATAATATTTTCACAATTTCCCAATAAAAAAAACCAATAATTGAAACAAATTGAAGTAAAATTATATTCTAACCTAAATTTTAATTTTCCTAACAATTCTTCAACATGCAAAACAAATTAATATAAGTACATAAATGGAAAATTATTGTTAATAAAGAAAAAAAATTATACCTAAAACACTCAAATTATTGTAGTTTAATGTAGCTTGAAGGGAGGAGAGATGGAGTAGCTTCCGTGGTTAATGGTGCAGTAGTGCGGCGGCAACCTTCAGGGCGGTGGTGCTGCGGCGACCTTCAGGTCTATGGCGCAGGAAACGAAGAGATGAGGTCGGTGGAGGGGGTTGAGCTGAGGGGAGAAACAGCACGGCAGGGGAGAAAGAGAAGGCCAGGGGAGAAAGAGAAGGGCAGGGGTGGCGGCGGTGATGGTGGCCGGCAACGGTTGCGGCAAGAGTGCAGGTGAGGTGAGGGGTTTCGCAGGTTAGGGCTTGCGAGAATCGAACAGTGAAGAGAGAAGAGAATAGTGAAGCAATAAAAATGAATGAAAGAGAAAGAGAAGGAAGAAGGAAAGAGGCAGGTTTTTTTTAAAAAAAAAAAATGGCACCGGTTCAAACCGGTGCCCTTTTCATTTTTGGCACCGGTTTTGGCTGAACCGGTGCCTTTTCTATTTGTAGAAAATTGCGCCCAATTTTAGCCTAGTTTTTTACTCCGGTTTGGCCTGAATCGGTGCCTTTATGGGGATGCCTTTTTGTATTTTTCTACTAGTAATTTCGATTCGAATTCGGATTCTTTTCTTATTCTTCGACCCTCTTTTTTCTAAATACATAGTTCAAAATGGTTAATATTGGGTGTTGATATTGTTGATCGGAATTCTTAGTTTTAATTTAAACTATGTATTTAGTATTGTGTAATAATTTTTCCTCAAAAACTGGCCAAAAAATGGAAAATTAAATGGTTCTAATTTATATTTTAATTATAAATACTTTTGGTGTAATATTTATAATTTATGTATAGTTGAGGTGAATTAATCTGTTTTATCGAAATATAATATTATAAAAGTATAATTTAATTAGTTTAATAAGAGTTTTTATAATCCTTAATTCATATATATATCAGTTTTTATTTTCATAAAACTTTAGGGCATCCAAGATGTAGTAAGTGTGAAATTTTGTCTATAAATTTTTTCAATTAGTATCAATTTTTCCAGTTGATTTAAACCATGGCTAGTGTTCTTTTTTTTTTTCCTTTCATAGAGAAAATTTGGATTTGGTTTAGAAAAGAGAGTAAGATAATAGCATAAATCAATGTTGGAGTAGAAAAAGAGGATAAACAAAGATTGAATCGTTGAAAGTAAGGGCAATCTGTTGAGAAAAAACAAGAGCAAATTCGGGAAACCAATATTCCTCTTGAAGTTTCTATTCACTTTCAAGAATTTCAATGAATGACTTAATTTGGTATTCTATTTGTGGAAAATAAATGATTTTAATTTATGTAATTGTGAATTTTCAAAGCCTTTCATAAATTTTTAAGCCTTTTATAACTTTGATAGCCTTTTATAATTTTAAAAGCCTTTTATAATTGGGATTTTTAAAAGCTTTTCTTAATTTTCAAGTCTTTTAGAAAATGGAACAAGGACAAGTCATCTATATACATCCTTGTCAAATTTGTCAATATCTCCACCTAAGTCCCTACTATCAATCTTGCCTCATTTGCGCTACTCATCAGATGAAGGAAGTTGCCATGACAGTTAATCACTTCAACTAATTTGATGTTAAAACAATAATTTATGACATAAATAAACAGCATAAAATTAAAACAAAGATAGTCAATACCACTTTGACTAATTTAAATTCCCGAGTGATTTTCCGCTGCGATAATGAATTGTTATGTTTTTTTCCCTAGTAGCGTGACAATCTAACAATAATGAGTACTTTAAAAAAGCCAATAACAATAGTTACGTGTACTTAATAAAATTCAATAAGGTTTTAATTATCTAAGTGATTTTAGAGTAAGTGAAAATGTTTTGCTAGTAGTACTTTTTTTGGTTCTAAAGTTAAAAGTTTCGAGTCCGTTTTTTGTAAAGACAATACAGGTTTTAAATACCCGAGTGATTTTCCGGAGCGATATTTTATTAGTACGCTGATTTTTTATTAATTAGATTGTACATAGTATATTTTCAGCTTTTTTGCTATTTTTAGAATGTTCTCATTCTTATTCCTGTGTAGTACGTATGCAGTGTTATTACAAACAGAATAAGAAGAAACATGCATTACGATTTTCAATGGCACTAATTCACTGTAGCAAATTGCAAATGAAGAGACACGAAATTGACATAATGGTTTCATTTTGCTATTTATTTCTTTTTTTAGCGGTTTCTTTGTGAAATTCTCCTTTCTAAAAGCGATCTCAAAGAGATACACTTTGAGTTCTTCTGAATTTCCATCCTCTGCTTAAAATGGCTGATTTTAATGGTGGTTCGTCGTCAAATTTTCCTCCTGTTTTAGGCGAACATCAAAAATCGTATTTTCTGTCATTGTTAAGGAGGAAATCCGAACTTGAAGTTTCCTTAGCCGTGAATTTGCATGTCTGTAAAGAGGCTGATCGGAAATGCAAAGTTGTACGGCGGGAGTTGGATGTGTTGGAGGATGAAATTTCTCAATTTAAGGATGTTGAAAAAAAATAACAGGGCATAAGAGGGTTAGGGTTGATAGTTATTGTGTTGGTGTTATAGATATTGATAGTGGTAGTGATGGTGAGGCGGAAGTTGGTTCTAAGTCAAAGGCGTCAAGGTCTGTGGGTGTCGTAGGAGAGTCGTCTGGTGTGGTGGCTAATGTCGAGGGTGGGGCTGTTGGCATGGAGATGTCCTCGGATTATGAGGATGTTATGTTTATTGCAGAGGTCCCTTGTCGAGTTGCTGAGGAGGTGCAAGGGGAAGGTTATGATCAGGCTGCTCTGGTGGTTCATCAGGAACTACAAGAACCACCAGTGGTTCATGAGGAAGTGCAGCCTGAAGTAGAAAAGCAACAAGAAGAAGATGAGGAAGAAGATGAGGAGGAAGATGAGGAAGGAGATGAGGATGAGGCACAAGATGAGGAAGAAGAAGATGAAGAGGACGAGGAGGGTGAGCCTCAAGAGGAGCAGGTGCAGGGGGAAGTGATCGAAGAAGAGGCAGGGGATGATGATTATGATGAGGGACAAGAAGTGGATCCTAGGGAGTTTAATGTAGATTCCGAGGATGAATTTGGAGGTAACATATATTATTACTCTCGTGGGGATTCTGATGTAGATTCGGACATATACAAGTTCCCCTCGCCCTAGTAGTTCAGGTAGTAGTTTGTTTAGGGGGGGGGGTTGCAAGCTTGTGAAGTTTAGATTATAGTCTTTTGCATTACTTTATAGTTGCTAGCAACTTTTAAGTATATTAAATGTAAATCTATATAGCTCTATTAGGTAGTAGGTTGTAATTGGAAAACAAAAATTAATGAAATGTGGTTAATATTCAGATTATTGTCTTTAGAGTTCTTTTTTGTTCAGTTCCTTTTTAAAGAAAATAATATTCGTGTCTTTTGGAACATTGTGTGCCGTGATAGTATATTGAGATATGTTATTGGTTTTGTCATGGAATGTTGTTATTTTCTTCCAAAAGTTTTTTTGTTTTGAACTTGTGTGGCTCATCGGGATCATTCTGTACTTAAAACAAATTTATGTCGTACTTAGCTAACCTGGAAACACCAATGTGAGTGTTGAGGGAATCGAAAATGAGGTTTAACTTAACTATTGAGGCGGAGTGGCAGAAGCCTTATTAATTTTAGACTATTTGAGCATTCTTAAGTCTTGGATCATAAATGTTGGTCATGACACAATTCAAAGGTTGTCTAATGCTATACATGCTTTTAGTGTAACAAAGTTATTAAGGCTTTGAAAAGTTAATTTTTGTAGCATGTTTCTGTCTGACTTTTTATGCTGTATCCATGGAACTTGTTGTTGGGTATAGAATGTTAGCATATGAAAACAAAATAGTCTTTTCCTAAAATTCAGGTCTTTTGATTAAGTTTGATGTCAATCTTCAAAGTCTGATACAAAAAGTCCTACATTTATGCCTTTAGATGAGTGTGATCAGGTTGCATGAACTCTAAAGTCAAATATTTATGTTGGAGATGTTATTATAATTAACTGTATGTTTGACTCATGTTTAAAGTCTTTTATTGTTAGTTGAAAAACTGGATATAAATTGATTGCTTCTGTATATTTTTTTGGTGTTGTGTTTTAGCTTGGTGAGGATGGTTAAAAAGGGTGGGCGTAAGCCCTTGATTCAAGGTTCGTCATCTTCCATGATCGATGCGAATGCTTGGGATAACAGTATGTCAGCTAGTTGTAAAGGAGCAGATTTTCATTTTGTATTTTCTTAGTGTTACCATTCAAATGGAATTATTGTATGAGTTGTCTGAACTATTGTATTTTATTTGTAATTTGCTTATTTTCTAATCAATCATATTTTTATTTTGCATTAACACGTTGTTTTCGCGATGCAAAATGTTCCATTAGATTTTGCTAGAAAGCATTTTCGTAGACTCGGTAAAATGACTGATGTTGTGTTGCGACATTATTATACAGAGTTCAAAGCCAAATTGAAGATAAAGACTTACGATGGAAAGATGGTGCAATGTTTTATTAAGGATGGAGTTAATGCAATGATTGATGAGTACAAAGTTCAGGTTGATGAAGGTGCTGTTATAGAGCTTTTGCAGCTGAATCCTATTTTTTTATATATAAATTTACAACTGAGTACTGATTCCTGATGTATTAATATTGTAGGCAGAAGTGTTGAACTTGTTATATTTGATAGTTTAATAAATTTTGGATTTTTGATGATTCTAGATTTTTGTTTATAAAGTTTTGTAAAGCTCGAATCTTACATGACTTGAGTTTTATTGTTTTTAGTTTGGTTTGAGATTTTCTATATTAGCACGTGTTCAATGTTGGCAATAGATCCTGGCTTCTGTACTATTAATCAAATATTTCTTTTGCTCAATTCTCACAACCTATATATTTATATTTGTCTTTCTGTCCACAATTAGCAGTTATTTTGAGATCTAGAGAGAAAGAAATGTATAATTTAGATATGTAGAGAGAAAGAAATGTGTAAATTAAAGGAGTTAAAAGATCGAGGTTATGAGAAAAAGTAAGGGAGGGATGTAATGATAATTTAGGAGTAAAAAGAGGTATTAAGATAGAGAGAGGGAAGGTTGTGGTGATAATTCAGAATGGAAGATAAAGATATGGAGGATTTTCTATCACTTACTGCATTAAAATAGCTAGGGGAAGAAGGCAGAGTTGATCAGTGGTGAGAAATAACTCGGAAATGCTATATATCAGGGTGATTAGAGAGTATAATATCAGAAAATTTATGTCTGAATGGTATATACTGTGGCTTGTTAGTTTGCTAGTTTGCAGAGTTTAAGGCTACCAAATATGAGTATAATCATATATATGACAGTAATTTAAATGCATGCACAAATCAGGAAAAAATCTTATTGAAACATTTAAAGCATTTCAAACATTTAGGTTGTTTGTATGACATTTATAACATTACTCTCTGGTTGTCTTTAAAAGAACCTGTCAATATCTTCAACTTAGGTTCTCCTATGTGTTGTCTGATTGCAGTAGTCAAAAGCTTTAGGTTAGAGAAGAAGTTTAGAGTGTTAAGCTTAATGAAAGTTTGTTGATAGGTAATGCTTAAAATGTATGCTTGAAAATTAGAGTGTTAGACTTAATCAAAAGACTGCTTGAAAAGGAATTCAGATTTGTAAAGTCAATTTGCTTTACACATTAGTGGTTTGTTGAGTGTGTGGATTATTTAAAAGAGTTGATTTTGGCAGCCATTGATTTCTGATTCTGGTGCAGAACTCTTAGTTTTAGAAAATAATATTGATTTAGATTGTTGTGTGATTTGTGTGTGAATGTTCTGACGAGGAGTCTTTTTTTCCTTCTTTGTATGAATGTTGTAATTACTATTTGATTCAGTCTAACATCATACTTTGTCCATGATTACAGATTATGGCATTTACTTGTGTTATTGTAAGTTAAATGAATATTTAGTTGACTGTTATGGCATTTACTTGACTTTATGTTTTTATTTTGGATATTATTGGTTAAATGGAATCTAAAGTTACACCTGTATTGTGAAGGTTACTTGTAGAAGTGTTAGTTTTAGTTAAGACTTGAATTTAATTAATGGTGCTATAGTTTCAAAGTTTTGTCTTAGCCTATATATTGAATAATTTTGTAAAGGATATAAAGTATTTTGTGTTAAGCTATTACATAGACTTACAATTTAATTTATTTTTTTCGAGTTATGAGTGTTCTGTCATTAGAAATTCCCATGGACAGAATCTCTCTTTCGTTTACCGTTCTGTATGAAAATGTTATTGAGCAACATGAAAAGTTAGTATGCATTATTGTTTCTGTTTTTGTTTTTTTGTAGTTGTACTATTATTGCTAATTTGTGCTATTTAATTCATTCTTGTTGATGAATAGTTTTTTGGATTTTGATTTTTGATTTTGATTTTGTGGATGTGTTGTGGTATATGTTTTTTTGTGTGCCTCTGAATAGTGTATTCTAGATGGCTTCAGGGATGTCCTGGATGATGGTTTTTTTAACATAGAGTTGTCCTTGGATGGTAATGACAAGTCATGGTTTGTTACTTTAGTGCATGAAAAGTGTGGTAGTGGATGGGGAACATACCTTGATGCTGGGTGGTCTTATTTTGTAGAGGATAATGGTGTAGATGCCGGTGATGCTTTGATATTTACTTATTTAGGGGATAGTTCTTTGATTTTGAAATCTGCAGACCTAGAGGAAGTAAGAGAGTTGAGGAAAATGGATATAGTGGAAGTTCTGGTACTTCAGTTAAAAGGCGTGGGAGGAAACCTGCTATTGAAAAACTCACATCTCGAATGATCGAAACCAATGCTTGCCTTACCAAGCTTGCAGTTGCTTGTCGTGAACATCATTTCTTATTCACTTTTACCAGATCATATGTTGATCAAGGAATTATAGTATGATTTTTGTTAACTATCTTCAAGTTTTTTTTTTCCATTCTATTCTTCTTTCTCTTGACATGATCATTTGATTTTGTGTTTTATTTTCAATGACAGAATGTTCCATTCGATTTTGCTAAACGGCATTTCCCTAATTTCCCTAAAACTACTGATGTCATTCTTCAGCTTGCCAATACACATTTCAATGTGCAGCTGAAAGTCTTGAAGAAGCAGGGAGCTATCAGTAAATGTTCCATTAGAAATGGTGTTAGTCAGTTCAATGATTTCTATAATGTTCAAGTAGATGTAGGTGCTTTGATTAAATATAGGAAAGGAGTCCCTATTGTGTTTGATATTGATTTAGTTTCAATGTAAACCTATGGAATGACCATCTTGGTTAAGGCCTTGTTGTTGTTAGGATGTTTTTTCCTTGTTTTTTTTTTTTTTTTTGGTACAATAATGGTTTTGAATTGTTTTTAGTGGATCTGACTTTTCTCTCTTACACAAATTTAAATAGTTATATAATATATATATATATATATATATATATATATATATATATATCTATTTCAAGTAGAAAATGATATACTATAATTCGAGCATATAATTTTATATAAGTGAAAACATGGTTTACATCTTCAAGCATAGTATATACATAGCTGCTGTTTTTTATATAACTACTTCTTAATACTGCAGACTGCTACCTATTTACATATATAGCTTACTATATAGCCTTTACTGTAATTTTAACACCCAAAATCATTATAGTTGCTAGCTGATTGCAAAATATTTAAGTGCCTAGTTTAGGTTAATCCCTTAATAAGTGGTGTTATTTAGGAACAAGTAATTTTAGTGTACTTGTTCCTAGTTAATGCCACACATTACAAAATATTTATAAAATATACTTTTAAGATTGTTGATACTTGTTGAAGCTGCTGCTGACTTGATCTTATGTGAGAGTGGTTGCATGATTCTAGGAATCATCTTCATCATCATCTTGCAGTATGAGTGTTCGGCGCCTGGTAACCCTCTCCTGCTTGACTTTGCGTAACTTGAATTCAAAATTCACCTGCTCCTCAGACCCGATAGCCTTGCCTTCCTTCGCACCTAAAGAAGCCTGATCTGATTCCATTGAACTGTCAGTGACTATTTTGGCAGTTGTGCCTTGAGCCGCCATGTCAATCACTTCGTTGGTGTGTGGAAATCCAATTTTGCTTCATTTCCAGATCTCTTTCGTTTCTGGCTGAAATCTTCAACACTGCCTTGATTGTTGTCACTTACTGCAATCAAACTTTCAGTAAAAATACAAGCATCATCTTCCTCTCGACTGGAGTCTGTAAGATCATCCTTGTGTGGTGTTTCTTTCGTGTTAGCCGTGTTTGTATGTTTTGCTGACTTGAATAGTGTCTTCTGAATCACTTCACCCTCTGCAGTTTTTGTGCTGGTGTCTGTAACTACTTTCTTGCTTTCAGAACTAGAAACAACTTTTGATGAGCTGTCTTGTTCCGTAGTAGCTGCTGTTGGTTCCACCACCATATATACACCCTTAAGTCCCCATTTCAAGACCTTGTTCTTTGACAGTGCAGTTGTAGGTCCAACTTTGATCAAGAAATGCTTTGTTGCTAACTTGAAAACTGTCTCCTAGAACTTGTCAAGTTGTTCCTAATCATATAGAAATGAAAAATAAATAGAGTTTCACATTTGTAGTATGTAGTGAGGTTAGTGTTATATAATGAGATGATAATTATTGAAAAATATGTTGTATACCATTGTTTTCATTTCATAGATTTCCTGAATTGGCATTCGAAAAAGCTTATCACAAACATCAGTGAATGCACTGAGTACCAATGATCTAGTTCCATCAGAGACATTGAAAGTTATGGTTGTCCTGCTCATTATAAGCAATATTGTTAGTGTGATTTGATGTATAACAACATTCTCGTTGAAAAGTACAATGAATTTACTATTTTGATGAATATTATACCTGTAAGCAGCATGTATGTCTTTCCTTGAGCATGCTTTGGAACTGTAGACAGTTCTGAGAGCAAGATCTGTTCGCTTTCCACAGTGGGAGCATCCTATATATGCTCTTAATCTTTCAAATTCTATATCGGTAGTTACAACATTTAACCAAAACACTTCTTGTGGAAGTGTACTTGCTGACTGCATTGTAAATATATAAACCAAGGTTATTATGATGTTAGATATTAACATGTTCTGAAATAGTGCTTGCTATGCGTTTTGATTCTGTTAATTATTTTAAAGATATGCTGCAAAAATATACCTTCTTGGCTTTCAGGCAGCCAATAGTTGTTACAGTTCTTTCTGCTGTTGGATTGAAGGCTTCCTTGATTCTTTGCTGTTCATTGATTAGCATACATCGATGTCTCTTTGCCCTTTTTTATCAAGACCAAAAAATTGTCAGAAATTTATGGTTTCGTAAATTACTGTATAAATAATATTGTGAAAAACTTCAACATTCAAACTATTATTAGTAGATCAAACTAACAGATGGAATATCAATTTATGCTTTATTCACATCACAGAAATTACAATTTGGGTTTCTCTCAGATTTTTGATTTTGTGTTCAAGACATTACTATGCTAACATTTTCAATATTTAGGAAAAGAAATTCTTCAAAACTATACCATTCAGCTAAAGCTTCTGCTTTGTCGCCTTAGGGGTCCTTCAGAATGAAAGTTGACATGGTTGATTCAAGCGAAAATCCTGTTATTTGGAGAATGTCAATACTCATGCTGTGATTCTGATATTTTACATGTGCTTATTATTTGAAAATTTAAATATGATCTAAGTTGTTATCTTACCTTGCCAAGTAATAGGTCGTAGAGTTGTGATACCAATTACTTTGAAAGAGTCACTGTTTGAGACAATTGATTCAGACTGTTCTCCAGCAAGGTCATTCCAAGTGCATACTTTCATTGGCTGATCAGTACTAAAATTAGAGGATTTTTAATATTCACTTTGTAGTATAATATGAAATGAAATGAATGCAAAGATATTAGTCAGTCTTCAACAACAATTACCTGTGATCTATCACCACAAGATCTCGAACTGATGTATCTTTGTTAGATGATGTCATTATTCTTCTCGGTTCTTCTGATACATAAAGAACTAACACAAGTATATCTGAAACACCAAAAAAAAATCACGCTAAATATTAATATTTTGTATTATGCCACTTTGATGTATTTGACAAATTATATGGTTGTATATGTAATTCATATAATCTGTTTACCATGTCTATCATCATCAACAGGGATGCTTGGAATAGAAACAAGTGTTTGATATCTGCGGTAAATTGATTC
The DNA here is from genome assembly GCF_948465745.1 of Chenopodium album. Lineage (NCBI taxonomy): Eukaryota > Viridiplantae > Streptophyta > Magnoliopsida > Caryophyllales > Amaranthaceae > Chenopodium > Chenopodium album. Next base: position 45,547,029 of record NC_137836.1, read on the forward strand.
TGCTTTAGGATCCAAAGATCGGATGACAGTCTTGCTTCCTAATGACAAATGAAATGGAATGCCATCTTCTTTAGCCCTCCATTGTGCATCCAAGTTCCTTATTTCAACATCACCAATCTCATAATTTCCTCTAAAACTAATAACATCCCAGTAATCCAGAATATGGTCACAAAAAAGTGTCATCTTCATCCGGTTATTCTGTAACAAGCAAGAAGATGTTCATTTTTTAAGTGTTTTCATCAATTTATGCAAATTGAATGTTGAGTTTCAAAATGTATGTAGAATTAAATCGATATACCTTGTCATCATAAAAAACATACACTGATATCGTGTATTTTTTTCTGATGTTGTGGACGACCCTTTTCTGCAACCCTTACTTTGACCTTGAAATTTTTTGTAGTTGTATCGATTTCATCTAGGAATTTTTGTTGCGGTGCCATGAAGATGTTCTCTGTTTGATAATTTTGAAATAACTAAATAATATGATCAAAGAAAACCTATTAAAATGCTACAAACCTGTTTCATACTGCATGCCTTAAGTAAAAGAGTTTTTGTTCAAGTTTATGCAAGCAAAATGTTTGAAATATAAATAGTATCAGTCTGTTGTTTCTATTGTACAATATTTAATCTATATGATTTTTAAATCATTTTGCATGCCTTTACCTGATTTTAAAAAAAATCAGAGATAATTATGCATGCATTATGTACAAATTTAGAATACACTTCTAATCCTGTAAGTTTTCTTTTTTTTTTTTTTTTTTTTTTTTGTTTAAAATGTATAAGTAACACATTGCATGTATGAAATGGATGTTTTGCAAATTTAAATTAGCAATTGCTATGCATGCAGAATGTTAGAAATAAAAAATAACATCAGTCTTCTGCTCCTACTGTACATCATCTAATGTGTATGATTTATAAATCAGTTTGCATGCCTTAAATTGATGTTCAAAATACATAAATGAAAGATGATTGTGCATGCATCTGTAGATACTCAAAATACACTTTTTATTATGCAAATTCCCTAAAATTTATTTAATCTTGTTATGATTTTAAAGTAAAAAGTTTCATACTGCATGCTTAAAACAAATGATTCTCAAACTATGCATGTAGAGTGTTAGAAATGAAAATTAACATCAGTCTTCTATTCCTACTGTACAACATCTAATGTGTATGATTTATAATTAGTTTGCATGCCTTATATTGATGTTCAAAATACATAAATGAAAGATGATTGTGCATGCATTTGTAGATACTCAAAATACACTTTTTATTAGGAAATTTTGACATTTGCTACCACCTAAAACACCTTACTTCAGATTTGCTGCCTATTTAAAAAAAAAATTACTTTGCTACCACCATAAACATATGTTGTTAAAATTCAATACCACTTAACGGAATCCGTTAGGATTTCCGTTAAGTTTATTAAGAAATTAAAAAAAAATAAAAAAAAAAAAGACAAAAACAAAACCAGCCACCCAAAACACCTTAGCCACCATACCCCTCCTGCCGCCGGCGCCACCTCCCCATGGTCCTCCACCTCGCCGCCGTAAAACTCCCAAAAGACCGCTCTTCCTCCTTCTCCTTCACCCACATTCTCCACTCTCGTTACCCACAAGCTTAATTGAATTGCGGTTTGAGATTTGCTCAGATCGATTGGGGTTTTTGGCTGGGATTTAGGCGGGTTTTTGAGGGGAGGGGGCTGAGAAGTGGGTAGGGATCGCGACGCTGGCGGCTTGCAAATTTGGGTTCGATTGCTGGGGTTCGAACGGAACTGGGGTTGCGATTTTGGGTTCGATTGCTGGGGTTCGAACGGGGCTGGGATTGCGAATTTGGGTTCCTCTTTTCTGTGTGCGGCGGCTGGCAGTGGCTGGGATTATGTGTTGGTGTCGATTGGTGGTGATGCGAGGGAACAGGGGAAAGGGGCGGTAATTGATGGTGGTTGGTTGTGGTTCTGCTGCTCATTGGCGATTGTTGATGGTGGTTAGTTTGAGCGGCTGTGGTCGCGGCAGGGGATTTGGGAGCGGGTTGGGTGGTGGTTGCGATGGTGTTGATGTTGAACAGTGTCGGTGGAAGGAGTGGGTGGTTGGTTGGTGGTTGCGGTAGGATTGATGTTGAACAGTGACGATGGAAGGAGTGGGTGTTTGGGTGGTGGCTAGACGGTGGTTGGGTGGTTGTAACGGAAATGCTAACGGTGTAAGACAAGTGGTAGTAATTTCTAAAAAACTCTGTTTAGGGTGGTAGCAAAATAAAAAAAAAATTTAAATAGGTAGCAAATCTGAAGCGAGGTGTTTTAGGTGGTAGCAAATGTCAAAATTTCCTTTTTATTATGCAAATTCCCTAAAATTATCTAAGCTTGTTATGATTTTAAAGTAGAAAGTTTCATACTGCATGCTCTCAAACTTAAATTAGTAATTTTTAGCATGCACAATTTATATAATAGAAACAATTTTAAAGCCATAAACTAAGAAATAACAACACGTGCATATCTATCTAAATCTATGAAGTGATAACAGAATTTATGTTTACATGAAATTTGGATTGAACATACCTATGAAGTAGTTGATGATTGATTGCTGTGTGTTGAACCTGGTACAGCTTAACCAATCGTTTATGTATTTGAATTTTTTTTTAATGTATAGCATAAGTTTAGAATTAGTTGGTTTTTTAGAGAATGCAAATTATGCTAAACATTGCTTATATAGTGAAAAAATAGATGGGAAAAGAATGCATGCAAAAGTTGATGACATAAATTTCCACCCCCCTTCCAAAAGAGATTGCATGCTTGAACTATCTCAACATGTAATAGTGTTCTTGTCTCCTCCTTTTTCTCCTTTTTTTTCCTTTTTTTTTCCTCTGATAATGAAAATAAGATTAATATATCTAATTTTCCACTATTTACATTTACATTTTTGTGGCATTTCTCCTAATTTTAAAATCTATATTTTGAACTACAAATATGTTCATGTACATAACTTAAAATGAAAAATAACCTACAAATGAATTATTTAGATTAAATTCCTAGTTGTTCCATCACTGCAAACACATAGGAAAACAGATAAAAGTTATTAAAAAATAAAAATAAGCTTACTCATTGTGATGGTGTAGAAATTATTGGTTTTAAGAAAATATACTCACTCTCAAAACCAATATGAATGAAAAAGGATGATGATAACTTACCTCTTTTGCCACTCTAAATGATTCCTGCCAAACGAATAATATCATAAAATACTATATTCTTCACTTCTGTCGCCTTCCGTTGCTTAGTGCTAGCTTCAGTTATTACACTGACATTAGCTGATTTACGAGCTCGAGAAAGTGCGACATATAATTGTCCATGTGAAAAACAGGATCGCAGTTAAAAAAAACCACAACTTGACTAAGTGTTTGTCCCTGAGCTTTATTGATTGTCATTGCAAAACTAAGTTTCAAAGGAAATTGTTTTCTCTGAAACTTAAAAGGATAGCCTTCTGAATCTGATGGACGTAATGATATTCTTGGAATTAACACATGCTGACCTTTATTATGTCCAACAGCAATAACACACTCAATGAGATTACGGAAAAACCGCTTGCATATGAGTCTTGTTCCATTACACAAACCAGATGCTGGCAGAAGGTTTCTTAACAGAAGAACAAGACTATTAACTTTTAGCTCAAGCTCATGAGGACTCATACCACCAAGGCAAAGTTTGTTTAGAAATTCAGTAGGATATACGGCACAATATTCATCAATCATAGTGTCATAACTTTTATACACTACTAATTCACCCGAGAATTTGCAAATCAAACATAAATTTATGGCATCAACATTCTCATTCATCGGTGTCAATATAGCTCTTGTAGTAAAAATGTCTGAACTGAATGGAAACATATCCATTTCTAGAAATGCTACAGCTGTTAGATGTACATCATCAGCTATTCCAGTACAACAAGGCTTAACAATATCTGATGGCAGCTCAACAAACGTAACCTCCGTTTTTTGCAATTCACCATTTCCTAGTGCCAACAGAAAAGCTGCATATGCAGGATCATCTTTAGCCCTTAAGTTTTCAGTAAGCCTGAACTTCAGCAGTTGTGGCCACAGAGCAGAACTAACTAAACTTGCAGCAACTTCTTCTCTCTGTGATTTGCGTGGAACAATTGGAAGAACTTGTCTAAAATCCCCACCAAAACTACTAATTTGCCTCCAAATAATACACTTGAATTGCAAATATCTCTTAGTAGTGAATCGAGGGATTCAATATTTTCCTTCTTAGCCATAGAAGCTTCATCCCAAATAATCAACGTTGTTTCCCTTAAAAGCGCTGCTACACTTCCCTGCTTAGGAACATTACAAGCAAGTGAGCCCAAAGGATCTAAAGGGATTTTAAACCGTGAATGCGCAGTTCTACCAGAAGGAATATTGGCTGCAGCAATTCCCGAAGTTGTTGTTGGTAAAACAATCTTATTCATTGATCTGATTTCTGCATAAAGAGCATTATATAAAAAAAAATTTCCTCGTTCCACAATGACCATCTATGAAAAAGGCACCAGGCTTCCCCTTTGTAACATGATCCATTATGACATCGAATACAACTCGTTGAGCCTGATTTAACTTTTCTTTACATTCTAAACACTCTTCTAGTATCGGAGCATTCAATGCATCTTCTATATCTTTTGTAACATGTATAGCATCACCATCATCTTCTACTAAATTATGTAACCCAAAAGCCTTCAACGAACTTCCCATTGACTCAACTAATTGCTCAATCGATCTTACGGTTAACTGTTTCACTCTTGCAGCATCTGTGGGATATTTATATCGGTAATCCTCTGAAAAAGAATTATAATATTTTAACCACAAAGTTAGACGATCGCTAGGCTGATAGAAAATAAGTATTGTGGCAAACAATCTTCAAATAACATGAGGCATCTGGATGGCACATCCTTCAGTCAAGCACAATTAAATTGCATCATCTTCTTCTATTAATCCTAACTTCAGTGCTGCCTGCTGATGAATGGCATAAATGTTCCCATTGACTCTACGTAGATCTTCAAACGACTTCGGACTTCTGACATTGTGAAGCAGCAATCGCAAATAGTATCTTTCACCTTCAGAAGGTCCAACAAATGCTAACCTTCCAATCTGGATTTTTTTATTCTTTCTTTTCTTCCACGGTTTATCTGATGCATTCCACCAATAGTGCTCTAAAAATTCACTATATAGCCATCCTGTTCCCAAAGTTGATTTACAATTCATTTTGAAAAACTCTGTTAAACAGGTTCTAGTATGCTTAGCATATGAAACAATTGATGTCGGTTGTTCGTGAGGTCTCATCTGTATCAGCTGGAAATTAGGCAAGTGAACAGGAAGAGGTAAAACTGAAGGATACATTTCATAAAAATCAAAACCAAAAAGACGCCACGCAGCCTCATAGGGTGAAACCCATCGACCTGACTGATACTGTTCAATCTCATCTTGCACGGGAACTCCATCTGTTGTTTGAACAATATTGAAAGATATCTTGTCATGGCCTTTATAAACATACTTATAAAGATACTTCACCGCTTCAATAGTGGAACAAACTTCAACATTTAAGTGACAACTGAAATAAGCTAAAAGATATGGATTATATGGAATCACCCATGAATTATCCATTTCAACACCCCGGACTTTGACAGTATCACACGTAGCTCTCCTTCGATACAAAGGATATCCATCACTATTACTTTTTGTCTCTTCACAATTTTTCTTTGGATAACCATACTTACAATATCCACGTTGTTCTTTATGTTTCATACATGGGCATTCTGGATTAAGATGACCACATGAACCATGCATCATATGCTTGATCACAATCTCTCTTAAATATCCATTTTTAGAAGATGGAATTTCAGCACAAACAAACTTATCAAAGTCATCAGGAGTCTTTATTTTGAATTTTGATTTCAAAATAATGAGAAAATGAGCATGAGGTAAACCTCTTTTTTGGAATTCAATAACATAAATCATTGCAGCCACTTCTCCAAATATTTGCTTCTTCCTAATTAAATGTTTTAAAGCAAGTACCTTTGCCCTAAAAACTCTTGAAACAATATCTGACCTATTTTGTGCTTCTTCTCCAGCAGCAAGTTCTTGTTTGATTTCAGGCCAATTAGGATTGCATATCATTGTTATAAATAAATCAGGCTTGCCAAACCTTTAAACTAATGATATCGCATTTAGATATCTCTTCTTCAAATATCGAGGGACACTTATAAACGTTGCAGGCAATATAACTCGTCTTCCAACATTTGCTGCACATTCTTCTCCACAATCTATAGTATCAAGAAGTCCTTGATAAAGATCAGCCCTTATTGTCTGTTGGTTCCTTCGAAATAAATCCAAGCGTGTATTCTCTACCTTGACATACATGTCAACGATATATTGTTGAAAACATCTTCCAACTCTGAGCAAGTAATTTCCCGGACGACACTGAAGCCTATATGCATAATATTCTCGAGCTGAAATATGTTTATCTGCCTTAGATGAACCTCCATTTGCACCTACAAATCAATATTTGGAAAAAGAAGAAAAAAATTAGTAATAAAAGCATGTATATGACATATATAAAATCAAATATACTTTATTAATTAGAAATAAAAGATATGAACTCATACGCCTAGCTTCTTCATCTAACAACTCTTCAGTAGTATGTATACTACATGAAGAAACTGGATCTGTCTGAGACTGTAACTGTTGTACTCCACCCATAGACATCATCTTTAGTCCTTGAGTCCACCCACAATCTCCATATGGAAATAGTAAAGGATACTATAAAGGATCATAGCAACCATATTAGTGTTGGATCATATGAGAAGAATCATCTACACCAGTAACCAATATGTGTGGACTTTCAGAGTCACTGGAAGAAGTATTCTCTGGCCAAATAACAACAACCTCATCTGTAGTTGGAGCATTATAAACACACTGATCTGGAATTGTAGTCTTATTCAGTAAAATCTGTGTTGAATCACTAATCGAAACTCCCCTCAAACTTTGAAAAAATCTAGCATACGGATTTAGATTTGTAATCTCCATCAACATAGCCAAAATATTTTCTCTTAACGTAGTAAAACACTTTAGACGATTAGCTAATTCTTGTTGTCCATCATAAAAGTACAATTGCATATATTATGGCCCCTTTTCTCCAGGAACTAAACTGGGAATATTATGATAAATCTGTCCATGTAACTTAAAAACATAGATTCCATTCTTTGTTTCAGCTTTATGATCACCACCCAATGAAGTGAAAGCGAACAAACTATTATACAATCGCACATACTTCTTGAAATGTTTTGCTTCTTCATCTTTAGAAGTTAATAACCACACAAGCTGTGGAGGGTAATCATTAGCAGCAATCCTGATTTCTCCATCATCACAGCAGAAGTGAAGTGATTCAAAAGCAAATTTCTTGGCCATAAACTTATGACAGTAGGTAGGTGCAGGAAGTAGATAAGACTTAGTAGGAATTTTTTTCCCAATTAGAGCATCACATCCCTCTGTGAAAAATATGAAAAATGATCATTACAAAGTATTTCTAATAAAAATATTTATTGAAAAAATGTAATACCAAAAAAGAAAACTCTAAAATTACTTGTCGCTAGGACTTTACTGATTTCCCTTTCCTTAAAATTTCCGTTGGGTTGATCCTGTAACCTTTTAAATAGGATTTGAAACACAAATTCAGTAAATTTTTTACTATTAAAATCAAATATCAAGAATATACCATTAACTCTCAAAAAACCTTTGAATTTGATCACTACATTCACCCTCCACATTTGTACGACGTTTATTTTTGTAACCTTTTGCTGTCGAAGCTGCTTATAATAGTATACATCAAAATCAAAAGATAGAATCTTCAAATAAGTTGTATATAAAAGATGCAACACCAAGAATAAGTCACTGAAATTACTTGTCACTTGAATTGCAGGTAGCGCAAAAACCTGAACAATAACTCTTTCACCAGTTACTGCATCAAGAACCCCTATGAAAAATGTGATCAATGAAATTTTTTAATCCTGATTTGTTGGCATTAATACTTTTTATTATTCTTAAACACATGTAGGAATTCTCTAAGAAGACACTAAAATTACTTGAAACTTCAATTGCGCTGCCTTTTTCTTTTCCTGAATTTTCATTAAGCTGCTCCTGTAACCTTTTTACAATATTACAGAAACACATATTCAATTTAAGTTTAAAAACAAAAATTAATAACAGTAACACAGCAAAGTATAATAATTTTTTCTCTAATACCAAAGTATTCAACCTTTGTGTACCTTTGCATTTGTTAATACATCTTCTCTCCAAATCTACAAGGTGGCTATTAGTGTTTCTCCTTATTGATGAAGATGCTTATTAAACATAAATAACAAATTCATAAGCAATTATCTCCATCTCAATTCAATTCAATATAAAATATGTTTACTACAAATGAGAGTTCTGAAATTACTTAGCACTTGAATTCCTTTTCTTATTTTCTTTTTTGACCCATTGACAGCCTCTATTTCATTACTTTCACTTTCCATCCCTCTTTGACGTTTAGTCCTGTATTTATATGACGTCGTTGGTGCTCGTAATAATCGATCTAGATAATCAGTGATTAACATTAATTTTACAAACTATTGTCCTGAAATCACTGTAAAAAAAATCTTCCCTAAATCTTCATTGTTAGATACATGAAAAAACTCACCCATTTTCTATTGTTCTTTGCAAATTCCACAATACGTCTCCCTTGCAAGTGTCGTTGTATCAAGCAACTTTTTTTTTCTACACGTAACTTGTGTTCTACGTAATCTGAATTTTCATAACAAGACATACCATAAGCTTTAAAAATCCATAAAATAAGATAACAAACTGCAAGAAAGTTCAAAAAAGAAGAGTATAGCAAAAACCAAAAAGTGTTCATTATCATTAAATACATATAATCCATTACAACCATTACATAACCAAAATCTCTACTTCGAACTCTAATCTATGTATTTACTTAAAAGAGTTCAATGCACAAGCATCACAAAAAACTATCTTGTGCAACATACATAAGCTAAGAAACTTCAAATACATGCTCCAACAAAAACCTAACCCAGTTGAAGCAACAAGCAACAAAAGACCACACAGCAAGCATTTAAAACTTCTTCAATTCCAACTTAAACCCAAAACATCTAATCCTATAAAAGCCTTACACGTTTAAAACGTCCATGTAAATGATCTAAGTCTTCCCCCTTTGGGATTTCTTCAATGCTGGAATTAGAAATAGCAAATGATTCTGGAACTTGAGATTTTAGTTCAATCTTACTGAAAGCTATAACAGGTGGATTAGATATTGGAACCTGAAATTCCCCACCAACAGGAACTACACAGTCTTGTTCTACAAGACCTGAAGAAGGTTCCAATTGTTCTTTAACTCCCAACACACGTTCCTTCACACTTAAATAACTTTCCCTCTCCAAAACACATAGCAAAGCATCAAACCTACACGTTGTTGCCCTATAATTAGCATCCACTATTTCAATATTACACACATCAATGAGATAATCAACAACTTTCCTAGCTAGATCTTGCTTAGCTGCAGCTTGACTCAAACAGTAATCACTGAACAAACACCTAAATCCTGAACTATTCCTATGGTGAATGATGGTAAACCAAGAAACATATTGATTCCGAAATTGTTCAATAATTTCAATTGGAGTGCACTTTACATTAACACAACTTTAAATAGACCTCATCAACACCTCAAGGAAATCTATAACAACTTTCCTTTGATTGTGTCTAATTTCAGTAGAGATATCTCCATGAAAATAAACCTTTGATTTTCCTTTCTCAATTGCCTCCAACTCCTCTTTCTTGTATCCATACAATCGACTACAACGTTCATACATCTGCTTATGTAAAACAGTTACATCATCAACAACTATGTCATATCTTTTTATAAGATCATACACAGCCTTTTTAGCCGCAATTTCACAAGATTCATATACATTGTCCGTATCTCCACCAAGATAAATAGTAGGAACAACACTACTCTCGCTCCTAACAGCCACACAAGCAATGCTTTTTTGGAGATTGAGATATTGGTATTCTGGATCAGGGAAATCCAAGCATTCGGTAATTTGCTTCAACAAAGGACGAAATGATATCACTACTTGTGTGAGCGGAGCATCCATAACCTGTAATTCACGTACAATCAACCACTTCAGACTAAATTCCGCCCAAAACAATTACAACTACAGACACCAAAAATCAAACACTTGATACTCAAACCATATAAACCAACTACCAATAGACCAATAAGCAAAGTTAACCTTAACTTTCTAATACACAATGTTAACCCCAATAATATCCCACGATCTTTACACAAACTGCATGCAACAATTATAGACTTGTAAACCATTTCAAGCCTTTGTCAATAAACAAATACAATAAAAAACCAAAAACTTGTGTCACTCTCACTAATATTTCTATCTGAACACAGAACTTATACTCAAAACACTATCACACTACAATCTCAAAAAGAAATTAAACTAAAACTTTCAACCACATACATGCATGCCAACTTTTAAACCTTAGAAATTATATTCAGAACAAAGATAGGTTGAACTCATTCAAAAACAAAAACAACCTAAAATGCATGCAACAGTACTATACATTATTTAAAATTAAGAGCATATTGTTCTTCTATTCCTCTATCTTAATAATTGATCAACCAATCTAAATGCATGCACAACTTAAGAATAAACTTAGTGTCACAAATAGATTCTAACCAAATCACACAAAATAAATGCAAACAAATAATAACATACACATATATGTCATCAATCTAAAATGCATGCAATAAATAAGAAAATTATTTAGCATCTCAAATTAAATAAAAAAATATTAAAACATCAAAATCAAATAGACAAGCAATATATGCAAGTAAAGTCACACATCAAAATCGAACACATAACATGATTCTTAAATTTAAAGCTCAAAAATTTCCTTGTATGCAAAAAATCAATTAAACGCTATCATCAAAATCAAAATCAAACAAGAAAATAATACGTGCAAGTGAACTTACACACTAAAATCATATAGAATTATTAATCACACTAAATTTCACCGATTAATTACCATACAAAATGCAAGAATCATGCACTAATCAACTTCTAAATTAATGAATGCTTGCAAAATTACCTGATTATTTCGTTAAATAACTTGCTAATTGAAATAGCTTCTATCACTTGAAATTTTGCAATAAAAAAAGCTTCATTAATTGTGTTTAAGTTATCTCACAATGAAGTTGTATATATATATATATATATATATATATATATATATATATATATATATATATATATATATATACACACACACACACACACACACACACCCACACACACACACACACACACACACACACACACACACATAGACAAACAAACAAATACCTAACTCACTCAAAAAATACATGCCTTAAAACAAGCTAAAACCTAAATATTATATGATAGTAAATTACTAAACAAACAAAGCTATGTGCACCTCATCACTTAATTTTAATTAAAACACATAAACCACAATTATACTAATAAAAGTCAATAAAGTTTTTAAAAGTAAAAAAAATCAACAAATCTTGATGGAAAATTTGCAATAACCAACCAAGAAGGAGTTAATTTTGGACATTTCACAACTTATTTTTGCCATAAAGGTCAAGTAAGTCATCAAAAAGTGATGAAAGTTAACAAAATTCAAGGATTTGATGGCATTTTTTCAAATACCAACAAAGGATGAGAAAATTATGGTCAATGCACTATTCCTTTCACTAATTTCCACTAATTTTTGCCAAAAATCCTAATCTTTCTCAACTTCTCATTTTTAAAGGTTGTAGAAATAGAGGTCATATCTCCCATTTTTCAATCATCAACTCTCATCAAGAATTTCTTGATTTTCTCTCTCTCTTTCTAGCCTAGCCTTTTATAAACACAATTCCTCATACGTTAGCACTAGACACACCTAGTATTGTTCGAAGTTGCCTTCGCCCTACACGTGAAAGGTTTAATTTCTGAGGGTTTGGTCCCAAATTTCTCTTTCGATTATTGGATTTAATTCTTTGATTTTATATTTTCCTTGATGTTACTAACGTGTGTATTTTGTTATTAGAAAGAGATACGATGCATCCAAGTAAGTGCTTTAATTGTTTTATTGTTATTATGATATAGAAATCATGTCTAGGTTATTATTTTGATTCCTAGTATCATGTTAAGATGTTTTTCTTTATTTGATGTTTTGAATGACAACAATGATTCCAAGTATCATGTTTAGGGAAAAGGTTATAATATCAAATATGCTTATTATGATTCATGTGATGCTTCTTATTCTCTTTCTCAATATTCATGTTAATATCATGTTAGGGCTATATATTTGATTTTTATTGTTTAGTGACATGCTTGAGTTTGTTATTAATATTGTTAGTATCATATTTAACATGATTATTTTAATAATTGTTATAAGTATTATTATGATGATGATTATTGTTGTGTCGAATTATATAATTTAACGTAATTTGTTAATTAGCGAATTGTTTCACGAAATTTGTTAATTTACGAATTATTTCACGTAATTTGTTAATTTAAGAATTGTTTTATGTAATTTGTTAATTTACGAATTGTTTCATGTTATTTGTTAATCGACGGATAACTTATATATAATTGTTAATATCATGTTGTTTGATGCTTAATATTATTTATTGCTTGATCACACCTTTTATGCATGCTTAATTTCACTAAAGGGACCTTGCCTAAGCAATGGAATTGTACAACTATCACTCTTGTTCTTAAAATCCCTAATGCCTCTCATGTTAAGGATTTTAGACCTATAGCTTGTTATACGATGGTTTATAAGCTTATTTCTAAAATTATAACTGCCAGGCTTGCTGCTATCATTGGTGAGGTGATTGATGATGCTCAGGCAGGGATCATTCTTGGCAAGCACATTGGTGACAATATCCTTCTTGCAACTGAATTGATCAAAGGCTATGATCATAAATTTATCTCTCCTAGGTGCATGGTTAAGGTGGATTTGAAGAAAGCCTATGATTCAGTTGAGTGGGGATTTTTTATCACTGTTATGCAGGAGCTTGGTTTCCCTCAGAGATTTGTTAGCTGGATCTGGACTTGTCTTACTTCTGTCTCCTATTCTATTCTTATTAATGGTTTTCCTACCCCTCCCTTTGAAGCTAAGAAAGGCCTAAGGCAAGGTGACCCTATGTCTCCCTTTCTTTTTGCTATTGGTATGGAATACCTATCCAGATGCCTTGATGAGCTTAGGTTAACTCCTGATTTCAACTTTCATCCTAGATGTGAAAAGTTAAACCTAACTCACATGATGTTTGTTGATGATCTTCTGATGTTCTCTAGAGCTGATAGTGTTTCTGTTAAGCTCCTCTTCCAAGCCTTCTTAAAATTCTCTGGTGCCTCTGGGCTTTCTGCTAATCTTGATAAAAGTGAAGTCTATTTTGGGGGAGTTTCTACTGATGTTCAGAAAGAGTTGAGGGAGCTTCTTGGTGTTTCTCAAGGTACTATCCCTTTTAGGTATCTTGGGGTCCCTCTTTCTTCCAAGAAGCTTACTATTGCTCAGTGTAGGCCTTTGGTGGAAAAGGTGACTGCTAGAATCCAAGGGTGGATGGCTTAACACCTGTCTTATGCTGGGAGGCTTCAGTTGGTGAAGAGTGTGTTGTTTGGTATTCAGACATATTGGGCTCAAATTTTCATCTTACCAAAGAAAATTTTGAAAGAGGTCGAGGCTAGATTCAGATGCTTTCTTTGGACTGGTTCCTCTGCCCCTACTAAAAAATCTTTAGTGGCTTGGAATAATGTCTGTCTCCTTAAAGTTTGTGGTGGATGGAATTTGTTGTCTCTTCCTGAATGGAATAAAGCAGCTTTCACTAAGTTACTTTGGGATATTGCTCACAAGGCTGATAATCTTTGGGTTAAGTGGGTCCATATCTATTACTTCAAGCATAGAGATTGTTGGACCACCCCTACTCCTTCTAAATGCTCTTGGTGTTTGAAAAAGATTCTGAGCTGTAGAGATGTTGTGAATGATCAAGGAGGATGAGATGGTTTCATGCAGGGCAACAAAGTGAAAATCAAGAAGCTTTATGCTGCTATTAGGCCTCAAGTACCTAAGGTTCCTTGGAAGAGAGTCATTTGTCATAACTTGGCAACTCCTAAAAGTGTTTTTATCTTGTGGCTAGCTTTGTGGAATAGGCTTGTCACTAAGGATAGGTTGCTCCAATGGAACATTTCTTGTGATCCAAGGTGCTTCTTGTGTTTGAATAGCAATGAAAGTGTTCAACATCTTTTCTTTAATTGTGAATACTCTAGATAGGTTTGGAACAAGGTGTTGGGTATTTTACATGTTTCCAAGCCTCTTCAGCAGTTTAGTGATGAGATTGATTGGATGAAGAAAATTTGTAGAAGTTCCAGATTGAAAAACAAAGTGATCCATGTAGCCTTTACTGAAACGGTTTATGGTATATGGATTCAGAGGAATGCAGTCTTGTTTACTGGGTGCTGCAAATCTGTTGATGCCCTTGTTAGGGATATTGTCTTTCACTTAGTCTGTAGAATCCCGGCGGGAAGCAAATTTTTGATTGTTTAGGGCTGCTTCTGCTTCTCTGGTTTTCTGGTGTTGTTGCTGGTTCTTGTTATTTATGACTCCTTGTTTCTGGGTGCTGGTTTCTAGTGTAGGGTTTGTTTTTGCTGGATTTGCTTTTGTTGCTCTTTTGGGTATTGGGTGCTGTGTTGTTGCTGCTGGTTTGCTCTTTGAAGGTTTTAAATTTTATTTTTTGCTGCTGGCTGCTGCTTCTCTGCTACTTCTTTGCCCTGCTGGTTTGTTGCCTTGCTTCTGGCTGCTTCTGATCTGCTGTTTCTGTGCCATGCTGCTCTGCTGTTCTGATGTTGTGCTGCAAGCTGCTGCTAGTTTCTGTTGCTGCTGTCCTGCTGCTCTGCTTCCTTACTACTTGCTGCTGTTGTTGCACTGGTTTGCTGCTGCTGTTCAGATGTTGTTGTTGTTCTGTGTTGTTGCTTCTCAACTGCTGTTGTTAAGTTGTTGTGATAGTCAGCAGCTGGTCTACTGTTGCTGCCTGCTGCCTGCTGTCTGCTGCTGGTGGACAGTTGTTGCTCAGTTCTGCTGCTGGCCTGCTTCTGTTGTTGTGCTGCTTTTTCTGTTCTTTGTGTTCTTTCTGTCTCTTGCTGCAGGGCTGTGTTGGTTGTGTTGCTGTTGCAATTGTCTGAAGTTGCTGTTTGGTTTCTACTAGAGCTGCTGGTTTGGTGTGTTTGCTGCTATTTTAGCAGATGGTACAGCTAGGATTGGTCATGTTCTTGTTGCTGTTTTCTGGCTCTGGGTGGCAGCTTGCTAGGTGCTGCTGTTCTGGGTTTGGCAGGGGTTTCAAGTTTGCAGTTTTGCTTCTAGTTGCCTTGTCTCTAATAGAAATCCTTTGTATTGTTAGGCTTTTGTTGTTTTAGTGGTTTTGGGCTGTTTGCCTTGTTGTTTGCTGCTTGTGTTGCTGTCTGGTCCTGGTTTCCAGAACCCTTCCTAGAAGGTGGCTGGAAATCTGAGTCCAGTTTGTTCTAGGCCTTTCCTAGAACCCTTCTAGAAGGTGGCTAGGATAGGATCTAGAACTGTTTTTGGGGTTTGGCCTGTTTAACAGGTCTTGTGGTGTTCTGGTGGTAGTTATAACTTAGCTCTTGTAAGTTGTAACTTTCTTTCTTTGGTAATAAAATCTTATTTTCCAAAAAAAAAAAAAAAAAAAAAAAAAAGGAATTGGTACTTGTAATCACGCTTAATAAGATAATTAATAATCTTGTTTAGAGTTAATTTGATTATAATTCAAGTGATCGCCAATAATAGTTTATTTGTGCATTAATATTCAACCAACATAAATTAAACAGGTTTAGGGTTAATCTATTGATTGCATGCATATGTTAGTCAGAAAGCGTCAAAGCGCACATTAGTACGAGAAGAATAAAGTAGAGTCATATTTTTAGGGCAAGTTCAATCTCTTTTAGGTTGGATTTATACCTTCATCCCTGAACTTCCAGTCATGGTTCCAGACCTATTCGATTTAACGATATCACGGATCGTTAAGGGGTGTAACCTTCACCCTGTGAACGGTTTAAAAGTTCCTAAAACTTGTTGGCGACTCTTTTGCTCTAGCTTCCTTCCCTTTGGACGCCACTATGCTTAAGTGTATGATCAAAGTAGGGTTCAAGTTTGGGGTAATGCTTGAAATATTCCCTACAGATTGTTTCAAGCGTTTATCCAAGAGGAAGCTTAGACCAACGAGATTCTACGATCAAGCGACAACCAAGTTTCTAGGGGTAGATGAGGATGTTCGCCTACTTGCGGAGGGCCTTGATCTTTTAGATTTTTTGGATTTAAATGCCCCTACTTATGCTAGGGTGACTTATGAATTCCTTTCTTCTCTTGAAGTTGTCCAAGAACCGGGTGCAAATTACTTAAAGATTTTAACTTTCCAACTCTTCAACAATGATCACTCATTGAAGAATGCTCAACTATGTTCTTATTTCAAATTTCGGGCCAAGGATGCAGATCATTGTATCTATCCGGCACATAGTAGAATGGAAAGTGATCATGGATATGATGATCAACGTCGGTGGAGGAGTATCTCGGAGAAAGGAAAGTATGACCCTCAAACTTCCAAGTCCGCTTCCATGATTCATCCGGCTATGCGGTATTTTAACCGAATCCTCACGTACGCTCTTTGCTCTAAGGACTCTTTGGGAGCTATCTCCCGTGAGGAGCTTTGTTGGTTGTGGATAGCCGACCAAAACGACTTTGATATTGAGTCGGTGGATTTGACGGAGCATTTGATCACTAGATTCTTGGATATACGTGATGGAGTTTGCCTATCGGGGTGGATCCAATTGGGTGGGATGATTTCTATCCTAGCTCTTTGCATTAATTATGACTACAAGAATTTGTTAGATGAGCTTCCTCCGATTATCGATCCTCGAGAAAAGTCTCGCTCTCATTTCCTCAACATCTCTGCCCTTGTGAATCAAAAGTTTCTCGATCGAACTAGGAAGGATGATGTTTTCATTTGGAAAGTTTCTCGGTTTAAGGAATGGTTCCTCATCCCATGCAAGGAGGCAACTACCCGACCCGAGGAGAGAGATTCCTTGTCTTGGAGGACCCCGATGCGAGATATTAATCCTTTTATCCGACGAAGGACAAATTGTAAAAGAGGTCGCTCAGCCAATGCTTGCTCATCGAATGCTCATTCTCTTCCCTCGGTTGAATAGGGAGGTACACCTATTCTTTCCCCCCTCTCCCACTCCTTCTACTTTTGATATGTTAACCATTCATGCTAAGCATGATTTTATTGCTAACGTGTTGTACTCCATGCCTTCTATGCAACCCCTTTCTCTTGGTTATGACTATTATATGTATCAATTGTATGATTTACATGTTCGGAGGGGGGAGATCGAGCCTGATGTCAATTACCGTATCTCCCGGTCCAACAAGGACTTATCCCTCAATGTGAGCCTTTTGATCTTATTGTGGGTCCTACACCTTGTAACCCTTATTGGGAGGGCCCCCAAGTTCACCCTAGTTCTATCATAGGCACTACCCCGAGCACTTACGACTATAAGCGGCCTGGTGGTTGTGATTATGCATATGATCCGGCTAATCCTTCGCCTTTTCCGGACCCCGAGACTTTTGGTAGGAGGGGTAGGTCAGGTGAGCCGGTCTTAGATAATTGGGTCTCATTATTTTGAGGTTGATAGAATTAGAGGGAAAGTCGGTTAAGGGGTAAGGCTCTCATGGAGGTGAGCGAGATGGCAAGCTCTAGTCATTTGATGGAGACCGGTGAGGGGAGTTCTCATTCTACCCCTTACTATAGTGTGGAGTGATACTACCATGGCTACCCCCCGTTTTTATGTGCTTTATATGATGTTTCTCTATTACCTATACGTCTTTAGGTTAAGAGTTAGGGGGTGGCCCATTTTAAGCTTGGGGGTGTTCTATATCGCTTGTTGTTGTGCTTCGTTGTTTCCCCCCTTGCTTTTGTAGTTCATTCCTGGTCTCGTATGCTTGTGGTATCGATCTCTGAGTCCTTTGGTTTTATGATGATGATGTTGTGCTTTTGTTGATTTCTCTGCCCGGCTATTGGCCGTGTTGTTTGATTCGCTGATATCTGTCTGATGAGTTTCTCTGTATCTAGGGATGTCAGTGGGGCAGGTCAAGTAGGAGACCCGCCCCAATGGGGCGGGGATGGGTCTCGGTTTGACAGGTGGTGGGGCGGGGATGGGGATAAAAACCATACCCTCCATGGGTGATAGGGCGGGGTGGATTTTAAGTTGTACCCGCCCCATCCCCGCCCCGCCCCGCCCGCCCCACTTCGTACCCGCCCCATCCCCACCTCATACCCACATCTATATATCTTTTAAAGCAAAATTACATACTTTTATTTTATTTATAAAATAACTATATGAAATACAATATTAATTATAATACTTTGTACAACATTTATATTATAACACAAAAATGTGTATAGAATGTTTTATTTTATAATTCGTATTAATTATGTAAGATTGTGTATTTGAGATACGGATATTAGGTTGATCTTGGGTGAGGATTAAGCGGGTCTTTGGTGAAGATTAGGTGGGGATGGATATCCAAGTGGGGGGTGGGGTGGGGATGGTTTTGGAGTTGTACCCAGTGGGGCGGGGATGGGGATGAAAATTGGACCCGCCGCGGGGATGGGGATGGGGATGGGGATGAAAATATTAGGTGGGGATGGGGATGGGAAGGCCAACATCTGCCCCGCCCCGCCCCATTGACATCCCTATTTGTATCTCTATTATGATGATTCCTGATGATGATTATCTGATATCTTGTTTTCTGTTACTGTTTCGGTCTGATGACTCATTGGATACTATTCTTGTTGCTATTACTACTTTCTTTTTCTTTATTTTCATTATTTTACTTTCTTTCTTTTCTTCTTTTATTTTGTTTGGAAGTTACTAACAATTTTCTTTGAATACAGTTCTTAATTTCTCACCTTGCTCTATTGCTTATGCTTTGGATTTCAACAATTCGTAAGGTGCTCTTTCACCTTGATTATGTAGCATAGCTTAGGCGCCCGGTGAGATCTTTCTATTTCTCTTCTCTTTTTTTCTAGATTGCTTAGATTAGGATTAGCTCTAGGATGAGTTGAATGGTTCGAGGATGTTTTCTTTGTAACACCTAGCGTGTTTGGGGTCATTGGCATTGATGCCGAATGACCGCTTGTTTGACGATTGGGTATTACTTGTAATTGCTTGCATTCTTGTGCTTTTCTCTCTTTATTTTTCTGTTTAGCTCTTTTATTTCTTTCAAATAAGAAATAAAACATTTTTGAGGCTATTGTTTCCTTTTTTCTTGTTTATCTCTTATCTTTGGACATTCTACATTTCGGAATTTTGCCTTTGAATGTATGCTTTCCTATGTTTTATTGGTGTGCATGCTTTGAGAGTATTTGCGGTTGACTCTAGGATAGGGTATGCTAAGGTAGCGGTTTAGACCTTTTGGGGCCTTGAAGCCGGATTCATTTGGTTTGTGGTAAGATGGAGTTACTTCCTTTGGTGGATTTGAAACCTTTAGTATGTTTTTGCTACAACCTTGTGAGGATTTTTCTTTTTCAAGCCTTCATCATGTGTTGATTGTGCGGCATGCATCCTTGACCTTTGCATACCTAATCTTGAATCTAGACTCATAATTCTCAAACACGGGATCAAACCAACTAGGAAGGACAAAGGCAACTTTTCAGGGTGGTAATATTTCATTTCTAGGATTTTTCTTTCTTTTTAGTTCATTGAGTTTCCATTTGCCTTCTTGCTAACCATTTGAGCCTTTTCCGTTCTTTTCAAGTTACATCTTTAGATTTTGAGCCTTTTATTTCATTTTCGTTTCCATTCTTGGTTTTTGTGAAGCAATTGATAATTATTGGTGGAGTTTGTGGTGGAGGAGTTTGGTTCTCTTGAAAACAAGTTTATGTTGTGATATTTGTGTGAATAATGGCAAGTGAATAAAGGAAAAGCCGTCCATAGTGAAAACAAAAGGCAAGGACATATTACATGCAAAATAGTAAAGGTCGTCCATAGTAAAAGAGGCATGGACAATTGCTTTGAAAGAAATGAAAATACAAAAAAAAAAAAAGAAAAAAGAAAAAAAAAAGGATATGAAAAAGAGAAAATTCAAAAATATTTTGATGTAATTTCATTTCCCTTTTCAAGCATTGAGGACAATTCTTCCATTTAGCTTGGGGGAGAAGCGTTTACACTTTTTGTATATATGCTTGTGGATATAGCTTTCAATAAGCTTGGGGGTGTTAGTTTGTTTTTGTTTGGTGACTACTTGATTGTGATTCTAAAAAAGGGCCCGTTCTTTGCTTCACTTTTAGGGATACCACCAAATTCTAAAATTTTAGCCTACTCCTAACCTTTTGCCCTTACGTTACAACCTTTGGGAAAGTCCTTTCGACGTAGTGGTTGAGTCATATACCGAGGGAGGGCATTATGAGTTAAAGTCTAAGGAAAAGGGATGCAAGGTCAAGATGTCGAGAAACCTTCAAATTCTACTCTTTTTTCGGTTCCTTCGAGGAACCATAGAGACGCTTGGGAGAACGCGACTAGATTGGTTGGGATGAAAGTGGATTGCGCCTCATTAGTTCTCTACGCTTAGCATACCTTATGTTTTAATCAACCATAAATATCTTGAAGCAAGCATACCCATTTCATATAGAAAAGTGTTCATGCATTTGCTTTTGATCGTTTGTGAAAGTCCTTGCCAAGAGCTATTTGTTTGAATTTTTGTTTTACCTTCTTTTCTTTTTAAATGATTTTGCCCCATTTTATTTCAAAGAGTTGTGGGTTAAGCTCTTATGAAACCCTTACGAGACCTCACTCATCCTCATAGGCGACTTTGGGGTTTAAAGGGCTTGTTATAGCTAATAACAACCGTGATTCCTACGTTAGTGAGTCTTAGTGTTTATCCTTCTTCTCACTTTTTCTTTTCTAAATATACCTTCCTTATTCCTTTTAAGCTTTTGTTTTGCTCGGGACGAGAAAAAGTCTAGCTTGGAGGAAATTGATGAGTGTCATTTATGACACTCATAGGGTAGTGTTTTAGGATGTTTTCACCTTATTTTTCATGCTTTTCTTTTATCATTTTGATCTTTTCTCCTTTAGTTTCTCTATTTCTTCTTTCTTTGTGTTTTACTTTCCCTTATGTGGTTTTCTCTGTGTTTCTCTTTTATATTGCTCTTTTTCTCTTCTATTTCTCTCTTTGGTTACTTTTGTAGGTGCTTCAGGAGTTAGCTTTGCAAAGGAATCAAGAGGAGAAAAAATAGCTAAGCAAAGGAGATTCAAGCCTCTCGGAGAGGGCTTGGAGAGGGCGCTTTGCATCTATTCATTGTCGCGGGCGCAGGTCATGAGAGCCGCGGGTGCGGGCAAAGTGCATCTAGTTGATGAATTTTGGCAGGAACTCTCCGCGCCCTAGCCGCGGGCGCGGAAAATCTAGAGAGACTGCGGCCCCCTGTCTTCACTTAGAACAGGGCATCTGTCACGCCCTCAGCCGCGGGCGCGGGCTACAGTACCCGCGGGCACGGGTCTTGCCCAGATTGCCCGTGGGGTTAGTTATGGGTTCCATACCCATTTCTCCGCGCCCGCGGGATCTTCCCGGAGAGGGCACGACCGATCAGTTTTTCTTCTTTGTCTATAAATACTCTTGTAAATCCTTTTGAAGGCCAACTTTTTAGACAATATTTCATTTGCTTAGTTTTTAGAGAGAGAAACTAGAAAGAAGTTAGAGAGAAAGTAGAGATTGTAATTCTTGGATTTGATTTGTATTTCAACATTGCTTCTTCAATCAAGTTTGGATTTCTTCTTCATGTCAATGAAAGTTTGTGAGATTTCTTTCTTTTGAATTTACTTCAATTGCAATTTTCTTTAATGCTTGAATGTTTGGTTTGGATTTTGATTTAGTTTTGAGAATTTGTTGATTGATTGATTGTCTTTTTGATTTAGCTTGAAATGAATATGTTTGTGATTGAATTTGTTTTGTCATTCAATTTCATTATGATTAGTGAGTAGATTAGTTGCTAGGGAGAAGGGGAAGCATGCTTGATTGATGATTTTTGCTAGTTTATGATCATTGATTGATTGAAT
This sequence comes from Chenopodium album, assembly GCF_948465745.1. Classification (NCBI taxonomy): domain Eukaryota; kingdom Viridiplantae; phylum Streptophyta; class Magnoliopsida; order Caryophyllales; family Amaranthaceae; genus Chenopodium; species Chenopodium album. The sequence continues at coordinate 45,569,258 of NC_137836.1, forward strand.
TATTGCAATTAAATTGGTTGACATAGTTGTGCATGTGATTAATTAGACTAGGAGTGATTAACCTATAAGATTTATCTAGATTGCATTGCAAATTTCAATGACATGAACCCTTGATTTTAGAATTGCTTTAATTGATTGAATTTGATTGTGATTCTCCTTGTTAGCCATTCATAGTGAACCCTAGCTTGGTTTATAGGAAATAACCTTTGAATTCCTTTGATTGCAACTATTGTTTGTCCCTTGCAATGTTTGAATCAATTAAGTGAACTATCAATTAGCATAATCGTTGAGCTTGCATGTGGAACATATATCCCTAGTGTTTAGCATATTGATTGAATTCTTTGATTTGTCTTTAATCTTGTTATCCTAGTTACCAACCTCAACCATTGATATTCTTCGATTTAGCTTGACAATAGACTATAGCATAGTTCCTATTCATTCGTTTGGGTTCGATCCTTGACTTACCACATACTTGTATAAGGTTTGTTTAGTATTTATAAATTTAGTTTGACCAAGGGAGAATTAGATGATGACCTAATTTTACCCCTTGTCATGTGCAAACGGCCTTGTATGTTTTATACTCTAATTAATTTATTTTATAAAAGGATCGCTTATCTGAACAGCCGACACCCAAATCTCGATTAAGGGACCCAACTGCACCAAAGTAGTCGTCCCAAACTTTATTTAAATTTTTAAGCTTAGTCAATGACTTAGTGGATAATTGCTCTTCAAAAGAGACCAATGGCCGGATACATATTATTTAAACTACCGTCTGCTCTAGCATGAGTATGACTGTCTGCTCCAACATGAGTCAGACAACCGGCGACGTCCATTCGGGCAAATTCGTCGAAGAGAAGCATCTCCAATTTGGGTGGTGATGGGTGTCATAAATGGCACCCATTTGATGAGCATTTAGGTTTTTTTCTTCCTCTTTTTATAGCTTTCATGCTTAATAAATGTCTAGTTTTATGCATTTGGTCTTGATTTTACCTTTCTTCTCTTATTTTGTAGCTTTTGTGCATTTTGTTAGTTTTTCTACTCTTTTCTCCTTTATTTGCTCTATTTTCGTGGTTATAGGTATTGTACGAGGTGCAGGTCTTGATTTTGGTGATTTACTAAGGTGGAATATCCTTTTGGAGCAAGCTCATGACAATTAGAAAGCTGAAGATGCAAGGAAGTGGATTCTCCAAGTTCTAGCTCTTGCGCTCGCAAGCCGTGCTCTCATGAAAACGGGGTGTTGAACCCACTGTCAAGTGCTTTGTGGGACTGCCAGTCTTAGTGTTCATCATCATCAGATAGCGCGTTCATTCGAAGACCTTAGCGAACACACGAAACCACGAGAAGAGCCGAAGAACCCAAAGAAGCGCGGGCGCGCAAGGCACGGGCTCGGGCGCGCCTCCTTGCCTGCGCGGGTGCACTCCCCTGGGTATTTACTTACTCGGTTTTTGCTTCGCGCCTCCTATTTATATCTCTTTGTAACCCGATTTTGTAAGGACGAAATTCACAATTTTAGATCTAAAATTTAGATTAGTTGAGAGCTTCTCTCTCTAGTTTTTAGGGTTTGTTTATGAGTAGATTTTAGAGAAAGTAAGTGAGGATTTTCAATGGTTATTGAGAGATTGGATATTCAATGGTAATAATTGTGTTGAAGATCTTCTCTATTATCAATGAGCATTTGTAACTCTATCTCATTTTATTGCTTTGTTTAATATTCTTGTTAGTTTGGATTGATTTTGATGTTTGATGTTTGATTAGTGTAGTTGTTCTTCATATATTGTTGATTCTTGATTTCCTTAGTTGTTAGTTGATTAGATGATGATGTTAGAGTAGTTGTTTGCTAGGAATAAGGTAAAACTTGGATGATTGATTGATTGTGCTTAATTTGGAGATTGTGTTTTTTAATTGTTGAGATTAAATCGATTAATGGAAGTTTGCATGTGTGTAATTCGATAGGTCCTGAGAATTATGCTAGATTGCATTGTAGTTTCTAATGATACGGACCATTGATTTAGGAATTGCAATCGTCGATTGAGTTTGATTAGTGATGCTCCTAGTTAGAGTCTCTTGTAGATGGCGCTAGTTTGACCTCTAGGAGATAGCTGGTTGACTCTTTTGATTAAGCTTGCCATTAGTCTTCACAACCATTGACTTGCATGTATTTCCGAGTTGCTACAAGTGTCATGATTATTTGCTGATCCCCGTTCCTAGCGCTTTATTTATTTGGTTTCTTTGTTTGATAGTTGGTTAGTGTTTTGTCTTTATCTTTGTCTTCGACCTAGCTTAGGTGCATAATTGAGAGCGCTTGAACATTACCGTTCCTTTGGGTTCGACCCTTGACTTGCCTTATACTAGTATTTAGGTTGGTTAAGTGTTTATAAATTTAGTTTGACTAAGGGAAGTTTAGTTTCAACGACCTAGTTCCACCCCTCGTCAACATGGCGCCGTTGCCGGGGAACGGTGTCTATGTTTGAGTGTTTTTGATTGCTTGAGTCTTGGTCTTTGTATATACTTTTCTTTTATTTGATTTTTTCTTGCTTGTTAAAAAAATGGAATGTTTTTCTTTTCCTCAATATGATGGTGAGTCTTTTAATATCTACTTCCATAGACTTAAGGAAGTTTTGGACTATAATCATTGTAGTCTTTGGGAGGCTTCTGAGATTTGTTATTTTGGTTTAAATGAGCAAACTGGGAATGAAGTTGAAAGCATGCATAATGGTGAATTTAAAGCATTGTCAATAGATGATGCTTGGGATTTTTATGTTTGGTTTGCTAGGTATATCTATAATAGGGGTAATCATGATTCTAATGTTGATTTTCAATGTGTTGAATCTTCTAATGTTAGTATGATTTCCCATGATTTGTCACATGATCCCGTTGTTAAACCTAGAACAAACGATTTCAATTCTATTTCCTCTTTTGCTCATGATGATGAAGTACATGCTCAAGTTGATGCTAATGGTGTGTTTCAATTTTCTTCATTATTTGCCATGTCTTCTTGTGATGTAGTATATCCCCTTAATAACGAATCTCATATGCTTGATTGTGCCCCCTTCCCCTATTTAATGAAAATGCTCATGATTTTAATGTCCATGGTCCTACCCTTGGTTGTGACTCTTATTTTACTATTGATCAACCCTCTTTGCCTTTTCATTCTCTTAACACTTGTGATGAGTCTCTAGTCCCTTATAGCCAAATTGATGAATCTATAAGGGATTTAGAGATGAATCCTAATCTTAGGCCCTTAGAGAGACAAATGATGGAAACTTTAAGGAGCCAAATGAAAATGATTAGAGAGCATGAGGGTGTTTTTAATGAAGAATTGAAAAGAAAAGAGGAGTTAGAAAGTCAATTTTCATCTTTGATGCTTGTATGTGAAATTTTAAATCCAATGTGTGTGGTGAGGATGATAATGATAATTTAGAGCAACCAAGAGAGTGTGAGGATCCCTTTGATGAGCATATGAGTGATGGTGAAAGAGTTGAGAATTAAGAGAGAGTTGAATTTGAAAATCCTAACCCTCTTTCCCATCTTGATGAGCCTAAAGTTTATGTTTGTGAGCCTTCAATTTATGAATACATAGACTCTTTTGAGGTAATGTCCCATTTGTTTTGTGAGAGTAATATGAAGATTTATAGATTCTTATATGTGTTCATCAAGAACGCCGGTATTTAAATGAGTTTACGATGACTCTACCTCTATTCATGCACGGTTTTGAGGACTTAGGTTTTGAGATAGTTGAAGGAAAGGTTGTTTATTATGGTGGAAAGGAGGATGAGGTTGATTCCCTTGGAGTTTTTGAGCTTGAGGGTGGTGTAAATTGTGAGAGTTCTTCATTTGAGGACTCTATGATTGATTTTCATGCCTTCATTGGCAATGTGAGACCTTGTGTTGAGGGAGTAGCTACCCCTTTTCCTATTTCTCATACCCCTTTTTCTCAAAGGTTTGACAACATCTCTTCTTCCCTTGTTTTTCTCCTTTACTATCTCAAAGAGCCTAATGGGGAGCCGATTTCTATGGACAATCTTATTGTCCCTCATTCGTCTATTGTTGAGGAAAAGGGTGATGTTGCCACCCAAAAATATTTTAGTATGGAGGATTTGAGTTTTTCTTTTTCTTTACATTCTTTTATCCCCCTTCTTCTTCTTATTTTCTTGTTTTTCCTTTTGATCCTTCTTCTTCTTTTTTTTGGCATAACCCTTCTCACTTGCGTGCAACAATCTTGTTGCACGTTCTTATCCCGTCATTTGCCTACTGTTTATCTTATGAAATGATTAGTAGTGAATTTGACAAGCTCTTGCGTGCGTTGAATTATTATTTTCTAGAGCGGTCAAGCTTGGACCTTAAGCAAGCCTTTCTCGGGAAGTAACCCGTGTTTTATTGCTTTCATTTTTTTTTCTTTTTAGCATAGATTTCTCTCATGGAAATGTTTGTGTGCCTTTTGCTAGGTACATGACTTGATATACTTTGTTGCTTCGATTTGGATCAAGAATCAAGGAAATTTGACTCCTATTTTTGCTAGCATATGTAAGGCAAGGTTCAATTCTTGAGGAAATTAGCTTTGAAAGGTTCAATATCCTTCCTTGCTCTTTCTCAAGTGGATGATGACTTGTTGGACATATGTTGGTTTGTTGGATTGATCTCCTTATTTTCCCCTTCCATGGTTCCTATGATTTATGTTTAAGTGTATTGTCTCATTCAAGCTTGGGGGAAGGTGTTCTATCATGTATGGTGGGATGTTGATTCATATATGCCATGCACATTCGTATATGCATTTCCATGTTCTATATTTTGAAAAACTCCAAAAGATTTTTGTTTCTATCAAGGCAAATTTGCAATATGTCTTTGTTTTGTTCTTGCTTTGGACAAATACTTTTGGACTTGTATAGTTGAATGCTTTTCTTCTTAAATGGTAACGGTGTGCACGGTTTGAGAGTATGTTTGGTTGATTGTAGAATAGAGTATTCTATGGTAGTCGTTTAAAACTATTGGGACCTTGAAGTCGGATTCTATTTGTCTTTGAAAATCTGCAATTGCTCCCTATAGACACCCATTTGTGTCTTCCCAAAGCCAAACCCAGTGATGAGTACCTTTCACGTCGAATCATAATCGAATGAAGTGAAAGTGTGGAAAGTCTAGTGTTGCGGAAAGTTTTAATTTCTTTTATCTTCTCTCTGTTTTTGAAAACTTATTTTAAGAAAACAGAAAATCCAGTTTGGTTGGTCCATGATAAGGATCCAATAACGGTGTAGTTGGATGGGGTTTGAAAACACCTTTCCAACGATATATTATAAGCCCAATTCCGATGAATATCGAGGAAGTTATGGCCAAAATACTAAATTAGGCCCGATTTGGTTTTTATATGCGGCCCAATGATCTAGAGGAGGGCCTATTATTAATTATCATTTCTAAAGCTATTAGGATTGATTATAGTCTTTTCGAATACTCTAGGAGGTTCTTTTAAATCCTAATGGAGTTAGGATTGATAATTATGTTTTAAAGAGTTTGAAATTGAATAAAACTACTCCTTTTAAGAATCCTTGTTTTGTACGAAGTGGAATATATTCAGATTTTATTTTCGTGCCTCATAATATTTATCCAAATTTTATATGGTTGGATAGATCTTGAAATTATCTTTCCAATCATATATTATAATATTAAATCCGAGTTATAACTTAAAAGATATGAATGAGACATGAAACTTTATCCAAAACTGACACCCTTCCACTATTTTGGCTATATATTTTTATCTACAAAATATTTTAAACTGATTCTAATTGGGTTAAAAATTAGACTTTAATAGCTTTCCAACTACATATTATATGCCTTATTTAGACTTCCGGATCAAAAGATATGATAAAAACAAAAACGCGTGAATTTCTGAAATCAGCGCCTGGAACCAGGCCTGGCGCCCGGCGCCAGCCATTGGCGCCAATAAGCTGGTGCTGGCGCCAGCTCTGTTTTGCGTGCGCCAACCTCGTTTTGCGTGCGCCAAGTGCTCTGTTTTGATATTTTATCTTTTTGGCTGATTTTCTCTATAAATAACGTATTAAAAACTCCGTTTTCATCCACCTTCAATCAGTTTTCATTCGCAATCATTAATTCTCTAATTCTCTCTTTAATCATTCAGCAATTCTCATCAAGTTTTCTTCTTTAATTCATTAATTCATCTTTCTCTTTCTTTTCTAAATTGCTTTTTACATACAAAATTCCGCATTCATTAGATCTAGAAACACCTAGCCACATTCGAAGTTGCCTTCGCCCTAGACGTGAAAGGTTTAATTTCTGAGGGTTTGGTCCCAAATCTCTATTTCAATTATTTAATTTAATTGTTTGATTATTATTTTCCTTGAAGTTACTAACGTGTGTATTTTGTTATTAGAAAGAGGTACGAGGCATCAAAGTAAGTACTTTAATGGTTTTAATTGATGTTATGATGTAGAAATCATGTTTATATTGTTATTATGATATTCCTAGTATCATGTCTAGGGTAATTTTAATATTAAATATGATTTTTACGATGCTTCCTATGTTCTTCCTAATATTTATGATTATGAGTATCATGTTAGGGCTAAAGATTTGATTTTTATTGCTTAGTGACATGCTAGGGTTTGTTATTAATCTTGTTAGTATCATGCCTAGGATCTTGCTATTTTTATAATGCTTTAATATTAACGTGAACATGATTATGATTATAATTGTTATAATTTATGATGATTATGATTATTATTATTATTATTATTATTATTATTATTATTATTATTATTATTATTATTATTATTATTATTATTATTATTATTATTTTGATAATGATTATTTTATTTATGATTATTATTGTTTTGATTATGATTATAATTTTATGATGATTATTATTATTATCATGATTATTATTATGTTGCTTGATGCTTATTATTTATTGCTTGATCACACCTTTTATTGCATGTTTAAAGGGAATTTGTACTTGTAATCATGCTTAATAAGATAATTAATAATCTTGTTTAGGGTTAATTGTGATTATAATTCAAGTGATCGCCAATATTAGATTTATATGTGCATTAAATTCAACGAACATAGATAAACAGGTTTGGGTTAATCCTATTGATTGCATGTTAATTAAAAATCGCACATGAATACGATCAGAATAAAGTAGAGGCCTATTATTAGGGCAGGTTCAATCTCTTTTAGGTTGGATTTGTACCTTCATCCCCGAACCCTTTTTTGGTTCTAGACCTTATGGAGTTGACGATCTCTTGGATCGTTAAGGGGTGTAACCTTCACCTCGTGAACGGTTTACAAGTTCCTAAAAAACTTGTTGGCGACTCTTTTGCTCTATCTTCTTCCCTTTTGGACGCCACCGTACTTTAGTGTATGATCACAGTGGGGTTCAATCTAGGGGTTTAAAGCTTGAAATCTATTCCCTACAGTTTTTTGGCGACTCCACTGGGGAGGATTTCTATTTTAATTCCTGAAATTTATTTCGGCAATGATTTAGAATGAGTGGATGAGACTCGAAAAATTCTAAGTATTTCATGTGCGTAATTTTGATTAACATTATTATCATATGCATAAAAAAGATTTCATTGGAAAGACCATCCGTAATGAGTTAAAAACATAGGATTTTACACGTCGGAAATTTGAGAAATATCTTTCACAACTAGGACCGAAATAACACCGCGCGAAACTGAAAAATTTTATCGAGCACAGAAAGCTGTTGAGGCATGTGGGAAGTAGCGCCAGAGGCCAGAGCTTGGCTTCAGCATTTTAGCCGTAGCGCCAGACGCCAGTATTGGCGCCAGGCGCTACAATTAAAAGCTGGCGCCAGTCTCTGATTGCTGGCGCCAATTTCCCCCAATACCGAGCCAGAAATATGCGTTCTAATTTCGACCGATTTTTTCGTATTGTTTGCTCGATCTACTTCCTGATTGAATTTTTTCTCACTTTTTTGAAACCCATATGTGTTCTTTATATGGACATAACACTCTGGAAATTCATGCTCCATCTACCCGATTGAACGCTCCGTGCAACAAAGGCTACATCCGAGAATGTTGAATTCACCAAACCATGGAAGCGAGTTTTTTCTAAAACTCGCGGTGTCCCATCCACTCGCGTCAACCCTTCACGGTTAGGCTTCCGCGCGATGCATCCGGACAATTAACCATGGACCCTCTATTGACTAAAACATATCCCGAACTTTAGAGAACTAGATCCATGGTTAGGTTGCAAACTCATTGCATCATATTGTGCCTACTTGACTAATTGTGCATTATTTGTTGTGCATACTCTATGTGATTTTTCCTAACCGTTTGTTTGACTTGTGTTAAGACTAAATAAACTGATTAATGACTAAAGGACTTTGTTTAATTAATTAATTAATTAATTTGAGCTAATAAATAAACATAAAATCGAGTTATAGTTCCTTTAAGTGAACCCGGATTTTTATTCCCGTATACTGCACAAACGTCAACCTGTTTTGGTCATAGCTGGAGTTCTAGAAAGAACTACGAGTCGTATAGCCTATGGATCTGTAGCCCCAAGTTTTATCTTTAATTTGGCGTTGGTTTCATCTAAATCAGAGTCACAGATCAAAAGTTATGACTAAAATACCACAGTCTGTCCAGTTTAATGCATATACGTGAAGTCTTAACTTAGTCTTTGCTTGAGTCTAGTCACATAATTTAGCCACATGGTCATGACACGAGTCTTAACATATCACCTACACTCACTAGTCTTAGCACACACTTTGAGCACATGTCACCATGACCATATCTTAGGTTCATGCATGAGTCGGTCTTTTCCGTCATTTGAGTTGGGGGGTACATTATATTCCTAATTCTTCATATCCCTCCATCTACATCATTTTTCCTCCATATTCTATTCCATTTTTTCTTCACTTCCTCCATCCATTGCATGTTGAATAAAGCTTGAGTTAAATAATTAACAATGAATATCCCCAAATTCTTTTTCCATAGTACTTGGTCGAGGAGAGAAGGGCGATTAATCAAGTCCAACCTCTTTATTAAAGTTTCACTTTTCGATAAACCGATTCGTCAAAAGAGGAAGGCTAAAAGGATAATGGCAACTCAAGAAGAAGTCAATGAGCTCAGGAACCAACTAGTTACCATGACTGAAACACTGAAGCTTCTCACCCTCAAGGTCGATGATCCCGTGAAGCAACAACAAATGAACCTCATGCAAGAAAGTTTGAGGAAGCTATCTAGTGACTATAAAGTTCAGGGCATGAGTTCACAAGGGGTCTCGCTGGACAAGGAACTTCTTCCACATAAGTTCAACGCCACTGACATCCCTAAATTCAAGGCAACAGATCACCCTTACTTCCATCTAAGAGCTTTGGAATTTATAATGAACATTAAGGGTATCGATAAGAAGGTTTTTCCCTCTCTGTTCTCACTATCTCTTGAAACCGTTTGCCAACAATGGTACTTCTCCCTTGAAAAAGAGAAAACCTCTACCTGGGAATCGATAGTAAACGCTTTCGTTGATAGGTACAAGTGCAATATTCAAGTTGAAACCGACCATAGACAACTTGAGATCCTAAGACAAAAAAGAGATTGAAGGCTTTATTTCTTTCTTTAATAAATTGAGGGAAAAATCTGCTAAGATGATTGAGGTCCCCACCGAAAAGGAGTCTGTGAGGATGTTTATCAAGAATCTCAAAGAAAAGTATTCAAAGCACTTAAAATATCAACACAACTTGAATACTTTCAAGGCCGTTTATGACATCGGAATTGAAATCGAAGACGACCTAGCAAAGCAAAAAGCTACTAACAATACTAACCACGGTGGCTGGAAAGGAAAGAAGAACGACAATCCTTCTTCTTCCGAAAACGCCCACTCTAGTAACAATGTTAGTACCTTTGATCTCAGTGAAGTTTTAGCCATAGATAACCAAGGATCTAAGAAGCAACTAAGGAAAGACTTCACCCCCATTGGGATGAGCTACGATACTGCCTTCGATCAACTCCATGCCAAAGGACTCATTACTCCCATTGGACCTATTCAAGATCCCTCACCTGAAAAGAGATTGCCTAGTTGGAATCCAGACGAACACTGCAAGTACCATCAAGGTAGGGGTCATACTACTGAGAGCTGTTGGAAGCTAAAGGAGGCTATCCAACATTTGATTGATAACAACAAGCTTCCCATGCCTCCAGTTAACAAGAAGAGCGAGTGATGATAAAGGAAACAACACAAGACAAGAGGCGAGCTTCAACGACAAGATTTCATGACCTCCTTTTCTATTTCTTTTTCATTTTTTCCCTTCCCCAATAAGTCTAGCATAGGCACCTTTCTCTTCCTTTAGATTTATTTTTTAGGATCATTATATATTTTCTTTTTTAATAAAATGAGCATTTATTTCCTTATATATGATCATCACATTGCATTGCATTAAAAAAAAAAAAAAAAAAAAAAAAAAAAAAAAAAAAAAAAAAAAAAACATGTCGAATTAAGCACAAGGTATACCAATGATTTGAGGCACCCCCTTGTAGCCACATCATATCTCATTTCACCCTTCAATTATACATCCTTTCTTCATAAACCACTTTGAGCCTCGTCTAATGATAGACCCTTCTTTTTTCAACCTACATCTACCTAACCTTGGGATGGGATGGTGTGCAACTTATGCAATTTTTCAAAGAATAAAAGCTTGAGTGACTTCAAAAAAAAATTAAAATAGCAAAAATAAGCAAAAAATAAATAAATAAAAGTGTACAAAAGGGCAAGTGTTCCAATGTCTTTGATATGAAAATATCTTTGATATGAACACGTCTCAGATTGCGTCTCTTATCGAGTGCTCGGTACCGTGCCTGAGAAACATGAATGTCAAGTGAGTGATAGACCGCATGATCGGGATTGCCCACACTTATAAAAATAAAATAAATGCTAAAGCAAAAGGAGCTAAAAAAGAGTAGAAACTCAAGCATAAAAATACAAAGATTTAAAAGCAAGGTTGCACACCTTGGGGGCTTATCTAGGGTCTTGAGCCTTTATCCTCTTCTTCCATAACCTTTAGCCTAACCACGTTACAACCCTTAAAAAAACCTTTTTGAGGTATACACACTTGTGCAAGGTTCGGCTAGAGCTACGTTCGGCCTGATTCCTAACGGATACGTAGGCAACCTCACATCGAGGTGCGGCCGTAATAAACATGCATTCATATTCACATTCACACACTTACATCATGATCATATCAAGGGATTCCCTATGCTCATCCCTTTTCATTTAGAGCTAGACTTGGGGGCTTGATCCCTACATCATTAGCTTACCTAGCCTAAGAGTCACCACCATTTGACTCTTTTCAATATATTTTTCCACACACTTAGCCCTTGTGGCCTAACTTTAGTGTCACTTTCACACACATCACAGATACATGACGAAATATACTTCCCTTAGGAACCCTTTGTCATGAAATCTTAACGCTGAAGCATGCTTCGTCAAAATCAATCATAATTGTCATTGTATCACGAAGTATGAAGTGCTTAGCCTCCGTGCCTAAGTTACCTAAATACTTTCATCATTGAGTCAACCATTAAGATAGCCTAGGATGGGTTAATCCTTGCAACTTGAGAGATAGTATCAAACAACATTTGACTAAGCTCATTCAACATGCATCTTCACACTTTCGATTCTTTTTTCGCGTCTTTCTTTTTCGGGAGAAAGTCGGTACCCTCCACAAAATGACGGAAATTTTTTTCTTTTTGCATTTTTGAGTCACATTGAGTCAACACTATGCACACACGGGTCACGAGTCACACGTGTCATTTCACTTTGAGTCGAGTCAACCTCGAGTCAGTCAATCAGCGAGTCAAGTTTATACCTTGAGTCGTGTCAAGTGAATGAGTCAAGCAACGCTAAACCTTAGGTCAACCCTAAGATAATTAAAGAGATTGGAAAAATTATATAGTCAAAAATAAATACAGGTGCAGAAGAATAGGGAAGACCCTACTCTAGAGATATTCCAGCAGCGACAGAACAGCAATTTCGGGTTCCTTGGTTCGCCAGTTAGCCCCTATAAGCAATTTGACATGATTGAGTAGTCGATTTGATTACAACCGAAAATAAGTGATCGACCTGACGAAAGATCCTCTCACTTAGCTTAAAGCGCCTAAGAATTGGCTCATCACGGAGACACCGACATACTGGTTTTAGCAGAAGCAAAGTTCAAGCGAGCTTTAAAGATCGACAAGTGTTGGTCTTCGGTAATTTTCTTCGGAATATTATCGCAACAACCGAGGATGACTTCAAGTAAAGTTATTTTCGACGGCATTCGCTAAGATTGTGGAAGTTGTCACTAAAGATTTGAGAAGATAACACGAGATGGGCGGTCTTCGACAGCGTTCGCTAAGATTGTGGAAGTTGTCACCCAAGATTTGAGGAGATAGCACGAGATGGGCGGTCTTCGACGGCATTCGCTAAGATTGTGGAGGTTGTCACCCAAGATTTGAGAAGATAGCACGAGATGGGCGGTCTTCGATGGCATTCGCTAAGATTGTGGAGGTTGTCACCCAAGATTTGAGAAGATAGCACAAGATGGGCGGTCTTCGACGGCGTTTGCTAAGATTGTGGAGGTTGTCACCAAGATATGAGAAGGGCGGTTCATGATGAGGCGGTCTTTGACGACTTTTTCTATGATTGGAAACGTTGTCACTTTGATTCAAGAAAAGGCTCAAGATGTAGCAACATTGATCGACGGCGTTCCCTAGATTGCGGAAGATCGTCAAAACAAACAGCAAGATGGCGTTCCATAGATGGTGGAAATTTTTCAAAAATCAACCGAGGATTGTTTCAAGAGAAGCAATCTTCGATAGTATTCCCTTGGACGCGGAATATTATCAATGCGGATGAGGATTGTTTCAAGAGAAGCAATCTTCGATAGTATTCCCTTGGATGTGGAATATTATTAAAGCGGAGGAGGATCGTTTCAGGCGAAGCAATCTTCTAATTTGGAAGCAGTTACAGGCGTAGCGGTTTTCAAGTGGGATGGCATTCTCTAGCTTGCAGGAGGTCATCAAAACAAATCGGTTACTTTCATAGACGTGTGCTCGACGGTGCAAGATACGCGTTTCTTAACTCTTTTATTTGTTTAACTAATGTTAGTTTGCAGGTATCGGCGTTACAAGATTGATTTAGGATCGCAGAACGTTCTGAATCATTCTCCGTCCCTATCGATACTTTGACTTTTGTTTTCAAAACTTGCGTTTCTCCAAACTCAGTCAAAGTGGGGGCTTCTGTAGACACCCATTTGTGTCTCCCTAAAACCAAACCCAGTGATGAGTACCTTTCACGTCGAATCATAATCGAATGAAGTGAAAGTGTGGAAAGTCTAGTGTTGCAGAAAGTTTTAATTTCTTTTATCTTCTCTCTGTTTTTGAAAACTTTTTTTAAGAAAACAGAAAATCCAGTTTGGTTGGTCCATTATAAGGATCCAATAAGGGTTTAGTTGTATGTGGTTTGAAAAGACCTTTCCAACGATATATTATAAGCCCAATTCCGATAAATATCGAGGAAGTTATGGCCAAAATACTAAACTAGGCCCGATTTGGTTTTTATATGCGGCCCAATGATCTAGAGAAGAGCCTATTATTAATTATCATTCCTAAATCTATTAGGATTGATTATAGTCTTTTAGAATACTCTAGGAGGTTCTTTTAAATCCTAATGGAGTTAGGATTGATAATTATGTTTTAAAGAGTTTGAAATTGAATAAAACTACTCCTTTTAAGAATCCTTATTTTGTACGAAGTGGAATATATTCAGATTTTATTTTTGTGCCTCATAATATTTATCCAAATTTTATATGGTTGGATAGATCTTGAAATTATCTTTTTCCAATGATATATTATAATATTAAATCCGAGTTATAACGAAAAAGATATGAATGAGACATGAAACTTTATCCAAAACTGACACCCTTCCCTTATTTTGGACATATCTTTTTATCTACAAAATATTTTAATCTGATTATAATTGGGTTGAAAAGTAGACTTTAAGAGCTTTCCAACGACATATTATATGCCTTATTTGGAGTTCCGGATCAAAAGATATGATAAAAACAAAAACGCGTGAATTTCTGAAATCAGCGCCTGGAACCAGGCCTGGCGCCCGGCGCCAGCCATTGGCGCCAATAAGCTGGTGCTGGCGCCAGCTCTGTTTTGCGTGTGCCAACCTCATTTTGCGTGCGCCAAGTGCTCTGTTTTGATATTTTATCTTTTTGGCTGATTTTCTCTATAAATAACGTATTAAAAACTCTGTTTTCATTCACCTACAATCAGTTTTCATTCGCAATCATTAATTCTCTAATTCTCTCTTTAATCATTCACCAATTCTCATCAAGTTTTCTTCTTTAATTCATTAATTCATCTTTCTCTTTCTTTTCTAAATTGCTTTTTACATACAAAATTCCGCATTCATTAGATCTAGAAACACCTAGCCATATTCGAAGTTGCCTTCGCCCTAGACGTGAAAGGTTTAATTTCTGAGGGTTTGGTTCCAAATCTCTATTTCAATTATTTAATTTAATTGTTTGATTATTATTTTCCTTGAAGTTACTAACGTGTGTATTTTGTTTTTAGAAAGAGGTACGAGGCATCAAAGTAAGTACTTTAATGGTTTTAATTGATGTTATGATGTAGAAATCATGTTTATATTGTTATTATGATATTCCTAGTATCATGTCTAGGGTAATTTTAATATTAAATATGATTGTTACGATGCTTCCTATGTTCTTCCTAATATTTATGATTGTTAGTATCATGTTAGGGCTAAAGATTTGATTTTTATTGCTTAGTGACATGCTAGGGTTTGTTATTAATCTTGTTAGTATCATGCCTAGGATCTTGCTATTTTTATAATGCTTTAATATTAACATGAACATGATTATGATTATAATTGTTATAATTTATGATGATTATGAATATTATTATTATTATTATTATTATTATTATTATTATTATTATTATTATTATTATTATTATTATTATTATTATTATTATTATTATTGTTATTATTATTATTATTATTATTTTGATAATGATTATTTTATTTATGATTATTATTGTTTTGATTATGATTATAATTTTATGATGATTATTATTATTATCATGATTATTATTATGTTGCTTGATGCTTATTATTTATTGCTTGATCACACCTTTTATTGCATGTTTAAAGGGAATTTGTACTTGTAATCATGCTTAATAAGATAATTAATAATCTTGTTTAGGGTTAATTGTGATTATAATTCAAGTGATCGCCAATATTAGATTTATATGTGCATTAAATTCAACCAACATAGATAAACAGGTTTGGGTTAATCCTATTGATTGCATGTTAATTAAAAAGCGCACATGAATACAACAGAATAAAGTAGAGGCCTATTATTAGGGCAGGTTCAATCTCTTTTAGGTTGGATTTGTACCTTCATCCCCGAACCCTTATTTGGTTCTAGACCTTATGGAGTTGACGATCTCTTGGATCGTTAAGGGGTGTAACCTTCACCTCGTGAACGGTTTACATGTTCCTAAAAAACTTGTTGGCGACTCTTTTGCTCTATCTTCTTCCCTTTTGGACGCCACCGTACTTTAGTGTATGATCACAGTGGGGTTCAAGCTAGGGGTTTAAAGCTTGAAATCTATTCCCTACACTCCCCGTTGGTGAATTTGAACCTAATAGTTAGTTTTTGCCACAACCATGTGAGGTTTCATTGTTTTCAAGCTTTCTACATATTTTACATGAGATGCTTAGATCTTTGACTATTGCAGACCTAATCTTGAATCTTGAGTCATAATTTTTAAACACGAGACCAAACCATCTAGGGAGGACAAATACATATTTTTGGGGTGGTATTTTTCTTTTCTAGGATAATCTTCTTTATTTTTAGTTCATTGAGTTTACATTTGTCTTCTTGCTAACCATTTGAGCTTTTTCCCTTCTTTTCAAGCCACGTCTTTAGAACTTTGAGCCTTTTGTTTCTTTTTGTTCCATTTTTTTGTTTTTGTGAAGCAAATGGTCATGCTATTGGAGATTGTGGTATATGAGTTTGGAATTTGGTTCTTATGTGTAAGCAAGCTTGTGTTTTGTATATCTTGTGGATAATGGTAAGTGAATAAAATGAAAAGGCCGTCCAAAGTTAAAAAAGGCAAGGACATTCAAATGCAAAGTTGAAAAAGCCGTCCATAGTTAAAAGAGGCGAGGACAATGAATAAAGTGAAAAATGAAAACAAAAATTGAAATAAAAAAAGAGAAAAAGCAAAGCAAACTCAAAAAGCTTGAAAACAAATTTTAAAAAAAATATGAAAAATGAAAAAATTCAAAACCATTTCGATGTAAATGTTTCTCCCTATTTTAAGCATTGAGGACAATGCTTTGTTTAAGCTTGGGGGGAAGCGTCTTACGCTTCTTGTATATATAATTGTGGTTAGAGCTTTGAATAATCTTGGGGATGTTAGTTTGTTTTTTTTGGTGATTACTTGATTGTGATTCTAAGAAAGGCGCCTTCTTTGCTTCACTATTAGGGATACCACCAAATTTTTAAATTTTAGTCTACCCTCACCCTTTTGCCCTTACGTTACAACATTTGGGAAAGCCTTTTGACCTAGAGGTTGAGTCACACATCGGGGGAGGGCAATATGAGTTAAAGGCTAAGGAGAGGGAATGCAAAGTCAAGATGTCGAAAAACCTCAAATCTATTTGTTTTTCCGGTTCCTTCGAGGAACTATAGAGACGCTCACTAAAAGTAGATTAGAAGCTAATTGGGAGAATGTGCTAAAATGTTTTGAGATGAAAGTAAATTTCATTTCTTTAGTTCTCTATGCTTAGCATCTCCTATGTTTCAATCAACCTTAGATATCTTAGAACGTGCACTCCCTTACTTGTTTAGAAAGATTTGCATTCATTTATGCATGTTCATTTGCAAAAAGTCTTTCATAATCATTTGTTTTCTTTTCTTGTATTTTAGTTTCTTTATCATGCTTTGCCTTGTTTTTATTATTACGAGAGTTATAGGTTAATCTCTTAGGAAACATTTACGAGAGCATCACTCGTCCTCTAGGGCGATCTAGGGGTTTAAATGGCTTGTCTTTAAGTGCTAAAATTAACTGTGATTCCTACGAAAGTAAGTTAGTGTATATTCTTGTCTCTTCTCTTCTTTTTGTTTGTTTGAAAATGGTCATAATTTCTCCCTTGGTTTTGTTTTGCTCGAGGACGAGCAAAAGGTAAGCTTGGGGGTATTTGATGGGTGTCATAAATGGCACCCATTTGATGAACATTTAGGTTGTTTTATTCCTCTTTTCATAGCTTTCATGCTCAATAAATGCCTAGTTTTATGCATTTGGTCTTTATTTTACCTTTCCTCTCTTACTTTGTAGCTTTTGTGCATTTTGTCGGTTTTTCTACTCTTTTCTCCTTTATTTGCCCTATTTTCGTGGTTGTAGGTATTGTACGAGGTCCGGATCTTGATATTGGTGATTTAATAAGGTGGAAGATGCTTTTGGAGCAAGCTCTTGGCAATTGGAAAGCTCAAGATGCAAGGCAGTGGATTCTCCAAGTTCTACCACTTGCGCTCTCAAGCCGTGCTCTCATGAAGATGGGGTATTGAACCCACTGTCAAGTGCTATTTGGGACTGCCACTCTTAGTGTTCATCATCATCATATTGCGCTTTCATTCGAAGACCTTAGCGAACTCACAAAACCGCGAGAAGAGCCGAAGAAATCCAAAGAAGCATGGGCGCGGGCGCGCTCCCCTGGGTATTTGCTTGCTCGGTTTTTGCTTCGCGCCTCCTACTTATACCTCTTTGTAACCCGATTTTGTAAGGACGGAATTCAAAGTTTATGATTATAAGTTTAGCTTAGTTGAGAGCTTCTCTTTCTAGTTTTTAGGGTTTGTTTATGAGTAGAGTTAAGAGAGAGAAAGTGAGGAATTTCAATGGTGATTGAGGGTTTGAAGATTCAATGGTGACAATTGTGTTGAAGATCTTCTCTATTATCAATTTTAGGGTAATCTTTTTTATTGTATGTTAGTCAGAAAGCGCACATGAATACGATCAGAATAAAGTAGAGGCCTATTATTAGGGCAGGTTCAATCTCTTTTAGGTTGGATTTGTAACTTCATCCCCGAACTACCAGTCATGGTTCCAGACCTATTGGAGTTGACGATCTCCTGGATCGTTAAGGGGTGTAACCTTCACCCTGTGAACGGTTTACAGGTTCCTAAAACTTGTTGGCGACTCTTTTGCTCTATATTCTTTCCCTTTGGACGCCACCATACTTTAGTGTATGACCACAGTGGGGTTCAAGCTAGGGTAATGCTTGAAATATTCCCTACAGTTTTTTGGCGACTCCACTAGGGAGGATTTCTATTTTAATTCCTGAAATTTATTTCGGCAATGATTTAGAATGAGTGGATGAGACTTGAAAAGTTCTAAGCATTTCATGTGCGTAATTTTGATTAACATTATTCTCATATGCATAAAAAAGATCTCATTGGAAAGACCATCCGTAATGATTTAAAACATAGGATTTTTACACGTTGGAAATTCTAGGAATATCTTTCACAACTAGGACCGAAATAATGCTGCGCGAAACTGGAAAATTTTATCGAGCACAGAAAGCTGCTGAGGCATGTAGGAACTAGCGTCATGAAACAAAGTCTAGCGCCACTTATTTGACTTTAGCGCCAGGCGACAGCTTCTGTCGCCAGGCGCTAAAGCTAAATTGTGGCGCCGGCCTCTGTTTGCTGGCGCCAAGTTCTTCCAATATCGAGCCATTAAAATGCGTTCTAATTTTGACCAGTTTTTAGCACTGTTTTCTCGATCCTACTTCCTGATTGAGTTTTTCTCACTTTTCTGAAGCCCGTATGTGTTCTACATATGGACATAACCCTCTGGGAATTCATGCTCCATCTACCTGATTGAACGCTCTGAGCAACAAAGGGTACATCCGAGAATGTTGAATTCACCAAACTATGGAAGCAAGTTTTTCTTAACTCGCGGTGTCCCATCCACTCGCGCCAACCCTTCACGGTTAGGCTTCCGCGCGGTGCATCTGGACAATTAACCATGGACCCTCTATTGACTAACCCATATCCTGAACTTTAGAGAACTAGAGTCATGGTTAGGTTGCAAACTCATTGCATCATATCGTGCCTACTTGACTAATTGTGCATTATTGGTTGTGCATACTCTATGTGTTTTTCCTAACCGTTTGTTTGACCTGTGTTAAGACTAAATAAACTGATTAATGACTAAAGGAATTTGTTTTATTGATTAATTAATTAATTAATTAATTTAAGCTAAAAAAATAACCTTAAAATCGAGTCATAGTCGCTTTAAGTCAACCCGGATTTTTATTCCCGTATACTGCACAAGCGTCAACGTTTTTAGGTCATAGCCGGAGTTCTAGGAAGAACTACGAGTCTTACAGCCTATGGATCTGTAGCCCCGAGTTTTATCTTTAATTTGGCGTTGGTTTCATCCCAATCAGAGTCACATATCAAAAGTTATGACTAAAATACCACAGCCTGTCCAGTTTAATGCATATACGTTAAGTCTTAACTTAGTCTTTGCTTGAGTATAGTCATATAGTCTAGCCACATGGTCATGACAAGAGTATTAACATGTCACCTACACTCACTACACCCACTAGTCTTAGCACACACTTTGAGTATATGTCACCATGACCATGTCTTAGGTTCATGCATGAGTCGGTTTTTCCGTCATTTGAGTTGGGGGTACATTCTATTCCTAATTTTTTCATATCTCTCCATCTACATCATCTTTCCATTCTCTACATGCTTTTTCCATATCACAACCTTCATTCTTCCTACCTTCTTCCATCCATGCATGTTGAATCGAGTTTGAGTCATGTGATTGACAAACAAAAAAAATGAGGGTAATGATGAAACAAATGCACAAGGCAAGCTTCTCACCAAGATTTCATGCTTTATTCTTATTTTTTTCAAACCCCTTCCCCAATGAGTCTAGCATAGACACCCTTCATCCTCCTTGAATTTATTTCTTAAAGTTTGATTTTTACCCTTCACTTTTTAAATAAAATGAGCATTTATTTCTTTACATATGATCATAGCATTGCATTAAAAAATTTTTTAAAAAAAAAAATCCATGTCAAACTAAGAACAAATTGTACCAATGATTTGAGGCACCCCTTGTAGCCACATCATATCACCTTTCACCCTTCAAATATGCAATCCTTTGTTGGCAAACCACTTTGAGCCTCGTCTAACGTTAGATCTTTCATTTTTCAACCCACATCTACCTAACCTTGAGATGGGAAGGTGTGCAACTTATGCAATTTTCAATTTCATAAAAAGCTTGAGTGACTTCAAAAGATTAAAATAGCAAGAAGTAAAAAATAATAAAAATAAATAATGTGTACAAAAGGGCAAGTGTTCCAATGTCTTTGACATGAACATATCTTTGATATGAACACGTCTCAGATTGCGTTTCTTATCGAGTGCTCGGTACCGTGCCTGAGAAACATGAATACCAAGTGAGTGATAGACCGCATGATCAGGATTGCCCACACTTATAAAAAAAATGCAAAAACAAAAAAAGAAAAGAGAGCTAAAAAAAAGTTAAAACCCTCAAGCATGAAAATACAAATATTCCAAAAGCAAAGTTGCACACCTTGGGGGCTTATCTAGGGTCTTGAGCCTTTTATCCCCTTCTTGATCATGTATTCTCATGAAGCCCTTTTAACGTCTTCCGAGATTCTCAGTTCTAGTTTGTTGCTAAGCTCGATGGTCATCGAGTTCATTTTCCTCCCACTTGTCGTTTTGGAAACGTGTTACTTTCCAGAAAGACACCACTTAGAGCAACAAACACTATGTTCTCAATTAGGTTGTGGAGGTAATGCCCATGGTCTCACTTGAATGCTTACAAAGAGACATGTATATTGTCTTTGGGTAAAAGTTCGTTGTAAAACAGACAACTAGCTCCCACTTGAGCTATCTTAGCCTTTAATGAGCCATTAAGCTCCCACTCAACCACTTAGCTCTTGCTAAGCTGGTGAGCTCCCACTGAGTCACTTAGCTCCCACTGTGGCTAAGAGTTTCATACATATACTTGAAAAGACATTTAGAAGATAATTCTATCCATAATTGAATATGGCGTCCTTTCTTAGCTTCGACATTCTGTTTAGTGTAACATTAGTCCTTCGTGTAAATCTTAAGAACTTTATAGGAAGGGATGTGATCCATCATAGTTCGAGTCATTTTTAAATGGCATCGAGGTCTCTGTGAAGACACACTATGTTCTTTGTGGAGTTATTTATGGAAATTTCAATTTCATAACTTTGTGATGTTCACGCTTGGCTCAAGCAAACATCGCTCGATCTAATCTAGATGTTTTGATATCTTTCCAAGTCGATTCTGTACTTCACTAAGCTCTTGAACTATTCAAGGTCAAGTTTGTTCATAATTGATGAATATAGCCATATTCTTTCAAATTCTTTGTGAGACGTTGAAGTAAATGAATCCTCTTTAGCTTTCGGAGTCAATTGTCTATACCAAGAACAATAGCTCTTTACTTTGTCGGTTTCAACAAGTAAGACTTGCTTGTCTTAGAATGATTCCGAATTGATCAACTATTAAGAACCTATCTAATAGAGCTTTGACTACGTTCTTGTCGATGTGACATTGCTAAAGATGTTCAGAACGCAAATCATGCCCATGAATTTGAGCTTTTGCTAGTTTATCATGTTAAGATAATGTTTGTTTATAATCAAGCATTCTTGACTATGGTTTAGACAACCATGTCATTCAAATAAATTTGCAAATATTTCTCATTGCTTTGAGTGTGAGTCTTTCCGTGTGTAAACGGATCAATTGCTGATTATGGAACACAATAACCATTTATTTGTTCTAGCCTTAGCTTAAAGGTCTCTAAACAAAGCATACGACCTTACAACTGATGTAGTACCACTTGCTTCATTCTAAGCTTGTAAGTTGATAACTTAGCTTATCTTAAATAGTTTGAGGTCACTTTCAAAGTGGAACACTCAAGTAGTATCCGATACTTATGAACATAATGAATTGCTAAGTTAACTACAATAACATGAACTCATGGGTTGAAATGGAATCTTATTCCTTTTCTTCGTTCCTCGTTTCCTATATTTCTTATCATACTTTATCTCATAATCTTGTAAGAACCATTTCTTTAAGATTCTTTGTCTTTTATACTTTGTTAGGCATAATTAAGCATCTAATGCGCCGTAAAACAAAGTTCCATCTTTTCCTTTAATTCACGCTTGAATTACTACATCAATGAGTCCTACTTATCTATGTATTAAGAGAAAAGATATGTTGGTTGTCAATATTGACAATTTGAGTTTGCAACTCAATACTTCATGTTTTATCAAAACTACCTAGTATTTTAAATACATGATTTCCAACCGTCCTTTCGGACTTTGTTATAAAAGTCATTTATGAGAATTATATTTTAGAAGTGCTTTACTTTTCTTTGAGAACCATTCTCAAATATTTCCTTTACCAATCATGGAAAGCAATACAGTTTGATTTGGAATTCTACAAACATAAGTGCAAAGTATAATCATTTATCAAGTAAATAACATAATAAGTTTGAAAATTAAAAGATATTCATGCAAATCTTCAATCTTATTAAACGTCTTATCCATGCATTAAAATTGTCCCTATTTGGCGAGAATAAGTCGATTCCAAGATCCAAAGAAACAAAGAGTGGTTAAGCATGTTTTGGATTGTCTTAACACTCAATCTCCTAAGGTAAATAACACTTTGCTAATGGCTCCAAGCCACTCTTGGTTGAATAAATTGTCGCATCTAATGCTCTCTCAACAATTTATTCACTTTGCCACGACATGTTAGGACTCCATCACTCATATCGTTGAGTATAACCAAAACCAACTTGCATACCCGGTATGCCTTACGTTCCTTGGAGAGGTAGTGATGCCTCGCTTTGGCGTAGCCCACCACTACCCTCGTTCGGTTGGTAAGTTTTGTTTTGGAATGTCAAGTTTTACTCAATATTTAGGGACCTAGGGTTTCTATGTTGGTTGATTTAAGTGAACTTAATTAATCATCACAACATTCGAAATCCTAAACATGCATCTAACATATAATTCATATACATAAACATATATATTTATCGAAAAACATAAATATAGATGCATTTGGAAACTAGCATGACTCCTTGAGATCTTCAAAAGGTCTTCATTTGCAACTTCATGGCTACGTCATCCAAGAGCCTCCATCTTCAAGACTTTACCATAATTATGCAATTACTAGTATCTACGATTAGGACTAATCTAAATATTAAGGTACAAAAATACTCAACGGTTCGCAGACCGTATTTAGATTTACAAAAAAAAAAACATCACGGATTGCAGTCCGTATTTTCTATCTTAATCGGGCCCCACTAGTTGTCATTTTATAAAACCTGTGAGAGAATATACATTCCATTCATCCATTCACTATCTGTGAATGGCCCATGCATTTTACAACGATAAACAAGTAACAATGCATAAACACACGTGAACTAGTAACTAATTTAGGTGGTTAATCCAATTAACACTCCTAATTAAAACTAGTCAAAGTTGTTTTAACCAGTTATGTAAATAAGTGCAATTACTATTTGAAGCTCCCACTAAATTCCGCATCTAACTCAATTAATCCAATTAATTAAGCCGGTAAAACCCAAAATTTGTCAAAATAAATTTTGCCAATGCCGCTAAAAACCTGAGGCCTAGCCTCCAAAATTTATTAAAGTAATTAAAACTAAATTAGATTAATAAAATAATTAAAACGACAATTTAAGCAAAAATACGTAGTCCAAAATGGCTAAGTTCCTAGCACTAAGACATGGAGTTCTCACATTCCGCACAACCGTTTGATGCTCAATGAACGTGGGAGTGGGACCGATGTCGCTAAGCGTTACACCGCCCATATCAGCGAACTTTCACACATCAATAACATGGCCTCTTGATGGTCATGTTGTACGAACTCATTGCACTACATTGCTTCGCAAGCAACGTCTACGCATATTCCCTTTTACACGACGCATGCACCAAGACCAAGCACACCATGCTCGTGCACCACGCACCACAGCACGCACGCACGCACCATCAAGGCAGCGTGCTGCTGCTATGAGGTCGTGCGTACCTAGCCACGGCTTGGCTGCACGCATCCTCAAGGCAGCCCCTTGGCAGCCACATGCGGGCTTCTACGCAGCCCGAGTAGCCAAGGGTGCTTATGCCTTGATTTGCGTGCCATAGCCACGGGACTTTGATCCCAAAATTTTCCGTGACATTTTAATTGATTCTAAATTAATTTTAGAACTAATTTATTGAGCAAAACGAAAAATTTAAACAAGTCTAACTTAAAATAAAATTTTCAAAGTGCATCTAACCAAAATAATTCCCAAGAACCATTCTTTAATTAAATTGGTTTAACTTGGTGCAACAAAAATAAAAGGGCAATTACTCACTATTAATTTAATTAATTTAAATTAATCTTGAGTTTTTGACAAAATAAGAGGGAGTTGGAAAAATGAACATAAGTTCAATAAAGATTCCAACTTTAATACTTGTGAATCCTTGAAAAATTATATCTTCCTATGTGAAGATAAACAATTTTTTATCACAAAGTTTCAAACTTTATGAAATCAACTAAAAATGATTAAATCAACAAAGTTTAACAAAAATTCATGGAATTTAGTAACTTAAAGTTTCAATCATTTAACATAATTAAAGATTGAATCTTTAGTACTTAGAAGCCTCAAAGAACAACAATTTCACACTTAATGCAATTAGCTTGCAATTATGTAATCATGCCTAAAGAGGTTTAAAATTGCATATAAAATATGTATTGAACCAATTACATAACCACCATAAATATAAAATTAATTTTCAAGGTTAGAAAGACTTAAAATTTTTCGTCAAAACAAAAAAACCCTTGAACAGTGCATTTCGGGTCTTTTTTGGCTAAAAACCGAGCCCTAAAAGGGTAAAATCATTTCTTGAACGCCTTTTCCACCCAAAATTCACTATTTTTGGGTCAAAATCTGGGTTCGAGGCTGATGATAGCTTTAATACGAGGTTAAAATATATAAAGCGAGCTACCAATCTAATTAGCAACTCAAAACCAGAAAAATTAAGCCATAAAAACACCTTGAAAAATATTATGATTTTAAAAATAAATGAGCGAGGTTCCGATACCGCTATTGGGGTTTGGTGAGTCTGACTCACCGTGGAAACAACCCCGACCCAAAGAACCACTCGCAATTAATAAAACCATAAAGCATAACAAATAAACATAAAAGGATAAAATCGGAATTTACCTTTGAAGCGTGCTTCGCCCTCAAAGTCGGGCTCTTACTTGAAAGCTTTAAGCTCCGAAAATACGCGAGCCTCCTATGAAAATCCACCCGCAAAAACTACTAGCGACTTTTAGGTCCGTAACCTCGAGGTTAGCGAGGTTCGACCAAAACCCGAGTATTGTATGAGTTTAAGAGTTTTTGCTAATGCAATGCTCTATTGAACTCCTACTCAAGCACTCTTCCCAAAAACCCAAGATGGGTATTTATAGGCAAGAGGGAGAGTGGGAATTTCTATCCCATCAATGTGGGAGTCATGAAATTCCACAATTTATTTTAAAGCTAAATTAAAATAAATAAACAAACTAATAATAAATCTACAAGTGGCACTATCATATGTAAAGGGTGGTGAGGACCACATGGAGAGTAGGGGGCCATACTTGCTCCCCACTCAATACTCTCCTTAAGTCACATGTCCCTCACCCCACTTGCTTCCATATGCTCCCACTTGCTTCCCCTAGTACTCGGCCCTATGGCCCAGCCGCAGCCAGCCCTGCACTTGATGTTGCGGGCTGCTGCTATGGCTAGCAAGCCACGCACACAAGTGTGGGCTGCTGGCCCTTGCGTGCGCTGCTAGCACGCAAGGCTTGTGGCAGCTAGCTGCTGATAGCACGCATGCTAGCGGCTGCTAGCTATGGTGCGCTAGCAGGCACCAGCCGGCCATGCATGGCTCGGCTTAGTGCGCTTGCTAGCCACCTATGCTAGGACTTTTTTGCCCCTAGCACTCGGATGCTCGGGGCACTCCGATGCTAGGGGTATTTTGGGAATATGGTCAATTTATTATTATTTTGCGCGTCTCGTCACTTATTAATTTCCGATGTCTAAATATTTAATACTGGGGCGACGAATTAATTTCTTCCGAATTAATTCGTCAAGTTGGTTCGTTTACTGCTAAAGGTGTGACCCAAAGGGTTCAGTCAAGATTAAGCTGTAATATTAATTATGCATTAATATTACTGATCGGTAGCGGCCTCCACCTAGGCATTCCGATCACTTGATCTTACTGAATATATTAGCTTTCTAATAATTTTGAACCCACTAACGGAATAGTACACTTGTTCGAAGGACACCATTTCTTTCACGTGGCAGCAGCAAATTGACACTTGGCGCATGATAGATTGCATGCCATGCAGCCACCTGTCATCTAGTAGTGTTATAAATAATCAAAGTTTTACCCATAATAAGGTAGCATTTATTACTCTCTCTCTCTCTCTCTCTCTCTTACTTTCTCTCTCTTCTTATCTTCTTAAACACTTTTTGACTTTGTCATCGGAGTGGTTATCCCCGGATCCACCCAAAGGTTAGCTAATCTTTGTTCCTTATGTAGGTTCTCGTCTTGATTATAGGAGCTCAACGGGTTTCAGGCTCGGGCTTTGGATCTCGGAATCGGGTTGTCGAATCCTGGCAGGAACACCTTTAGTGCGCGTAGTTCTATATTAAGTAGAACCGCTATCGTCGTTAGCCAGGGGCATAGCCATTATTTTGAACCTGGGGGGGGCAGCGGTTGAATCAATAAATAAATATATGGCTTATTAATATTAACAATTTTAAAATTATTGAAAAGTTGTCAATAATAGATTCATGTTAAAATTATTGGCTATTTATTTTCTTATGTATAAAACTAGTGTAAATTCATTTGTTGACTATTAACCACTCACTTTAAAAATTAAGAGCTTCTTATTTCATGATTATACCAATCATATTATCCCAATAAAAGATGATCTATTGACAAATTTGAACAATTAGACAAAATTATCTGATTGAATACAAGTAAAATATTGAAAAGATAATCCACTTATGGAAGAGTTGAAAAGGTTTAGTATAGAATTTTGGCAAAAAAAAATGTTAAAAATAATAATAATAGAACACTAATTAAGTAGGATCGAACTTTGAACAAAACATAATAATCTATATCTATCTATACTTAGTATTTACAAAGTATAACCAAGAAACTGAGAAAGGCACATGTCTCCATCCATTCTATTACACTTCTCTAACCATAGTGCCACATGTCATCTTACACTATTAATTTTTTTTTACACCATTTTTTTTTAATTCTTTCATTAAACTTACACTTCATCTTCCATACACACTTCATCTCTCCCCTTTAATTCAACCTTTTCCTATTCTCTCTTTAATTTTAGCCCTTCCACCTTCTATTTAAGCCTCTTTTCGATTAAAGTTCCAAAATTTTAATTTTTTTAATCATGTTTCCGATTACATATTATACCCTATAATGACTTACTGATATTTCCTCACTTATCTTTCAATACAATTTTTCCGATTACATATTATACCCTATAATGACTTACAGATATTTCCTCATTTATCTCTAAATACAATTTTATATGAATAACCCGTGCATTGCATGGGTAAGAAGGCTAGTTGTACTCAAAGAATAGTCTAATCTTGAACTTAGAGAAGCTATTGTAAGCCCAACTACCACTAAGCCACCAAAATTTTAACAACAAGTGTATGAAATTATTTACATATATACTAAAAAATTACAAGGCCCAGTCAATAGAATTAAGGGTCGCGGGTTTGGGCTACAGGGGTCGGGCCTCTGCCAGGCCTCCTGTAGCTCTGACCCTGTCGTCAGCGGTATATATAAGGAAAAATCGAATCTTGGATTCGAACCTACGAGAATGGTATGGCAAAAAATAATTTAATTTATATATCAACGTATGCAAGGAATCTATAACTTTAACTAAAGTAGAAACCGCTGACATCACCGTTGCCTATGTGTCAGCTTTTTATTTAAAAAAATCCCGCCAAAACTATTAGTGACATCATCCTTTTTAAGTTTTTTTCCTTTTTTCCTTTCAAGATAAAGCTAATAAACTAATTACACATTTTCGTAAAATCATAATTTTTTTTTACTAAACCGACTAATAACACAATTTTCTTATAGAGAAAAATAAATTACTATGTAATTGGCAGTAGCTCTTTCATTTTTCCTTCTTTCCTCCTATATTAACCACTAAACACTAATGCTATCATTTTTATAATTTTATTTTAATTATGAATTTAATTAGAGTATTTAACATCATGTCTTATACGGAGTAATATATATGATCAAATATTTTATTGCTAAAACTGTACATTGCACATGACTAACCTGGTTAGTTTATAACAATATAACAATATTCATGAAAATCACTCACTTTTTCTAATCTAATATGATCTAATCTTATTTTCTTAAATCTGATCTTGTGTTAATTTTTTGGAATTTACTTTAAAAATAATTTTTTTAATATTATTTTGATTAGTCATTTTATGTTCGATGTGAATAATATGGTGATACGAAGCTAGGTGGAGATAAGTATGAGATTTTAAGAAGATGGATACATTGGGTTGAGTTAGAATTATATTGGTACGACTGTATGAGACTATGAGGTACCATAACTAAACAAAGCCTAATTAATAGACAAAAAAAAAAAAAAAAAAAAAAAGCAATGGATTTTAATTCTACTCCACTCATTTCAAAAGGTCCAATCAAGCAACCCCTAAAAACTCACCTAATACTCCGTCCGTATTTTATTTAAGTATCACATTTACTAAATGCGGCCGTGTGTTTTTAAGTGTCACACTTTAATTTTGGCAAAACTAAATTATAATATTATATATCTCTCCTCTCAACGTCTCCACCCAAACACACTAATTTATTATTATTATTATTATTAATTATTATTATTATTATTATCTTGCTAACGAACGCCCTCGGGAAATTATCACCAAAAAAATATTCCTTAAAATGGTACTTCGTATTAATTTGGGAAAGCATGACAAAATCACGCGTCGATAGATGTAATTAATGTTAATTTTTAATTTAATCTTTCGACTTTTAGCTAGCTTATCAAACGCTCATGGGGCATTCGTTAGATTTTGCCTAAATTATTATTATTATTTTATATTCATTTGTTTTCAATAAACAATTAATAACCCTACTATTTCTCTTAAATAATCTACATAACTAATAATAAAGTAATTACCGCTGACATCACCATTGTCATCTGTCAGCTTCTTATAAAAAAAATTCCCTCCAAAAACATAAATGACATCATCATTTATTTTCTCCATTTTAAGATAAAGTGGAAAGGTGGATTAATTTTTCTAAAAGCTTGTGTAACTAAATTTACTTACTACAAATTTCCAACAGATGTAATAATAATAATAATAATAATAATAATAATAATAATAATAATAATAATAATAATAATTGGGCGATTAGGGTTGGGCGATTAGGGTTGGGTAGTTTTAGGGTTGATCACCGGCTTCCACGTCAAGTTTCCGGCTTCTTCTCCGGCGAAGTGTTAGGTCTCAGGCAAAGGGCGTTTTCTGGGTTCTTAGCAGCAATTTTCCGTCGACATTCAGGCAGTTTCGGGGCTATTTTCTGAGAGGTTGCGCGAGCAGTTCAGCGGTTTTCTGGCAGCATCTACAAGCTTGGTCTACTCTGTTTTTAGTCGTGATTTTGGGTGCGTTTTTTTTTGATCGATTTTGGTGCAATGATCAGGCGGCTTTTGGGTCTGTTTTGAGGGATGTTTTCGGGCTAGTTTCAGGCTGTTTTTCAGGTGGCATTCTGATCGATTTCAAGTTGTTTCTGCTCTGTTTTCAATCGTGTTTTTGGGTCTGTTTTAGTCGTGTTTTTGGGTGTGTTTTTGGAGCGTTTTTGGGTGCGGCTTTGGGTCAGTTTTGAGGGTTGTTTGAGGGCTGTTTGCGGGCTGTTTGAGGGCTGTTTTCAGGCTGGTTTCCTAGCAAATTTCTGTTCGTTTTTAGGGCATACTTCAGGTTCGTACTGCTCGAGTTTAAGGCTGTGGTTTGTGGCAGTTTCAGGTGCAGTTTCGACTGCTTTTGGGTGCAGTTTATGGTCTGTTTCTGGTGCATTTTCCAGCGTCTTTCAGGTCAGTTTTCAGGCGTTTTGGCTCTGGTTTAAGTCTAGTTGTGGACTGGTTTTTCTGGTCATTTTTTGGACAGTTGTTTTGGTGCGTTTTGGTGGTGTTTTTGGTGTGTTTTGGGTGCAGTTTTCAGGCAGCTTTATAGGGGTTTAATTAGCAGTTTCCAAGTGTCACTTGGGAGGTTATTTGCAGCCTATGTCGGGAGTCGTTGTGAAGTTTCATTGTCCGTTTGTGGGTCTTAGTGGTTGTCAAGATGGGAGTGGAAATGGCCTTACTCGACGTTCTCTAATCAGGCATCTTAGTGATCGTCATTGTTGTATCGGTGCGCGAGATATCACCCGGCATTCTCTTACTTCTAATTTGGCTGTTTATAATGAGGCAGAAGTTACTTTTAGGCGTATGGGGATTTGGTTATGTGGAGTTTGCTATAAAACGCACACGTTTCGTTCTAAGTGTCGTCATGATAGGGATGAGGATGTGTCACCCCCTGATGAAGGAGATGGTATTGTTCGTTTTGTGCTTCATAATTTCAGCAAGCCGCAAGCTCCTTCTTCTTCTTCTCCTGCTCGAGTTGGTCATGTGGATGGTGAGGTGCGAGATAATAACGGCGGTTTTGATGTGGCTCTTCTTGATTGTTTATTCTCTAAGGGGTTTCGCACTGTTAAGTCTATCCCTCCCAAGTGTCGTTTGGGGTTTTCTCGGGTTCTGAAAGGCACTCTTGATAAGGTGATCTCTAAGCCTGATGACATTTCTAATTGGGTCTCTTTGTTGGTGTTACCTCTTTGCATCCTTAAAATCTTTCGCCCGAGGAGTAGTCGTGAGTCTCGGTCTTCGGTCAGACGTCGGCATCAGGAAGAGAGTATTTCCCGTGCTATTTGTTCTTGGGGTGTAGCGGGTGGTAATTTGCAGCTTGTGAGGGAAATTTTGGCAGAGGATTCTCCTACTTTGTCGGCGGTTGATGATGAGGACATTGATTTGGAAGAGCGTAATATAAAGCAGTGTCGTAGGAAGATTTGCGATGGCCATTACACTGCTGCAGTTCGGATTCTTTCTTCTTCAGGCGTTGCTCCTTATAATGACGCCACTCTTGCGGATTTACAGGCCAAGCACCCTTCATCTCCAGCTCCATCCTTGCCTGATATACCTATTGATCACCTTCATCTTGTTACGACTTCTGCTGTTGTTTTGGATCGGATTAAGAGCTTCCCTCGTGGCACATCATGTGGTAGGGATGGTTTGCGTGCTCAACATCTTATGGATTGCTTAAGTGGTGCAGCTGTGGCAGTCTCAGATGAGTTGGTTGTCTCTATTACCGAGGTGGTTAATCTCTTTCTAGCTGGAAGATGTCCTATGGAATTAGGAGAGTACATTGCTAGTGCTCCTCTTACGCCACTTGTCAAGCCCGGTGGTGGTATCCGTCCTATTGCTGTAGGTACGGTTTGGCGGCGTCTCGTTTCGAAGGTGGGTGCTGTTATGGTTGGTCAGTCTTTAGGGAGTTACTTTGATGGCCTTCAATTTGGTGTTGGGGTTTCTTCAGGTGGTGAGGCAATTCTTCATGCGGTGAATCGGTTGATTGAGGACCGTGGTTCTGATGTGGGTCTATCTATGTTGTTGGTGGATTTTCAAAATGCCTTCAATCTGGTTGATCGTTCGGTCATGTTAAGTGAGGTACGTCGCCGTTGTCCAGGCATTTCGCGATGGGTTGAATTCTGCTATTCTAATCCAGCTAGGTTGTACTATGGGGACCACACCTTATGGTCATCTCAAGGGGTGCAGCAGGGTGATCCCCTTGGTCCTTTGCTTTTTTCTTTGGTTTTACAACCCCTGGTATGTAAAATTAGGGAGACTTTTGATGTATGTCTTCAGGCTTGGTATTTAGATGACGGCACGATTATTGGTGACACTTTGGTGGTGGGGCAAGTTCTGCAGTTGATTATGGAGGAAGGACCTCGTTCTGGGTTATGTCTTAACGTGGAAAAAACTGAAGTTTTCTGGCCTACGGAAGACCCTCGAAGCAGGCTGGTGGGTGTCTTTCCGCCTAATATTGCTCGACCTTTGCGTGGTGTTAGGTTGCTTGGAGGTCCCGCTAGTTCCGATTCTGGTTTCAGTGGTGACCTTGTGATGCAGAGGGTGACCAAGACAATTGTCCTTATGGATAAGGTCGCTATGCTTGATGATCCTCAGTGTGAACTGTTGTTACTTAGGGCATGTACTGGAGTTTCAAAACTCTACTTTGCATTACGTACTTGTCCTCCTAGTACTTTTGAGGTAGCTCAGCGCACTTTTGATGGAGCTCTTCGATCTTCCTTGGAGCGTATTGTTACCGCTTCGGGGCCTGGGTTTGGTGATTGGCAGTGGCGGCTTGCCACCTTACCATTTGCGTTTGGAGGGCTTGGTGTTTATTCTGCAGGTGATGTTCGTCACTATGCTTTTCTTGCTTCTCGGTTGCAGTCTGCTGGGTTGCAGACACAACTTCTTCGGCATGCTGGCATTGTTGGTCTTGGACGAGCCTTTAAGGATGCGTTGTGTTTGTTTAATGGAACAGTGGAGTCTGACATTTTGAGTAATCCTAGTGAGGTCGCTGCCCCTAAACACATGAAGAAATTGGCAGATATGTATTTCACAAAGATTACCGCTTCTGCAGAATCTGCTTATTCTTTAACTCCTCGACAATCAGCATTATGGAAATCACAGCAGGGTGATCATACCTCAGCTTGGCTTCGGGCGGTTCCTATTTCGGGGTTGGGTCAGACGATGAACGCTAAGACTTATCGATGTGTGTTGTCCTATCGGTTGGGTGTTCCTTTATTCTCTGTCTCGACGTCGTGCTCTGCTTGTTCGAGGGTTTTTGCTGGAGATATTTTCGGTGATCACGCGGTGTCTTGTGCTGGTATTGTGGGTATTAAACATCGGCATAATGTCGTTCGGGATACCCTTGTTGATGTTTGCTATCGTTCTGGGATTTCGGCGAGAAAGGAGGTTGACATTGGGTTGGCTGGAGGGAACGACGAGGCCCTCAGACCTGCGGATGTGTTACTTTATTCATGGGATCGTGGTCGCGATGTCTGTGTTGATTTGACAGGGTCTTCTCCTTTGACACAGTCGGGGCTATCTGACTTTATTCCTGGGCGCGTTGTGACTGATGCTGCTCATCGGAAGCGGGTTAAGTATGAAGCTCGATGTCAGGTGATTGGATATGGTTTCATTCCCTTCTCCTTTTCTTCGCTTGGGGAATTAGAGAAGGAGGCTGTTGCGTTACTGAAGCGGATTCAGAGGTTCTCGTCGACGCAAGACATTGGGGCTCGTGCTGCAGCTCATATCTTCACTAGGGTAGGATTTGCTATAGCTAGAGGAGTGGGGGCCCAGATTGTATCTCGGCTTCCCACTAATTTATTGTAGGTTGTATGATTTTGTTTTTGAGATAATAATAATAATAATAATAATAATAATAATAATAATAATAATAATAATAATAATAATAATAATAATAATATTAAAATTGGTGGTTAGTCTCTTTCATTTTCCTTTTTTCCTCATATATTCCCGCTACATTTTATATGTTAAAAGTGAAATGGGTTTCAATTTTCTACTGTACTTTTTATAAATTCTTCAAATTTTATATAATTAAAAGAAAACCATTAAACTAATGTAATATACTAACATTTTATATATTTTATTTAATTATAAAGTTAATTGTATAATATATAACATCTTTTTTTATTTTAGCTCAATATATCAAATAAGAGAGATCAATATCAATTATGATATTTCTTAAAGTCTTTTTTTTTTAAAGTATTTATATTGCGCACATATATTTCAACTATATTGTGCACATATATTTAAACTATATTGCGCACATATATATAAGAGCAAAAATTTTATTGCTATAACCGTGCATCGTACTGCACTAACCTAGTATTTTAATATTTCACCTCTGATTTTAATTTGAGTTAATAAAATTGCCTACAATTATATATGTGTCGGTCAAAATGTAATAGTTTTTTTTTTTTAAAAAAAAAAAAAAAAAAAAAAAAAAAAAAAAAAAAAACAAAACAAAAAACGGAGAGACTCTATACAACCTCGCATTTTTATAATTTGCAACTTAAGGGTATTATTTGTGAGATATAAAATATTCCAAATTTATAATAAAAATCGGAGATAGTATACTACTTCCTCTATCCAAGAATAATTGACATAGTTAATTCAGTACCCATGCCGGTGTACTCATTTGATCTTATTTTTACATAATTTAATATTACTGAAAATAACAAAAAAATAAATTAAAAAACTTTATTTAAATAACTATCTAGCAACTTTTTTTTTTTTTTTCTTTTTGAAACGATAGCAACATATTTATGATTAAATATGTTATTATTATATTATAAAAAAAATTATAATCAAAGTTAAATTAATACTTCTTATAAATAGTACGAGTAGTAAAAAATAATCAAGTATATTTGGTTTTACAAGGGTCGGGATACAATTATACAAACATAGGTTTAGTCGCAATTTAACTAACATGGCTGACGAGGGACAAACAGATAAAGCATTTCAACATCTGATGTAATTGTCCGCAATAAATAAAAAAAAATAAAATAAAATGTTGTCATTTGAGTGGTTGGGCATGAATAATGACTCTTTTAAGTCTCCCGCCACGCAATTCACGTGATTTCATGTCTGCTGACGCAGATAGCAATTCACTCTTCATTCATTAACAAAAATACGAGTAACAATAAACAATTTGGATATTTCAACAAATGTCACTCAAAAGTTTAGGGCTTGTTTGACATTGTTTTTTGTTTTCAGTTTTCAGTTTTTTTTAAAACAAAAAACCAAAAACAGGAAACAAGAAAAAGGTGTTTTCACTTTTCTGTTGTCAGTTTTCAAAATTAGCATGATTTTAATAAGTTTGACTAATTTTTAATTCATTATATGACATATATCATACACTTTTAAAATACAAAAAACCAAAAAACTGAAAACCGCAACAATGCCAAACGAACCCTTAATAATTCGTGGAATATTATCAAGGTTTACAAAATTTACTAAATGCTACCGAGTTTTCAAAAAATTCACCGAGTGCTATTAATGACTAACGACTGTTAACTATGTTAGTCATTAGAAGTTTAAGCATGACACATGTCACGATATGATTGATTCATTTTAATAATTTATTTAAAATAATAAAAAATAACATTTTTTTCTCGATTTTCGTGACAAAAATTATTCAGGTAAAGTTTTGGGGATTATTTTGACCCTTCATGAGTTCTAATTAAGTTCGAAATTGGCAAAAAAAAAATAAGGAACATGATAAACATAGCCCTTAGGGCCATGAATAAGAAACTAAAAAAGGAAATGTTAAGGATAAATTAACATTTATTACACTGATTTGCGTGTGATTTGGTCATGAATTCCCAACTTAATTCCATTTTAGGAAGTATATTTAATGCTTATACATAGCCTAAGGGCTACATATATCATCACCCAAAAAATAATGTAAATGACCCGTTTTGTGTGTTAAAAACATATCTCAATAAACGAGTCATTTTTTAACCATGAAAATTGGTCGGGTAAGGTTTTGTATGTTATTTTGACCTTTTAAGTGTTCAAATTAAGATCGGAATTGGAAAAAAAAAATAACATAGATGCCACATTTTGTGTGTCAAGAAATATCTCGATTAACGTGTCATTTTTATAACTGTGTAAATTGACAAAGTAAGGGTTTGGCGGCCATTTAGGTCAAGGTCAAAAATAAGCTCGGAATTGGCTAAAAAAAATGTAGTTGCCCTATTTTGCGCGTTAAGATTGTAATTTTTTTTTTACTATATAAATTACAAAACAGGTCAGTTACGTTAATTTTTTTGCCAAATATGAGCTTAAATTTGGTTGTTAAAGGATCAAAATGACCCCTAAAACCTTAACCAATCAATTTAATGGTTAAAAAAAGACACGCTAATGGAGATATTTCTTGACACACAAAACAGGGCAAGTACCTTTTTTTTTTTGCCCAATTCCGAGCCTAATTTGAAACCATAAGGGTCAAAATAACTTCCTGTGGGGAATAAATTTCAAGCATTAATCCCCTTTGCTTGAACCCCACTGTGATCATACACTAAAGTACGGTGGCGTCCAAAAGGGAAGAAGATAGAGTAAAAGAGTCGCCAACAAATTTTAGGAACTTGTAAACCGTTCACAGGGTGAAGGTTACGCCCCTTAACGATCCAAGAGATCGTCAACTCCATAAGGTCTAGAACCAAATAAGGGTTCGGGGATGAAGGTACAAATCCAACCTAAAAGAGATTGAACCTGCCCTAATTATAGGCCTCTACTTTATTCTGATCGTATTCATGTGCGCTTTCTAATTAACATACACAATCAATAGATTTACCCTAAACCTGTTTATCTATGTTGGTTGAATTTAATGCACAAATAAACTATTATTGGCGATCACTTGAATTTTAATCACGTTAACCCTAACGAGATTATTAAATATCTTATTAAGCGCGATTACAAATACTAATTCCCTTTAAACATGCATAAAAGGCGTGATCAAGCAATAACAATAAATATCAAGCAACATAACAATAATAAACATCATGATAATAACAATCATCATAACAATAATCATCATAATAACAATCATATTAATCATAATAATAATCATGTTAATCATAATAATAATCATGTTAATCATAATAATAATAATTATAGCAATAATAAAATTATAATCATAATCAAAACAACTATGAAAATAATCATAAATCATGTTAAAGCATAATAAAAATAGCAAGATCCTAGGCATGATACTAACGAGGTTAATAACAAATCCTAGCATGTCACTAAGCAATAAAAATCAAATCTTTAACCCTAACATGATACTAACAATCATAAATATTAGGAAGAAAATAGGAAGCATCGTAACAATCATATTTGATATTAAAATTACCCTAGACATGATACTAGGAATATCATAACAACCTAAACATGATTTCTACATCATAACATCAATAAAAACATTAAAGCACTTACTTTGATGCCTCGTACCTCTTTCTAATAACAAAATACACACGTTAGTAACTTCAAGGAAAATAATAAACAAAACAATTAAATTAAATAATTGAAAGAGAGATTTGGGACCAAACCCTCAGAAATTAAACCTTTCACGTCTAGGGCGAAGGCAACTCCGAATATGGCTAGGTGTATCTAGATCTTGCGAATGCGGAATTTTGTATGTAAAAAGCAAGTTTAGAAAAAGAAATAGAAAGATGGAGATATGGTGAATGATTAAAGAGAATGAAAGAGAATTGATGAATGAAAACTGGTTGTAGGTGAATGAAAACGGAGTTTTTAATACGTTATTTATAGAGAAAATCAGCCAAAAAGATAAAATTATCAAAACAGAGCATTGGCGCACAAAAAAACGAACCAGCGCCAAAGCTAGCTGTTGGCGCCAAGCGCTACAGCTGGCGTTTGGCGCTGATTTCAGAAATTCACGCGTTTTTTAAAATCAGATAAAAATTGTCGTACAGGAGGATAAAATCGTATTTTTCCTCAAAAATATTCTTTGATTTTAATTAAAACTCTGAAAAGTCAACAAAAGTCAATTTATCAATGCTAATTGAATTAGGAATGAAAAGAAACTTCTAGAAGAGTCTAGAAGACTAAAACCATTCCTAATTGCATTAGGAATGATAAATCATATTAGGCCCTCCCCTAGATCATTGGGCCACATATAAGGCTCAAACCGGGCCCAGTTCAGTAAATTGGCCATAACTTCCTCAATATTCATCGGAATTGGGCTTATAATATATCGTTGGAAAGCTCTTTTCAAACTCTATCCAACTACACTACTATTGGACCCATGTCATGGACAAACCAAACTGGATTAACTGTTTTCTTAAAATAATTTTTTAAAAAACAAAGAGAAGAGAAAAGAAATTAAAACTATCCGCAACACTAAACTTTCCACACTTTCGCTTCATTCGATTATGATTCGACGCGAAAGGTACTCATCACTGGGTTTGGTTTTGGGGAGACACAAATGGGTGTCTACACTTCCAAAACCTCACACGGTCAAATTTCATGGTTAAAAAATAATGACCCGCTAATCGAGATATTTTTCGACCCACAAAACGGGGTATTGACTTTATATTTTTGCCAATGCCGAGCTTATTTTTCGACCCACAATTTTTTCCCGAAAATCGAATTTTTTTTTTTCCAGATTTTATTAAGTAAAATAAATAATTAAAATGAAGTAATCATATCATTACATGTGTCATGATTAAACCCTATTGACTAATAGAGTTAATGAGCGTTACTCATTAATAGCACTCAGTGAATTTTTTAAAAACTCGGTGGCATTTGGTGAATTTTGAAAACCTTTATGACATTTGGTGAATTATGAAATTGCTCAGTGAAATTTGGTGAAATAGTCGTTAATACTTCCTTCATAAGGATGAGGGATATCTCAAATTCTCAAGTGGTTAGAGAATTCCTCCCGGTTCTAGGAATCCCTGGGATCGATTCTCATCTCTATCCTTTGTGACTCTCTAAACGCTGAAAAAAATGGTTGTTGGAAAAAGGAAGTGAAAGAAAGGTAAAAGTACAAATTGTCCATACGAAGATATGATTGTTAACATGATCTAAAGTATCAAGTGTTAGGGCTTGTTTGGTTCACCTTATTTTTGCTTATCTAAACTTATCTGATCTGGTTTGGTTTGATCTGTTTTGTTTTGGTCTGGTCTAATCTTATTTGGTTTGATTTGAATGTCAGATTTGACCAAACTTTAACCTTAAATATACAATAATCTATACGGAAAAATATATCAAGTGGGGTCTTGTTAGATTTGTAATAATGTGTAATTTATTAATATGTGACTTTCATAATTTTTTTCATCACGAAATCAAAGATATTTAGCAATAAAAAATTGCATATAAAATGATGATCTAATTTGAAATTATTTTTTCTGATCTGATTTGAACTTCTTCTTTTTTATCTGATTAAATCTTGACTTATTGTTTCTAAAACAAGTAAAAATAAGGTGAACTGAACAAGGCCTAAAAGGTAAGAGTATATAGGGTATTTATACTGTGAATACAAGCATTTGTTTTCCTAAAATGTAAATATATATATACATATACATATATATATATATATATACACATATATATATACAAGTAAGCATTTGTTCTCTAAATGATAAGTGGTGCAATTTTTAAAAAACGGAGGTTGTGTTTGACTTTTTGTATAAAATATTTACATAAACTAAAATTGACAAACATTCACATGTGGTAAGCCACACCGTGTAGCCAACCACATTAATCTCCTCCACAACTGCCAAACCCTAATCTTCAAGACTCCCTCATCCCCTTAGCAACCCTTCCTTCTTCCAACCCTAACCTCACCACCTATGTCGCCGTCTTTGTCGTTAGAAAATATGTGTCTTTTGTCATCATCATTGTCGCGGAAATTGCCTGCGTTCGGGCTGTTCTCGTTCCAAAATCGTCCCCAAATCGCTCGAGGATTCTGATGGGAGTGAGATGATTGAGAGAGGTTCCATCTTCGTCTTCTCTTCGTCTTCTTTGTCATTTTGTTATGTTTCTAGGTTGGTTGACGGGGTTTAGGAAAAATGTAGTTACTGTAAGGAGGGTGTGCCCATCGTAGGGGATCCTTCTCCTCTATGCCCATTACCTTTTAAAAGCCTAGGACTTTACACTTTTTAGGGTGTTTTAGGATTTAAATTCCTTATTGTTTGGCAACATTTGAATTAGAGTTGATCTTATCATTATGCTTTTTTGTAAGAAACTAGTAAGGAGTCGCTGATGAGTTTTAGGGAAACTCATAAACCTCGTTCATGATTTTCTCCAAAGTAGGGTTCAAGGGATATTTAGCATGAATCATAAATTTACCCCATGCCCAAATTGGTCTCCGTGTACCAGAAATGAGTACGGGGGCGAGGGTACTAAAATAATGTTTCCTTTAGGGGGAATCGCTATTCTAGCCCTAGTGCGGTCTCTACTAGCTCTTCCTTTTCACAATATCATCACCAAACAATATATGCAACGTGGCACCTAAAACTAAGTTAGTTGATTTTATTTACAAGCATTAATAATGTAAGAATTACATTGCAAGAGTCGTTATTCTTTTATTATTGAAATTCATGAAAAGAACAAGAAATAAATAATATTCGCCTTGACTTAGGTGATAAAACAATTAATTAATTATTCACATTCTAGTCTTGATTAACAAAAGAATGCTATGTGAATCAAATTAACTAAAAGTTTTTTTAAAGTGATCAAACAACACTATTAATTCAATTAAATTTATTAAACAAGAAAAGAAAAGTGATTTATCAAAGTGCTCTGGAAACTAACCGTTCTTCTCTTATTCTAAATCTCTATCTTATGCACTTATGGACTTTCCTCCTTCTTTGTACCTCCAAGGACTTCAATGGAATGTGTTAGGGTTAAAGAGTAGTTGGAAAGAGGAGGGAAAAGTAGTATGATAGTAAGAGGGTTTAAGAGATTATGGATTTCATAATTTAGGGTTTAGAATTCTGATTTTTCTATCGTCTTTAGGGTTAAACGAAAACCCCTATTTATAGGCATAGGGATCTAGTTTAGGGTTTTAGATGCATGGCTTCATGTGGCGCGTGCAAATTTTTGAGTCGCGCTTGGTGGCGCGTGCATATCTTTGACTCGCGCGCTCGCAACTCACTGAGTTGCGCTCGGTGCGGTTTCCCTTATACGAAAACGCGTTTTTAAAACTTCCATAACTTTTGATTGCAAATTTTGATTAAATAGTGTAAGATATCATTGAAAAGATATGAATTTCTATTTTCCAATGCCGTTGAAATTATGTTAAAATCTGTTATGGATCAAAAGATATGGCCGTTGGAGTGTAAGGGTGTCCGTTTTAGGGCCCGGTTTAGTGTTTTGATCATAACTTCTTTGTTTTAAATCAGAACTGGGCTTATAAT
Organism: Chenopodium album; assembly: GCF_948465745.1. Taxonomy (NCBI): domain Eukaryota; kingdom Viridiplantae; phylum Streptophyta; class Magnoliopsida; order Caryophyllales; family Amaranthaceae; genus Chenopodium; species Chenopodium album. The sequence goes on from NC_137836.1 coordinate 45,610,511, forward strand.
ATACCGTTGGAAAGATGTTTAAAAGGTATATCCATTTGTATAGGACTTTCATGAAAAATTTATAGTTGGTTTATCTAATTGGCTCGTTTTTTAACCAATGCAAGATCCATTGGATCCAATCGTTGTTGACGAATTTGGGTCCGTTATTTAACAAGTTTAAACATGTATGTGCACGTTTTAGGCCTAATTAGTAATAGGGAAAGGCTCTAAGATAACTTGGTCTCAAAAATAGGTTTTAACTTACATCATAATACATTTCGTAGTCCATAAACACTTCAACTTTGATCTAGCATGAATAACAGATTTTTGTAACATCATCGCATTTCCTGTCGGGACGGGAGGCCAAAAGTAGGTGTCTACAATTTTACTCTTTAATGAAATACAAATTGAATTATACTCCAAAATCGTCCCCTAATTGTAATACCCCGTATTTTCATACGTATTTTTCTAATTAATTAATTAGGAATTATTTTATAAAAAGGGTATTTTAGTAAATTTATTATTTGGAGCCAAAATAATATTTGAATTTTGGCGCCAAAAGTATTTTGGAAACTAATCATTATTTTGGATAAGATTTATTATCCATTTATCCTATTTTAAAAACCGGATTATTTATATTTCAGATATTTTAATTAAGGCAAAAGCTATATTTTATTATTATTTTAATAGGTCTGAAAATCCCAATTAATTTGCTAATAATTTTGGATTTTCCTATGTGAAAATCTGATTTTTATTTAGTTAAATTATTTGGTGAATATTTGGTATTTTATTATTTAATTATTTATTACAATAAATATTATTTACACAATTATTTTTAATTCCTTAAAACTAGCAAAATATATTCCTAAATACTAAATAGGAGGGCCGAAAATATGAGCTTAGGAAAGCTCAAAAATTTCGGCCATCCCATGAAGATTTTGGAAAAATATTTTGGTAATTTGTATTTTTAATTATCTTCTTAAAATCTCCTATTTTCCATAATTCTAATTCTCCATCTTTTGTATATCCAATCATTATATTTTCTTGCCATTCATTCTTCTTAATTATTCCCCAAGTAATTCAAATTTCCTTAATATTTTTCATGACATACATACCTTCCATATTCAATTATACACAATCCCTTCAAATATCAAAACTTTCCTTAAATCTTTGCTCACTTCTCCAAGTAATCTCTTAAACCCTAATTACCATAATTCTTCCTACATTTTCCTACCATAATTCATGCTCATACTAGCCTATAAATATCCCTTCATACCTCTCACATTCTTCACATCAATTCTCTTCTTTTCTTCTCCTCAATTTTACACAAATCATCCCGTTCATCTTTGAAGCCAATTTTCGGGCACTTCTGATCAGTTTTTGGGGTAGTAACTTTCACAGAAAGTTGTTCCTCTCGAAAAATCCTTGAGTTTAGGCTCAAGAATCACCCAATTCGGAGCTATATCAAAGGAGTTATAGCCTCTGAAAGTTCTGCCTATTATTTCCTACGCAAATCCAATTCTTTTCTTCTCCTTTTCTTTTATTCAATTATTATTATTATTATTATTATTATTATTATTATGGGAGATTAATATGAAATTATTATGAGTAGTTTTAATTATATAAAATCAGATTTTAATAATGTTCATGTTGAATTAATTTAAGAGGTTCATGTACATATAGTTGGGAGGGTTTAATTTAATTATTTGTGATTATTTGTTAACCTTATATTGATTAAGGTTATATTTATTTGTAGGGTGTTTTTGATCAAGCTACTTGAGAGTTCTTTTGAATTGTTGTTGGCTAAGCGAAGATCAAGGTACGTTAGGTGGCTAGATACCTTGAAAGTGATCGATTTGAATGAAAATGTTTGAATGATTTATGTTGCTTGAATTAAATTGACTTGAATTATGGTTTATGAAATAAAAGTATGTTTAAAAGGTTGGTTTTAATAATTAAATTGGAGTATTGATTTTTATAACATGTTTTGATTAATTAATTTATTATTCATGTTTAAAAAGGATTGATTTTGAAAGCAAGTTGGATTTATGGAAAAGGAGTTTGGATTGTTTTCATTAAAGGTTGAATTATTGGATTTAAAAGAAGATTTATTTAATCATTGATTTATTATTATGTTTAATAAGCATGTTAGTAATCCCACTATGCGGATTTGGTTTATTGATAAGGCTTTGGACTTTGTATGACCGGGTCTTTCCTCAAGAATAGCCTTGTAACATAAGGAGACTATAGGAGAGGAATTGGTTTTACTGGTTTTATTGGTTTATTATGAGGAATTGGTTTTAATATGAGGAAATGGTTTTAAATAATTGGCATTGGTTTTATTGGTTATTGGAATATTGAGAATTGGTTTTAAACCATGAGTTTGGAATTTTTGGAAATTGGTTTAAAAGCATGTTTGCAAATAAATTGAGTTTAATTATCTTGCACTTATCGTACTTAGCATATTTTGCTAACTCGTACTTCTTATTTATTTTGGTTCGCCCTGTTTACCGTAATGGTAAGCAGTGTTGTTTCAGGTGAAGTGAATAAAGTGATGCATTGGAGTCCCGGGATTTGGTTTTCACTAAATTAGGAATTTGGTCTTGTATCTATTTTGAGTACTCATAACATTGGTTAGTATTATGGTTATTATTAATAAAGAAGAGTATTGAAGTTTCCGCTGCAAAGTATTGTTATTTTTTAGTAAGTTGAGTAGCCTTGCGTAATCACGCAGCGGTAATACGCCTAAGTCTATCCCTACGGTATAATTATACTAATTATACTAGTATTTCCGTAGAGGGATATTTGGGGGTGTTACACTAATAGTAATGTATAATTTTCTAGATTCTAGTTTATATGCAAAATTACACCGCAATTTATATGCCAAAGTTGTAAAATTCTTGAAGTAATAAACGAGGGAAAATCTGATAGGACTTGATTGCTTTTTATGGGGTTGTTCGTCGTCATCGTCTTCTTTGACGCTATTTAAGTAGTTTTAAATTATAGGAGACCGCGTTGACTTTTCTATCTTCTCTCTCCTTCCATGGTGATCTGATTCTGCTGGTTTTTCTTTAGCTCAATCGAATCCAATGGCTCGAAAGAAGAAACAATCCACCCCATACCTCAAAATAACCTTACTCAATCTACCGTAGCTTCATCGATTACTTTGAATGATGGTTTAAATAAATTGAATGTTCATGGTTTTTCTAGAACTGCTGCAATTCCTGAGGAAGCTGATAATCTTCAGGAACTTGTTTCACCTCCAGCTCATTTAGTTCATCCACCATGAAATTCTCTCTCTAAAAATCTAAAGTTTCTCTCTCTAAAAATCTCTCTAATTTTGATCTAAAAACTAATTCTATTCTCCTCCTCAAAAATAGAAGGAAAAACTATATATAGGAAAGATACAAAAAAAGAGTTAGTTAGATCGTCCCAAAAGAAACCCCGGAAGGTGCGGTCACATCAAAGGAGAGGCGCGGCCGCGGGAAAAAGGGTACGAAACAGGGGCCCTGGCAGGCGCGCCCGCACACGCACTAGGCGCACCCGCGCCACCGAGGTGCGCGGCCGCACCACCCTCGTGCGCACGCACCTGCCAGCAGGGGAGCCGCCCTCTTCTTCGTCCTAGCTCATCTTCGTGCGCTTGTCTTTGTGATGATGATGAACACTAAGGTAGGCAGTCTTGAAAGGGCCATTTTGGTGGGTTCATGCCAAAGATGATGCCCCCACCGCATGCATGCACCGATCTCATGAGCTTGCTCCTTGCATTCCTTTAAACTTGAGCTCCAAATGACAAGCAAGAGGCGTCCGAAATGATGAGAAATATGAGAGGAAGGCTCGGGAATCCTCGGAACACGATCATAACCTGAATATACACAAAAACAAGCAAATAAAAGGGAGAAAGACCAAATAAACAAAGAAATGCACAAAGAAAGAAAACTAACTAAGGAAAGCACAAACTAAAGAAATAAAGAACAAAACTAAGGGAAACTAAAGAAAAGAGCTATAAAATAGCATGAAATTCATCCTAAAAGAAGCCAAATGAGTGCCATAAATGACACTCATCAATGACCTAGTTCCACCCCTCGTCAACAATCGATGGGTCTTTCACCCTTCATGCAAATTAATCAAGTTTTAAACATGATTTTCAAACATGGAGTATCTTTTGGATCTTATTGCCTCTAACCATTATTTGGAATTTGGATTTGTCGTAGCTATCTAACAAGGCATTATTCCCTTACTATCTTATAGTAAATAGTATGCTTGTAAGTCTTAGGTTTATTCCTAACTTAATAGAAAATGTATAGGATTCAATCCAAGTCTTTGGTGAATTCTATACCTATACGGGATTATTGCATTAAACACTGAGTTTCAAGGCGCTTCCAAAGCCCTTTGATTATCTTGATCTTACTCCAACTTTTGAAAAGGCTTTTGAGTAATGAATTATCTTTAAAGGCACTTGTAAAGTCCTTTTGATTATTCTTGATCAAGTATTCTTATGAAGCCCTTTTAAGGTCTTCCGAGATTCTCAGTTCTAGTTTGTTGCTAATCTCGATGGTCATCGTGTTCATTTTCCTCCCACTTGTCGTTTTAGAAATGTGTCACTTTCCAGAAAGACACTACTTGGAGCAACAAACATTATGTTCTCATTTAGGTTGTGGAGTACGTAGTGCCCGTAGTCTCACTTGAAAGCTTACAAAGAGACATGTATATTTTCTTTGGGTAAAAGTTCGTGGTGAAACAAACAGTTAGCTCCCACTTGAGCTATCTTAGCCTTTAATGAGCCATTAAGCTCTCACTGAACCACCTAGCTCTTGCTAAGCCGGTGAGCTCCCACTGAGTCACTTAGCTCTCACTGATCCAGTGAACTCCCAATGTGGCTTAGAGTTTAAGACACATACTTGAAAAGACGTTTAGAAGTTAATTATATCCATAACTGAATATGGTGTCCTTTCTTAGCTCCGACATTTTGTTTAGTTTAACATTTGTACTTTGTGCAAATCATTAAGAACTTTATAGGAACGGATGTGATCCATCATTGTTCGAGTCATTTTTAAATGGCATCGAGGTCTCCGTGAAGACACACTATGTTCTTTGTGGAGTGATTTATGAAAATTTCAATTTCATAACTTTGTGATGGTCACGCTTGGCTCAAGCAAACATCGCTCGATCTAATCTAGACGTTTTGATATCTTTCCAAGTGGATTATGTATTTCATTAAACTCTTGAAGTATTCAAGGTCAAGTTTGTTCACATTTGATGAATATAGCCATATTCTTTCAAATTCCTCGTGAAACATTTGAAGTAATTGAATCCTCTTTAGCTTTCAGAGTCAATTATCTATACCAAGAAGAATAGCTCTTTCCTTTCTTGGTTTTTAACAAGTAAGACTTTCTTGTCTTAGAACGATTCTGAATCGATCAACTGTCAAGAGCCTATATAGCCTTGAGTACGTTCTTGTCAATGTGACATTGCTAAAGATGTTCTGAACACAAATCATGCCTATGATTTGAACTTTTGTGAGTTTTCATGTTAGGGAAATCTTTGTATATAATCAAGCATTCTTTACTCATGGTTTAAACAACCATGCCATTAAAATAAATTCGCAACTATTGCTCTTTACTTTAAATGTGGGTCTTTCCATATATGTTAACGGATTGTTGGCTGATTATGGAACATAATAATCATTTATTTGTTCCAGTCTAAGCTCAAAAGGTCTTTAAACAAAGCATATGACCTTACAACTGATTTTGCACCACTTGCTTCATTCTAAGCTTGTAAGTCAATAACTTAGCTTATCTTCAATAGTTTGAGGTCACTTTTAAAGTGGAATACTCAAGTAGTATCTGATACTTGTGAAGATAATAACTTGCTAAGTTAATTAGAATAACATGAACTCTTTAGCAGAAATGGAATCTTATTCCTTTTCTTTGTTCCTCGATTCCTATAATTCTTATCATACTTTATCTCATAATATTTCAGATTCATTTCTTTAAGAGTCTTTGACTTTTATACTTTGTTTGGCATAATTAAGAATCTAATGTGTTGTATAACAAAGTTCCATCTTTTCCTTTAATTCGTACTACATCAGTGAGTTGTATTCACCAGCGTATAAAGAGAAAAGATATGTTGGTTGTCAAGCATTGACAATTTTGAGTTTCCAACTCAATACTTTATGTTTATCAAAACTACCTAGTATTTTAAATACATGATTTCCAACCGCCCTTTCCGACTTATAAAAGTCATTTATGAGAATTGTATTATTAGAATTGTCGTTCCTTTCTTTGAGAACCAATCTCAAAGATTTCCTTTACCAATCATGGAAAACAATATAGTTTGATTTGGAATTCTACAAATATAAGTGCAAAGTATAACCATATATCAATTAAATAACATAATAAGTTTGAAAATTAAAAAGTATTCATGCAAATTTTCAATCTTATTAAACGCCTTATCCACGCATTAAATTTGTCCCCATTTGGCGAGAATAAGTCGATTCCAAGATCCAAAGAAACAAAGAGTGGTTAAGCATGCTTTGGCTTGTCTTAACACTTAATCTCCTAAGGTAAGAAACGCTTTGCTAATGGCTCCAAGCCACTCCTGGTTGAATAAATCGTCGCATCTAATGCTCTCTCAACAATTTATTCACTTTGCCACGACATGTTAGGACTCCATCACTCATATCGTTGAGCACAACCAAAACCAACTTGTATGTGATGTCTTGCTTTAGAAAACCCATCCACAGAACTTATGTATCCTAGAGAATAATAGTGATGCCTCGCTTTGGCGTAGCCTATCACTACTCTGAATAGGTCAATAAGGGTTGTTTTGGAATGACAAGTTTTACTCAATATTTTAGGGACCTAGGGTTTCTATGTTGGTTGATTTAAGTGAACTTAATTAATCATCACAACATTCGAAATCCTAAACATTTATCTAACGTATAATTCATATATAAATCATTATAAATATATATCGAACAAATAAATAAGATGCATTAGGCAACTAGCATGACCCCTTGAATCTTCAAGTCTTCAAGGGACGGCTTTTGCCACTTCATGGCTTTGTCTTCCAAGAACCTCTGTCTTCAAGACATAGCAATAATATGCAAACACTAGTATCTACGATTAGGGCTAATATAAATATTAAGGTACAAAAATACTTAACGGTTCGCATACCGTATTTAGATTTACAAAAATACATCACGGATCGCAGTCTATATTTTTTATCCTAATCGGGCCCCAGTAGTTGCCATTTTATAAAACCTGTGAGAGAATATACATTTCATTCATCCATTCACTATTTGTGAATGGCCCATGCATTTTACAACGATAAAACAAGTAACAATGCATAAAACGCGCGTACACTAGTAACTAATTTAGGTCGTTAATCCAATTAACATGCCTAATTAAAACTAGTTAAAGTTTTTTAATTAATTATGTAATTTAACGCAATTAATTATTGAAGCTCCAACTAAATTTCTCATCAATCTTAATTAATCCAATTAATTAAGCCGGTAAACCCAATTATTTGCCAAAATTGAACTTTTGCAAATACCGATCAAAAAACCGAGGCCTAGCCTCCAAAAAATTATAAAAATAACTAAAACCAAATTAAATTAATAAAATAATTAAAACGGCAAAATAAGCAAACACGAATCCAACCATACTCAAGTAGCTCACGCACTACATGTGTTCCATATGGAAGCCAAGGTCGTCTAGCAACCCCAGACTATGCGGCTTGGCGCATGTGCCTCCACCACCCCACGTAGCACTAGCTAGGCCGAGCCTAGTAGCATTTGCTACGGGTTACCTGGTGCTGGGTACATGCCCACGGCTGCTTGCCCCTTCACACCAAAGCACCAAGCATTAGGCATGCACTAGCTCACGACCCACGCATAGCCACACCAAGCCTCGGCCAGCTCACTTGGCAGCCACATATGGGCTGCTATGTAGCCCGGCTAGCCAAGTGAGGCACTTGCCTCAGCTTGCGTGCCTTAGCTTCGGGTTTCGAACCCCCGATTTTTGCGTGACTTTGCAATTAATTCTAAATTAATTTTAGAACTAATTTAATGAGAAAAAATGAAAAATTAAACAAGTTCAACTTTAATTAAAATTTCACAAAAAGTGCACACAACCAAAATTATTTCCAAGTACCATTCTTTAATAAAATTAGTTTGAATTGGTGCAATAAAATAATAAGGGAAATCACTCATTATTAATTTAACTAATTTAAATTATTCATGAGATTTTCACAAAATAAAAGAGAGTTGGAAAAATGAACACAAGTTCAATAAAAATTCCAACTTTGATACTTGTGAATCCTTGAAAAATTATATCTTCCAATATGAAGAAAAAACAAAGTTTCAAACTTTTAATTCCAATCAACTTAACACATGATTAAATCAAAAGTTGAACAAAAAAATCCATGGAATTTAGTAACTTAAAGTTTCAATCACTTAAAACAATTAAAGATTGAATCTTTAATACTTGGAAGCAACAAAGAACATACATTTCACACTTAATGCAATTAATTTGCAATTATGTGAAAAATAAAACTAAACTTTCAAACACAAATTACCACCAAGTAATCATGCCTAAAAGGGTTTAAAATTGCATATGAAATAAGGAATAAACCAATTACATAATCACCATAAATATGCAATGAATATTCAAGGTTAGAAAGACTTAAAAATTTTCGTCAAAACGAAAAATCCTTCGAAAAGTGCATTTCTGGTCGTTTTTTTGGCTAAAAACACAGTCCTAAATGGGTAAAACCATTTCTAGAATGCCTTTTCCACCCAAAATTTACTATTTTTGGGCAAAAAGCTGGGTTCGAGAGCTGAAGTCAGCTCTAATACGAGATCAAAATTAATAAACCGAACTACTAATCTAATTAGAAACTTAAAACCAGAGAAATTAAGCCATAAAAACACCTTGAAAAATATGATTATAAAAGTAAATGAACTTGGCTCTGATACCACTATTGGGTTTCGGTGAGTCCGACCCACTGCGGAAGGAAACCCGGCCCCAAAACCAAACTCACAATAATTATAACCATAAACATAATTAACATAAACACAAGTCTAAGTTAGTAATTATTACCTTTGTAGCGTGCTTAGCTCACCAAAAACGAGCTCGTACTTGAAATCCTTCAAGTCCCACTCACACGACAACCTCCTTTAAGGTCCACCCGCAACGGGAACACCAAAACAGTCTAATGCTTTGGAGTTAGCAAGGACGACCTTAAAACCCGAGTAATTAGTGTTCAAAGGTTTTCACACTACGATGCCTTTAATAACACTTACTCAAGTGAAGAATTCCCAACTACCTAGGTTGGTATTTATAGGCAAAGGCTCCCAAAATTCCCATCATCTTTCCATGTAGGAGATTTTGATTTTATTCATTTTATTTTAAATCTAAAATGAAATAAATAAACATGCTACTAATAAATCAACAAGTATCAAGCTCACATGAGGGGTTAGGTGAGGACCATTTGGAGGAGGGGGGACCAAACTTGCTCCCTTAGCACTCCCCAAAAACTGCCACCTACACCACCTTATTCCCCTCTTGGCTAACGCCACATGGCAGCACCACATGGGCACCAAGCCACCCCAAGTGGGCTGCCATGGCTGCTGCCACCCACGGCTAGTAGGCCCAGCACTTGCATGCGGGCTGCTGTAGCCGTAAGCTGCTGCTAGCAAGCCCTCGCACCAAGTGTAGGCTGCTAGCCGCAGCTTGCTAGAAAGCCTCACACTTGGTGCGGGCAGCTAGCTTGGCCATGCCCATAACACTCGGCTTTCCGATGCTAGGGGTATTTTGGTCATTATGTTGAATTATTAGTTTTTCTCGTCTCGTCTTTTATCATTTTTGAATCGACTTCCAACGCTAGGTTTCGACGCTCTAAGCTCGAATTTTCGACGTCTAAATAATAATTACTCGGGTTGACTCATTTATTCCTTCCGAATTAATTCGTTGCTTCAGTTCGCTAGTTGCTTGGGTGTGACCCGAAGGGTTCAGTCAGGATTAAGCTGTAATATTAATTATTCATTAATATTACTGATCGGAAACGGCCTCCACCCAGGCATTCCGATCACTTGATCTCATTGAATAATTAGCTTTCTAATAATTCCGAACCCTCTACCGAAATAATACACTTGTTCAAAGGACATCAATCCTTTCACGAAAATCTATCCTTTAATATGTGATAACCATCATTAGTTTGTCATCATCAAAAAGGGGGAAATTGTTGAGTAATTAGTTTTTGATGATTGTAAACTAATGATAATTATCTATCGTGTTTGTTAAGTTGCGCATATAATGAACAAGTTATGCTTGGAACAAGATACAAGGAACCAGATTATTGACAAGTATATATATATATATATATATATATCAGGAACTTGAGCAATATAGGATAAGTAATAGAGGAACAATAACAATGATGAGTGTTATGGTTGATAAGAATGATAATGGCGAAGGAACCATGAAGGTAACTATATATGTAAATAGGTGTTTGCATATGTTAGCTTCATGACGTAAGTACTCTATGCATACATGAGTTGTATATGTGTAGGAGTATTTATATTGATTTATGTTTAATTAATTCTCTCACTTGAATTTTGTTTATGACAAACAAATTTCAATCTAATGTTCTCTTAAGTGTTTATGTGAAGACATGAAGTGATTTAGATGAAGTCAATGGGTTGTAACATAGAAGAGTTCAAGAGGAAAAAAAGAGAATGAATAAACCTAAAGTAGGTTCTCCAATGAGAACCAAACCACGAAGGAACCCGAAGGTATTCTCCAACGAGATCCAAAAGGAACTTATGGCAGGCTTTCCCACGAGAGCCGGAGCATGTTCCTTAATAAGAAAATGAGGTGTTCCCTAACAGGTACACGATGGACAGCTCCCTAATAGGAGGGCAAGCGACAGAAAGTTCCAAAAAGGAACCTGGTCTTCGAGTTCCAATAAGGAATGAACGAGAGTGATAGCAAGTTTCAGTTGGGAACTTGGACTGCGGTTCCAGATGTAGAATATGTCCTCGAGATCTAAAATATGTCAATACGACAAGATTCCAAAACAAGAGTTTCAAAGAAACAACATGAAGACGGAGAAATCGAAATATATCGCTCTAGGATTCATGTAAGTATGTTGAACATGAAAGTCAGTCTGGAACAAGTCTATAAAATCAAGGTGATGTCTTGATAGTCAATGAAATTAGAGTTACTTACTTATCCGGAACTCAGAGACTGTTAGAGTTCCAGAACCTAATAGGAGCTTAATTCATCACGTCGTTAAAAGTTGGTTTTAATGATATAAATATTTACCGAATACGTACATATCTTTTAGATATTTGGTTTTACAGAATAAAGATATTTAATTTTTAATAAGTCCCTTTTGGAAAAAGATAAGTTATTTTTGAAATCTGATTTTATGATAAGTATATCTTTGGAAAAAGATAAGCTAATATATTTGGAACATATAAATTTGGAATAAAATCTGATTTTATGATAAGTATATCTTTGGAAAAAGATAGCTAGGATATTTGGAAAATATAAATTTGAAATAAAATCTGATTTTATGATAAGTATATCTTTGGAAAAAGATAAGCTAGTATATTTTGAAATAAACATTGATTTTATGGTAAATATATCTTATTATTATTGGCAGAATATATTCTTAACAAAAAAGATATATTTTTGGAAAACTTATTTTAGGAAAATATCTTTTAAAATATATCTTTTGATAAAACTTATCTTTTACGAAAAGAATGATTTGGGTGTACTATAAATATGCTCATATGTATTCATTCAAAGTCAAGGTCGATGAAGTGCAGTGGTCGCGCTTAATGGTTTAATCCTTCACCACGAAGCTAAGTCAAACCTTCAGGTCAAAGTTCGAGTTAGGGTTTGTTTTGTGTTCGTCACTAAGTTCTAGACAGATCTTGAGTGTCCAGCATATTAGTTTTATTTCTTTATTCATTGATATGTATTTAGAGTTATTCTTTGAAATCTTGTAATTGGGAAAAAGGGTTTTAAGTGTTTACGTATTGGGGTGTGAAAGTTCGTGAGAAGTCTTGTTATCATAATTTTATGAGTGCAAAGTGTGAGCTTCTAGGGTGAAGTTGAGTGAGCTTCTAGTGAGAGACCAAGTGTATAGTACTTTAGGAGTGCTGTGTGAATCTAAGTATGGGATTTAAAGACTTAGATTGGGTAGGATATGGTACTCCTATCGTGTAACTAGTTTCCGGGTAGGAACTTATCAGAAATGTCTAATTGTAATAGGTTGTAACTAGGAGTGTTTGGCCTATTATAGTGGATTGGTTCGGCCTGAAATTCCTCGGAGGGTCGAGATTTTACTTTCAATTAGGTCTTGGATAGTTTCCTCGCAAAATCCGCTTTGCATTGTCTAAGTTTCTAACAGCAATCAGTTTTATATTCCGCGAAAAGTAGGCACTAAGAAGATACTAAAATTCAACCCCCCCTCTTATAGTATATCATCCAAATAACAGTGTATAAGGGTTGTTACTTCTTACTTGTTAGTAATAATAAATGGGAAATTGATGATACACTCCGATCAAATCATAGAATTTAGTTGACATTTTTTTCATTATTGGATAGTTTATTTTGCAATTAAAGTTGCGTGTTTAGATTTAGTGCAAAGGATTTTAAATTATATTTTAATTTTTTTTAATATCAGTTTATATGTGAAGGCCCATTTCTGAGAAGATGGGGTTGTCTGATCTTATGCATTTCATTGATGATAGTATGTACGTAGTTTATAGCAAGTGGTATTAATTATGTATCCTGACATTATGGACTTGACGTTAGCACTATAATGTGTATTATACTATTATCATTCTTCATATTAATGGTGCACTAAATGCAAATGTTTATATAATTAATGGTGCACTAAATGCAAATATTAATATACTAGTAAGGACCTGTTCTAATTTACTGAAAATAATTGAACTGAATTGCACTGAGATGAAATAAATTGTTTATGAGAGAAGGAAATTAGGAACTGAACTGAACTGAACTGAATTGAAATTAAGCTGAACAAAATATACCCTAAATTAGATATAGTGGCAGATCTATAAATATAAATACCAGGATATGGAACTAGACCTCATTCACTTCAACTTCTTTTGTTGAACTGAAATTATTTTTATTAAAATGAAATTATTTTTGCTGAACTTAATTATTTTTATTGAACTGAAATAAATTTTGCTGAATTAAAATTATTTTTACCGATTCCATTTTATATTCTTCTATGAAGTTACTGATTTTTACTAAACTGAAACTATTTTTACTGAACTGGACTTATTTTTACTGACCTGAAATTATTTTTGCTGAACTGAAATACTTTTACTGAATTGAAATTATTTTTACTTAATGTTATTTTTTTTAAGCTGAAGTGAACAACACCTTAGACTTTCCTACTTTTTAAAAGTATGAGCAAACTCTTATGAATAGTGTTGAGACTATTATGCCCCTTAAAATATTTATTTATGTATTTACCACTTTTAAAAGTATGACTACACTTTATGAATAGTATTAAAACGATTATATCTCTAAAATGTTATTTATATATTTGTCCTCATTAATGTTGCTGGATTTCAAGGGTTCAACTTTAAGTCAACACCCTCTTGGATCTTGTGATGATTTGGGCATAGTGGTTGAGCCCTTTTATGAATCTACAAATGGATCACCTTCAGCCCAAACACAAAAGCCCAATGAAAAGCCCAAAAGCCCACCAAAAATCCTCCCAACCATAACCCTTATTACAGAAGAATATCCGAACCCGCCGAACACCCCATTTTCACCAAAAAAACATAGTTCAATTGAATCCCCACCCATCCACCCCCTCTCGGATCTAGTGCTAGCCCAAATGAGGAAGATCCGTGACTTGAACATGATCCAGGACCAATCAGACTGCGAAGAGGGCCGCGCTTTCTCAAGAGTAAGCCCATCTGCTTTAGATAAGGGGAAGCGAATCTTGACTTACTCGCCAAGCCCAATTAGATCTAGGCCTTCTTTTCGTGTTTCATTCATCCTAGAGATTGTGGAGATAAGCTCGAATTTGGAGGCCATAATTGGAGACTTCAATTTAAATCAGACTCCAAGATCGAAAGAAGCTGATGTTACAAGTGCCATCAACACCAAGGGGAGAAAGAGAAAGAAGACCTCGGCGCACGAGAAGGGAAAAGGACTAAAGCTTGGTTTGTCAAATGGGGACAGCTTGGAGTCGTCTGATGGTATTGGTGATGGAAGATCGAGGGCTAAAAGAGCACTGAAGGCAAAAGAGAAAAACTAGAGTGATGAGAAGAGCTGGAAATTTCAGATTCCAAGAGGAAGTAGGTGCTTCTGTGGCTGCGTAAGAGGCTCAGTGGCTGGCCCCAAAGAGCCACAAGAGGACAAATGAAGATATGGAGCTGGAATTGCAGGGGCCTAAATAACAAAGAATCCTCTACAATTTCGTTTATTAGTAGTATGTGTAATAATCTTAGTGTTAATGTTACTTTTATTTTAGAAACTAAGTGTAGTGTTAACAAACTAGTCCCGATCTATAGTAGGCTCAGGTATAAGGACTATTTTGGGGTTGAGGCATCGTCTGAAGCCTCGGGGGGGGGGGGGGTTTGTGCTGGTCTTGTAAGCAAGTAGTAGTTTCTTCATCCCCGAACGCTATCTGTTGTAAAGCGTGGGATGAGTTTAACAATATTATATATATTTCTTTTATGTATGGATCACCTTTTATTGACCTTCGATTGGGGGTGTGGTCTTAGTTAGGAGGTTTCCTGAATGCCAACAAGGGAAATCACCTTAATTGGAGACTTTAATCAAGTAGAATGGATTTCACAGAAAAAAGGTGGTGCTTGGCCGATAAGAGGAGCGTCAGATTTCACAAACAGGAGAATAGACCATGGCCTTATGGACATTCCTCATAAAGGGGTGGAATTCACTTGGACAAATAATAGACTGGGGGTTGAGAATATCATGGAACGGTTGGATAGGGCGTATTGCAATGTAGCCTTCAGGGATCTCCACCCAGAAGCCCTTGTGTGGAATTTCCCCATCTTTATTTCTGATCATGGTTCGATCCTGTTGGATTCAAGCCTAAGAAAAATTGACCGAGTAAAGAGGCCATACAGAATAGAAGCTTGGGCGCTGAACTTCTGGGAGGTGCAACAAGTGATAGCAGACGCCTGGAAGGAGAAAGCTTTAGGATCTAGAATGTATTCTTTCCTGCAGAAGTTAAAATCATTCCATGGTAAGCTGAAGAAATGGTGTCTGAATTTCAGAGACGAACATATGGTTAATTGGGAGCGGATAAACAAGACTTTGGCAAGCCTACAATTATCTTATTTGTCTGAGGAAGATTTCGAACGTGAAAAGAATACGAGGAAGCGGCTAGAAGAAGATGTGGAAATCAAGAACTTATTCTGGAGACAAAGACCAAAAGAAAAATGGGATCATCTAGGGGATAGATCTACTTCTTTCTTCTTCAAAGCAGTTAAAGGAAGGAAACAGAGGAATGAAATCAGTTTTTTGCAGTTGGAGGAGGGGAACTAGTGTTTGGACCAGTCGTTAATTAAGCAAGAATTTGTCGACTACTGCAAAGAATAAAGGGAAAGCGAAGAATTGGTTTCTTTGAAGGCGGAGTGGCTTCAGCATCTTCCCCAGCTTTTAGAATCCCATCTGTCACACCTTAGTGGGGAATTCACAAGAGAGGAGGCAAAAAAAGCGGTGTTTAACATGAAACCGATGAAGTCCCCAGGACCTGATGGATAACCCCCAATAGTCTTTCAAAAATACTAGCAGATCATGGGAGGTGACATTTTTCTGGCGGTAAATAGTTTCTTCAAAGGAGGCCACATTCTAAAGGAGTGGAATAAGACTTTCATATGCCTAATCCCGAAGGAGGAAAATGCAAACAAGGTGGACCTGTTAAGACCGATCGGGCTTTGCAATACTATTTACAAGGTAGTCTCCAAGTGTCTGGTGAACAGGTTGAAACCGATTCTACAAGAGGTGGTTGGAGACTTTCAAAATGCCTTCGTTCCTAGAAGACAGATCATCGATAGCGCTCTAATGGGTCATGAGCTCATCCAGTTCATTAAGGGAAAGAAGTGAAAGGATGGAATCTTTGCAGGAGTGATGAAGATCGACCTGAATAAGGCTTATGATAGGATCCGATGGGATTTCATCATAGACATACTGAGGGCAATGTTGTTCCCAAAATGTTGGATTCAGTGGGTTAGTCAATGCATCTCTACGGTCAGTTACGCAATCCTTGTGAATGGAGACCAATCCGACCGGTTCTACCCAAGGGCAGGTCTAAGACAGGGAGACCCGCTTTCCCCCTATCTTTTTATCCAATGTATGGAAGTTCTGTCAAGGAGGCTAAGTTGGCTCCAGGAACAGGGAAGAATTGTCGGGATCAAGATTGCCAGAAGATGTCCATCTGTTTCTCACTTGTTTTTTGCAGTCGACGCGTTGATCTTTTTTGAGCCGAGTATGGAAGAATGCAAGGAGCTGAGGAAGGTGCTAGAGGATTTCTATGTGATCTCAGGAGAGGTAGTTAGTGTAAAAAAATCTTTTGTCATGTTCAGCTCGAATACTCCATCAACATTTGTGAGAATTCTGAGGAAATCCATAGGTATGGCAAGCAGATCGTCCTTTGGAGTATATCTAGGATGCCCTATGGATATAGATGGAAGAAGTTTGTCTCAGTTTGACAATCTGGTAGACAAGATCTCGAATAAGATACTCTCATGGAACTTCACCGCCTTATCCCAAGCGGACAGGCTCCTGCTAATTAATTCTATCCTGGTGGCAGTGACGGCGCACATTATCTCCATATACCTGCTGTCGAAGAGGATCTTGGGTAAAATTAGCTCCCTATGTTTAAAGTTCTTCAGGGCTGGTTCAAAAGATAAAAGGCCAATCTACTGGAAGAAAAGAGAGGTTCTGGAAAGACATAAGGTGGAGGGAGGACTAGGTCTGAGAAATGTGCACAACCTCAACCAAGCAATGATTCTAAAGCAAGCTTGGAGAATACATAATAATAGGAGTTCTCTGGTGAGCAAGCTTTTCACTGGGAAATATGGAAGTTCACCAATAGATTGGGGGAGAAAGGAGAAAAAACCATGTAGGTCCTCGTGGGCTTTTAGAGGTATGGTGAAAACAACAACTATTATGAGGGAGGGCTTCTAGTATAAGATAGGAAGGGGCTGAGATGTGAGAAGTGAAGGGGATAGATGGACTGCAGCACGGATGGTAAGAATGAAGGATGGGACTAGTGAGGAGGATAGGAGAAATTATGGAAGAGTAGCTGAGTTGATGAATGAAAGAGGGGAATGGAAATCAGGGATAGTTTAGAGACTTTTTAGTACTGATGATGTGAATCTCATCCTCTCTACTCAACCCAGAATTGATAAGGAGGATGGAATTCTTTGGGGAGGAACGAATAATGGGGAGTACACTGTGAAATCAGGGTATAGGTGGTTGGCGGGGCATCGAGAGGGGGAGAATGGTCTCCTTTTTGGAAAGATTTTTGGAAGCAGAGCCTGCCGCCGAGTTGGCTACTACTGGGCTGGAAGATTATTCAAGATGCGTGCAGTGGTTGTACAGGGCTTGAGAAAAGGGGTGTAATAAGTGTAAGTACAGAGTGTGTTCTATGAAACAAAGAAAGAGAATCGCCGTCTCACATCTTCAGAGATTGTGAGTTTACCAAGAGAGTGTGGCTCTGTGGTCCCTTAGGAATTGGGTACAAGATAGCCTACTACCGGTGGAGACATGGTTAAAGAATATGTTAGCCTATGCTTTTAAAAAGCAGAGAGAATTCCCCGCGTTTGTTGGAAGTATCTAGGCTAACCTATGGTGTGTCTGGAAGCACAGGAATGACATTATTTTCAAAACTGCTAGTACTTCTCCCACCCGAGTAATGCAAATAATTAAGGAAGCGCTAAGCATGGTGTCGAAGGGAACTTTCTTGTCAGGGTATGCCACAAAAAAGCTGGCATCCTCGGGCCAGGGAAATGGGAATTTGAACTATTGGCAAAGAGGAACGCATGATGAACAAGAAATAGTAGTGGTAACAGTGGACGGAGCTTGGAAGAAAGCTCTTGGGAAGTTAGATTCTGCGGCAGTAGGATAGGTAATCACAAAAGAGGAAGCCTTGTTACAGGAAGGAAGCAAGCGCGTTATAAGCAATTCGGCCCTTCAATGCGAGCTGCTTGCTCTCCAATGATTCAAGCAGTTAGAAATCAGATCTGATAGCAGACTGAGCGTTGAAGCTTTACGGAATCCACAGCAGGCTCCCAAGGATCTACACAATTTAATTTCGGATATCCTTTCTTTATGTTCGACTCTAACTTATGTTTGCTGCTACTATGTTCCTAGGAGTGTTACCTCTAGAGCTCATAATCTGGCAACTCATGCCAGGAAAATGAGATAGAGATAACTTAGTCCTGCTTTGTTTCCCAGCTGTCAAAAAAAAAAAAAAAAAAATGTTGCTGGTTTTTTTTAAAACTTTTAAGAGTAGCGTATGGACATTAATACCCTTAAAAATATTTGTTTACGTATTTTTTTTCTAATTAACGATACTAACTACTAACCACGCCAAACTGAAAGAATTTCCAGTTATAGCTAGCTATGAAGCGTCCGATTGCGTTAAGGGCCCTAGTAATAAAAAAAAAATACAAAGTAGAATGTGAAGTATTATATTTTTTGCCAACTAAAAATTAGAGTTATTTATTCATTTTACTATATCTTATTTTGTTGTTGAATTTCGTCATAGTGAATTTTAAAGATGTTATGACATTTCGTAGGAGGCGCAAATTGTTGTTGGATGATATGATGATGCTGAAGGTTATAGCAAAATATACTAAAGTTATGGTTGAAAAAGTTCGTCATATTGGATATTTAATTTTTTTTTTTTAAAATATAAAATTTATGTTAAAGTTTCGCCAATTTGGTTGAAATTTTTGTCATATGGAAGATTTTTAAAATTTCTATACGAATAAAGAACATATGCTTTTTTTCGTAGGCCTTGTTTGGGGAAAAACTGAAAGCGAAAAGCTGAACCTAATTGTGTTACGAGTAGCTGATTTTAACTAGTTGGTTGTATTAACTGATTTGACTAACTTATTTTATTAGCTTATTATAGAAAAGTGTTTGGTAAATAACTGATTGATTATGTGAAATAACTAATAAGCTAATTGTGGGGTAGGTAGTTCATATAAGATTTTTAATTAAATAGGGATATAAGTGTCATTTCACCATAAAAATTTAATAAGTTAATTGAAAAAGCTCCTTTTGAAAAAGAACTTATTTAGTGGAATAAGCTCTTTAAATAAACTTTGCACCAAACACCTTGAATTAGCTTATTTAGTTGTCAATAAGATAATGTTGGTCAAATAAGCTAATTTTGCTCAAATCAGCTAGTTACCAAACACAACCCTAATTTTTTTCCATACAAAATTCTTTGGGTTTTCCAATTTATTTATCAACGTGTTTTTGGTGCGGCTGACCGTACGATGCGGCAAGGTGCCATATTAATAACTCCTCTACTAACCCCTCAAGTAACCCCACTTAAGTAACCACCAGACAAAGTAACCCCTAACCAAGTAACCCCTAACTGATCTAGTAACTCCTAACCTTGTAACCCATAACCGACCTAATAACCTCTAACCTAGTAACCCCCAGTAACCCCTAAAAGACCTAGTAACCCCGGCCCAAGTAACCCCTAATTGACCTAGCAACCCCTAGTAACCCCAAGTAACCTCTAACCGACCTAGTAACCCCCTACCTAGTAACCCCTAATCGACCTAGTAACCCCTGACCAACCTGGTAACCCTTAGTAGCCCCCAACCTAGTAACAATAAACCCACACTCAAACCCACCGTAACCACCACCAACACCAACCTTTCTCAACAGCCGTCCTCAAAACCTTAAACTCCACCACACCATCACCAACTCCTGTACCACTAACAAACATTAAAATTGTTAAAAAAAATTAAATCGAACAAATACCTCAAAATTAACATTGGCTTCGAATTTCACTTGAAATATGGCCAAAAAGGCCAAATTCAACCATAAAAACTCTCTGGCTGAATTTGGCCTTAAAACCTCTAGCTTGTTTTACAGCGACGGAGTACGAGGAGCTTCCTTACCCCCTACCACCGCTGCTCAATTTAACTTGTTTAATTTGAGTGGCCTAGCTAGAGAAGATGAAAATAGGAGAGAGGAGAGATAGAAGAGAGTTTGGGAAAGGGGTGTGTTTAGGCAGTGGCGGATGCAGAATATTTAAGGTGGAGGGGCACTAAATAAAAATTAAAAATAAAATTCTTGTATAAAGGCTTGAACCCAAGACTTTTAACTCAAATTCAATGCACTATCATTATGGCAAAGCTAATTTGATGTTATTTATTACATTAAAATTGTATTTAACCTATAAATTTACATCTTTTACTTAATAAAATAAATAAAAAAAAAATCATGGCGGGGTCGGTGCCACCCAGACCCCTTCATAGCTCCGCCACTTGTTTAATTAGGTGGAAAGAAGAAAACAGGAAAGAGAATAGGAGATAGAGAAGAGAGAGAAAAAATAAAAAGAAAATTATATTGCGGCTGGCCATACGGTGCGGCCAACCGCATATGACACTTTGCTTTGTGTTTATTTATTATTGTTGTTGTACTTATCTAGAATTTTGTTTTCCCTCTCTAATTTACTTTTATAGAGTATACGTACTACCTTGGGTCAGATGAGCTTTTGGGGAGCTACAATAATTACAAGCTTAGCTAGCGCTATCCGATTTGTAAATTCTCGTACAATTTGAGAAATGAGAACTATTTTACGGAACATAGAGAGTACTATATTATGAAACGGAAGAAATATTTTAGTTTAATTTATACTCCGTCCGTATTTTTTTAAGTGACACAATTTGACCGATACGTAGTTTTAAGAGATTTTATTGACTTTAATAAAATAAGATGTTAGTGGGGTAGGTTGGAGGAGTGAGAAATGATAAAGTAAAATAATGTGAGAGGAAGTGGGGACCATGAAAGGAGTGAGAAATGATAAAGTAAGAGATAGTGGGGTGAAGATATGTTATTAAAATGTAAGGAATTTCTAAAAGAAAAAGTGTCACTTAAAAAAAACGACCTTTAAGAAAAATGTGTCACTTAAAAAACAGACGGAGGGAGTAAAAAGAGATTGAAAGATAATTGAAATGGTGCATGTACAGGTGTATTACTTCACATTAGTTTATTACGCACCATCATAAATTATAGACATAAAGAAAGATGAGAGTTCCTATAAATAGATCTCATTGTTTCCTACATGATTCATACTAATTTCATCACCAAATCAATACTTTCATAATAGTAAGTTGCCTTCTATTAAAATAAGCTAACTGAGAAGAATGGCAGGTTTAAAACGTAAGCTAGAAGGTGAGATAGAGATAAGAGTTGCTGGAGGTGATGCTTTCCATGAATTATTCCAAGAGAAGCCTCATGACATCGCAAACATTCATCCTGAGTTTGTTCAAGGCTGTGATTTGCATCATGGTTCTTTTGGTAAACCTGGATCTAAAATTTGCTGGAATTATACTCTAGGTAATGTTCTAACCGGCCTACTTACATTATTTACCATTACACTATTTAATTGTATGTAAATATGTAATTTAGTTGTTCTATACTAGGATGTACTCATACTTTAAGAAAAATTCATACTCATCTGTCACATAATATAGTGCCTAAAGTATTTGAGATAGGAGAGTAGAATAGTTGTCAAGTTCTCCAACTTTCAGACGTGAGGTCAGGGGTCGAATCTCACCAAGCATACTTTAAGAGAGATTTCCCTTACAATCCCATCTTCTAGTGATGGCCTTCTTCTTACCACATATATATATATATATATATATATATATATATATATATATATATATATATATATATATATATATATATATTGCCTATATTATTTTGTTGGGTCTATGAGACGTATATTTGTTTAACAATATATATCTGTAATATTGATTTGTCAAAAATTACCAAAATCATAATAATAATAATAATAATAACATTGTGATGAATCTGACATCACCTCAAATGCCTATGTTTAATGTACCTCCTCAATCCTAATATTGTAGTATATTATTCTAAGCATAAATATTGCTACTCATATACCAAGCTAAGTTTGGACTAATGGAAAAGATTACACTTTTTAACCTTGAGGTTAGGATTTTAGTCCCTTAGAGACACTTTGAGGGGGGTTCTCCCTCCCCCCCCCCCACCTCACTCTCAAAGTGCCTTAACCGTAAATATTGGACCAAATAACCGGTAAGAGTTGAGGTACATTCAGGGTCTTTCTCCTTATCTTATATAAAATATATCATAAGATACTAGATTTGTATGTTTTGTAGTACTCCTATAGTTCCATAACAATTGATTGACACACTTGAGTTTCTTTTACTATTCATATATCAAATTTGACTACAACTATTTTAATCGTTTGGTTCCATAATACATGTTACTCCTTTCATTCCATAACAATCCGTTTTAATGTAAATTTTTAGAATATTAATCATTTGAAAATTATTTATTAACATATTCTCCCTCATCATTTTGTTGTTCCTATTTTGATTTTCGACATTCATCGAGACTTAAATTTGACAGTAACATTTTTTATCATGCAGTAGCAAAACTTATAATAACTATTTACTACATATATTAATGAGAATTTTTGTTTCAATTTTAAAAATTTGGCTATGAAATAATAAAAGAAAAAGGAAACAAAAGAAATAATTACTTAAATGAGTGTCAAAATTGTGCATTAGGCAAATAATTGTCAAGATTAACTATATATGTCAGTTATTATAAAACAGGTTAAAATGTCCTTTAATAGCATACATCCTCCGTCCTTACAAACTTCTGTTGTTAGATTTGTACGTGTGAATCAACAATCAAGAGATTTAACAGTGAATTGCTAAATACCGCCTACAAAAATGATCATCACCGCCAATATTCGTTGTGAATGGACAATCGTACTTATTACTTCACCACCCCTTATCCTCCCGGTGACCCACAACTCCTTCTGATCGGCGATGACCACCACCACCCTGATCGGCGACCCACCATACCCTCCTCTATGACAACCCACCACCTTCCCTCGCCGGCGGGAAGGTGGTGGTTTAATATATTTTTTTTTATTTCAGGCAACCACGGTAACCGAAGCCCAAAACCGGTTACCGTGCACGATAATCGGAGCCCAAAACTGGTTATCGTGCACGGTAACCGGTTTTGGGCTCCGGTTACCGTGCACCTTAACTGATTCCATGGTAACCGGAGCCCAAAACCGGTTATCGTGCCCGTTAACCGGTTTTGAGCTCCGGTTGGTACGGTTGTAAAAAAAAAACCAACACCTTTCCTCCAAAGAGGGAAGGTGGTGGGTCATCTTTGAAGGGGATGTAGTAGGTCACCGGTCGGGTGGTTGTGGTGGTGGTCGTCGTCGCCGGTCAGTGTGGTGGTGGTGTTAGTCATCAATTGGGGTGGTGGTGTCAAGGTGTTAGTGATTGGTGGCAAGCAGGGCCGTAGTAATGATATTGGGGGCCCTGTTCCAAATTGAAAAAGGGGCCCTTAATAATGTGAAAATTATACATGTTTTTTAATCTATAACTTAGGTAATGCACAATTTTCCTATATATACATTGCAAAATGAAAATGCTTTCATATAACAATGATATATTCAATTACGCAAAATTAAGTTCATGTTAAAATCAAAAATTAAAAATTGCATCAATTGACATTATCAAAACCTGCAATGAATTTGCAATTATGTGAAAAATTAACCAATCTTTCAAGCACTAATTACTACCAATTTAACTCTATCCTACACAAAAGTAGTCTCAATTAACCACTGATAAATGCAGCAGAGTATTTGTACAATATACGAAGTTTAAAATAAATTGAAAAATTGCTTCAATTGAAATTATCAAAATTAGAAATAATTAAAAAAATATAAAAAAAAAAAAATTACCTTAAATCGATTGCTTCAATTTGTTCCCCTCAAAAAGAAAAAAAATTGCTTGAAGAAAAAAAATTGCTTGAAGATGATTGAATGGTATATATATATATATATGGGAAAATAATTACCGTTTGATAACAGAAATTTTGAAAGATTGAAGTTGATTTCTTGACTGAGTTTATTTTATTATTTTTTTTTCTGTTGAAAAATCTTGAATGGGAAAATATGCAATACAATTTTCCTTAGAGTTGATTGATATAATTATGGAGGAATTTGAAAAATCGGAGAAATTAATATGGAAGGTTGAATAAAGAAGGTTGAATTGATTGAATGGGAATTGGGAAAATTGGTTGAATTCGTGAATCGTGATTAGTGTTGCTTCACTTGCTTGCTGCCTGCTTTGGCATTATAGACAAGAATTTTTTTTTTTTTTTAATAAGAATTGAAAAAAAATTGGGCCCCTTTAAATTGGGGGCCCTGTGCTAAAGGGCACTTTGCACATGGTGTTCTACGGCCATGGTGGCAAGAGGAAAGATAGTGGTGAAGTACTAAGGGTATGATTGTCAATTCACACTAAATGTTGGCGGTTTTGATCATTTTGGATGGCGGTATATAACACCCCCATTTAACATGATGGAGTGAAATCTTTTAGAGAAAGAGAGTTGTTGAAGGTGTTTACATTATATTGATCACATAGCCGGGTCGAGCAGACAACCAAAAAAAAAATGTTTTATGATTTTTTTTTATTTAAGTAGATTTCCAAAAATTAAAGGTTTTTTTTTCATTATTATTATTATTATTATTATTATTATTATTATTATTATTATTATTATTATTATTATTATTATTATTATTATTATTATTTCTTCGATTTGTTTTTACTACCGAAAAATTTTAAGAAAATTTTATTACTCTAAAAAATTAAATTTAAAAGTTACCAATTTTACTCTTTCCGTGATTTAATAAGTCTTACAGTTTGACTTTTTCACTATTCACATTATAGTATTGACTTAATTAAGTTACCAATATATATATATATATATATATAAAAAAACAAAAAAAAAAAAAACAAATGTTATTGTATAATATATTGTTGGATTGGTTATAATGTGTACTTTCATATTATTAAATTTCCTATGATTTTACTAACATATAATTAGATAAATTACTAGTCAAAGCAGTGTCTCGGCATGAGTGGTTGGTCAAACTGTAACACTTGTTAAAACACGGAGGGAGTATATAAAGTTGTGAATAGTGTCGTATAATTACTAGTTCCGCTAATTTTAATAGCAACAAAGGGGTATTATTTGTGAGACATAAAATATTCCTTTGTTGTAATATAAGTGGGGATGTATATATTTGCTGACAAATTTATATCATAATTGCAAAATTCATAAAAGCTTGTTAAATAGGGTTGTGTATAGTGTCAATAGAATTATTGGGTGATGTATAATTGTATATATATATTATTCGCCGACACATTTTTTTTTTCTTGGAGTAATATTAAAATGTTGAAATATAACTTTATTATTGCAATCATATAATGTTGTAGATGGAAAGGTTCAAAAAGGGAAGCAAGTACTAGACGTGGTAGACGAGAAGAACAAAATAATCAAATTTAGAATGCTGGAAGGAGATTTGATGGAGGACTACAACACCTTTGTTATTACATACCAAGTGATACCTAAAGGTGAGGAACTTAGCTTAGTTACTTGGACCTTCGAGTACGAGAAGAAGCACCCCGGTGTCCCTGAGCCTTCTTCTCTGATGGATGAATTACTTAAACTCGCCAAAGAAATCGATGATCATCACCATCGCCAGAACAAATAAGCCTTGAATCTAAGCATCAATATGCATATTTATATTATCAATCATTTATGCTTTGTTTGATATGTCATTGCTAAAGTCTATGAGAACATGGGTGGATCAGCGACATATGTTTGTAGTATGCTGTAATTTGTGATATGTATTATGTTTGTTGTAATGTTTTATTTTATTTCCCTTGAAAATATATGTTATTGAGCCTTGTGACATTGTTAGTTGTGTGAATGGACATGCAACAGATTATGTAATGAATAAATGTGATGTTTGGTTAGTTTTGATTGAGCAGCAAGTACATTTCTTTTATATATGTCCATATTAATTAACTAGATTTAATACAATCTTGTTCCACAATATAAAACAAGCCCGTTTAACTTTTAAGCTGAAACATATATGCAATGTGCCTAGTCAAGCCCAAGTTAAGTACACAAATAAAATGCAAATGGAGACTTTGGAGACCTATGTATATGCTCATATGTGATTGGATCAGTGGAAATCTAATTTTTGGGTCATTGGTCACAGATAGAATTGCTCTACGGTTGTGTGATCAGGCCATCCCATCTTTCCCCCTTTTCACAAGGTAGGTAGTTTTGTTTTGTTTTCTGTGAAATGTATTTCATTAGAGCGATTAATCTAGTATTTGGGTACCAGTTTCCTTTCAGTAGTGATGAGAAATAATTGACATGAGAGTCAATTATATATCCCCAAAATTACTCCATTTTGGCATTTTCATTGTCATTTAGAATTTTATGGGGATTTTCATGAGAAAACAAATAACCCAGTAAAAATATAAACTTGACTCACTAAACACATACAGAGTTCAATTTAATAAGGGTTTCAAGCTTAACTCAAACAAAATTTGTTAAGATTATTGAAAAGCAAATTGCACAACAATGATTTAAAATTACTCACAAAGATGCAAGAGGAGAGAAAGTTATCATTCAAAAATTAAAATTGGGAAATCTTTTTATACAAGGGTTTCTTCTCCTTTTATATGGAGCCAACAAAACCTACTATCTTAAACTTGAAATAACTAAAAAAAAAAGGCCTTAAAAGAGAAACAAAACACAAGCTAACTAAAAAGTAAACCAAAACTGCCTAAAAGTTTGAGAGAAAAATCAGTTGCTATAGGCGTCGTTCAAAGTGCGCCTACGCTAAGCATGTGGTGAATATGCTTGGTACTCATAGGAAGTGGGAATTGACATATACGATTAGGGACAGGGAAAGTAGAGAGCCGCCAACAAGTTTATAAGGAACTTGTAAACCGTTCACGGATCATAAAAGGCAACCACGAATAAGGGACAACGAAGGCAACAACGATTGACTCGTGAAGGTTACACCCCATTCATAATCCATGAGATTACTAACTCCGTATGGTTCGGAACCACGAAAGGAGGATCGGGGATGATGGTACGAAGTGAGTCATGGAGTCACATTCGCCCGTATGGGCATCTACTCGATTCTTATTGTGAAAAGTATTCCTGCGATCTCAAAGACATACAAACAAAAATTCAATTTGCTTCAATCTATTATTAAGCTAAATTGGTTGAATATTAATGCAACACATAATTCTAAAATATTAGTGATCACTTGATTAAACAACAAGATTAAAAAGGAACCTAAACCGGTTGTCCAAATTATCTTATTAGGCGTGATTTTCAATTACATATTACCTTTAAACATGCAATATGGTGATCATAATAATAATAGAATAAAGATTAATATTGGAAGCAATTTAACAATAATAGCGTTAGTCAAATCGAATAATAAATTAACCTAATCATGATACTAGCAATATAAAAATAAATAAAAGTAATTAAATTAATTAATTACTCACATTCCGCGCGTTCCTTTAACTCGCTACATCATGAAAAAATTGTTAGTAACTTCAATAAAATATATAAATCAAATGAAAATTAAATTAAATAAATGTAGATTTAATTTGGTCCAAACCCTCAGTTATTGGTACCTTTCACGCCTTGGTTTAAGGATGGAACCTCGGGTGTTGTATGGACTCCTTGGAGTGCTTAAGGAAGAATGGTATGATTAGAAATATATGTTTAAGGCTTAAAATAAGAGAGAGAGAGAGAGAGAGAAGAGAATGATTTTTGGTGTAAAAGAGAGGAAGAGAGAGTTATTTGATGCCCCGAACTGCAGAAAGAGGGGTTTTATTTATAGGGAAAATGAGCAAAGGGAACACACGGAACCCTAAAAAGATAAAAACCCTAAAAACTAACACCGCGACACGGCAGAAAACACCATGACACGGTGCCAGGCACCGTCAGACGGGGCACACTCCCGTGACACGGTGGAAAATAGTGCGACACGGGAAATAATTAAGGTACGGGAGAGAAAACGCATGAAGGGTTTGCGCGGAAAGGACACGGAGATGCCCCGTGTAACAGCACAAGCACCGTGACACGGCATTGTCCACCGTGGAACGGTACAGTACACCGTGTCACGGTAAAAAAGTACGCGGAAAACATCCCCGTGTCACGGAATGGGCACCGTGACACGGTAAATTGTACCGTGACACAGTGCAAAAACCCGTGACATGGTGGATTAAACGTGCAGAATTACAAAAAAGGCACCGTGTCACGGCAATAAGCCCCGTGACACGTCAGAATTTGCCGCGTCGCGGCGTTTTAGCTGTTGCGTGGTAATTTCAGTTTTTTTACCCGTTTTTTAAAATTGCGATAACTTTTGATCCGTAACTCGGAATAAGGCATATAATATATCATTGGAAATATTATCAAGTCTAAATTCCAACGCAATTAGAATCAGGTCAAAATAATTTGTATATTAAAAGATATGGCTGTTTTAGTGGAAGGGTCTTGGTTTTGGGCCGAGTTTAATGTTTTGCTCATATCTTTTTCGTTATAGCTCGGAATTGGGCTTATAATATATGTTTGGAAAGCTTATTTCAAGGCCTATCCAAACAAATAATAATTGGATGAAAATTATATAGCCATAAAATCATTTCAGTTCGGTTTTGTGATGTGGATACGAAAAGAGGAAAGCAAGTTATGGTTTAGGGAAATGAGCTAGGAAATGGGTTGGTTTATGAAATGTATTGGATAGAACATGGATTTAAGCACTCCAAAGATTAAATAATCAACCCGAATAATAATGACAGTGAAAGGTGTTCATCATCGGATTTGGTTTTGGGGAGTCATTTTTAGGTGTCTACAGTTGCCAGATAATCTTAGCCCGAATACTTAACTTCTTTGTTTTTTGCTCAAATTAGAATTTTACGTATCGGCAAACAATCTCTTGGACTTTACTTTGACAATTTTGATTTATTTTGTAATGAAAACGATATTTTTGTTCAAAGTTGAGTAATCCGATCCAGTTTTGAACAAGTAACAAAAAACTAGCTTTCTATTATTCACCATGTTTCCTTATCAAACCATTAAACGCAATTTCAAGAAAAAAATGTAACAACCCGCTTTTTCTTTTTTGACAAGTTTTCAAAGAATGATTACTTCTAAACTATCAAATATTAAAAGACTTTGACCATAATTAATTACTTTTTTTTTTAGCCTAAATTAAAAACTAAATTCAAAATTACATCATTAGAACCAACAACAACGAAAACAATTAAACTCAATCCTTTACGTAAAAAACTCTGTTGATTCAAATTTACTCGTACTTTGTTGAAGTTCATCAGTTGAACTTCAGTCTGGAAGAAATCTCCAGAAAATAGAGAGAAAAAATAAAGAGAGAGACACTTGTAGAAGAAAATAGAAGATTATTATTATGGAATCGATGAAATTACAGCATGAGTTTGGTATTTATAAAATAGTTAGTTACAAAATTCTAACAACTTTCTGACAAACTAATTTGCTGAGCTGGAACTTGCTGAGCTGGAACTTGCTGGCTATGATGCTGACCCTAGTTGACTTTGCTGCTGACTGGAATCTTGTAGTCCAACACCCCCCCTCTCAAACTTGACATAGGTGATTAAACCATGCCAAGTTTGGACAATAGCCGCGGCTGTGAGACAGAAAGTTGCTTGGTAAAAACATATGCAAGCTGCGATCCAGTTTGAATGTATGTGAGCTTAATTAAGCCCTCTAGGACTTTATCCCAGGTAAAGTGGCAGTCCGATCCACTTAAATATGCTTAGTTCTTTCATGAAAGACTAGGTTCTTAGCTATGTGAATAGCTAATTGACTGTCATAGAACAGCTTAACATGCTTCAAGTTTCCCATACCCAACTCTTTAAGAACCCTGACTAACCAGGAAACTTCACTTGCAGTATCTCCCATGGATCTGTATTCAGCCTCAACTGAGCTCTTGGAAGTTGTACTCTACTTCTTAGATTTCCAAGAAAAATGGAGAATTACCAAGGAGCAGATGTAGACACCCATTTGTGTCTCCCCAAAACCAAACCCAGTGATGATTACCTTTCACGTCGAATCATAATCGAATGAAGTGAAAGTGTGGAAAGTCTAATGTTGCGGATAGTTTTAATTCTTTTCTCTTCTCTCTGTTTTTGAAAACTTATTTTAAGAAAATAGTCAATCCAGTTTGGTTGGTCCATAATAAGGGTCCAATAATGGTGTAGTTGGATGGGGTTTGAAAAGACCTTTCCAACGATATATTATAAGCCCAATTCCGATGAATATTGAGGAAGTTATGGCCAATTTACTAAACTGGGCCCGGTTTGAGCTTTATATGCGGCCCAATGATCTAGAGGAGGGCCTATTATTAATTATCATTTCTAAATCTATTAGGATTGATTATAGTCTTTTAGAATACTCTAGAAGGTTCTTTTAAATCCTAATGGAGTTAGGATTGATAATTATGTTTTAAAGAGTTTGAAATTGAATAAAACTACTCTTTTTAAGAATCCTTGTTTTGTACGAAGTGGAATGTATTCAGATTTTATTTTCGTGCCTCATAATATTTATCCAAATTTTATATGGTTGAATATATCTTGAAATTATCTTTCCAATGATATATTATAATATTAAATCCAAGTTATAACGAAAAAGATATGAATGAGACATGAAACTTTATCCAAAACTGACACCCTTCCACTATTTCGACCATATATTTTTATCTACAAAATATTTTAATCTGATTTTAATTGGGTTGGAAAGTAGACCTTAAGAGCTTTCCAACGACATATTATATGCCTTATTTGGACTTCCGGATCAAAAGATATGATAAAAACAAAAACGCGTGAATTTCTAAAATCAGCGCCTGGAACCAGGCCTGGCGCCTGGCGCCAATAAGCTGATGCTGGCGCCAGCTCTGTTTTAGGTGCGCCAATCTCGTTTTGCGTGCGCCAAATGCTCTGTTTTGATATTTTATCTTTTTGGCTGATTTCTCTATAAATAACGTATTGAAAACTCCGTTTTCATTCACCAATTCTCACCTACAAACATTTTTCATTCATCATCAATTCTCTCTAATTCTCTCTTAATTCTTTCTTTCTTTTTCTCAAATACAAAATTCCGCATTCACAAGATCTAGAAACACCTAGCCATATTCGAAGTTGCCTTCGCCCTAGACGTGAAAGGTTTAATTTCTGAGGGTTTGGTCCCAAATCTCTCTTTCAATTATTTAATTTAATTGTTTGATTATTATTTTTCTTGAAGTTACTAGCGTGTGTATTTTTTTATTAGAAAGAGGTACGAAGCATCAAAGTAAGTGCTTTAATGGTTTTAATTGATGTTATGATGTAGAGATCATGTTTATATTGTTATTATGATATTCCTAGTATCATGTCTAGGGTAATATCAAATATATTAAATATGATTGTTACGATACTTCCTACGTTCTTCTAATATTTATGATTGTTAGTATCATGTTAGGGTTAAAGATTTGATTTTTATTGCTTAGTGACATGCTAGGGTTTGTTATTAATCTTGTTAGTATCATGCCTAGGATCTTGCTATTATGCTTTAATATTAACATGAACATGATTATGATTATAATTGTTATAATTTATGATGATTATGAATATTATTATTATTATTATTATTATTATTTTGATGATGATTATTTTATTTATGACGATATTATCATTATTATAATTTATTATTATTGTTGTTCATTATGATTATTATGTTGCTTGATGCTTATTTATTATTTATTGCTTGATCACCTTTATGCATGTTTAAAGGGAATTGGTACTTGTAATCATGCTTAATAAGATAATTAATAATCTTGTTAGGGTTAATATGATTATAATTCCAAGTGATCGCCAATAATAGATTTATTTGTGCATTAATATTCAACAAACATAGATAAACATGTTTAGGGTTAATCCTATTGATTGTATGTTAGTCAAAAAGCGCACATGAATACGATCAGAATAAAGTAGAGGCCTATTATTAGGGCAGGTTCAATCTCTTTTAGGTTGGATTTGTACCTTCATCCCCGAACCCTTATTTGGTTCAAGACCTTATGGAGTTGACGATCTCTTGGATCGTTAAGGGGTGTAACCTTCACCTCGTGAACGGTTTACAAGTTCCTAAAACTTTTTGGCGACTCTTTTGCTCTATCTTCTTCCCTTTTGGACGCCACCGTACTTTAGTGTATGATCACAGTGGGGTTCAAGCTAGGGGTTAACGCTTTAAATTATTCCATACAGCATAACATAACCAGTTATAAACTTCCTTGAAGACGGACAGGTTACCCAATCATAATCACATAAATCCTGCAGAGTAAGCTGATCATTAGTCATAAGTAAGATTTCTTAACCAATAGTACTAGCAACATATCTCAGTGTATGCTGCAAGGCTTCAACATGTTGAATCCTTAGAGAATTCATAAACTGGCTTAGGATTTGAACAGCAAAGGCTAGATCAAGTCTTGTTTGTGAGAAAGTTAAATTTCCCAACATAACACCTGTAAAGAGAAGCATTGTCAAATAGTTCACCCTTATTAGAGTGAAGTTTCATATGTGAGGGAAAAGGAGAATTTCCAGGCTTTGAAATGTCCAATTTACAGTCTTGCAAAAGCTCTTTGGTGAATTTTCTTTGAGACAGGACATAACCATCATCACATTTAGTCACTTCAATGCCAAGAAAGTAACTCAACTGCCCCAAATCTTTAATGTTGAATGTCTTGTGCAAGTGATCTTTTAGTTCAAAAATGAACTAATTATTTGAGCTAGTGATGATAATATCATCAACATAAACTGCAATCAGAGTGGTATCAGCACCATCTTTTCTCATAAACAAAGAATAGTCATTCTTAGACTGAGTAAAACCTTGGAACTTCAATTCTTCAACCAATCTAGCAAACCATTGCCTATATGCTTTTTTAAGGCCATATAATGACTTCTTTAGTCTGCAAACATGCCCTTCAGGAGTTGAAACACCTTCTGGAATCTTCATATAAACCTATTCATGAAGAGTGCCATGGAGAAAAACATTGTTTATGTCAAGTTAGAACAAATTCCAACCATTTTGAGCAGCAAGAGAAATCAAACATTTGACAGTTGGCATTTTAACAACTGGAGAGAAGGTTTCTTCATAATCAACCCCCATATTTTTGAGTAAAACCCTTGGCAACAAGCCTAGCTTAATATCTTCCTATGCCACCATTAGCATTCTTCTTTATTCTATAAACCCACTTGCATCCTATAGTTTTCTTCCCTTAGGGAAGCATAACAATACCCCATGTACTATTCTTATTTAGGGAACAAATTTCCTTGTCCATGGAATCCAACCAAGAAGAATCTTGAGCTGCTTCTTTATAACTTATTGGTTCAACAAGTGTTAATCAGATAAGCAGCTGCCAATATACCCCAAAAACGAACTGGTACTTTGGACTGAAAATACAGTGCTCTACCAGTTTCCAACAGATGCTTGTGCTTTCTTTCAACCACCCCTTTTTTTTTTGGTGTGTCACTGCAAGACTTTTGCTGTAAAATACCATGTTGTAACAATAGTTTTTCCATACTTCCTTCTGTAAGATAAAGGGCATTATCTGATCTCACAGCCAAAACCTTGGAAGAAAATTGAGTATTCACATAACTATTAAACTTAGTCACTTTTATTTTTCACAAAATGAATCCAAGTCATTCTTGAATAGTCATCTACAATTGTGAGAAACTGGTAACTGAAGGAATATGTCTTCGATAAGTGCAAATACTATATATATTAAGGATCACTATTATAATAAGTTCATTCTTGTGGGTCGTCATTGTATGTTGTTAGATATGATAAATGATCTTAAGTCTAGTCAAATAGTCCAAAGCCTAATATAATGGATCCTATGAGGTCACACTACAAGGGTATTGGGTTAAACAAGTAAGAGGCTTATTAATGTGCCTCATGAGATCATGACAAACCATATAGAGTGTTGAGCTAGAGTAGTTTGATTAGGACAAGGAGTTTGGGCTTGACATGGACTCTTATTTAGAGATATGATCTATATAAATAAGATCCATGACTTAGATTGAAAAAATGATTGACAAGTTAGTTAATTGTAACTCAAGCAACCAAGTCCCAAACCCTAATCTCTCTCTCACTCTCACGGCCCTCCTCTCTTCCCCCTCGTCTGTATGGACGGCCACCCTAGTTGGCGCGTGTGGTGTTTGTTCGTGGTGGTTCGTTGTTATTTCGTGTTTCTCTCTTCTCCATAGAAGGTTGATTGAAAGGTTTGATCACAACAAACTATCATTAGTGGAGGTTTAATATGTGCCCGTGGACCAAGTAAAGAATCATGTTTGGTGTTCTTCGTATCCCGTTTATTCTTGCTCAATTGCTAGTGGACACTACTAAAATTCAGTCAAATTGCGACCGTTTTTCTACGACCGTCATTAAAACGGTTACAAAATATGAAATTTGCGACCGTTTTAAATGCGGTCACAAATTTGCGACCGTTTTCAAAGCGGTCGCAAATTTGCGACCAACATTCAGCTATTAAACCGTCGTAATGTGATAAGTGTCATTTATGACAAATTTTAGGGCGTTTTCTCCTTTTATTTTAGGTTTATTTTGGTCTTTCTCGTTATTTATTGTCCTTTTTGTCTCCTTTTAGTTAATAATGCTTTATTTTATGTTTTTAGGCCTTAGTTTGCAATAACATGCTTTTTGCTCAGTTTCCATCTTATTTTGCATGATATTGTATGTGATATTTCACTCTTTATCTTTTGGTCTATTTGTCTAGGTTCTTGGCACATTCCTCGCCATTTCTGTCCCGAGAGAAGGCCGAAAATTTCACTATCTATAAGATGCTTTGAGACAAAGAGAATCTAAGGAACATGCACAAACAGCGTAATGCCAATTTCTCGAGCTTCGTGGCAGCAGCCCCAAGCAAGCCAGCAGCGCACACATCGTAGCTAGCAGCTCCGAGCAGCCTGCAACGCGAGAAGCCAACCCTTGGCAGCCTAGGAAACCGCTGGAGCGGTTCAGCCACCCACGAATGCGGCCCAAGCCACCACGAGCGCGGCTGTTGCTGCCGCAAGCGCGGACGGGAAAAGGCCAGGAAAATCCTTGGAGAGGGCGTGGCCTCCAGCATCGCGAGCGCGGCCCTTGGCCCTGTGGGCCCGGCCTTGCTTTGCGGGCGCGACTTTCTAGGTTTTTCTCGCTATTTAGCTTCACTTTTGCTTGGTTTTTTTGGGGGGGTATATATATTGTACGACCTTCTTAAGATATTTATCATCCAATTTCTTAGTTTGGTCTTAATTTCTCTTTCACCTAATTAGGATTAGGGTTAGATTAGAGTAATCTAGAGAGAGATGGTAGTGTAGATTAGGATTTTCTCCATTGTTGCACTTGGATCTTCTTCAAGCTTTGTCAATTCAAGTCTTCTTTTAGTAATCTCTTCTTCCCTATCTTTTTACTTTAGTTTATTGCTTTCATTTGGTTTGCTTATTGTTTTGTTATTTCATTACTTACTTAATTGTTCTTGCTTGTTTGATTTTCATGTTCAACCTTGTTAATTATGCTTTATTACATTATTTAGCTTACATGGTTAGTTTCTCTTCCCTAGGCTACGCTAAGTTTTTAGCTAGGGGAAGGGGGTGAGAAGCATGTATTAATATTGATGATTGATGATTTGATTGGGCTCATGCTTTAAATTGGCGAATGTATGATTTTAATGGCTTGAGGTTATTAATAGCACATTGTTTGATGTTCCCTAATTTAGATGCATGAGAGTGATTTGAATTAGGATAAGATCACCTTTACTTTAATGATTTCTTGAAAAAGAATTCGTTAAGTAGAGTTTTATGTATTGTGCACTCTTAATCTCTCGATTTGATTAGTGTCTAATTGGATGCATGAAAGTGATCTCGATTAGGCTAAGACCTCATTCATTGATTTGCTTAGACAATTGCATGAGAGTGAGTTGTTTAAGTAGAATTTAGTATTCTATGGCATGTTCTTCATGATAATCATCTTTGTCCATCTTTGTTTAATCGTGTTTGACACCCCCGTACCCCCTAGCGTTGTTTCCGTTTGGTTTAATCCTTCTTTATCTTTCTTTCTTAATAGTTTTAGTGTTTTTAATCAAAGAAACCCAACAAATATATACTTTCCATTTACTCTTGCATTAGTGAATTTGGTGTTTAAACTAATGTGCTTCCTTTTGGGTTCAACCCTTTACGTGCCACTAACTAGTGCAGTGTAAGTTTAAGTATTATAAATTTCTAATTTGGTTAGGGTAGTAGTCCTAACGACTTACTTTTCCTCGATCACAATGGTATTTTAATATTTTTAAAAAATAAATAAATGTGTAATATAATTAAAAAAAAAACCCACTTGCGACGACTAAAAGCGGTCGCAAATTTTACAAATTGCGACCGGTTAGGTGTCGGTCGCAATTTTGCGATCACTTTAAGAGGTCGCAAAAGGTAATATTTTTTTTTTAAAAAAAAAACAGGGTATAAAATGGTGGTCAGCTGAAGTCCTAACCCTAAATCTCATTTCTCACGCCGCTTTTCTTTCTTTTCTCTCTCCACTTTCTCTTTCTTTCCTTTCTCTTCTCCTCTTTCCTTTCTCTCTCTCTTTCCTTTCTTTTCTTCTGCTCCTCCCTCTGTTTTCTTTAACATTGCTAGCTCCCCTATCCTCTTCACCCTAAATATCTTCTTTGCTTGCGTTCTTCACCGAGCAATAAACGAATTTTGCGTTATTCAACGAGCAACAAACAATTTATGGTGTTCGTGGTCAAATTCGGCCATAAAAATTCAAGATTTGGAGTTTTCATGGTCGAATGTGACCATATAAACCAAAAGAGGAAAAAATAATGAGAAAGGTATGTCGAAGTTTCAGAAAACTTTGTTTGTTTTTGGTTATTTTCGATTTTTGTGGTTTTGTTTCGTTCTTCGTTCGATATTTTGGTTGAATTTATGTATTTTAATTTTTTTCGATTAAATTTATGTGGATTTTTTTTTCGAACATGTTTTCGTG
This sequence comes from Chenopodium album, assembly GCF_948465745.1. Classification (NCBI taxonomy): domain Eukaryota; kingdom Viridiplantae; phylum Streptophyta; class Magnoliopsida; order Caryophyllales; family Amaranthaceae; genus Chenopodium; species Chenopodium album. The sequence continues at coordinate 45,647,719 of NC_137836.1, forward strand.
TTTGTAATTTATTTTGTTTGTTTTTTTGTTCGAATTTTGTTTGATTTCTAGCTGATTTTTTCCATTTTTGAATGTTGATTTATTTAACTTGATTTTTGTTTAGTGTGGGTTTGAAAACCCTTTTGATTTTTGTTTATTTTTGGATTAATTTTTATTTTGATTTATGTTAGTTTTGGTCTTGAATTCGTTATGAAATTGAGTTTGATTTTAATTAATTTTGATTTTGGGTTTGATTTTAGTGGGCAGTTTTATTCATTTAGTTTTGTGGGGGTTTTTTTTTGGATAAGTTCATATGTTTGGAGGTGCGTTTAGGATGTGGGTTTAATTTTGGTAGGTCTAATTTTTGTGGGTTTAGGATAGTTTAGGGTTGGCAATGGTGAAGAGTCTATTTTATATAAATTTTTATTTCCCGCCCCACGGTCATTTTTGTGCTTAATTGAGCTCTACAAAGCTATTTTTTATTACTAATATACGTTTTCTAGTGTTTTTGGAGAGTTCGTATTATTTTGTAGGAATTTGCAGATTTATGACAATTCCCGAGCTTATTAAGCCACTACAAAGATATTGGAGTTTGCTCGTATTTTATGACTGTATTTTTATAGCCCAAGGCCTAATCAAAAGGGATTTGGTTCGGTGATTAAGGGCTTAATTGGTGAAGAGTTCCAAAGTTTCAATGTTTAATTAATATCATGAACCAAATTAGTGTCGTAACCCAAGTATGAAAGGAATTGAAGAAGAAATGGGCCCAAAGCAAAGGAAGCCATAAGGTCTGGCTCGTAGCTCCATCTGACCGGGCCCGATCGAGCAGATATAATCAGCGACTCACTTAGGCTATTTAAGATATTGGGCCTACAAATCCTTGGGCCTTACTTCGCTGAATTCACGTCTTTATTTGCTGAAGGAGATTGTTTTGGTGAGAAGTTTGAGTGGCAATAAAAGTTGTGCTTTTTCTTTAATCCGGATTAGCCTAAAGGGTGAATCAGGTGGAACACCAAAAAAAAAAAAAAAAAAATCTTTTTCTTTTCCTATTGAAGAAGGTAGTACGTAAGTTTAGGGGGTAGTTTTAGATTAGCTTTTTAGTTTAGTTTTTTAAATTAGTTTTTACTTCTTGTCAATTACTTTGTTTTCATAGATTCTTTCGTATTCTTTATTTTATTTCCCCATAATACTTTAGTTTTGTTTTATTGTTTTTATTATGTTTATTATAATTGCTTTGATTAGTTTAGTTTTAATTATGTGTGAGTAGTTTGATTCTAGGGTTGTGGGGATCCATAAATAATATAAAGGGGTAATTTATTATTGTTGAATGTCAATGCTTGATTAATTTCCTATTGATTGATTTAATGCTATGCAATTAGATTTGTCCAGGTTTAATTGTATGAGTTATGCAATATTGATTCGAGAGATGAGAATTGATGTTTAGGCTTAGTTTTAAAAGGCAGGTTAATTTATAAATGGTTAAGTCAAGATTCGAGAGATGTGATTTAACACCGATATATTAATTCTATGATTGTAATACGTAGCGAAAGCCCTTTATGATATCATTAATTGATGCATTTATGATTGATTATTGTGTTTTACCTTGGAATATGATTTATTGGTGAACCTATGCCCTAGGATTTTATTAATTGATTTCTCCTTATTCTTCCCTACTTTTATTCTTCCCTGCCTTTATTCTCCTAAGTTTAATTCCTTATACAACAACAAATTTTATTACTTGATAATCTAGATTATATTAATTAATTAGGAATATAAAGACTTGTTTCTCTGTGAATTCGACCCTACTTCCCTATCTATTATTATATAGTTAATGGTTTTATAAATTACTTTTGATTAGGTGATACGACTATAACCTGTCAGGTGGTGGTTGGTAATGGTTGTTTAGGGTGGGCGGTTGTGGTGGGTACCCGAACTTATCGGTTCGGTTTATGGATATCACTTTTAGTGATATTGGTTATCGGGTACCTGAACCGTTAGTACTAACAGTATGGGTACCCGTCCCATGCTCACCCCTAATGTCACAGCCAATGACGGGGGCTAGTACCCCCGCTACCGATATGGCCACAACCTCGCAGCAGCCACGTGGCAAGGCCGCGCCTCGTCCCAAGTACAACCTTCCTCCTATCGTGTTAGGCTTGCCTAGCAACCCGTCGGTCTGGCCCCGCAAGGGCAGGGCACTCTAAGAAGGCCCTAGTAACCTCTCAACCACACCATCGATGGGACCATCGGCACGAGAATGGCCCATGGGACCATTATTGTGTTTCTATCATTTGGGTGTTCACTGGAATCACTGAACCAAATCAATATATGGCTCTTTAGGGGGCAGGTGCTCACTCATGAGTTGGTGGCCAACCTTGGGTGACTTTGTAGGCCATGGGCCAGGAGCATAGCATTGGACATAGGATTTCCTATGGGGGCTATGGCATGATGGGATTTGGCTAGGGAATTGGCTTGAGCTACGGCTCGGTTCAATGTGGTGCATGATGGCTGGAACTCGATGGCTAAGAATTGCGAAGCTCCGAGAGTCTAAGCATAACTCAGTATGTGGTTGACATAAGAAGTGAACCCTATTTATAGGGATCACGAATTGGGTAGTTACTTCACGATTACTTTGGGTTGCTTAGTGGAGGAAGTGGGTGACCGTTACCTCATATAGTGGGATCATGAGAAACGCTTACCACGGAGTGGTAACCGCTAAGCAGTTGAGATGCATGGCAATGACGTGGCATCCATCCCTTGAATTTAGGAGGGATAAGTAGTGGGGGAAGTGGACAGTTATTGTAACCACCCATGAAGCCCACTACCCCTACAAAAGTGGAAGGCTTGCATGCATGACACCTGTACAAGTGGCGGTTACTTGATAGCGGGAAGTTACCATGTATTGGGTGGAAGACTTGCATGCATGACACCTGTACAAGTGGCGGTTACTTGACAGTGGGAAGTTACCATGTAGTGGGTAGTTATCAAAGTAGTGGAAAGTTATTCCTATTTGGCCGGGATGTGGCCAGCCCTTGAGTAGTATGAATAGAGGACTTGCCCCCATTCGTTGGGCATTCACTCATTCGGGCTCTTTGCCTTGTATTGTACGCTTGCTCTCAAAGTAATATGAAGTAATCTTGTGTTTGTCTTTGTTTGGTTGTCTTGCTTTGTTTATCGTAGTAGGCTGGTCTAGACTTGGTGTAGACGCCATCACGGGAACCTCCTTAGTTCCTAACTTATAAAAAAAAGTTAGTCCTTAAATTTTCTCATGACACCTACCTATTACGACCGTTGACGATCGCAATTATTTTTAACGACCGTTTTTTGTATTTTAAGCGACTGTTCGAGACGTTCGCAAAAATCATCATATTTAGTAGTGCGAATCACGCTTCAAAGGTATTAATAATTTTTCTTTATGTGTTATGTATTGATCTTGGTGTTTAGATACTTATGAATATAATTCATACAATTCCTCTTAAAGTAGATAAAGTCCTACAGTTACAACCAGTATATGTGACATGAGTGTAAGGACCCTACACATTTACATGGATAAGTTCAAATGCCTTACATGTTTTTATTGAACTAGTAGGAAATGAAATTCTAAAGTGTTTAGCTAGAGGACAAACTTGACAAAAGTTTTTAGCCAAATAACTATGTACATCTGTAGACAACCAAATGTGTCTCCCCAAAACCAAACCCAGTGATGAATACTTTTCACTTCATTTGATTATCGAACAAAGCGAAAGTGTGAAAAGTCTAGTGATGTGGTTGTTTTATTAAAATATCTCTTCTTTCAGTTTTTGAAAATATTTCTTTTCTTACCCTATTTATGAAAAACGTGCATTCCATTTTAGTTTGGTACATTATATGGGTCCAATAATAGTGTAGTTGGATGGGATTTGAAAAGACCTTTCCAACGATATATTATAAGCCCAATTCCGATGAATAATGAAGAAGTTATGGCAAAAATACTAAACTGGGCTTGAACCGGATCTTACCTACGGTCCAATGATCATGTGGAGGGTCTAAAGGTATAATCCTATTCCTTACCTAATTAGGATCAATTAGAAGCTTCTTTAAGTTTCTAAAAGATATTAATTATCCTTTTTGAAAAGATAAGATTAAAGAATTTGAGTTAAATAAAAACTTTCCTTTTATAAAAACTTTTCTTTTTCTTAAATCCTAATTCTATTTGAATTTAAAGATATTCAAAGACAGTCATATATTATTTTTGTGCCTCATAATCTTTATCCAAATATTATATGGTTGGATAGATCTTGAAATTAACTTTCCAATGATATATTATAATATTAAATCCAAGCTATAACGAAAAAGATATGAATGGAATATGAAACTCTATCAAAAACTGACACCGTCCTACTATTTCAGCCATATCTTTTTATCTAAAAAATATTTTAATATGATTCTAATTGGGTTGGAAAGTATACTTCAAGAGCTTTCCAACGACATATTATATGCCTTATTTGGACTTCTGGATCAAACGATATGATAAAAACAAAATCCGCAAAAACTGTTGTCCATCGAGTTTTATTTCGATTCGAATTCGGATTCTTTTCTTATTCTTCGACCCTCTTTTTTTCCTATAAATAGAGGTAATATCTCACCTTTTTCAAATCATAACCTCTAACCAATTCTCATCCATAAATTCTTGATACTCTCTCTCTCTCTCTCTCTCTCTCTCTCTCTCTCTCTCTTTTCTAAACTAGCCTTTTCTCAAATAAAAAATTCCTCATACATTAGCACTAGACACACCTAGCATAATTCGAAGTTGCCTTTGCCCTAGACGTGAAAGGTTTGATTTCTGAGGGTTTGGTCCCAAATCTAGTCTAAAATTTCTTAATTATCTCTTTCAATTAATTAATTTAATTCTTTAGTTTTATTATTTTCCTTGAAGTTACTAATGTGTGTATTTTGTTATTAGAAAGAGGTACGAGGCATCCAAGTAAGTGCTTTAATTGTTTAAATTGATCTTTTGATATAGAAATCATGCTTAGATTTTTATTTTGATTCCTAGTATCATGTTAGGATGTTTTATTGCTTCCTAGTATCATGTTTAGAGTAACAACTAAAATTCCTAATATCAATTATGATTAAAAGGATGATTCCTATTTTCTTTCTTAATATCATGTTAGTATTATGTTAGGGCTAAAGCTTTGAACTTTATTGTTTAATGACATGCTAGGGTTTGTTATTAATCTTGTTAGTATCATGTCTAGGATCTTGCTATTATGCTCTAACATGATGATGATGATTATTGATTATAATTATTATTATGATTATTTTTATAATGATGATTTATCATGTTGCTTGATGCTTATTTATTGTTATTGTTTGATCACTCCTTTTATGCATGTTTAAAGGGAATTTGTACTTGTAATCACACATAATAAGATAATTAATAATCTTTTTTAGGGTTAATATGATTATAATATAAGTGATCGCCAATAATAGATTTATTTTTGCATTAATATTCAACCAACATAGATAAACAGGTTTAGAGTAAACCTATTTATTGCATGTTAGTCAGAAAGCGCACATGAATACGAGAAGAATAAAGTAGAGGCCTATTATTAGGGCAAGTTCTTTCTCTTTTAGGTTGGATTTGTACCTTCATCCCCGAACTTCCAGTCATGGTTCCAGACCTATTGGAGTTAACGATCTCCTGGATCGTTAAGGGGTGTAACCTTCACCCTGTGAACGGTTTACAAGTTCCTAAAACTTGTTGGCCACTCTTTTGCTCTAGCTTCCTTCCCTTTGGACGCCACCGTACTTTAGTGTATGATCACAGTGGGGTTCAAGTTTGGGGTAATTCTTGAAATATTCCCTACAACATCATGAAGGAATTATGTCTTCGATAAGTGCAATTACTAGATATATTGAGGATCACTATTACGAAGATAATAAGTTCATTATTTTAGGTCGTCATTGTCTGTTGTTAGATATGATAAATGAACTTTGGGCTAGTTAAATAGTTCAAAGCCCAATAAAATGGGTCCTATGAGGTCACACAACAAGGTTATTTGGTTAAATAAGTTAGAGGCCCATTAATGGGCCTTATGAGGATGTAGCAGATCATGATTTGAGTTGGGCTAGAGTAGTTAGTTTAGAGTTAGGATTTTGGGATTGACATGGACTCTTATTTTAGATATGATCTATATATAAAGTCCATGACAACAAGTTGAACAAGTCATAATTTATAAGTCAGTAAACTGTGAATCAAGCAACCTAATCCAAAAAACCCTAAGCTCTCTCTCTCTCTCTCTCTCACGACCCTCCCCCCATATGTCACCTCTTCGTGTGGCCGGCCACCCTAGGGTGGCGCGTGGTGTTGTTTCGTGGTGGTGGTTCTTGTTTGTTTGTTCCTCTCCTCTCCATAGAAGATTGATTGAAAGGGTTCAATCACAACTAACTAGCATTAGTGGAGGTTTAATCTGTGCCCGTGAACGAAGTAAATAAATCATGCTTGAGGTTCTTTGTCTCTTATAGTTCTTGCTCAATTTCACATGGATTAACACTTCAAAGGTATTATTATCTGTTCTTTATGTGTTATTGGCGAGGGGAAAACTAGGTCGTTATCTAATCTTCCCTCGGTCAAACTAATTTATAAACACTTAACAAAACTAAATACGATTATAGAGGCAAGTCAAGGGTCAAACCCAAAGTAACAATAATGTTCAAATGCTTTCAATTTCGGTGCCTAAGCTAGGTCGAAGCCAAAGATAAAGAGAGAATACTAACAACTAAAAACACAAGTAACCAAGTAAATAAAACACTAGGGACGGGGATCAACAAGTAATCACGTCAATTGCAACAACTTGGGAAGATCATGCCAATCAAAGGTTGTGAAGACTAATGATAAGAGCAATCAATTGGAATCAAAGAGCTATGTCCTAATTGTTAAGCTAGGGTTCACTATGAATAACAAACTAAGAGAATCACCATCAAAACCAATTGATAATTGCAATTCCTAAATCAATTGTTCGTGTCATTAGCAATTACAATGCAATCTAGCATAATTCTCAAGGCCTAATTAAATTACACACATGCAAACCTTCATTAATCACTTTAATCTCAACCATCAATCAACACAATTACCAAATTAATCACAATTAATCAATCATACAAGTTTCGCCTAATTCATAGCCAAACAACTATTCAAGAATCATCATCTATCAACTAAAAACTATGGAAATCAAGAATCAACAAAATATCAAGAACAACTACACTAATCAAGAATCAAACATCAAAATTAAACCAAACAATCATGAAATTAAACAAAGCAATAAGGTGAGATAGAGTTAAGAATGCTCATTGATAATAGAGAAGATCTTCAACACAATTGTCACCCTTGTATCTTCAATCTCTCAATCAGCATTGAAATCCCTCAGTTTCTCTCTCTAAAACTACTCCTAATCTAGAGAGGGAGACTCCTAAACTAACCTAATCCTCCTTAGAGGAGAGAGAAACTATTCTCAAACTAAAGAATTTCATGTATGAAGAATAATGAAGGTCGTACAATATATAAACAAATGGAGTAAAGAAACTAAAATCCGAATAAAACCCAGAAAGCCGCGCCCGCGGAGGAGAAAGGCTGGAAAAGAGCAGCCCGAGGTCGCGCATGCGGGTGAAACCCGCGCCCGCGGGGTGCCCGCGGCCAGCCCGCGGTGAGTTCCTGCTCGAAATTGCTGCTTTTGAGGTGCAGCCACCCGCGCCCGCCACTGCTTGCTGGGCTGCTGGGTGGTGCGATGCATGGATTCTGCTTGGGGCTTGGCGGATACTACTTTGCTGCTTTGGTGCGGTTGCTCAGGGCGGCTTCAAGGCACTCATGCTTGCGAAACTTCCTTGGTTTGCTTGACTTGCATGCTTGGCTTCCCGAACTTGGCTCTGTTAAATTCCTTGAATGCACTTGAGCTCCCTCCTTGATTATTAAATCCCGGGAAACTCGACATACCTACAAAACAAGTCAAATAAACGGAGAAGCGAGAGAAAAAGCCAAGAAATGAATAAAATAATAAGAAAACCATTTAAAGCACGCATTTCTCTAAACTTACATGCAAACACGCATATCAAGCATTATTCCCTAAAAACACGACATATAAGACTAAACACAAGGATAAAAATATGAAGAAAACCTAGCCTAAGAGTGCCATAAATGGCACACACCAGTCATGCATTGACCTTAGTGTTTAGATGCTTATGAATATGATTCATGCAATTCCCCTTAGAGTATCTAAAGTCCAAGATCAACTGAATTATTTGCACCTAAGTAATCTTCATTAAGACTGTATAATCCTCTGTCCAATCTACCAAGCACTATTGGACTGATCAAAGAAGGGCCTGAAGTAAGCATGTATCATTAGTAAATGAAACTGATCCTGAAATATCGTTGTAGAGTTTTGATATTGACACCAAATTAAATTGAAAACCAGGAACATGTAGAACATTATTAAGATTAATGCCTGACTTGAGCAAAATTGTTCCCGTATGTTCAACTTTCAATTTCTTTTCATGTGGTATTGTTATTAATCTATCATCATGTAACTTTGAGTATGATTTAAACATTGAAATATCAGCATACATATGATTAGAAGCTCCACTGTCTATAATCCATTTAGGAATCATTGAAGAAGCAAGACAGAAATTACCTGCCATGTGAGAAGTAACTGCTAAGCCAAGGGAACTTGAACCTCTAGAGAGTTCACCCTACTCAGCAGATTGTTGTTTGTCAAGATAATGCAGAATTTTTTTGTGTTGTTCTTGTGTAACTGATAAATTGACCAAATCTGCTAACACTGAGACACCAAAATCATCCAGTTGAGCTAATGCTGTAACTCTTTTTCCTTTGTTCTTGAAGTCAGAAGAATATCCATTCAGTTTAAAGCACTTCTCTCTTGTATGATTCCTTATTTTACAATAATCACAATATAGATTGTTCCTGGTATAAAATTCTTGTGTTTGATCTTGCAGAATTAGACTCAGCTATTTGTCTTGCACCTCCAGTAGAATTATAGAATCTGTTGTTGCTGAGCTAATTTATGTTATCATTAAATTTCTTGGCATAAAATGCTGCAGATTCCAGATTATGCAAACTCTTAAGATTAGTTAAATTCATATAAGTTTGTTCTTGAAGTAACAAAATGTATGCCTTTGACACAGTTGGCAAAGGATTAATCATAAGAATAGTACTCTTGGTGTGAGTGTATTTATCATGGACCTTCATCAAGAAATGAATTAATATCTGATTTTGCTAAGACTTGAGCAAATGCTATGTTAAAGTACAGCTACAACTAGTGCATACACAAGCAGGAAGAGGATCTAATCCATCCAATTGATCACATAGTTTCTTAATTCGAGTATGGAATTTAGGAATACCTTCATATTCATTCTGAGAAATGTGTGCTAATTACTGCTGCACTGAAAACAATTGTGGTCAAGAAGATTAACTAAATCTCTCCTCCAAATCCAGCCAAATTAGCCTTGTTGTCTTCGAAATAAAGAACACTTTGAGCAATTGAAGGTTCAAGAGAATTTAGTATCCAAGCAATTACCAGATTATTGCACTTAATCCAGATTTTAAGATTTGGTGAATTATTTGAAGGTTGATTCAAACCTCCATCAATGAAGCACAATTTGTTCCTAACGAGAGGAAAACTAGGTTGTTATCTAATCTTCCCTCGGTCAAACTAAATTTATAAACACTTAACAAACCTAGATACGAGTATAGAGGCAAGTCAAGGGTCGAACCCTAAAGAACGATAATGTTCAACCACTTTAAATTATGCGCCTAAACTAGGTCGAAATCAAAGGTAAAGGGAGAATACTAACAACTAACAAAACAGGTAACCAAAGAAATAAAACACTAGGAACGGGGATCAACAAGTAATCAAGTCAATTGCAACAACTTGGAAAGAGCATGCCAATCAAAGGTTGTGAAGACTAATGATAAAAGCAATCAATTGGAATCAAAGAGCTATCTCGTAATTGTTAATCTAGGGTTCACTATGAATAACAAACTAAGAGAATCACAATCAAAACCAATAGATAATTGCAATTCCTAAATCAATTGTTCGTGTCATTAGCAATTACAATGCAATCTAGCATAATTCTCAAGGCCTAATTGAATTACACACATGCAAACCTTCACTAATCACTTTAATCTCAACAATCTATCAACACAATTCCCAAATTAATCACAATTAATCAATCATACAAGTTTCACCTAATTCCTAGCCAAACAACTATTCAAGAACCATCATCTATCAACTAACAACTATGGAAATCAAGAATCAACAAAATATCAAGAATAATTACACTACTAAAGCATCAAACATAAAAATTAAACCAAACAAACATGAAATTAAACAAAGCAATAAGGTGAGATAGAGTTAAGATGCTCATTGATAATAGAGAAGATCTTGAACACAATTGTCACCCTTGTATCTTCAATCTCTCAATCACCATTGAAATCCTCCACTTTCTCTCTCTAAAACTACTCCTAATCTAGAGATAGGAACTCCTAACCTAAGCTAATCTTCCTTAGAGGAGAGAGAAACTATCCTAAACTAAATTATTTCATGTATGAAGAATAAAGAAGGTCGTACACTATATATACAAAAGGAGGAAATAAAAGAAATCGCGAGTAAAACCCAGAAAGCCGCGCCTGCGGAGAAATTTGTCGTGCCCGCGGCCAGCCGTCTCCAAGTTCCTGGTCGAAAATGGGCAGAAATAGGTTGCGGCATCCCCGCGCCCGCGGGTACTGTAGCCCACGCCTGCGGGTACTATATCCCGCGAACAGCCCGCGACAGATTTGCAAGGCCAACTTTGGAAGGATTTAACTCACAATCTAGGAATTTTATAAAGGCGTACAACCTATAATTGGAAACCTCTTCAAGTCTAGTTTCCAACCCAACTTTAATCACCTCAATCTGATCTGTAGAACTCGAGATATGGCTGAAACAATGCATAAAGGTCCTTTTTGATACTTTGCAAGCCTTCATTTTCCTTTGTTTCTTGGATTGGCTTGACTTGCGTGCTTGGCTTCCCTAACTTGGCTCTGTTAAATTCCTTGAATGAACTTGAGCTCCCTCCTTGATTATTAAATCCGCGGGAACTCGACGTACCTACAAAACAAGACAAAGAAACGGAGAAGCGAGAGAAATAGCTGAGAAATGAATTAAATGATAAGAAAACCATTAAAAGCACGCATTTCTCTAAACTAACACAAAAACACGCAAATCGAGCATTATTCTCTAAAAACACGACATAAATGACTAAAAACGAGCATATAAATATAAAGAAAACATAGCCTAAATGTGCCATAAATGGCACGGATCAAATTCCCCCAAGCTAAACTTTTGCTCGTCCTCGAGCAAAACAAAATCCAACCCAAGGGAAAAATGAAGACATTATTCAAGCAATGAACGAATTAAGAAAACTAGAGAAGATGGGAATATACACTAACTTACTTTCGTAGGAATCACGGTCAATTTTAGCAACTAAAGACAAGCCATTTAAACCCCTAGATCGCCCTAGAGGACGAGTGATGCTCTCGTAAAGGTTTCCTAAGAGATTAACCCATAACTCTCATAATAATACAAACAAGGCAAAGCATAAAGAAGGAAATCAAAAGAAAAGAAGAGCAAACACATGTTCATGAAGGAACTTTTTAAAATGTACAAGAACAAATGAATGCAAATCTTTCTAAATAAGTAAGGGAGTGCACGCTCCAAGATACATATGGTTGATTGAAACATAAATATGCTAAGCATAGGAACTAGTTATCACACTCCACTTTCATCCCAAACGGTCTTACCGCGTTCCCCCTACTAATCTCATATCTCCCCTTAGTGAGCATCTCATAAGTTCCACGAAGGAACCGGAAAATGATCAAATTTATGGCTACTCGACGTCTTAACTACACATCCCCTTTCCTTAGGCTATAACCCATGATTCCCTCCACCGATGAATGACTCCCCCCTAGGTCAAAAGGTCTTCCAAAGGTTGTAACGTAAGGCAAAAAGGGTTAAGGTAGGCTAAATTTAAAATTTGGTGGTTAACCTAAATTGTGAAGTAAAGATTGCGCATTTCTTTACACCATAACCAAGTAATCACCAAACAAAAATACCAACACCCCCAAGCTTATTCAAATCTAAGATCACAAACAAATACACAAAAAGCGTGAGAACACTTCCCCCCAAGCTTAAATGGAGCATTGTCCTCAATGCTCAAAAAGGAAGAATACTCACATAAAAATATTTTTGCATTTTTGCATTTTTCACTTTTTTTTTTTTATTAGTGTTAGTTGTCCTTGCCTCTTTTAACTTTGGACGGCTTTTATTTTCAAACTTTGCACTTGCTTTGTCCTTGTCTTTTTTTTTTTTACTTTGGACGGCTTTTTCATTTATTCACTTGCCATTATTCACAAAATATACCCAACACAAACTTACTTTCAAGATAACCAAATATCCAAATTCCTCCACCACAAACTCCAACAATAATGAACAATTGCTTCACAAAAACCAAGAATGGAAACGAAAATGAAACAAAAGGCTCAAGATCTAGAGATGTGGCTTGAAAAGAAGGGAAAAAGGCTCAAAGGGTTAGCAAGTAGGCAGATGTAAACCCCAAAACCGAAGAAAATGAAAACTATCCTAGAAAAGAAAAATTACCACCCCGAAAAGATGTCTTTGTCCTCCCTAGGTGGTTCGGTCTCGGTCTTGGGAACCATATGTCAAGATTCTAGATTAGGTTCGCAATAGTTAAGGATCCATGCCGCTCATGCAAGTAAATGTTGAAGGCTTGAAAAATAATGAACCTCACACGGATGTAGCCAAAAACTCACTATAGGTGTCAAATTGACTATAGGGAGCAACTACCAATCATGCCATAAACAAATAGAATCCGGCTTCATGATCCCCCTAGTTCTAGACAACTACCTTAGCATTCTTTATCCTAGAATCAACCAAGCATACTCTCAAACCGTGCACACCACTACCACTTAGGAAGAAAAACATTAAAGTTTACAAGTCCAAATGTTATTATGTCCAAAGCAAAACAAAACAAGACACATTGCAAATTTGCCTTGATAGAAACAAAAATCATTTTGGAGTTTTGAAAATAAAAGAACATGGAAAGGCATATACAAAGGTGCATGACATATATGAATCAACATCCCACCAAACATGATAGAATACCCTCCCCAAAGCTTGAATGAGACAACATGCTCAAACATAAATCAAATAATCCATGGGAGGGGAAAACAAGGAGATTAATTCAATCAAACCAACATATGTCCAACAAGTCCTCATCCACTTGAGAAAGAGCAAGGAAGGATATTACCGGATATTAGGTGGGTGTAAATACCCGCAAATGACCCAATTAAACCTTTCAAAACTAATTTCCTCAAGAATTGAACCTTGTTCCCATATGCTAGCAAAAATAGGAGTCAACCTTTCTTGATTCTTGATCCAAATTGAAGCACCAAAGTATATCAAGTCATGTACCTAGCAAAAGGCTCATAAACATTTCCATGAGAGAAAATATATTCTAAAAAGAAAAGAAAATGAAAGCAATAAAGCACGGGTGACAGGGTAAAGTCGTATCCCCTAATCAAAAATAATTCCTAAGTCCTCTAACTAAAGTAGATAGGGAAGTAGAGTCGATCTCCACAGGGAAACAAGTCTTTTTATTCCTAATTAATTATTATAATCTAAATTATTTAAGTAACCAATATTTATAATTAAGTAAGAAACTAAACTACTAAGGTTGAGAATAGGAAGAAAACAATATATGAAAGGATCTAGGGCATAGGTTCACCAATAAATAATACTCCAGGGTAAAACATAGTAATCAATCATTGACATTGCATAAATAACATGATTAACAGGCTCTCGCAATTTATTAATCAACATAGATCTAACAGGCTCTCGCAATTTACTAGATCTAAGTTCTTATTGAAAATAGCCTTTAATATCAAATTAACATCTGCTCGATTCATTAATTTAATATTGCTATACTTTTACAAGCCGCAATTGTAAAACGTTAAAACAATTCAATAAGAAATTATCATGCAATACCAATAATCAATAATAGTCAATCATCAATGCATCAATTAACCAGATTGTAAAGGGCTCTCGCTACGTATTACAATCACACAATTAATTTACCGGTATTAAATCTCATCTCTCGAATCTTGACTTAACCATTTATAAATTAACTTGCCTATTGAAACTAGACCTAAACATTAATTCTCATCTCTCGATTTTTGAATCAATATTGTCAAACTCATGCATAAAAGATAGGCCTAATCTAGTCACAGAGCATTAAATCAATCAATAGGAAATTAATCTAGTATTGATAAACAACAACATTAATTTACCCCTTCATATTATTTATTAGATTCCCATGAACCCTAGAAATTAAACTACTCACACATAATAGAAACTAAACAAATCAAAGCAATAAAATAAGACATGATTAAAGGAATAGAATAAATAACTAAGATTAAGGGAAGAGAAATTGTTACCGAAATAAATCTGGAATTAAGAGTAGAATTAAGAACAAAAGTTTAGAGAGAGTTTAAGAGAGAGAGAAAATCTAAGAAAGAAGGTAAGTCAAATTAATCCCTCTAAAACCGTACTTAAACAAAACTAAAACAACTTCCTAATTAGAAACTAATTTCTCGACAAAAGAGTTCTTCCAGAAACACGCGCCCGATCGAGCTAGCAGCTCACCCGATCGGGCGCGCCTTTGGCCACGCACCAGCACACTCTTGCGCGCCTTGCCCGATCGAGCTAAGCTGCCCGATCGGGCCCTTGCTTCACCTCGAGGCTCGGAGCTTCGATTGGGCTTATTTCTTTGGCCTAATCCGGATATCCACTTAGGGTCTTGATCACTCGGTCCATATACCTCGGTATCCCGATTACCGAGCCCTTAATCACCGGCTCTCACCGGTCTTGGGCTCAAAAAGTGGTTGTGTCCTTCTAGCTTCCGTAGTCGATCCAATAAAGCCCGGGAAAATGCTCCAAGAGTGCAATTTCCTGTAAAATACAACTAAAACTACGAAAACACTAGAACACACAAATTAGTAATAAAAGTGGCCCGAAAGAGCCAAAAACACTACTAATAACGACCAAGGGACGGGGATAAAACACTATATAAAATGGACATATCAAACTCCCCCAAGCCAAACCTTTGCTTGTCCCTAAGCAAAGAGCTCATCAATGAACATATAAATCATACTTCACCCCAATAATCAAATCAAAAACCAACGATTCAAGGCAAATCTAATGAACATGCTTCAACATCAATCAATGTTATTCATCTAATCACCCTTCCTCCTTAACAATTGTCAAATAGAGCAAACCACAAGATCATATAGAATTCAAGACTAGTGCTCACACACTCAACTCTCATTTATGTGGCGAGTAAAGAATGTACTCGATCGCTCTCCAACCAACCCCTTTAATGTGAACAATGCCCTCCCAACTCACACTCTCGTGTGTATAAAAACATTGAACGCTCATCCTACTAGTCGACTCGAAATATGCCTAGTTATAACTTGCATTGATAAACAACACTTTCACATTTACATAACTTCTATGCACAAGGTCGGAAGGTCTTGTAAGCTTGCAATGTAAGGCTACGGTAAAGGTAGGATAAATTTGGGATTATGTGAGAGAAAAGTTATGCTAAAAGGGAGCCAAATCCTAACAAACCCATGATAAAAAATAATGATCATACACATCTCCAACATAACCAACTCCAAACAACAATCCACCAAATATACTCCAAACAATATAAACAATCCCAACACTTACAATTTCACTCATAAGAATATAATAATAAGGAATAGAGTGAATTGAAACAAACTTTGAACCACTTATTCTTTTCCTTTCTTTTCTTTTGATTAACCTTCACTTAGAACATTTGAACATCAAACATTTTTTTCTTCTTTTCTTTCTTTCTTAGAAGTTCACCCTTTTTTTCAAATTTTTCACTTTTTTTTTTTTTTTGAACTTCTTTTTTTTCATCACACTTTTATTTTTCTCAAAAATATACAAATTTTAAACTCAACAAAACAAAAATATGATCAAGAATGAATTACTTCTCAAAACCCACCCAAATTGTGCAAATAGCGTGCACACTACAAACTCCCTCACCTCACTCACTAATAGCTCCCCCAAGCCAAGCTTGGGACTAGTAACCAATGGGGCTCATGTAGGCTTGTAATGTGGCTAAATAAACAATAAAAGGGCACAAGCAACAACATGGGTAACAAGCAGGGAACAAATGTATCTAATACTCTGAAGGCTACCTAAAAGAATGAACGCCTTCGTCCTCCTCATGTGCATAATAATAAGTCATGAAACACTACTCATAGTTGCAAATCAATACTCAAATTCATTGACATACCAGGAATTATGGAACTATCACACATTTCCTGACCAAATCAACTAGTCAAGCACTATATTCACAAGTAGTTGGACGAAATTGACGCATGTTTAGGAATCCAAGCAATCAAACTTCAAATCATGACCAACAAATCCACAATATTCATCATCAAATACCAAAAATCAAAATAATTTTTCTCAAGTACGGGGCACAGGGAAGCATGATTTACAATTCATTGGAACGTATTTTTGAATTTTTTTATTTTTCAATTTTTTGTATTTTTCATATATAAGAAAGCAATAAAAACTACACTAGGAAAGCAAATAAAAACTATACTAGAAAGCAAATAAAGAGAGAAAAGGAAGAGAATTACCAAGTGAAAGAACACCCCCCCAAGCCAAATCAAGCAATGCCCTCATTGACTTGGGAGAGTAGCCTACTCCTCATCCTCATCCATCCTCGAATAGCCCCCGCCGTGGCTGGAACCACCACCTCCATGGCTAGAGCCACCACCTCCATACCCCGAACCACCTGCAAAGTAGTTAGGGTCCATATTCCCCCCAAGCCCACCAAAAGGTACATCGGTCCCATAACCATGGACCGATGAGTAGTCGACGTAGGTACCAAAGGCACTTGGGTTCGTATATCCACCCTGCAGATATTGGAACCAATCAGGGACAAGTGAATCGGGGGGAATAGCCCCCCGACGGGCGTAGTCATCATACATGGGGTATAAACCCCTCCCTAGGTTCCTCTCCACATGACCTACCCTTCTATCTAGAGACCCTACTCTAGCATCCAAATTCCTAACCAAACCCTCAACTCTCCCTTGCCCCGTCTCAATCCTATCCAATTGGCTCCTAAAAGCCGAGAAGTCATAAGGGGCGTTAGGGTCTATGTTGTAGTTGGTAGAGGAAGTGGGGATATCGTATGTAAAGGGTTGAGGTGGTGGATAGTGTGGTGAATGGTGAGGAGGTGAGTGGTCAATTGGTGAGTGATGGGGTTGGGGTGAAGGGTGAGGCGGTTGCACCTCACCTTGACCGTCAAGCGCAAAAGTGTAAGAAGGCTTTCCCTTCTCAAATTTGGTCAAGGTGGGGTGGGGTAAAGTGAAAGCATTATCCCTCCTACCCGATTCCCGTTGAATCACCCACCAAGTATCCCCTCCTATGACATTAACCCAATTAAGGCTACCTAGATAAGGTAGGTCCATAAGAGTAGGTCCGGCTACCTTACCATCATCGTTAGGGACAAAGCTAAGGTGTTTGACCGCTATATGTGTAACTAGGCCACCAAAGTAAATGGGCACCCTAGACCTACCCGCCTCGGCCGCATTGGCCACCCGTTGGAATTGGTTGGCCATTTTGTGGACTATATTGAGCTTTTCACTCCTAGGGATCATGTATGACCCTAGTAATTCAAGCTCATCCCGCCTAACATTGGCGGGTTCATGCCTACCAAAAATGGTAAGGCCAACAAACCGTTGCCAAATCTTTGGCACGGGATGTTGTATCCAAGTACCCTTAGCATGTTGGAGGTTCAAGTTAGGATCCCCCGTAAGGGATTGATAGACAACGGCAATGTTGTCTTGGGGTGGTTCAAGAGGCCTATCCGATTTCAGCTCAAAAATTTTACCAAACTCTTTCAAAGTCAATCTAATATCATTATTGAATAACCGAAATTGAACATGAGAAATTAAGGCATTTGATTTTATGACATTAAAACTAGAAACGAATTCTAAGGTTAAATAATCATAAGTATCGTAATGCATGTCAAAGAAACCGCTCATGCCAACTCCTTTAAATAATTTTTCTACATGCTTATCAATACCTAGTCTAATAAGAGTAGGGTGATGAATGAAACGAGTGGGAATTACCTGCCTCGTGATGAGGTTAAGCATCCTCTGTTTTTGCTCTTGGGTGGTGATGACCACCCTCTCCCATCCCGGAATTGGCAAGTCCGGGTCAATTCTCGCCTCTTGGTTCCTTGAGCCTTCGCCCCTCACCGTTCTTGATCTCTTGAAAGCCATTGATGGTGTAAAGAATAGGAATTGAGTGGTTTCTCTCTCTTAGGTTTTAGAAAAAGTTGAGAGAGAATGGTAGAAATTGGGTTTAGATTGCAGAGAAAGGTGAAAGGATTAGAAATATGTAAAAAAAATTTAGTCTTGATGGAAGAATTGAAGAGGATCTTGAAGAATAAGTGGTTTGAAGGTATAAAAATGGAGGTTTTAGAGAGAGAAAGTAAAGTAGAAGAAGATGAAGTAAGGAGGAAATGAGGAAAGAAAGGAGAAGAAAAATATAAGGGACGGCCAAAACTAGGCGCGCCCGATCGGGCAAGCCTCGCCCGATCGGGCGGATAATTGTTATTCCGGAATCTCAGCGCGCCCGATCGGGCGCGAACACGAACGAAAAATTCGCCCTATGGTTCGCCCGATCGGGAGAGCTTCGCCCGACATATCTTTTCCCTCACTCGATTTGCGCCCGATCGGGCGACCTCGCCCGATCGGGCGAAATTTGCTCGAGTTTGTGACTGAACTTGCGCGCCCGATCGGGCGAAAAAAAGCTCGTTTCCAGCTCTCCTCTCGCGCCCGATCGGGCAACCACGCCCGATCGGGCGAATTAAAGGCTGGATAAAACTTTCTCTTGCGCGCCCGATCGGGCCCGTGCCCAGTCGTTTTCTTAGCTCTTCTTCGTCTTCAAATTTTTTTCTAAGTCTTTCGATCTCTTTAACCTATACCTGTACAAAAACACTTATAAACGGTAAA
The DNA here is from genome assembly GCF_948465745.1 of Chenopodium album. Taxonomy (NCBI): domain Eukaryota; kingdom Viridiplantae; phylum Streptophyta; class Magnoliopsida; order Caryophyllales; family Amaranthaceae; genus Chenopodium; species Chenopodium album. Next base: position 45,666,872 of record NC_137836.1, read on the forward strand.
ATTACACTCTCCTCGCCTCTCAAAAAGAAAATAAATAAAAGGGAAAAACTAGCTTAGAAAGCATGAAATACGGGTTGCCTCCCGCAAAGCGCTGGTTTATCTAGGTCCCGCACGACCTTCTTACCAAGTACAATTTCTAGGACCCTTGGCCTAACGCTTGATCGGGTGGTTTCTCACCCGGTCTAGCGATGTTTAGGCTGCGATGCGACTTCCTGACATAACATGTGGGACGCCAAGTCGCCTTATCTGGTGGATCCTCCTTGACTTGGACTGGGGGATCTTCAATGCTACGCACTAAAACCCTTCTTCGATCGAATGTAGCTTCAAATTGTCATTGCGTTCAACACTTGCAACTCGATCTGGCGGAACACTTACCGTAGGCTCGATTCGCACAACTTGCTCAATCGGTTCCACTTGTTCATCCTCAAAACCAAGACCAACATTGTAGAGTGCTCTTTCTATTGCATCGACTTCCTTCTGCCATTTTTCTATCTCACCTGAAAAGGATGCAACACAAGATACCGCCTCCAAGGGATCTTTTTCAAGAGCTTGGGGCTTGTTAGAATAATTTACAACCACATTAACACTGAAACATTTCTCCTCAGTCATGGAGCATTTAGGGGCATTATTCAGATTAAAAACCACTTTATCGTCCCCTACTGATAGTGTTAACTTACCACTTCTTACATCTATGACTGATCCTGCAGTGTTAAGGAATGCTCTACCCAAAATAATTGGGGTTTGCATATCCTCAGCCATATCAAGAACAACAAAATACACGGGTATATAAAATTTACCTACTCTAACAGGGACATCCTCTAAAACACCTAAGGGGTATTTGAAAGAACGGTCGGCCATTTGTAGAGTTATATTGGTAGCTTTTAACTTACCCATATTCAACTTAGAACACACAGATAATGGCATGACGCTAACACTAGCACCCAAATCACATAATGCATTATCAATCAAGAGATTGCCAATATGACAAGGGATAGAAAAACTACCCGGATCTTTTAATTTAGGTGGAGACTTATTTTGAAGTACGGCACTACACTCTGCAGTGAAAGCTACTGTCTCTACCTCACTAATAGACCTTTTTCTCGTCAATATTTCTTTCATAAATTTTGCATACGAGGGGATTTGTGTGATTAATTCAGTAAAGGGGACTGTTACCTTCAAATCTTTTACCACCTCCAGGAACTTACCAAACTGCTTATCCAAGTTTGTCTTCAATTACCGATTGGGGAAAAGAAGTTTGATGATTGGCTTTGGAGCATTCTTATCTTTGTCTGGAGTAGCCACCTTCTCTGGAGTTGTACCCTGCAATGTAGAATTAGATATGTTAGTATTATCTTTTAGCCCTGCAGGGCTATCAACTACATTGTTTGGTTTAATGGAATCAAGATTAGCATTATTTGATAAAACAGGTTCATCAACTCTGGGCATAGAGGGCCCTTCATAGTTTGAACCACTCCTTAGAGTAATTGTAAATTCTTGATCCGTAGGCCTAGTCGGCTGTGCCGGCAAGGCTCCCTGTTGGCGTGCTTGTAGAGTAGCGGAGAGTTGCGCAATTTGATTATCTACAATTTTATTATGCGCTAGAATTTGATCAATTGTCGCATCTCTGCTCTCCATGTGCTTTTGCATATTGACCAACATTTCTCTAATTTCCGCCAGAGAAGGGTCGGAAGATGAGGGGGGTTGTTGTGGTTGATTCTTCTAGCTAGCATTGGGATGATAATATTTCTGCTGCTGTTGCTGTGGCGCCTGTGGTTCTTGTGGTGGTGGATTTTGAACATTAGTACTCCGGTAGGAAAGGTATGGATGATTTCGATACCCAGGATTGTAAGAGTTGGAGTATGGGTTATTCTACCTATAAGCTTGGAAGGCATTAACTTGCTCCACGGAACTCCTGCAATCCTGCTCCCAATGACCTACAATACCACAATTTTCACAGAAAGCCTCATTAGAATTATTATTAATCGCAGAAACATTGGCTACATTAGCAGTACTCAGATTATCTAATTTTTGGCAAATAGAGGTTAGTTGAGCTTGCAAAAAGGATACAGAGTCGACACTATGCTTCCCCTTGTTAGCAAATCCTCTGGGATTCCCATATTGGGAATTATGTATCGCCATATCTTCAATAACCTGACCTGCATCATCAACATTAAGATTCATAAATCTCCCACTAGCTGCAGAGTCTAAAATTATTCTAGAGGAATTTCCAATGCCGTTATAAAAGGCTTGGATTAACTGCCATTGTGCTAAATTATGGTGAGGGCATTCTCTTTGTAGGTCCTTGAACCTCTCCCAAGCCTCATATAAAGACTCATCGGCTTCTTGGGCAAAGTTCTGAATCGCACTCCGCAGTACTGCTGTTCTCTCTGCAGGATAATACTTGTTATAGAAATTCAAAACAAGAGTTTCCCAGTCAGTTATACCAAGTGTAGTTCTATTTAAGCCATTAAACCACAATTTAGCTTTTCCAGTTAAAGAGAAAGGAAAGAGAAGCTCCCTGATTTGGTCTTGAGTGACCCCGGCTTGTCTGATGGTGTTGCAATATTGACAATAGTCGGCAATGTGAAGATTCGGGTCTTCACCCTTTGCTCCACTGAATTGCTTCCTCTCTATCATCGTTATAAATTGAGGTTTAATTTCAAATTGAACCTTATCAAGAGCTGGAGTAGGGGTGAGATGTGGAAAATCCGTAAGCTTTGGTTGTGAATAATCACTAAGCTTCTTTGGAGCCGTCATCTCTGATTCTGCGTCTGATGATGCCTCTAAATCGCTAGAATCAGTTGGAGGATCGCGGTGATTATTGTTATTATCACCAGAATCCGCCAGGATTTGCTTGTAGAAGTTTTTCTGTCTATGGAAGGAACGTTCGATCTCAGGATCGAATAGGATGTAACCTGATCTGGAACACCTGGGCCTAAACAAAAACTAGAAGAAATTATGAGATTTGTCTCAGAGAACTGACGCTCTCTGAGACAAAAGAGAAATAATCTAGACCACAAAAACAATCAGAAATAAAAATAAAACCGTCTCCCCGGCAACGGCGCCAAATTTTGACAGGGTAAAGTCGTATCCCCTAATAAAAAATAATTCCTAAGTCCTCTAACTAAAGTAGATAGGGAAGTAGAGTCGATCTCCACAGGGAAACAAGTCTTTTTATTCCTAATTAATTATTATAATCTAAATTATTTAAGTAACCAATATTTATAATTAAGTAAGAAACTAAACTACTAAGGTTGAGAATAGGAAGAAAACAATATATGAAAGGATCTAGGGCATAGGTTCACCAATAAATAATACTCCAGGGTAAAACATAGTAATCAATCATTGGCATTGCATAAATAACATGATTAACAGGCTCTCGCAATTTATTAATCAACATAGATCTAACAGGCTCTCGTAATTTACTAGATCTAAGTTCTTATTGAAAATAGCCTTTAATATCAAATTAACATCTGCTCGATTCATTAATTTAATATTGCTATACTTTTACAAGCCGCAATTGTAAAACGTTAAAACAATTCAATAAGAAATTATCATGCAATACCAATAATCAATAATAGTCAATCATCAATGCATCAATTAACCAGATTGTAAAGGGCTCTTGCTACGTATTACAATCACACAATTAATTTACCGGTATTAAATCTCATCTCTCGAATCTTGACTTAACCATTTATAAATTAACTTGCCTATTGAAACTAGACCTAAACATTAATTCTCATCTCTCGATTTTTGAATCAATATTGTCAAACTCATGCATAAAAGATAGGCCTAATCTAGTCACAGAGCATTAAATCAATCAATAGGAAATTAATCTAGCATTGATAAACAACAACATTAATTTACTCCTTCATATTATTTATTAGATTCCCATAAACCCTAGAAATTAAACTACTCACACATAATAGAAACTAAACAAATCAAAGCAATAAAATAAGACATGATTAAAGGAATAGAATAAATAACTAAGATTAAGGGAAGAGAAATCGTTACCGAAATAAATCTGGAATTAAGAGTAGAATTAAGAACAAAAGTTTAGAGAGAGTTTAAGAGAGAGAGAAAATCTAAGAAAGAAGGTAAGTCAAATTAATCCCTCTAAAACCGTACTTAAACAAAACTAAAACAACTTCCTAATTAGAAACTAATTGCTCGACAAAAGAGTTCTTCCAGAAACACGCGCCCGATCGAGCTAGCAGCTCACCCGATCGGGCGCGCCTTTGGCCACGCACCAGCACACTCTTGCGCGCCTTGCCCGATAGCTCACCCGATCGGGCGCGCCTTTGGCCACGCACCAGCACACTCTTGCGCGCCTTGCCCGATCGAGCTAAGCTTCCCGATCGGGCCCTTGCTTCACCTAGCTCGATCGGGCCCTTGCTTCACCTCGAGGCTCGGAGCTTCGATTGAGCTTATTTCTTCGGCCCAATCCGGATATCCACTTAGGGTCTTGATCACTCGGTCCATATACCTCGGTATCCCGATTACCGAGCCCTTAATCACCGGCTCTCACCGGTCTTGGGCTCAAAAAGTGGTTGTGTCCTTCTAGCTTCCGTAGTCGATCCAATAAAGCCCGGGAAAATGCTCCAAGAGTGCAATTTCCTGTAAAATACAACTAAAACTACGAAAACACTAGAACACACAAATTAGTAATAAAAGTGGCCCGAAAGAGCCAAAAACACTACTAATAACGACCAAGGGAAGGGGATAAAACACTATATAAAATGGACATATCAACGGGTTACTTCCCGAGAAAGGCTTGCTTAGGGTCCAAGCTTGACCGCTCTAGAAAATAATAATTCAACGCACGCAAGAGCTTGTCAAATGCACTACTACACATTTCATAGGAGAAAAGGTAGGAAAATGACGGGAAGAGTATGTGCAACAAGGATAGTGCACGCAAATGAGGAGAGAGATGCCAAGTAAAGGAAGAGAAAGAATCAAAAGAAAATTCAACAAAATATGAAGAAAAGAAAAAGAAGAAGAAGAAGGCAAACTCTCTTCAAAATATTTTTGGGTGGCAACATAACCCTTTTCCTCAATCGGGGAAAAATGAGCTTCATACTAATCATCATAGACAAGAGGGTCCCCAATAGACTCATTGACAAAAGAAGGGAGGGAAATAGGAGTGTAAGGGATATGGTTGAATCTTCTTGAAAAAGGCGTATGAGAAAAGAGAAAAGGGGCTATGGTCTCACAAATGAACTTTTTCTCACCACCATGCCTCAAATGACCAATAAGAGCATGGAAATCAAACATAGAGTCTTCAAAAGAAGAACACTCATGATATCCATCTCCCTTAAACATCCAACCTCCAAGAGGAACAACATAATCCCCTCCATCACAACTATGAACAATAACTCCCTCAACAACTTTAAAGCCCAAGGTCTCAAAACCATGCATGAATGGATGCAAATTCATTTCAAACTCATCTCTCTCCCATGAAGCATCCTCAATGAACTCATTTAAAAGGCTATGGGTTTTCTTTTGACTCTCAAAGAACGCATTGGACATAACCTCAAACGAGTCTAGATACTCATGGATAGAAGAATCGCAATCATGCACAAGAGACTCATCAAGATGGGAATGAGGGTTAGGATAATCAAATTCAACACTCTCTTGGTTTTCAACTCCTTCGCCATCACTAAAATGCTCGCTAAAGGGGTCCTCACCCTCTCTTGGTTTCTCAAAATCATCATCATCATCCTCAACACACACATTGGATTGGGATTTTTCACAAACAAGCATCAAGGATGACAACTGACTTTCTAACTCTTCTCCTCTTCTCTTTTCCTCCTCAATACGCTCCTCATTCTTTTTCATTATCTCTAATTGACCTCTCATAGAATTAAGAATCATCTACTTACTAGGCCCATGCTCATTATCAATCTCAATGCACCTAATTTGAAACTCAAATATATCAACACGAGATTCAAAAGATGTAGAAGGTTGAGGCTCAACAAGAGAAGAAGAAGTACAACCAAGATTGGAAGAATCAACATTAAGATCATGAGCATATACATCACATTGGGGAGTGGGGGCACAATCAAGCATATGAGATTCGTTATTAAGGGAATGAACTACATCACAAGAAGGCATGGTAAATAATGAAGAATATTGAAACACACCATTAGCATCAACTTGAGCTTGCACTTCATCATCATGAACAAAAGGAGAAATAAAGTTGAAATCTTGTGTTCTAGGTTCACTTAAGGGCTCATGTGACAAATCTTGGGAATTCATGCTAACATTAGAAGAATCAACACATTGCACATCAACATTAGAATCATGACTACCCCTATTATAAACATCCTAAGCAAACCAAACATAAAAATCCCAAGCATCATCAATTCACAATGCTCTAAATTCACCATTATGCATGCATTCAATTTCATCCCTAGTTTGCTCATTCAAACCAAAATAACAAATCTCACAAGCCTCTAAAAGACTACAACAATTATAGTCCAAAAATCCCTCAAGTCTATTGAAATATTCACAAAAAGGCTCATTATCATATTGAGGAAATGAGAGACTTGCCATTTTTATACAAAACAAACAAAAATCAAATAAAAGAAAGGTATATACAAAGACCTAGACTCAAGCAATCAAAAATACTCAAACATAGACACCGCTCCCCGGCAACGGCGCCATTTTGACGAGAGGAAAACTAGGTCGTTATCTAATCTTCCCTCGGTCAAACTAAATTTATAAACTCTTAACAAACCTAAATACGAGTATAGCTAGAGAAAAGTCAATGGTCGAACCCAAAGGAACGGTAATGTTCATGCACTTTCAATTATGCGCCTAAATTAGATCGAAATCAAAGGTAAAAGGAGAATACTAACAACTAACAAAACAGGTAACCAAAGAAATAAAACACTAGGAACGGGGATTAACAAGTAATCATGTCAATTGCAACAACTTGGGAAGAGCATGCCAATCAAAGGTTGTGAAGACTAATGATAAGAGCCATCAATTGGAATCAAAGAGCTATCTCCTAATTGTTAATCTAGGGTTCACTATGAATAACAAACTAAGAGAATCACAATCAAAACCAATCTAAATCAATTGTTTATGTCATTAGCAATTACAATGTAATCTAGCATAATTCTCAAGGCCTAATTGAATTACACACATGCAAACCTTCACTAATCACTTTAATCTCAACAATCTATCAACACAATTCCCAAATTAATCACAATTAATCAATCATACAAGTTTCACCCAATTCCTAGCCAAACAACTATTCAAGAATCATCATATATCAACTAACAACTATGGAAATCAAGAATCAACAAAATATCAAGAACAATTACACTAATCAAGCACCAAACATAAAAATTAAACCAAACAAACATGAAATTAAACAAAGAAATAAGGTGAGATAGAGTTAAGAATGCTCATTGATAATAGAGAAAATCTTGAACACAATTGTCACCCTTGTATCTTCAATCTCTCAATCACCATTGAAATCCTTCACTTTATCTCTCTAAAACTACTCCTAATCTAGAGAGAGGAACTCCTAATCTAAGTTAATCCTCCTTATAGGAGAGAGAAACTATCCTAAACTAAATTATTTCATGAATGAAGAATAAAGAAGGTCGTACACTATATATACAAAAGGAGGAAATAAAAGAAATCGCGAGTAAAACCCAGAAAGTCGCGCCCGCGGAGAAATCAACCGCGCCCGCGGGGTGCCCGCGGCCAGCCCTCTCCAAGTTCCTGGTCGAAAATGGGCAGAAATAGGTTGCGGCAGCCCCGCGCCCGCGGAACCTGTAGCCCGCGCCCGCGGACAGCCCGCGGCAGATTTGCAGGGCCAACTTTGGAAGGCTGTAACTCATAATCTAGGAATTGTATGAAGGCGTGAAACCTATCATTGGATAGCTCTTCAAGTCTAGTTTCTAACCCAACTTTAATCACCTCAATCCGATCTGTAGAACTCGAGATATGGCTGAAACAATGCACAAAGGTCCTTTTTGATACTTTGCAAGCCTTCATTTTCCTTTGTTTCTTGGACTGGCTTGAATTGCGTGCTTGGCTTCCCTAACTTGGCTCCATTAACTTCCTTGAATGAACTTGAGCTCCCTCCTTGATTATTAAATCCGCGGGAACTCGACGTACCTACAAAACAAGACAAAGAAACGGAGAAGCAAGAGAAATAGCCGAGAAATGAATAAAATGATAAGAAAACCATTAAAAGCACGCATTTCTCTAAACTAACACAAAAACACGCAAATCGAGCATTATTCTCTAAAAACACGACATAAACAACTAAAAACGAGCATAGAAATATAAAGAAAACATAGCCTAAAGGTGCCATAAATGGCACGGATCAGTTCCTTACTGATAAAGCAATTGCCATGGATCGTTTCCAATCATTGAAACTCGTTCCATCAAACACAACATTCGCCAATTTTGTTGCTGTAAAATCAGAATTACTCAAGAAGTATACAGAATTTGGATTCTGTGATAGATCAAATTTTGCATTTACATCAGAACTTGTTAAATGACTTGCAGAATTTCGAGGTGCCATTACTCCAAAAAATGATCAAACACAAGATAAAATGATGAAAAATTTGTTAATCGAACTCAAAAAGAGAAAGATAAAGCGAAATTTGAATCAAATTTGAGCAAAATTTAACTCCGATACCATGTTGAAGTTCATTAGTTGAACTTCATTATGGAAGAATTCTCTAGAAAATAGAGAGAAAAAATGAAGAGAAACTTGTAGAAGAAGATAAAAGATTATTGTAGGCGTCGTTCAAAGTGCGCCTACATAAAGCATGTTGTGAATATGCTTGTCACTCATAGGAAGTGGGAATTGATGTATACGATAAGGGGCAAATAAAGTAGGGAGCCACCAACAAGTTTTTAAGGAACTTGTAAACCGTTCACGGATCATAAAAGGCAACAACGATAAAGGGACAATGAAATGCAACAACGATTGACCCGTGAAGGTTACACCTCATTCATTATCCATGAGATTACTAACTCCATATGGTTCAGAACCACGAAAGGAGGATCGGGGATGATGGTACGAAGTGAGTCATGGACTCACATTCACCCGTATTGGCCTCTACTCAATTCTTATAGTGAAAAGTATTCCCTGCGATCTCAAAGGCATGCAAACAAAATATTCAATTCGCTCCAAACTATTATTAGGCTAAATTGGTTGAATACTAATGCAACACATAATTTTAAAATATTGTGATCACTTGAATTAATAACAAGATTAAAAAGGAACTTAAATCGGTTGTCCAAATTATCTTATTAGGCGTGATTTTCAATTACATATTCCCTTTAAACATGCAATATGGTGATCAATAAAAAATAATAGAATAAACATTAATATTGGAAGCAATTCAAGAATAAATTTTTAGTCAAATCAAATCATAATAAACCTAATCATGATACTAGCAACAAGAATAAAATAAGTAATTAAATTAATTAATTACTCACATTTCGCGCACTCCTTTAAATTGCTACATCATAAATAAATTGTTAGTAACTTCAATAAAAATCTAAATCAAATTAAAACAATTAAATTAAATAAAAAGTAGAGTTGATTTGGTCTAAACCCTCGATCAATTATACCTTTCACGTCTTGGTTTCAGACGGAACCTCGGTTTAAGTATGGACTCCTTGGAGTGCTTAAGGAAGGAATAATGTAGATAGGAATATAAGTTTAAGGCTTAGAGTATGAGAGAGAGAGAAAGAGGAGAATGTTTTTTTTTATTTTTTTTGTGTAGAAGAGAGGAAGAGAGAATGATCTGGTGCCCCGAACTGTAAAAAGGAGGGGGGTATTTATAGGGAAAATGAGTAGAGGGAACACACGAAACTCTAAAAAGATAAAACCCTAGTTTTGCGGCACCGTGACACGGCAGAAATTGCTGCGACACGGCAAAGTCTACCGCGACGCGGCAAAATTACTGCCCTAAAAAGATAAAACGTATGCAGGTTTTACGCGGAGAAAACACGCGAAAATTCCATGACACAGCACATGTACCGTGACACGACAGAAAATGCGGTGACGCGGCAAAGTCCACCGTGGTGCGGCATGTGGCGCGTGTCACGGTGTACTTTTTTATTCGAATTGCGTGAGGAAATGCGGAAAATACAAGAAAAAGCACCGTGACACGGTGAAGAGTACCGTGTCACGGCAATATGCACTGTGCCACGGCAGCATTTGGCTCATCGCGACATTTTAGCTGCTGCGCAGTAATTCCAGTTTTTTACAAGTTTTTAAAACTACTATAACTTTTGATCCGTAACTCAAAATAAGGCATATAATATATCATTGGAAAGCTTATCAAGTATAATTTCCAACCCAAATGGAATCAGATCAAAATAATTTGTAGATTTTAAGATATGTCCATTTAAGTGAAAGGGTGTCGGTTTTGGGCCGCGTTTAGTATTTTCCTCATATCTTCTTCCTTTTAAATCGGAATTGGACTTATGATATATTGTTGGAAAGCTTATTTCAAGGCCTATCCAAATAAATAATAAATGGATCAGAATTATAGGGCAAAAAAATCATTTTCTCTCGGTTTTGTAATGTGGACACGAAAAGTGGAAAGTAAGTTATGGTTTAGGGAAATGAGCTATGAATTGGATTGGTTTATGAAATGTATTTAATGGAAACATGGATTAAGCACACCAAAGGTTAAATACTCAACTCGACCAATAATGGCGGTGAAAGGTTGTTCATTATCAAGTTTGGTTTCGGGGAGACATTTTTAGGTGTCTATAATTATTATTATTGAATTGATGAGTTTGGTATTTATACAAATAACATGAGTTTGGTATTTATACAATAGTTAGTTATAGAATTCTAACAACCTCTAACAACTTTCTAACAAACTAATTTGCTGAGCTGGAACTTGCTGACTATGCTGCGAGGAACTAGAAATGGAGGAAAGTTAGGCATTTACAGATGCATAACAAGGAGTATTTATGTAATTATATATATGTACAAACGAATGCATATTTTGGTATCATTGGATGATCAAATGGTACTACTGAATATACAGTGATACTATATATGCACATAATGATATTATATATGCATTCAGTTGTATAAAATTTATGCATAAATAGTACCACTGAGGATTCAATGGTACCATATAAACTTTCAGTGGAACAATCAACATGTGGTCTCCCATCACGTGATACAATCAGACCAAAAAATAGGTGGGGTCCACCTACAGACCTCTCTCTTCCTATCTTTCTCCTCTTTTCTCTCTCTATCATGTGTTTTAATAATAATTTAATCAATGTTATGCATTTACAAATGCCTAACTTTCCTCCCTTTAAAATTCCTCCTATGCTGCTGCCCCTAGCTAACTTTACTGCTGACTTGAATTGTGTAGTCCAACATTCTTGATATGCTTTCTTTGAGAAATAACTCATCCTCCAAAATAATACATACAACCATAATATTATATCAAATCTTCACTAATTTTTAGAAGTTAGGGGAAAAGTGGATGAGGAAATAAACGTACATAAATTATGCACATGTAATCTAATAAAAATCCAATCCATGCAATAAAGACAAAATTGTTTTGTAAACAAGCCAAAAATATGTGAGCCAACACACATATTGACTCGAGTAAGAGTGTCAATTCGGATGAACGAATCGGATTCGGTGAGGTCGGGTCGGGTTAATTTTTAAAGTTAAATCATGTTAAATTATATTGAGTCCATGCGTGTTGGAATTTAAATCGAATATTTTTCGACTCAGTTTCAAATCGGGTCGGATCGGGTATGATTTTAAAACCTTTACTCATATGGTCATGTGAATATTTTAAAATGATGTCCATTTACAATCCAATACTCACCAAAATTATATTGAGTCCATGCGTGTTGAAATTTAAATCGAATATTTTTCGACTTAGTTTCAAATCGGGTCGGATCGGGTATGGTTTTAAAACCTTTACTCATATGATTATGTGAATATTTTAAAATGATGTCCATTTACAATCCAATACTCACCAAAATTATATTGAGTTCATGTGTGTTGAAATTTAAATCGAATATTTTTCGACTTAGTTTCAAATCGGGTCGGATCGGGTATGATTTTAAAACTTTTACTCATATGGTCATGTGAATATTTTAAAATGATGTCCATTTACAATCCAATACTCACCAACATGTGTTTCCTGCGAAGTTGGGCTTGTATGTCGGGTTGAGCCATTTTACCAGCCGACCCATTCACCCATCCGCAACTTTAGATGCCATCAATCCATCATGCATACAATCATGCCAAATCGGCAAAGTACGTACTTGAAATTGACACATACTGATTACTGACACGCATTGATTGACGATAACTGATTAATAATCAGTTCACACACATGGAACCTTCGTCCAAAATATAGCCCACCCCAAATGATGTCAAAAAAATTGCCTCCTTTTACATTATTGTAAGCAACCACCAGATTCATTGTTTCTCACTCTCTCACTTCACATTCACTCTTCTTCCCAAAAACCCACACTTACACTGCAACTTCCACTTTTTTTTTCCAGATCTAATTGCCAAAAAAAACACACACAAATTATGTAGTTTTTCTTGCAAAAAAATAATGGGGTAATTTAATTTTGAGTAACAAAGATGGATTTTGCTTGGTTTGAACCAATGTCTAGAAGAATTCCAAGGAGGGTTTGGTTAGGGTACCAAAAATCAATGGGTCTCCTCGTGGGTGGAAATCACACTTCCTCCAGGTTTTGTACTCGTTAAATTTCATCAATTTTACCGTCTTTTGGCATTTCTATTGATTATTTTCACTGAATTTGCGAAGAATTAGAGTTTGATTCTGATCTTGTCTAGTACCCAGATCCCATTAAGTTGTGGGTCAGGCTTAATTGCTAAAAAACTGCTGTAATTTTCCCCCATTTTGTGCTTCGAATTGTTGAAATCGATGATAAATATGGGTGGGGTGCATAATTTCGGGGGTTTGAAGGCTGTGAAATGGCAAGCACTTCATGGGTCATTAGCCAGACGATTGGCGATCCGAACTTTAATGTTTGCTCTTGTCATTTCCATGTTGCCCCTTTTGCAACTTGTGATTGATTTTGATCCTGCAAAACCCATGTATTTGAACACTGATGGATGTAGCACTGAATTGGGTTATTTCGGCCTGAATTCGATTGTCGGCCGGGTATTTAAACCCATTGCTCCATTCGCATTGCCACATCTGAGATCTGAAATGTGTCAAAATAATGTAAATTTGACTATTGATGTGGTAAGGGAGCTTATGGGTAAGAATTTGCTGAATTATGGATCAAAAGCTCTTTGTATTGGGCAGGGGACAGCATCGGCTGTCTCTGCATTGCGTGAAATCGGGTTTTTGAATGTTGAGGAGATTCGGAGGCACCCTTTTTTCATGCTTAAGCAAAAGCAAGTTGTTTGTGAGCTTGATTTCGATGACAATTCATTTGATTTTGTCATTGCGAATGACCTTAGTAAGGTCTCTGTTCCTGCTGTCCTTGTGAGCGAAGTTGAACGCATTCTCAAATCCGGTGGGATTGCTGCTATTACAGTGGATAGTGATGGTTCCAATCACGATAGTTTGATTAGGTCAGCAACTACAGTGTCGTCGTTTCTCAAAAGATCCAGTGTGATTGATGTTGTGAGCTTGGGCAGCTTTACATTGGTTGCTTTTAAGAAGAGAGGTAACAAGTTAGGTTCTTTTGAGCAGTATCACCTGCCAACAAACTGTCCTTCTATCAAGCGCAACAAACCTCTCATGAACAAAATAGAACCTGTAATTGACAAGAAGCCCAAGGCAGATGATAAGAGAATTGAGTATCTACCTAACTTGGTCGGTGTACCCCCGAAGGGTAAAATGGTTTATGTCGATATGGGTGCAAAGGAAGCTGCGAATTTTAGCAATAGCAATTGGTTCTTGCCATCATACCCTATCGATTCAAAAGCTTTTAGTGTTTACATTGTCGATCATGATGCCTTGGTTATGTCTTCCCATGTGAAATGCCCCGGTGTTACCTTCATCTATCACCCAGCGTTGGGTGGAAGTGTTATCAAAGATAAATCGAACTCTTTGAATGATGGTGAGCCACTCGTAGATGATGAAGATTTCGATTTCCTTGTTTGGTTCAAGGAAACTGTAGAACTTGCTGATTTCGTGGTCTTGAAGATGAATATGGGAAAGGCTGAAATGAAATTTCTATCCGAACTGTTTGAAAGTGGCATCATTTGCTATGTTGACGAACTGTTTCTGCAGTTCTCCAATGCAGATTATGACAATGGTGCTGGTATTGGTGAAAGCCACACCAATCTCTTTAAGAGCCTGAGGAGCATTGGTGTGTTTGCCCATCAATGGTGGGGTAACTAAATTATCAAAAGTTTCAGTAGCTCGTGTTTTGCCCCATCAATGGTGGGGCTGTTAAATTATCAAAAGTTCCAGTAAGCTCGTGTTCTTATTTCAGCATTTAATAAAATGCCTCCGAACTCTTAGTATATTGAGGCGATGTGTGGTAAACTTTGTATGATTTAGTTTAACCATTGTGTTGACCATCATTATGTAATGACGTAATGTGTATCTGCAGTCTATAAATGATTGAGATGTTGATGTATGAGGTGCATTCCATTGTTTGTGCTGTTGCAGGTTGATGTGGGATGGCCATTTAGCGCCCAAGCAGTCTTTTGAGACGCTATATAAACGGAGTACTAATTAACTTGCTTAAACAAATTTTTAATTAGACAAAGTCAGGTCACATTAGAAAAGTTCGAGCCACATTAGTAAGGCTAGTAAAAGTAAGTTCAACCCACTGGACAAGTTTGAACATTTCATCAAAGGAATCAAGTTAACAAGATAAATATAGTAATCACCAATATGTTATTCAAACTTTACTATATTACTTACAATTAACCCCATCAACTTATGTGTGGAAATATTTTTAGTGTCAAATTCTTGTTCATTCCTTTATACAAGGACTTTTGTGACATCACTTTTTTTTTCAGGATAATAGAGCAAATAAGAGCTCTACAACTAAAATATATAGAAATCGTAATAATAAAATTTTTTAAAAAAAAGGGAAATTTTGGCAGCAACCAATCTGAAGAAGCCAATAACCATTGAGCAACTCAGTTGCTTTCTTCTTCATTCCCATTATTGACTTTGATCTCCAGAAGCCTCTCAACTGGTTGCCGGCATATGGGGCAACGGTTAGTCTGAAACCTCAAAACTTTTGCGCATCCACTACACATACACTGCAAAAGGAAAACGGTGCAAACTTCAGTACCCAAAGGCCGACAAATAAAAGTACTATAATTTATCTGCGATCAATTGTGGTATTTGAAGGCAAGCACACGGCATATTGACATCCCTGGCTCAATCCAGTACCCAAAACAAGAATATCCCACACCAAGTTCATGCGAAAAAAGATAAGCTTGTGAGGGTATTGTGTGATTGCCACCGGGCTGTCTGAGGCAGGCATGCCTTAAAAAATAGAAATTCATTGCAATGGTCTTGTGTAGCTAAGGTACTAATAACTAACTAGAAAGAAAAGACATTTACCATGTGCCGGCATGGGAGAACTGTTGTATCTCTAGGCTCTGATAAGCAGATAACACATTCTTTTCCAGGGTCATTTCCATTAAAATCACTTTCAACCGAGTTCCCTATTCCATAAATTTCTTGTAGCTCGTACCTCATCCCATTAACCCACAGAATCTGCTTAAGCACCTTCACTTTATATTCCCCTTTGTCTTTATCAAATACTGCTTGAGTTATCTGAGAGTTTGTGCTGCCAGGAACAGGCTCTCCATCAGCATCTGTTAGATTAGCTGGGCATGCATCCGCCTTTATCGCTAAAGGATATACATCTACATCCTGGAGTAATTCAGCCTCCTCAAACATAGAAAAGGCAATCCCAGTTCCAGAAGGCTGTATGAAGTTTTGGCCTAAGCCTTGCTCAAAGTGTACAATCACTGGAGGGAGAATGCTTTCTTTCGTTGGTGTCAGCCTGCAATTTTCACCTTCCTTTGCAAAGAATATTATAGTTATGCTGTTTCCAGAAACCACAAAAAGGGAACATTGTCAGTTCATAAAGGCTAAAATCCTTGAGGAGCAGATTAAAGAATAATGATATGTGACGGTCAAATTTCTGTTCCACCTTAATTATTTGAGTTTCCACCATGACTAAAATCATCAACTAAAGCAAAGACGGTACACAGAAGAGTAGAATAAGGGCAGGTTTAACTAGAAATACTAATTTTAGATATAGTACACTTCTACTCTTAAAGCTTTTTGGAGACTATTAAGAATGTGGTGCCTGTTTTAATTGACAGAATACAGGAAGAAATAATGTTGCCTATTTCTAGAGGAAAAGATATGCACATTAAGAGTTTTTATGTTAATGGAAAATCTGTAACAGGTTTTCAGAGCAGAATTTATTTGTCTGGTAACACCATTCTTTAACGAGAGCACATCAAGCAGAAAAATCAAAACATATCTAAATAAACTTGCAACCTTAAAGGAACTATTAGTAAAATCTAAGATTTCATAGTGGTTAGTCAAATTCTCTTCTGAAATGACAAATCTATTCTGCCTTCATCATTAATTACCCATCACAATACCATCAAAACTGTCACAAAGGAGGTAATAAAGTGGCATCTAGATTAAATTTCTGGGACCATTCCATCCCAGCCCAAAGCACACAATGCCTTAAAAGTCAGTCAAATTCCTTGCAACTCTCATACATGGAATTTTAAGCCCAACCATTATACAGATGACATCACTAATACAAAAGTAATAAAAATGAACTACTTTTCTCAGGCCATTGCCTGGACCATGTTAGTATGTCTTATTCAAATTTCTCCATTTATATCACCAAGACACCAATCAAGAAATTGCAACATTATAAGTTTACCTCTCAAAGAAAAAGTTAATAAATAAAATAAGATACCCAACAGCCCCACCTCGCCCCGCTTCTCTCTCAGCAGCTTTTAATAGAGGGTATAACAAGTACACACTGTTCATTTGGTCTTAATATAAGGGCCTTCCAATATATAATATACAAAGTATTAATTCTTTAGCCTTTTGCACTCTGTTCTACATTATTTACTGGGCTTTTCATGGGGATATTGCAGATGTGAGATGTTTATATTTAGGGGGCGTTTAATTAGGGTATTTTTTAGATTGGAAACGGATTCAATTAAATCGATACCATTAGCGTGTGTTTGGTTAGAAGGCATGGTAACAACTACCATTACCTCAGGGTAATAGTTACCCCTCATTTGTTACCTCTCAAAAACTTGGGGTAACAAATACCCTTACCCTCCTTTTAACAAATACTCTTTCTATGATTAAACCAAACAAGTGAAAAGATAATAGTTAAATGATTTCCCCCCCCCCCCCTCTTCATATTTGTTTCCTTTCCACTCTGTTTCCATTTTCCAAACCAAATGCCCCCATAAAATTTTAGCGTACAATAGATAAAACTCGTCTTGAGCCTACCTACTATCAAACAGACTACTGAAATATAAAAAACTTAGGTTTTTTTTTTTTTTTTTTTTTTTTTTTTGGGGAGGGGGGGGGGGTGGAACTTTTTTTTTTAAAATGTCAGAACAAAGTACAAAGAGAGGCCAAGGTGTCCAAACAAAGTAACTGAGAAAAGCACTACCACAAATTAGCCCAATTATTTGGAATCTCCTATACAGGAAATTTTGGGAAAACCTCGGACACCATAGCTCATAAATAAGAGAAGCAGCTGGCCTTAGCTTAGAGTGACTACATTAGTTAATGAGCTTCAACAACAAAGCTGAAGAGTTTTTCTGGTCAATCTTGAAAAGGGTGAGGATTGACCGATAGAGTGTGCAAATCAATATGCTGCAAGCAGAACAACAGTTTTTTTTATAAGCGAAGCTACGAAATGTATGAACAATATGACTTCCACTAACTGTGAAGACTGAAGAGGTATATGTAATATAGCCACAACTGCCCAGTACAAGTCTTAAAAAACAGGGTCAAAGGAGGTTTTAATGTACTCCAGCCTTAACCCTACCTTAATTCAACAATCCAAAAGCTGTTGAAAGGCCACTTCTAAAAGGTTCAAGAGAGTAATTTTTCCACATTTTGGGTCCCAGAAGGGACTCAAAATATTAAATGTAAGTAACTTATATTTTGGAAAAAGGTTAGGAAAAACGTACAAACGAATGATAATGACAGCAATTACATTAATAGCGGTAACAAATAGAATGATAACCTTATGTCAGGGAAAACTATGATAACAACCAATAGTTACATAGGAAAAAGAGCACTTGCACAGAAAGACTGGACAAATCACTATACGAAAATTGAAGGAATAGGCACACAAGATAACAGAAACACATTGTGTCAAAAAAAAGATAACAGAAACATGGAATTATCATTCCAGAAAAATACGAAGCATCTATGCATTGTTAAATACTCGTATATTGTTAAACTATTCTCTCGGAAAAAAAAAATGTAGTGTAATATCATGAATCACCATAACTTTAACTCCAGATTTATTTACAGATGCAAGCAAGTCTTACAGCCCACTCGAATATTTTAGAAATATCACAATTACAAAGACTTTAAATTCCAAACTGCAAAGAAACTAATAGCACATTCAGGCTATACGAGAGAAAAGCTTAAATGAATTGTAGCAACGATGATTAAATGCTACTAGTTGAAGAGGATTCCTCCTATAAAATAACAGGAATGCTTCACACACATAATGACATTTTTGCTCCTCTAATCACAGTAATGGATCTGATAGTTGTGCATGCTGAGAATCCATAAAGCTCAACTGAGCAGTTCTATTCCGACTGGCTTTAAGGGTCAAATTTTCAATTTCGAAAAAAAAAATGAAGGGTAGGACATACTTCTCAAATCACTCTAGATAAATTAACTAGAGCTAATGGATAGACCTAGTTTCAATCTCTTCCTCTAATTTACCTTCGCATCATGGTGATCACGCACCTATATTATCACCAGCAAATGCCGAATAACAAATCACTAAAGTTGCCAACCAAACTTATCAACTCACAAAAACATTCAAAAGGCTTCACCATATAGCTCATATAGAGAATTTGTTTACCTAATTACAAGTAGGACAACCAACTAACAATCACTCTACAAAAATGCATTACATAAGGTTTTGCACAACTGAAAACTGGGGGAGCATTAACACTGTATAAATCAGATCAAATCAAAATTAGAAATGTTCAAAGAACACGCAGTAATTAATTAATTATGGTAAAACAGCATACAAATCAAAAAATGAAACATAATAAGTACATAACTTATGTTACTCTTCAATTCACGTCTCAACACACCGACACGAGCATGAACACCAATACACTTCATATTGCTAAAACGAGTATAATCATGAAGATATTCACAAAATAACCTAGCATCCAAGTTCAAGTAAAATAAATTATAATAACAAACTAACAATCATCAACACATCTTCATAACAAAACATTAAACTAAACATAATATAATTCATATAATAATCATCAACACAATTTCATAACAAAACATAAACATAAACTAAACATAAATAATATAATTCATATCATAATAAAAACCAACGCCAACACCAACACCAATCAAGAATCAGAAGAAAAATTAATTAAAACAAAACCCCAGAAAAAATATTATACCTCCCAGCAACAGTAGCATCAAAAGTGAAGGCAACAAGAAATTTGCCAGGATTCTCAGAATCACGCTCAACCCTCAAACTCTCCTTCTTCAAATTCACATCATTCCTAATAGTAACTGCCTTTTGGTGTTCAATATACGGCGTAGCCGGCGGCGGGATCATGGGTCCATAATGGTACCTCCCAGCAGTCCAATTAGCATGATGGTGGCCCTGATGGTGGTGATCATACGGTGCTGGCATCGGCATCGGCATCGCCGAAGAAAGGGGTGGTGGTGGTGGTGGAGGTGGATAATATCCGGGAGCCGGTGGATGATACTGGTAATAGC
This sequence comes from Chenopodium album, assembly GCF_948465745.1. Taxonomy (NCBI): domain Eukaryota; kingdom Viridiplantae; phylum Streptophyta; class Magnoliopsida; order Caryophyllales; family Amaranthaceae; genus Chenopodium; species Chenopodium album. Next base: position 45,686,863 of record NC_137836.1, read on the forward strand.
CCGTTGAAGGAAACGGTGTTGCCGCTGCGAAAACGTACCGATTACCGGTGATCTCCGGTTGCGGTGGTTGAGGTGGCGGTGGCGGTGGTGGGGGTTGTGGGTGGTTTCGACGGCTATTTTGACGCCGTCGATTTCCACCGTTTTGGCCGCTGCTTCCGACGTTACCCATGATTAAGTTGTTGAATTTTATTTCGCGAAATTGTGGAAATTAAAAGAAAAAAAAAAAAACCTAAATATTGGGGAATTATTAGGGAGAATTATCAGTAGAGGAAAAGAATAAAATTGTGGGGTTTCAAGAAGAGAGTAGTAGCACTCTAACAAAGAGTGATCGGACAAGAAGAAAAGAGAGAAGAAGTGGAGGGAATAATCACCATTTTTATATTTTATTAGAATTTATATTAATATTTATGATAATATTTTTATTTTTTTTTTAATAAATTTATGATAATAATAATAATAATAATAATAATAATAATAATAATAATAATAATAATAATAATAATATAAATGTTGGCTGTAAACTTGGTAATGGTGGTGAAGTGGGGTTGCTTTAAATGGAGTATGATGATATATTATTGGAATTTGGTTTGATGATTTTGGGGAAGAAAACACTTTTATGAAATGGGTATTTGTCTTTTTACCTTTTTGGGTGGAGTGAACAGTTTTTTGGTGTTGGGAATTACCTGGAATGATAAGTTGGAAATTGGCTACTTGCCTATTTCATCCCATCATTGTCAATTTTCTTTGTGTTTATGATAGAATAGTTTGCTGTTATACGAGGATTGATAGAGAGTGGTGGTGGTAGAGTCGTAGAGATGATGATTTAGATGGACTTTGGTCGATTTAATGTGATGAATTGATTTAGTTTGTGTTTTTGTTTGTGTTAGTGTTTAGTTTAATTATTTATACTTCGTATCACACTCATGGACTCACGAAATGTAAGAGTTAACAAGTCTAAAAGTCCAACACAAATGATACGCTAAAGATATGAGGTGGGTTAGAAACAAGTACACGAGAAACAATGGCGATTCCAGTATGGGTTCAGTGGGTTCAGCTGAACCCATACTGGATTTGGAGAAAAACTGATCAGGTTTTAAAATTAATAATACTAGTGAATTAGTTAATAAAATAAAACGCAAATATATTTGTTATCCGTTACAGCAGTGCAACGGTAGGAGCTATGTTCATCTAACTCACAGGTCGCGAGTTCAAATCCTGCCAAGCTTCATTTTTTGGTTATTTTTTTTAATGTTTCTATTTTTTTTTCCCCCTTTTGCGTACCCATATATAATACTTATACCCAATCACCTATTAACCCAATGTTAACCTTTTAAAGTTTGACAACATTCTAATAGAATCCATTCCTAACATCCCCTGCCTCTCTTTCTAATCTATTCTTAAAATTTATAACTTTTAGTCCATAAATTTTTAATTTTTGTTTGAAGAACTTCCATGATCGTCGACTTCAAATTATAATTTTTCTTAAATTTTTTTCTTTTATTACATGTGCACACCTGTATATTTTTTTTTTTGGTTTGTATTGTAGATTATGCTATTGTATTAGATTTTACTACTATATATTTGTACATGTGTTTAGTGACTTCGAACCCATAACGAACAATTTCTGGAATCGCCACTGACGAGAAAGAAGAGGTTTGCTAACGATTGGGCATCCTGGTCCATGGCCCTACTTAAAAGAGACAATACTGAGTGAATTAAATGGATTTCATTAACCACTATTTGTCAAAAGAGCTTTTTGGGTATTCCATTGTTTCCTGGTGAACTTAAGATTGAAAAAACATAATAATTTCTCATAAGAGCAACTCCAATGGTTGTAGCTAGGGACTTGCTTGAAATTTCAATAGTGCCCTAGCTACTAGCTTGACCATTGGAGCTAGAAAACTCAATTAGCTTGGCTAAGCAAATTAGCTTTGCCAAGCTAATTTGCTTGAGAATTAAACATGCCAAAATAAAAATGCTCATTGCACCAAGTAAGCTCTTTCCATGTAATTTCTATCCAACAACTAATACTAAGCTAATAGCTAGCCATTGAAGCAAAAAGTAGCTAAAATGATACTTAGCTTAAAAGTTTATGTGGCATGACTAGTTAATTGTCAAATTAGGTTACCATTGAAGTTGCTCTAAGTCGCTTAAGTTAAAAATTATAGAATGCATGAAATACATTCTAAGGGATTTGGATTCTAACGGCCGTAGATTACATTGCAAACGATAACTACTGATAGATTCCTCAATCTTTTCCTAGTATATACTCCGTAATATTTAATTCAGCGTTTACATGTGCAAGTGCTATTATTTACAAGTATGTACCTCGATATACAAGTTTTGTTTATCGGTGAGATAAATGGTGGCATGCTCTACATGAACATTTTATAAGGGTGTAATGCCCCGTATTTTCATACGTATTTTCTAATTAATTAATTAAGAAGTATTTTTATAAAAAGGGTATTTTAGTAAATTTATTATTTGGAGCCAAAATAATATTTGAATTTTGGCGCCAAAAGTATTTTGAAAATTAATCATTTTTTTTTTTGGATAAGATATATTATCCATTTATCCTATTTTAAAAACCGGATTATTTACATATTTCCGATATTTTAATTAAAGAAAAATAATATTTTATTAATTATTTTATTATGGCCGAAATTTTCCAATAATAGCTAGGATTTTCGAATTTTCCATGTATGGAAAATCTGATTTTTCTTAGTTATTTATTGGTAAATAATTGGTAATTAATTAATTAATTATTTAATTATTTATACTATATTTTTATACAATTATTTTATTCCTTACAAACCGAGCAAAATCTTCCTAAATATATCTAGAGGAATCCGAATATTTGAGCTATGGTAAGCTCAATATTTTCGGCACTATTGAATTATTTTGGGGGAATTTAATTGGTAAAGTTATTTTTTAATTATCTACCAAAATCTCCTATTTTCCTTAATTCTAATTCTCCATCTTTTTAATATCAATCATCATATTTTCTTGCCAATTATTCTTCTTAATTATTCCCCAAGTAATTCTAATTTCCTTATTATTTTTCATAACATACATACCTTCCATATTCAAGTATACACAATCACCTTAATATCCAAACTTTCCTTAATTCTTTTACTCACTTCTCCAAGTAATCTCATAAACCCTACTTGCCTTTAATTCTTCCCACATTCTGTTGCCATAATTCTTGCATGAGCTAGCCTATAAATACCCCTTCATACGTCTCACATTCTTCACACCAATTCTCTTCTTTTTTTTCTCCTCAATTTTACACAAATCATCCCGTTTATCTTTGAAGCCAATTTTCGTCAGTTTTTGGGGTATTGACGTTTCACAAAAGATTGTTCCTCTAAAAAAATCCTTGAGGGTAGGCTCAAGAATCACCCAATTCGGAGTTATATCGAAGGAGTTATAGCCTCTACAAGTTCTTCCTATTCTTTCCAACGCAAATCCAATTCTTCTCTTTTCCTTGGTTTCTTATCTTTTCTTATTCTCTTCTCTTATTCAATTATTATTATTATTATTATTATTATTATGGGGGATTTATAATTAATTATTATGAGTAGTTTTAATTATATAAAATCATATTTTTTTAATGACGTTTATGAGAAATTAATTTAAAAGGTTCATGTACATATAGTTGGGGGTTTTTAATTATTTGTTAACCTTATATTGATTAAGGTTATATTTATTTATAGGGTGTGTTCGATAAAGGTTCTTGAGGTTCTTTTTGTGTGGTTTTTCTAGCAAGGATCAAGGTACGTTTAGGTGGCTAGATACCTTTGAAAGTGATTAGTTTGAATAACATGTTTTACATGATTTGATTGATGATTAAATTAAATTGATTTGAATTATGATTTTGAAATAAATTATGTTTGAAGGTATAGATTTTAATAAAATTATTTTGAATAATTGATTTTTAAATCATGTTTTGAATGGTTTGAATTACTTATCGTGTTTAAATAAAGGAATTAATTTTAAAAGGTTTGTTGAATTAAATAAAGGTTTTTCAAGGAAGAGTTATTGATTTTGAAAAGTTATTAATATGAGATTTTATTCTCAAGAATTTATTTACAAGGTTTGATTTTGAAATCATGTGGAATTATTAAAAAGGATTTTGAATTATATTGGAATTATTGGATATTAAAAGGATTTATTGAACCATTAAATTATTATTATTAATGCTGTATAAGCATGTTACTAATCCCACTATGTGGATTTGGTTTTTGATAAGGCCTTGGGCTTTGTATGATCGGGTCTTTCCTTAAGAATAGCCTTGTAATATAAGGAGACTAGCTTGGGGGGTGTGCACACTTGGGTGAGAAATTGGATTATAATTAAAAGGAATTGGTTCTTAATAAAGGAATTGGTTTTATTAACTATTATTTTGAATATGAATCATTGGAATCGGTTTTGGAATAACGAGTTTTGAATTATTTGATTAATTATTGGAATTGGTTTTAAAAGCATGTTTGCAAATAAATTGAGTTTACACTATCTTGCACTTATCGTACTTAGCATAATTTGCTAATCCGTATTTCCTATTTGTTTTGGTTCGCCCTGTTTACCATAATGCACTACTAAAATTTGGGAATATTGCGACTGTGTTATTGCGACCGTCTTAAAAATGGTCGCAATTTATATTAATTACGACCGTTTTATAGCCTGTCGTAATTTTCATTAATTGCGACCGTTTTTTTATTTATTGCGACCGTTATAACGGTCGTTACAATTATATGATTTTTTTTTTAAAAAAAAAAATAATTACGACCGGTCTGACGGTCGTAGAACCGGTCGTAACAGTTTTTAAAACAAAATAAAACAAATCGATTTTGCTTTTGTATAAACCAGGGGAAAGGGAAATAAGAACAGAGAAGAAGAAGGGGGAAGAGGGTGAACCACAAACAGCGAAGAGAAGCGGTCGCTGCTCTGCTGTTGTTCCCGCCGGCAACCTCACTCCGGCCGTCGACGCTACACAGGTATGTCGTTTTAATTTTGCTTTTTTTTTTAATTTTATTAAGGCCGTTATTTTGTGCGAAAACCCTAACTTAGGGTCGCAAATCAACACCACGCAGGCCCCCCGTCGCCGGATTCCCCTCCTGCTCTTCCCTCCTTTGTATTCCGGCGGCGGTACTCAGGTAAGTGGATGTTAATTTTTTTTTTTTTGAATTTCAGTTTATTTGAGCGAAAACCCTAAAATTTGGGTAAAAAACTTCTCCTTCGCAGGCCTACCGTCGCCGGTGTCCTCTTCTCTCTTCGCCTCCTCCGTTAGCTGTCCACCGTACTCCAGGTAATTCATGCAAGTTCTTATTCTGCTAATGCTTTGTGCCATGTTTAATTGTTTGCTTGATAATTTGAAATGGGGTTTTGTTGTTTTGATCTGGGTATCTTTCATTTGTTTGGAATGTTGTGATCTTGGTGATGGTGATATTTGATTTTGGTAGTATTATTATCAGTTGCTTTGAAGTTCTTTGGTTGACTTAATTTTATTGATGCTGACTTGGGTTTATATATATTTTGTTTTTATCAATATAATTTGTATGATAAGTTGTGGTTGTGATAATTTGTATGATGTACATGTCTAGTGATTATGTGGTTAGTAGATTGTAGAGATTTTGAATACTTTTTAATTTAAGAATTTGACAAATTTGGATTAGATGTGTGACAATTAGAAAATTGTAGCTTGAATTGGGAGAGAATGAAACATTATTAAGAAGTATACATTCCATTGAAATCAGTCCATTCCATTCGATTTCACTCTGATGGACTAAGAACAACATTTCCATTTAGCTCCTGCTCTTAATTGCTCCAATTTCGGGACGGATCAATGCTGTTCAAACACACACTCATCTAGCTTATATATCATATTAATACACAATACAAAACAAGCACTTTGTCTCAAAAATTAATCAAACTAATCCCTTTCTTCTTCTCAATAACAGCTTTAGTAGCTTCCCTTCTAAGAATCACAGAAATGGCTTTTTGGGATGCAATTTTCAGCACTTGTCAGCACTTGGAACACCCTAAAAGTTTCAATTGTGAATCATACATTCATACGTTAAAGATAACATTTTGCTGTTTCTGTTACCCCGTTTTTATTCCCTTAGGCATACACTGCTGAAGGTTGGGACTTGAGAGCTATGAAAATTAATCAAACTGGAAAGTGAGTAAGTCTGTGCCCTAATGTCATTGGTCCTAAGTTCTAAATTAGCATTCTTTGGAACTACTAGAAGACTGTAGAGTGTAGACTGTCACTCTTATTTAAGGCTATGTTAAGCTTAGTAGTTTAATCTTTGATCTGCAAAGGTTGCTTGCATGTTCCTTCTTGAGTATTATGCATTTTAGTATGGTACATCTTGCGGGCCTGTTGGACTTTTTATAATGTCTTGAGATGTGAAAGTGGATGTGGTATTGCTGATTGTGTAAAAGTAGTTATTGCCTGTCTTTGGAGATACTACTTATGGCAACTATTTATGGATGGTGTGAAGTGTTATGTGCGTATATTAAGTTCGATTATCATTTTCTGAATGAATTATTTTTTGAACTTCTCTAGGTTATATCAGTGTGGCATTGTGATATGATAATTTTAGCGTTGGGAAAAAAAACCTATTTTTCATTTGATATATATACTTGATTTTTCTTTCATTATGGTGGTTGAGCCTCTTAGGACTATGTGCTTTACTGCTTTGGAGAATTTTAGCTTATTGAGTAAAGATTGCAAGATGAGATGTTTTACTACCTTTGCCTTTTCTGTTTTATGGGTCTTGATTTCAATTAAACCATTTATTCTATTGTATAAAATACACTCGTTGCACAAAAGTTGGTGAAATTTAACTCTTGAACTTTTGATTAAAGCTATGTTCTCAGTCTTGACCTTTTGGTTGATTTTTTTTTTAATTTTTTTTAATTTCGTTATTTAATGTGAAATAGCTAATTGTGAGTTGCAAATTAACCCCTTTTGCAGCTCCATCGCCGCCAGATTCCGCTTCTGCCTGACCTTCCTCCTTTTGCTGTCTTTTTCCATCGCCCCCACTAGGTAAGTCGGCTGTAGTTGTTTATTTTTTTCATTTTAAAATTTTTTATAAAAACCCTGCCTAAAAGTGTAACACCACCATATACCAGGAACACCTTCGTCGCCGCCTCTGCTTTTCTGGTCAACTCCTCCGCTGTGTGTTTTTCTTCCATTATTTATCTACTTCTTTTACTTGTGCAATATGATTCATATTTATGTTAGTTGTTTATGGAGTTGTGATCTCATGTGTTGGATAATTTTAGTTTGGTATTGATAGCTTGGTTCATTGTTGGATTTTTTACGCTTTATTATGCGTAGGCTAGAACTTGGATGTGTTTTTGTTGGAATAGAAATTTATTTTGCTTTATGTCCAATGCAGGACTATTGGATGGTGTGAACTCATGTGTTGGATATTTTTAGTTTTCGTTGTAAAAATAAATGATTCTTATTGAATTACAATGGCTTTATTAGAAATATGTATGTTTAAGGGGTTATTATAATCTTTTGAACAATAATTTGTATTATGGTTCTATAAAGTATTTTGTAAATTATTTTGTTTTTTCATGAAGGGTTACATGTTGTTGTTTTTTTTAATATTTTGATTTTTGTTATCAAACTCCCATCTTTGTTAAGTATACAAATCATATTGCTTCTATTATTTTATTAATGTTACATCAATTTACTTTGAAATGGTATAAATATAATTTTTTAGTGTAAGTTATAAATAATTTAATCAATATTGTAAATTATAAATAATAAGTATCTTAGAAAAAATGTTGTAAAAATTATAATTATTTATCAAGTTAGAAGCATGTGACATAAAATATGTTTAAATCTCTTAATAAAGAATGTGAAATCAGCTTTCCTGTTCAAGTCATGATAAGGACCTTTGGATATCATTCCGATTCTAATTGTATCGTATGCCATTATTGTAATGAATACAAGTTCAGTGTGAATGATTAATGTGATTTGTTTTTCATAGTGTTGTAGAACTTGTCACCATGAAAAGGAAAGAGCGTTGGTGGATGTACGATAGACATGATGGCGGTAATGCTTGTAGACTTAGGCCAGAGTTTGTGGATGGTGTTGAACAATTCATACGGTTTTGTGAAGCTCATCCTGAGAGCCCAGGCATAGATGAAGTAAGATGCCCTTGTCTGTTATGTAAGAATAGACGTCTTCATGATGCCAACACAGTAAAACTCTATTTGTACAAAAAGGGGTTTATACCTGATTACTATGATTGGGTTTCTCATGGTGAAGGGTTCCCTACATCAAGTGTAGAGCAACCAAATACTTACCGTGAAATGGTTCTCGATGCTCTTGGGAGTAATAATGAACCACCAGGTGACGATAATACTAGTGGTTCAGACGAAGAGCCAAATGCTCAAGCAAAAGCATTTCAAGAGCTTTTAAAGGCTGCCGAGCAACCACTATACGAAGGTAGCTCCATGTCTGTTCTAGAAATGGCATCTCGAATTGTATCTTTGAAGACGGAATACAATTTGCCCCACAGGTGCGTTGATGGGTTTGCTTCATTACTGAACGAAGCGATTCCCGACAATAATAAGATGGGGAAAACATTCTATGATACAAAGAAGATTCTTAACGGACTTGAGCTTCCGCACAAGAAGATCCATGCATGCCCAAAGGGTTGTATGTTATTTTGGAAAGCTGATGCTGAGTTGGATAAGTGTAGAGTGTGCGAAAGGGATAGATACAAGAGGACTTCAAAGGGGTCATTGGTTCCAATAAAAGAACTCATCTATTTTCCAATCACTCCAAGGCTACAACGGTTGTTTGCAACAAAGAACGTTGCGGAGGAAATGACTTGGCATTCCAAAAATCCAAGAGTCCAAGGCACAATGGCGCATCCTAGTGATAGTGAAGCTTGGAAGCACTTGGATAGATCCTTCCCCGATTTCGCATCTGAACCTAGAAATGTGAGACTTGGTATGTGTACCGATGGGTTTGCTCCTAATGGCAAGTTTGGTGGTCAGTATTCATGTTTTCGCAATTTGAACCTATAAACATGTTTAATATGCATAATTTGTTTTGTTTGATTTCAGGAAGCCTACCAAAAGAAGCTTGACGAGTCTTCCACTCAAGAAGGGTCACAACCATACCCTAACCAGCTATACTGGGAGGTCGTTGGTGGTAGGAAAAAGGGTGTAGTGAAGGGCCTAGGTGCAAGTGCTAGTTTGTTTTACACCCCCTCTTCCGAGAAAGGCTCGCAATCGTACAATCCTTCTATAGCTTCACAGTTGGAGGAACGTGTGCAAGCCGAGGTTGCCGAGTGAATAGAGGAGGCAAAAGTGCAAATGCAGGCACAAATGGAGGCACAGTTTGCAACGCAATTGCAGGAGGCATTGAAGAAGGAGCGGGAGGAGGCAACAATTGAGAGTAAGCGAATGATGGAGACAATGTTGCAGAACTTGTTCCCTAACTGTTTAGGTGGTCCTCCATTTCAGTTTCGTAGGGAAGATGACCCGGACATGAGTGGTGGTGGGCTTGGTCACCAGACTTCGGTGTCGTAGTTTTTGTTCATAAAGCTCTTACATTAGTATTGTTGATATATGCCTTAGTATTTTTTGGGGGGAATATAGGCCTTAGGTTTTTTTTTGGGAATAGGCCTTAGGTTTTTTTTGGGAATAGGCCTTAGGTTTTTTTTGGGGGGGATATAAGCCATTTCATTATTTTTTGGGGAATATAGGCCTGAAATTGGTATTATATTGTTACATGTTGGCCTTATCTATTTTTGGAAGGAACATAGGCCATTACTTATTCATATAGACCTAACTTAGTTTTAAATTTAAGGTTATAAAACTATTACTAACTAATTAATATTACTATTAACTTGAACATTATTATTGTATGTATTGTTCGAAGTTGGACTTTTTAATTGTTAATATTATTATCTATATGGATTGTGCATTTTATTTTTATTTTATATTAATTTTGAAATTAAATCACATGATAACAGGTTATAGGTTCAGGTTAGGATGGCATTGTTAATGCAAATTGTAATTATTTGTAAATTGCGTTATAATAATAAAATTGCCCTGTTGCAATTGTATGAGGAATTGCGACCGTTTATCTAACCTGTCGCAGATCCCATGTTTTTGCGACCGTTAGGGCCTGTCGCAGATCACATGAATTTGCGACCGTCACAGGCGGTCGTAATTTACTGAAAATTGCGACCGGCAGGGCCTGTCGCAGATCCCATGTTTTTGCGACCGCCAGGCCCTGTCGCAGATCAATGGAATTTGCGACCGTCTCAGGCGGTCGTAATTCATTGGAAATTGCGACCGTCACTGCCTGTCGCAGATCCCCGAGATTTGCGACCGTCATAGGCGGTCGTAATTTCCAGAAATTGCGACCGCTTTGCCTGTTGTAAATATCAAATTACGTCAGTTAAAACAACGGTCGTTGAAAATATGAAAAACGGTCGCAATTTGATCTGCGACCGCCAAGTGGCCGCAATTTATTTTTTTTGCGACCATTAAAATTACGACCGTGCAGTTGCGACCGGTGACGGTCGCAATTGTGAATAGCGACCGTTTTCCTCAAAAATTGCGACCGGTTCTGACGGTCGCAATTCACTGGTTTTTTTGTAGTGATGGTAAGCAGTGTTGACTATTTTCAGGTGGAGTCATGAATGAGCATATGAGTGTCCCGGGATTTGTTTCACCTAGTTTAGGGATGTTGGTTTTGTCTTTATTTTGAGTACTCATCACAATGTTACTATTTTTATAAGTATTAATAAAAGAAAGTCGAGTTTCGCTGCAAGTTTTGTTGTTGAGTTAAGTATTTTGAGTAGCCTTGCGTAGTCACGCGGCGGTAATACGCCTAAGTCTATCTCTACGGTATAATTATACGTATTATACTAGTATTTCCGTAGAGGGAGATTTGAGGGTGTTACAAAGGGATTGCTTCATTCTGAGGTAGCTTTGGAATGATGCACCGCTTGATTTGAAATTACATCAATGCGTCCAATTAGATTCATTTATATCTCCTCGAGCACTTCATTTTGGTAAAAATTCACACTATTTCTAGAGCCCTAAATGTTTTGCTGTGGTGCCACAAATTTTTTTTGTCTCTTGGTTATGTATTAAACTACTATTCATACTACTAAAAAAATATGTATTTTAAATGCCTCAATTAGAAGAATTAAGCTAAAAAATAAATAAGGGAAATTCTCAATGGTAACTCTGTATTTCTGCTAAACTACTTAAATAGCCTTTCGTTTTTATAATTACTAGTCATTGTAGCGCGTGCCCCCCCCCCCCACGCTAAGATAAGTAAAATTTGTGGTTGTGTTCGGGCTTAGTGATATTCGTGGTTGTGTTTGAGTTTTGTAATAGCAATGATACATGAATTTGTAAGTATTAATAAGGCATAGTGATAAGAAAATGCGTTTTTAAAGGTTAAAGTTATGTAAAATGGATTAAATGTAAAAGATATGAAAGAATTGTATTGTTGTTTGTGAGACTTTTTAAAATAGAAAATTTCTAACAAAAGGCTTTTAAAACTATAAGTTGCACTTTCTTGATCCCCCCCCAACGACATATATCTTTTTTCTCTTTATCTCTTTCCTTTGAGCCTTCCATCTCCCCTAGCTTCTCTCTATCTACCACTTATTTCCGTTCTCTCTCTCTCTCTCCCAACCCCCCTTTATCTCTATTTAACGCTTTATTTTTTGTTTCGATCGATCTTCTGACCTCTTGTATCTCTCTTAGTCTTCGTTTGCTCTCTATCTCACTCTATTTTTCCCAATCTTCTTTATTATTCTCTTTCTCTCTTTTCCCAACTCCTCTTTCTCGCCCCTTCTCTATCATCCCCTAACATGCCCTTTACTCTTAACTCATGGCTTGTCTTTTCTCTCTTTCTCTTTTAGCGCGCCTTCTCTCTCTCTTTCATAGCACCTTTCTCTCTCAACCCCTCTCTCTCTCTCTCTCTCTCTATATATATATATATATATATATATATATATATATATATAGGAAGCCAACTCCTCTGCTATTTCTGAGTTTTCTACTCCGTCTTTGTATGAGTTTGGAGCAAATGAATCTTTTGCTTCAGGTTTGCTTCTTGAGGAAGAATAAGAATTTCTGGATGCAATGCAATGGATGCACCATCTTCAGCTTCTTCTGACTCTGGGAAGCGCAGAAGGGTAGATGATTCTGATGATTAAGTCACCTCTAAGACTACTAAAATGTGAACCTCTTACGTTCGGCTAGTATGTTTCTTTTTTTTTTTGGGGGTTGTCTGATGCTTTTTCTACCTATGATAGTCTAGTGATGTTGTATAGTTTTATGGTTCTATGCACCTATTTGTACAGACTATTGATGCAGTATAGTTTTCTGTTTCTTTGTACTTATGTAGTTTCTCTACTAGCCTCTCATTCCATATGTATAGCGGATGTAGTGGTACTGCTTGATTTTGGGTTGCTCACCTTTGTGAGGTTTATGAACATAATAAAATATTTGCTTCTTTTACTTTATAGCCTCTTTTTAATGATTGGTTTGATCTTATTGGTTTCCACACTTAGTTTTCTATTGGAATTCTTCAGCTCCACTATCTTGCAAGTCTGAAGCATCAGCTTTTATTGGTCTACTGTTTGTCTTTTATGCCATCTCTTTCTGCATTCCCTTTCATAGATGGTATGCTGTCTTTTTTTGTTTGTTTTAAGTTACATGGTATACTGTTATATATGCAACTACTACACTTGATTTATTCTGCTCCTACTTATTGCTTTACATGGTTGTTTAGACATTTTGGCAGTCTTGGAGTGGAATTGCACTCATTTTGTTTTATATTGGACAATATTTTTTTAATTCTACAAATGCTTTCAGCACACATAGTTGTCTTTTATTATGGGTTTTGTTTTCATTGTGCCTGTACCTTTGGATTAGCTTATCTTTTAAGACTATTAACAATTTTTTTCTTGCTACTCTTTGGACCCTGTGCTCTTGGAGCACCTCTAACATTTTTCATACCTCTTCTTTTAACTTAAGTTTTAATTCAGACTTTGTTTGTTTTTATATCTTTTGTCTTTATATGCAGATTAGCCGACTTGGATGCTCTTTTGAGACTTTGTTCGCTGCCTTTGGTTTACTACTATCTTCCCACGTGTAGGGAGCTACTTCAGGTTATGTTATATTCACAATGCCAAGTTCCGCCCAGCATTGTTTATCTAGTTTGTTGTATACTTTGGCTTAGGAGTTGGTGCTTTATTTTCTTAGTCAGTTTGCTTAGTTTGTTGTCACAACTTCTTTTCTTTTGGCCTCGTTTATTTGGCCTCTATTATGCATATTACACTGCACTCCATTGCAGTCTTTACTTTGGCTATCTCTTTTTGGTTGGTTATATGCATGCTATGATGGATTTTATTCGCTATACTTTTTGTACTTATTGATATACTGCAAGCTATCAGGCTAGCCTTTCAAGGCCACTGCCCATGTATTTTGGATACAATTGTGACATTCTTACTGAAAATTCGAAAGTTCAGTATTCTTTTTGGCGACTTGTTCAATGAATAGTCCACGAATAACGAGTTGGAATATATATATGTGGAGCTAAGAAGTCCCAAGCTATTAGTGAACTTATTTTTATTCGGAAAAAATTTAATCCAGATATTTTATTTGTTAATGAAACCATGGTTTCTATAGTTACAAGTCGGAGATTATCACGAACATTAGCCTTTGATGAAATCCATTTTATCAACCCAAATGCCCATTGTGGAGGAATGTGGATTTGTTGGAATACTAAATGTATTACTGTACATATTATTAGTTTTTCTCATCGTTTAGCCCATCTTCGTATTACTGATTACACATCAAATTTTGTTTTTGAATTATTTGGTATTTATGCCCCGGCCCAAGAAAGTCAAAAGATGGATTTTTGGAACCCGTTTTCCTAGCTTGTTCAATCTTGTTCCCTTCCTTAGTGTATAATAAGTGATTATAATGAGTTACTGTGTTTGGCAGACAAGAAAGGAGGTGTTTCGCCTTTACCTCGTAGGCGTTTAAAATTGCAAAATTTTGTACAGATTATGCAAGTAGGTGACATTCGTCCTGTTGGTATAGCATTTTCTTGGAAAAAACAGATTCATACACATTTAGTGTATGAACGTTTAGAGTTTTAGACAGATGCTTAACTAGCCAAAGTTGGGCACTGCAATTTCCTCATGCAGCATTGTCTTTTGAAACTTTGATCACATGTTCTGATCATGGCCCAATTTGTATATATCTCCAATTTGGATTTTCGTTTTCAAAACACTTGGACTCTGAATTCCGAGTCTTATGATATAGTCTTAAAGAATTGGGCACATAGATAAACTGGTTCCAGGTTCTTTTGCATAACTAAGAAATTAACTCGGATAAAAACCAATCCCAACCAATCCCAAGCATTGGAATTTCAAAAATATGGTAATATCCAGTCAAAATAGGTCACTAATCAGGAAAAACTAAAGAATTGAGGAACAACTTCAAGCTTTCCACTTTAATGTGCACATTAAACAGCATTTACTGCGTCTCCTAAAGCAAAAGGGAAAAATTACTGTTGTTTGGCAAGAAATATTGGGGAAAACTAGCTCGTAAATCTTGGTTAACTCAAGGAGATAGAAATTTACGATATTTTTCATGACACCATGAAATATCGAAAACATCGATCTCAAATCTTTAAATTGAAGGATAATGAAGACGTTTGGGTAGATTCTCCTACAGAAATTACTCAACTGTTTTTTGATGAATTTTCCAAACGTTTTAAATCAGATTAAAATTACTCAAGACCTAAATCTATATAATGGGTTCACTCTGTTATCTCTCTCTCTCTCAGATAATGATGACTTAACCAACCCTTTTTCTGATGATGAAATCAAAGATGCTTTCTGTAAGGAGGGTGTTACAATCGTAGGGGATCTTTCTCCTTAGATTCCCATGGCCCTTTACAAGTCTAGGAATTTACACTTGTTAGAGTATATTAATTAAGATTTGAATTCCTAACTGTTTGGGAGACCTTAAATTAGAAATGATACTCTCATCATGCTTTTTTGTAAGAAACAAGTAGGAGTCGCCAATGAGTTTTAAGAAAACACATAAACCTCATTCATGCCTTTCTCCCAAGTAGAGTTCAAGGGATAATTAGCATGAATCGTAAGTTTACCCATGCCCAAATTGGTCTACGTGTACCAGAAATGAGTTTGGGAGCGAGGGTACTGAAATAACGTTTCTTTTAGGGAGGAATCCCTATTCTAGCCCTAATTACAACCTCTACTAGCTCTTCCTTTTTCACAATTTCATTACCAAATAATATATGAAACGTGATACCTAAAACTAAGTTAGTTGATTTTATTTAAACGCATTGATCACGTAGGAATTACATTGCAAAGTCGTTATTCTTTATTTAATTCAAATTCGTGAGAAGAACAAAATAAACAAGATTCGCCTTGGCTTAAGTGATCACTCAACAATTAATTATTCAATTCTATTCTTATTTAGCGCAAGATGCCATGTGGAATTGATTAATTAGAAATCCGTTTAAAGTGATCAAACAACACTAATTAATTAATTAATTAAAGTTATTTTAAACAATAAAAATAAAGGTGATTGATCTAAGTGCTCAGAAATTTACCACTTCTCTTTGCTAGATTTTCGTTTAGAACACTTATGGACTCCTTCTTGTTCAGGAACCTCCATCGTAGTAACAAATATTAAAGGGGGTGAGTGTTTAGGACAAGAGGGTTTGGTAGCACACAAGTTCACAAGATTTCTGCCAGCGTTTTAGGTTAATTTCTGTCTGTTTGAGCCTCGTATTAAGCCCCTATTTATAAGGAATGGGTAAGATTAGGGTTTTAAACATTCTGCCGCAGCAGGTGTCACAATACTCGAAGTCCACAAGATAGAAATACATGTCTCAGGACTGGAGACATATATCCAAATCCAGTGAGAGAAGGAAATCGGCAACTCTCTCAGTAGTTTTGTCCACAAGATGAGTACACGTGTCTCAGGACTGGGGGCACGTGCCTAAATAGATGCGACAACGCACCTCGCTCTTTATACAGGGGGTGGACGACACCCTAACTGTCCGCCAAGCCAGTAAGCTCACTAACTACCTTATTTGCTTCCAATCAAGAACTGTCTGTTCTCGAATGGTTCGGCGCGCCTGTTGACTCGTGAGATAACGCCTAAAGTAAAGTAATTCTACCTTTTAACTACGAGAGGTAGATCCCGTTAAGCTATGAAGAGGTGAAATTTTTCGCAACACCTAAGCCATACATTTTTACGCTATATGATAACGCCTTACAATTTTACGCTGTATGATAACGCCTTCCTTTTTGTTGTGGACGTGAAAAAGGAAAAAAATACCAGACATTTATAAAGCCAGTATAGTAAAATGACAAAATTGTCTATGGGAGCTTTTACGTAAAGCACTACTACGAAATGTCTTAAGACACTCTTACGAAAAACGTCCAAGACGTATGCTTAGGGAAGGCACAAAGCACGGTGTGCATGTAGGATGATGCAAAGAACTATCAAAAAAGAAAACAAACTACAAAATACAAAGCAATTAAAAG
Organism: Chenopodium album; assembly: GCF_948465745.1. Lineage (NCBI taxonomy): Eukaryota > Viridiplantae > Streptophyta > Magnoliopsida > Caryophyllales > Amaranthaceae > Chenopodium > Chenopodium album. The sequence continues at coordinate 45,703,470 of NC_137836.1, forward strand.
AAATCTCGATAATTTGCGCATCATTAGGTCTAACAACGAGCAAAAACCTTTAAAAATTTAATCAAACAGATCGAAATTCAAACACGGGTATTTTAAGTAACCAGGATCCACGCGCATTCAGTGGGTCGCGCTGGCCAGGCGCGCGCATTTTTCAGAGTTGCACTGGTCTGTCACGCGTAACTGATTTAGTTGCACGCGACGTTTAAATCAACAAAAAGAAATCGCGGAGAGCGATTTTCATTTTACTTCTTCTCTCTCCTTCCTTCGCCATTTTCGAGCCTTTCTGTCTCTAAAACGCTTGGATTTTTTTTTTGTTTTTTGAAGATAAAGGAAGTAGATCTCGTCCTCAATTCACATTTTCCATGATCCAATGTAAGTTTTTGCTAAAAATTGTTTGTTTTTGGCTTTATTTGGACGATTTTTGAACCGCAAAACCCCAAATTTCAAATTTGGAGGGTTTTGATTCGGTTCCTTTTTCTTGAAATTGTTTATTCCATGTTGTTATGCTATGTTTAAGGGGTATTTTGCAACAAATTTCTTGAAAAACAGTTAAGTATTGAACCTTGTATGAGCATTTCCTTGTTTAAGTGTGTTTTTGCAAATTTTCTTCGAAATTTTGCTCGAATTTGTTGTTTTGCTTGCTCATTTTGGTTATACTTGTTGATTATGAATTAAATTATAGTATTAGAACTAGTATTACTTTCATGAATCATATTTTGAAAATTTTGAATTTGGAAAATGGCGCAAAGTATACTCTTGGCTTGTTTTTTGTCATGTGCAAACTTCAAGATTGCTTGGTAGACGATAATTATGTTTGTGCTATTATTAGTCGTCTAAAAATAGTTGATTCTTTGAGATTTAGGAATATAATCTCTTGAATGCTTTAGTTGAAACTGGTATAGGGTGGCTTTTGTGGGTGTTAAAAGCCCCCGTTTATTAAGTTTAACTGCAGGTATCGTAGCCCTCAAGCATGGGTGGCATTCGATTTTTGTGTTTTGTCCTTTTGATAACCGTTATGCTATTGAAATGGGTCTAGAACATGTACATTTAGTTTAGTTCTAGTTTTTAGGAAATAAACTAATAGGGAACCTTGTTCGTTTATAGCATGGATACCCCTCTGTTTGATGATGCCGAGGAGGATCTGGAGGTTTTCGTATCTGACGAGGTAGTTCATCCTTGAAAGAGGGTAACACGTCCTCGTGAGGAGGTTCAGGAGCGACGTGTCAGAGCTGATCGGCGTTGCCAAGAGAATGTGGTCTGGGAGGCTCCTCCCAACTGGGACCCTCGGGTCCTTAAGTGAGACCTAGATCGTCACGTATCGATCAGGAATTGGCCTGGCATAGTGAGTTTTTTGCGTCTCCGTTTTTTTTTTGTTTCTCTCCTTTTTCTTTAAGCCAAACCGCAACTGTATTATTTTTCATATGTTTGTTTTAGAGTGAGCCTAGCATGCGTTTGTACGACTCGGGTGACTTGAGGGGCCGTTTGGGAGTTTACCTGACGTGGTAAAGGAGGTAGTGGAGCTTTCGGGGATCAGCCCCCAGCTGGCGGCTCTTTGGGATTTATCGAGTTAGCCTACGTCGTCAACTTTTCTTTGTGGGTTGCTAGAGTTTTGGTGGGATTCTACCAACACTTTCCATTTCCCATAGGGAGAGATGATGGTTACCCCTTACAATTTTTCTATGATTACGGGTTTTCCTTTTAGAGGTGAGCCTGTAGTCATAGAAGTCATTAAGGGGTCATACGAGAGATTGCGTGACCTTGTGGGGGACCGCCTTGCAACAACCTTCCACTTGTATGCACAGTCTTGTCCGTACTCAGTTCTTGCCGACGAGTTGTCGGCTGATGAGATTGATCGGCAGTGTACTCCTTAGCAGCTGGCTCGAATATACATTGCTCACGTTCTTTCCGTCACCATCTTGAGTTATCGGGGAGAGCGTTTCGCTATTGGGTTACTTATTTGCATCAGTGATTTTGGGCAAGTAGGTAGCCTGAGTTGGGCGGAGGTGTCGTATGCCCGTATACTTACAACTATGGGCAAGGCGACCCGGGTGATGGATTCCGCGGCAGCTACTGAGGTGCCTCAGATCTCCATTTCATGGCATGGTCGTATCCTCGAGGTGCGTGTTCATTTTTTACCTTGTTATGTTTTTTAATCACCATTTCTCCTATTGATCTCATTTTCTTTCTTTTAGGCTTGGGGGTACTCGTACCTGCCTTTCTTAGCCCCCAGGATGCTTGGGGCGGCTCGCTTTTATCGACCATCGTCTGGTTATGATTAAGAAGAAGCGAGCGACTTTAGCCGGTGACTTTCGCCAGAGGATTCTTTCGGCGACTCGTGCGTCAGTGAGTATCTCAACAACACATGTATATGTTTATTGTTATTATTATACTTTTTGATGATTTTTCATGTGGTTGTGTAGATTGATCTCCGTCCTTGGAGTTTGATCGTCGGAGTCCTTGAGGCTGTCCGGTCTGGCATGGTTCGTTGCCATTTTCGGGCCCTTTATCAGGGACTTCAAGTGCTCTAAAGGACATGTGCTTGGTTTTTAGGCGAGCGTGTTCTCTGGCAGGCTTCGTCCTATGAGCCTTTGATTCTTGCGAACCCTCCGATCTGAATGCTGCGTCCGGACCCGCTGTTTACCGAGGATCGAGCTTAGGCGATCCTTAATTATCCAGCGGAGCAGCTGGTGCTACCAGATTCATCTTACCTGACATTTGTTGCATCCAGGCTGACTTATTTTCCAGCTTTTGTTCCGGTTAGTATTTTTACTGTCTTTTTTATTTATTTATTTTTTGTATTTTTTTTATTTACGGAACTTTGACTCTTTTATTGTATTTCAGTGAGTCGAGCTAGGCGGTTGGGTGCCTCTTACAGCGGAGATCACATATACCGATGCTTTTGGGTCAGTAATTCGTGAGATTCTCCCAGCAGCGGAGGATAAGGACATACCGTTTGTTCTCGAGATGGTTGAGTCGGTATATTTATTTTGTATATGTATTTATTATTTTTTCTTTCATATACATTTGTTTGATAACTGTCCTTGTTTTTTTTTTTTGGGAACAGGTTCCGCGAGAGACCGTGAACGGCATGGTGAGAACTTTGCGTGCTTTTCGAGCTGCTTATCGGAGAGCCCTCGTGGATTTGTCATGCTGTGATCATCGGATGGTCACAGGTAGTCTTTTTCTTTCCCTTTTTTTTGTTAAAGTTATTACACATTTTGTGTATTAATCTTTCTCTTGGATTTTGCAGGATGTACAGCAGCCTTCCGGGAGTTGCCGAGCACCCTGACTTCTTTTGTATTTTTTTTTATTATGGAAAACAAATGTATATATATTATTTTTTTGTACATATGACACACATGTTTTGTATTTATATATCATATATTCCTTTGTTTCCATGAATTTTTTTTTTGCAAGGAAAAAATTCTGAGGGAGGGAAAGGATTTCCAAGGGAGAGAAAGGGTTCCCGACTTACTCCCCGCGAAAAAATAACAAAAACAAAAATGAAAGGGAAAAAAGAAAAGGAAAGAAAAAGAAAGGAAAAAGAAAGAGGTAAAGGAAAAAAGAAAAGGAAAAAAAGAAAAATAAAAATAAATATAATATAAAAAAAAAGAAGTTAGAAAGAATATAAAATAATAAAATAAAAGACACAAAGAAAAAGGGATAAGAAAGGAAACAAGTGTTAACAAAGTCAAGCGTATGATTAGTCATAAGATTTCGTCAATATTCTGTTATTTTGTGGTTCAAAAATACGAAAATAAGCCTAATAACATATTGCGACAGTAAAATCGCGCGCAACTGGATGGGTTGCGCGCGGCTGTCGCGCGCATGTGAATTAGATACGCGCGGTTAGTGCGCGCAACTCATGAGATGCACGAGCCGCCTACGGGTAAACTTTCCTTTGAGCGAAAATTGCCGAACTTTTGCCCCTTTTGGGTCTATTTAAACGCGGTTTCGTGTAGGCTTTTGATCATCTCGCATTCATTCCTTAGTAGTACTATAAAGAAAAAGAATTAAACTCTCTACTTTCTCTCTCTTATTTTTTTTGAATAATGGTGAAAACCTTTGAACAACGTTTAAAACAATGGGTCACTTCTCTTTCAATTGAGGATAAATTAGCCTTCAAAATATACCACCTTGACCCTCTATTGAACTATATGCAATTAGTAATCAATTTTGACTTCCTTCATGCCGCTGTTAATCATTGGGATTCGAATCACCATCTTTTCCTTTTCAAAGGGGATGAATTAGTCTCATTACCTGCCGAGTTTGAGGCTCTACTAGGTTTCCCTGCAAATACTCTTCCCATGACATATGCCCCTAACTTGTCGGATTACAAACCTATATTCCAAAGATTTTTTGGTTTGAATTACAACGATATGCCAATATGGGAACTGAAGAAGGCGTGAATTTAGTTTAATTTATTGAACACTTTGTTGCCCCTCATGACAACTTGGCTAGACAACGTTTTAAAATTCGTGCCTTATGTTTTTTTCTTGTTGTCAATTGTTTACTTAGGACAGGTAAAGAGTACGGAGATTATTCCATGGTCTCCATAGTGGAGCAAATAGAGGGGTGTCACTCACCGGCCCCTGTAGCTCTAGCTGAAATTGTTTTTTGCTTGAATCGCCTTAGAGGAGACCCTAACGAGAACGGTTTCACGGGAAGTCCACTCCTATTACAAGTACGAATTTTTGTCGTGTGTTCAGCGCCAGTAATAAAGTTACGCTGGTCAAATTAGCGCAGTCTTCTGGGATGCGCGCGAGTGGAGCGCGCAACGGGATGTGATGCGCGCGCCACCTGCTTATGTAGCGTTGCAATAATTTTTTTCTTTTTTTTTTTTCAGATTTGGCTCATGGAGCGTTTGTGAATCGTTGATCGGCCGCAAAATCTTGAGGCTAACGGAGTGAGAACATTCCCCGGACGTCAAATTCTCTACAAGCATAAGAATGAAGAAGAATGGGCATCGTTTTTCTGTCATGGGATTCCTAACATACGCTTTGTGATTCCTTGGTGAAACATAAGTAGTATGATTGGGAATAGTTTTAATTGTCACTACATTAGGCTTTTAGGCCTTTCTAGCACTACTTACATCTTTCCTTGCAGGGTGATGAGACAATATGGGATGAAACGGATTATTCCCCCACAAGATTTTGATGCCCCTAAGGATGTGATCTTTAAACCCGAACGAATTCCCTGTTGGATGGAATATTGGTCAAGTCTTCCTAGGTGGGTAGTGAAAAATCCCACATCAAGTATTGTACTATCATCTTTTTACAAAGCTTGGATGAATGTGGCGGACAAGGGAGAGCTAAATAAGGCTCGATCACAAAATCAAGCTGCTTTGTCCCACAATCGACCTAAGCCTTTGATGCATTCGGCCACTACTACTCCTTCCAATGGCCAAAACAAAGGAGTGAGAAGAAAGTTAGACTTCTCCTCATCATTCGGCCACAATCACCTAAGGCTCGTTCAAGGGAACCAAAAAGAAAGGCTCCACCAAAACCTGTGCACAAGGGTGTGAAGATTAAGGAACTTTCACCAAATCCTAGCCAAAAGGCTCCACCGAATGAAAAAGGAAAAGGGAAAAGAATTGAAAAAGCTCCTATTCCAAGGTTGAAGAAGAACGTTTGGGTCAAGAAGAAGAGCGAAGGGGAAAGCTCTAAGGTTGCCGAAAGCACTACAATTGAAACTACTCCTCCGTCCACTATGCCAATTAAGGATATTGTAAAACCTTAGAGTGTTACAAAATTATCAATAGTTTTAATTCGAATAAAGTGTAATCACTACTATGTTTTTTTTTTTTAATTTTTTTTATCTAGTTCAATGATGCCTTTTGTTTATTTTTTTCTAAAAAAAAAAAATTGAATGGAATAAAAATCAGCTTTATTTTATTTATATGATCAAATCATAAATATTGCCTACGTATTCGTATCAGGAAATTCAGGTCTTTGTGTAGTTCTTGCAAAATTATTATATTTTTTTATTAAAATTTTTCTTTCATTCCCTCTGTAGAAATTAAATGAAAAATTTATCAAGCTTTGTTTAATAATTGTAAATCAAAGTTTGAATTTCGTTTTTCGAGCATATGATGTTTGAGAACGACCTTTTTTATCGCAAGTAAAAATCGAAATTTTATTCGAGCGTAAAATTCTTAGTTCGCAGTTTGACATCAGGTGGCGCGCGAAACATCCTAGGTTGCGCGTGCCTGTCGCGCGCAAATGATTTAGTTGCGCGTGACATCAGCACGCATTTATTTTAGTTGCGCGCGACACCTGTGCTATGAGTGATTTTAATTATTTATCGTATTATTACCCCCCCAAGCGAGAAGAGTTTTTTCGTGATGTTCAAAAAAATCTGAACACTTTGAATGGTATGTGCCTTTTTAATTACACCCCTAAGTGTTATGAACTTTAGCGCGTTATTTGGTAAAGTGCATAACACTTAGAATCTTTATATGAATGTTAAAATAATTGTGTAATGAATGAACGAGTTTATCCGGATTTCATATGTAATATTTTTTAAGTCGATCAATGTTTATTTATTAGCGAATTTCATCACCCCCAATATCCATTAATCTGACAACTCTTCCTGATAGAATTTCAATTACGCGGTAAGGTCCTATCCAATTAGGTTTGAATTTCCTTCTTGGATCGGTTGGTGGACCCCTAACCTCTTTTAGTACAAAGTCACCTTCTTTAGTATTTCGGGGTCGTACCCTTTTGTTAAAATGTCGCGCAATGCGTCATTGGTAGACTTGTACATGATGCAAGGCTCTTAATTGTCGCTCGTCAAGAAATAAAAGCTCTTCATACCTCGCTCTTACCCCTTCAGCTTACGGTAGCTTACTTTCGAGTATGATGCGTAGCGATGGTACTTCCAGTTCAACAGGTTGAACTGCGTCCTCCGAAAACTAAGGAGTATGGAGTTACTCCTATTGATGTTTTATAACCCCATAGAGTGAAGTGTAGTTTATTCGGCCAGTCTTTATAATTTTCTGCCGCTTTCTAAATGCTGACTGTTATGTTTTTATTTGCCGATTCTACAGCTCCATTCATTTGAGGTTTGTATAGAGATAAGTGATGATGTTTTACTTTATAACGAGCTAAGAGGGTCTCAACTTCTGCTTTGAATTGAGATCCCTGATCACTAATTAGTTCGTGTGAAGCTTCATATCTACAAAATATGTTTTGTTTTGAGAAACTTTGCGACATGTTTAGAAGTGTGGAACTTCACTTTGCGACATGCCTCAATCCACTTAGTAAAGTAATTGATGGCTACTAGTACGTACTCGTGTCCTCCTGTTCCTGTTGGAGAAACTTTACCAATTATGTCAATTCCCCAAGTCGAGAAAGGCCATGGGGAAGTGAGGTTGTACAATTCAGACAATGGGAGATGTTGTAAGTTAGTGAACATTTGGCACTCTGGACATTTCTTGACATATTGTATGCAATCATGTTCCATAGTGGACCAATAGTACCCTTGTCGTGAGATTATTTTAGCAAGCATTTTTCCGTTCATGTGAGGTCCACAAACACCTTTGTGAGTGTCTTCCATGTGGCGTGTGGATTCTGGTTGGTCTATACACAATAAGCTTTGACCATTAGGCCCCTTTTTGCATAATTGACCATTTAATAGACCATATTGGGCTGCGAGTGTTCTCAAGGCTCGTTGGTCTTTCGATGAAGTATTTTCAGGAAATGTGCCATGAGTAATATATTGGAGGATATGATCATACCAAGGATTGTCTCTTTCAATGTCACTTATTTCCTCTATTCCGTTGCAATACGCTGGTTCTTCTCTTCTATCAACACACTAACGACATCATATTTAAATGATCTGGAATGTTGATCATTGAGGATAATTTTGCTAGCGCATCGGCAAATTGATTATCATCCCTTGGGAGATATTTGAAGTCAATATGTTCAAAATGCCCGATGAGTTACTCTAGATGTGCTTAGTATAATATTATTGTGGAGTTCTTTATTTTCCATTTTTTAAGTATATGATTTGTTATCAAACTAGAATCTCCTTATACCTCTAATTTTTGCACACCTATGCTAGATGCAGCTTCTAGTCCAATAATGCACGCTTCACATTCTGCGGCATTATAAGTAACCTCAAATTCTAGTTTAATAGAGATTGGAGTATGTGCTCCCTCTGGACTTATGAGTAACACTCCTACACCACATCCTTTTTGATTGGATGCACCGTCGAAGTACATTACCCATTTGTCATCTTGCGTCATGAGAATCTCTTCATCTGGAAGATGAGTAGATTCTGCATGACTAGTTTGAATAGGATGTTGGGCCAGAAAATAAGATATGACTTTCCCTTTTATTGATTTTTCAGGGATATATTTTAGTTCAAATTCGGCCAACATTACCAACCACTTAGATATTATTCCTTTAATGTCGTAATTTTTTAGTTGCCCACACTAATGCTAAACTTGTTTTCTCCAAGGTGCTATATTTTGTTTCATATTGAATGAATTTTTTTACTTATATAATATATTACACGCTCGACTTTTTCTACCTCTTGTACTAACATGGCTCCTGTAGTCGTGTCTGTGACTGTGATGTATAGCCTAAGAGGTAGTTTAGGTACTAGTGATGCTAAAACTGGTGGACTTTTGAGATAATCTTTGATTTTCTCAAAGGCCTTTTGGAATTGATCGTCCCATTCATGTTTTTCATCTTTTTTCAATGTTTTAAATATTGGCTCACAAGTCATAGTCAATTTGTTGATAAATTAACTTATGTATTGTAGTTTACCAAGGAACCCCCTAATTTCTTTTTCTGTTTGAGGGGGAGGCATATCAACAATTGTCTTTATTTTAGAGGGATTGATCTCAATACCGCGTGTGCTTACTACGTATCAACTTGCCAGAAGTTACTCCAAAGGCGCATTTTTGTGGATTCAATCACATTTTATATTCTTTTATGCGAGTGAAGAATTTGCGTAAAACTTTTATATGTCCCATTCTATCTTTGGACTTTACAATCATATCATCCACATACACTTCTATTTCTTTACGCATTATACCATGCACTACTACAAATTGAGTCTTTTCTCGACGCTTTAGACTCGACGCTTAGGCAAGGGCGTCAGGTGGTAAATACAATATGCGTGTTTTCTCGACGCCTAGATTGATTTTCGACATAAATAACTGTTGGGGTTTGGTAAGTCTAACTTACCGCGGAAACGACCCCGACCCAAAGAACCACTCGCAATTAATAAAACCATAAAGCATAACAAATATACATAAAAGGATAAAATCGGAATTTACCTTTGACGCGTGCTTCGCCCGACCTAATGGGCTCTTACTTGAAAGCTTTAGCTCCGAAAGTACCGAGCCTCCAACGGTATCCACCCACAAAGGACGAACACCGACTTTTTAGGTCCGCTACCTTGGAGTTAGCAAGGTCCGACCAAAACTCAAGTGTTAATGGAGTTTAAGAGTTTTTGCCAAAATGCAATGCTCTTTCTAACTCCCACTCAAGCAAAGAATTCTCAAGCCATGCTTTGGCTATTTATAAGGAAGGATAGCTTGTGAATTCCACTCATCTTTCAATGTGGGACTTTTTCACAAAAAGATCCCACATGGAAAGATTGATGAATTCAATCCTTAGTTAAATAAACCAAGGAATAAGTAACAAGTGTCACATGGTTAGGTGAGGACCACTTTCTTACTTGGTCCCCAAGGCAATTCACATGCAATGTGAACTAACCATGTGTCACCCAACCTTGAGCCCCAAGTTGGGTTTGGTTGGGCTATTTTATTTTGGCCGTGTCCATGACCCATTGCCCCGGGGCCACGACCCTTGCCACATGTGTCGCCACAGTGGCGCGTTGCCCATGTGGCATGCTGCCTACATGGCACGCTGCCACGTGGCGGCTGCCACGTGTGCTGTCACATGGCGCTTTGCCATGTGTGCTGCCACGTGGCACGCACCTATTGGGCGCGTTTTCCTAGCCTTTCGCGTGGCTAGGATTTTACTTGTTACTTGAAGCATTTTCCCGTCTCGCCAAATCCTAAATTTTGGCTCGACATTTGAGATTCTCCGACGCTTGGTTTCGACGCTCCAAGCTCGAATTTCCGACGTCTAAATATTTAACACTCGGGCGATGAATTAATTTCTTCCGAATTGGCTTAAAAAAAGAATTTCTTCCGAATTAATTCGTCGAGTCGGTTCGTATAGTTGCTAGGGTGTGACCCAAAGGGTTCAGTCAAGATTAAGCTGTAATATTAAGTATACATTAATATTACTGATCGGAAGCGGCCTCCACCCAGGCATTTCGATCACTTGACCCTACTGAATATATTAGCTTTCTAATAATTCTGAACCCGCTATCAAAATAATACACTTGTTCGAAGGACACCATTCCTTTCAATCTCCCACTTGTCCTTCCGGACAAGTGAGCATTTAGTGTATAGTCCCTTTCCTATGTCTCTTCATGAACTCTAAGGTAAGATTATTTCGTCATCCTTATTACGTCCAGAAGTGTTTCTCAATTCTGAGTCCGACTGTCAATAAACAGATGATTTCTAAAATCTATCCGAGCACGGCCATGCATTTTTACAGTCTCGCTCTACGAGAGGCCTTGTATACAACAAAGACATCTTCCCTATTTTAGTAGGGGAACATTCCCAGTCTTGTAATGTAGCACCTCTTACTGAGAGGACCTAGCCGCCCGAGTGTTGCCGTTATAATCCCCTATTACGGCAGACGTTTGACAACATCAAAGCGGACTAGTACTCAAACAAGAGAACTCACAATACTCATGGTCAAGGAAATAGGTTCCGATAGCCATAATGAGAAGTATACTTATGACGATTTTTAATCTCTTAAAGTATTCTCATAGGTTGATCCAGTATGGTTCTAAACCAATACCTGTGCAAATGATTCATGACAATCATGTCCTTGTAGCACATGAAACGATGCTATGAATCAAACTACACACTAATCTTAACTAGTCATTAATCGCCCATCGTTTAAATGACCTCGATTAGGGATAATTTTTTATTATAATATTCAACATTCACTTAATAGGTGTTTCCTTCCCAAGACTGGTCTTGATACCCTATTTTGAATATTCCAAGAATCGAATGGACTCATTATTTAATTCTAAACCACAATTAAATAGCAAACGGAGTGATAAAAATTGCATGAAATTTTAAATTACTCCAAAACCTGAATGGTTCATCTTTTGATAAATGGTTTTTCCGAATTTGTTAAGAGTATCACTCTTTGTAAAACATCTATAGAAATCACACCCATATCTAATATGCTTGATTTCTTTCATGCAATTGTAAATGTTGTCGTTCACTTATTGCATAGGTTTAGTTATTACTACTTTGCTAATCTTAGCATCTTCATTACTGATCACTTTCATAATAAGATGATAAAATTTGAGAGTGTCATGGATGTGATTTAGGATTTATTGTCCAAGTGGTGGCTCCCACTCATTTTCATGATTGAGGCCTTTAACTTGACAACCTACAATCATTAATGTTCAACAACAAACTTTCCATAGAACATCTTCTTTATTATCGCCATTAAGGCAACAATATTCTCAACATATATTTTAGTAGACTTCCTGATGATGCTTTGCTTGGGTTTCATTCCAAACGGCTCACAATGATTTGGGATACCCTAATCACTTGTGATCATGGAAATTTTCCTTAAATTCCTGCACATTACACATGGATCCACGTCCATGTTACCATTCTCAAGCCACGACTTATTGTTAGCTCATGCTTATAAATGGCTTCCTTGTTAAGGATCTAATCCTTGTTAAGGCTTGTGCTTGCAACATCAATTCTCAAATTTTATTTGTTTCCACAAGTCAAGAACTCATCCTATTACTTATCCAAGTGCTTTGGATGTTCTTGGCCATAATCTAACGATCTATTACATAGATTCAGGTTGATTGGTACTACATACTTCAGATGCTCTAAGCAAGTAAGTCGTGCGACGATTCCATATAACATCGTACATGATGGATTAAATTGCAGAGTAGTTCTCAATCTTATTCCATCAAGTTGTCATTTTAGCTCATTTAGTTTCACTGAGTCTTTGCTAAACAGTTTTCTGTGTGATATGGTTCAAAGTCTCTATTAGAGTCTTTCATGTTTGACTTAGTATTTAGCCGAGCTTATACTTAATTCAAACATTTACTTAGTTTTATACATACGGGTCAAAAGTCTTTCAAAGTCCTTCAATTCATGTTTAACACGGTAAATTCCTTTACACGTTCAAACATTTTATCAAGTCTATACAATAGAACTTAATACCCAATGCGTACTAAGTATCGTCTTTTGCTTGGTCCATTGTCGAAAATACTTTCAAATATAAGCATTTAGCATTTGATAGTTATTTCACAATAGTGTTCGTAAACTTCTTGTTGGACCTTTACTTTTGCTCCCACTAAACTTCTTATTCATAAGAATTTCTATGTTTCTCCATAAGCCAATCCTCTTATTAACTTTATGAGAAAACACGTTCCAATTCTTATATGCAATGCTCCCTTAAATCCCATAACAGATTCCTTGAGCTTGCTTTCAAATCTAGCATTATTTAGAATTTTAAAACCCTTAGACTATTCCATAGTTACTTCCAAAATCCTATTTTGGGAAGGCGGTTTTGGTATCTATTTTGCCATATTTCATATGAGCAATTTTGCTAAAACAATCACGAAAAGACTTTAGCATTCTGATTGGTGAATAGGTTTTTATTAAAATCAACTCCGTGAATTTAATTGTATCCTTTTCAACCAATCTAGCTATGTATGCATATACATTTATACATTTTTTAGTTTTCTACTGGAAAACTTATTTGCAATCTATGGGTCTTTCACCCTTTATGCAAATTAATCTAGTTTCAAACATGATTTTCAAACATGGAATCTATCTCGGATTTTTTATGGCCTCTAACCATTATTCGGAATTTGGATTTGTCGTAGCTATCTTACAAGACATTATTCCTTTACTATCAGATAGTATGCTTGTATGTCTTAGGTTTATTTCTAACTTAATAGAAATTTATAGGATTCAATCCAAGCCTTTTGTGAAGTCTATACCTATACGGGGCAATTGCATCAACCACTGAGTTTCAAGGCTCTTTCAAAGCCCTTTTATTATGTTGATCTTACTCCATCATTTCTGATGTTTTGTGAGTAATGAATTCTCTTTTAAGGCACTTGTAAAGTCCTTTTGAGTATTCTTGATCAAGCATTCTCACGAAGTCCTTTTAAGGTCTTATGAGATTCTCAGTTCTAGTTTGTTGCTAAGCTCGATGGTCATCGAGTTCATTTTCCTCCCACTTGTCGTTTTGGAAACGTGTTACTTTCCAGAAAGACACCACTTTGAGCAACAAACACTATGTTCTCAATTAGGTTATGGAGGTAATGCCCATGGTCTCACTTGAATGCTTACAAAGAGACATGTATATTGTCTTTGGGTAAAAGTTCGTTGTGAAACAAACAGTTAGCTCCCACTTGAGCTATCTTAGCCTTTAATGAGCCATTAAGCTCCCACTCAACCACCTAGCTCTTGCTAAGCTGGTGAGCTCCCACTAAGCCAATGAACTCCCACTGTGACTAAGAGTTTTAGACATATACTTGAAACGACATTTAGAAGATAATTCTATCCATAACTGAATATGACATCCTTTCTTAGCTTCGACATTTTGTTTAGTGTAACATTAGTCCTTCGTGCAAATCTTAATAACTTTATAGGAAGGGATGTGATCCATCATTGTTCGAGTCATTTTTAAATGGCATCGAGGTCTCCATGAAGACACACTATGTTCTTTGTGGAGTTATTTATGAAAATTTCAATTTCATAACTTTGTGATGGTCACGCTTGGCTCAAGCAAACATTGCTCGATCTAATCTAGACGTTTTGATGTCTTGCCAAGTCGATTCTGTACTTCACTGAACTCTTGAACTATTCAAGGTCAAGTTTTTTCACATTTGATGAATATAGCCATATTCTTTCAAATTATTTGTGAGACGTTGAAGTAAATGATTCCTTTTTAGCTTTCGGAGTCAATTGTCTATACCAAGAACAATAGCTCTTTACTTTTTCGGTTTCAACAAGTAAGACTTGCTTATCTTAGAACGATTCCGAATCGATCAACTATCAAGAGCCTATCTAATAGAGCCTTGAGTACTTTCTTGTCGATGTGACATTGCTAAAGATGTTCGGAACGCAAATCATGCCCATGAATTTGAGCTCTTGCTAGTTTATCATGTTAAGATAATGTTTGTTTATAATCAAGCATTCTTGACTCATGGTTTAGATATCCATTCCATTCAACTAAATTTGCAACTATTGCTCATTGCTTTGAATGTGAGTCTTTCCGTGTGTAAACGGATCAATTGCTGATTATGGAACACAATAACCATTTATTTGTTCCAGCCTTGGCTTAAAGGTCTTTAAACAAAGCATACGACCTTACAACTGATGTAGCACCAGTTGCTTCATTTTAAGCTTGTAAGTCGATAACTTAGCTTATCTTCAATAGTTTGAGGTCACTTTCAAAGTGGAACACTCAAGAAGTATCCGATACTTGTGAAGATAACGAATTTCTAAGTTAACTACAATAACATGAACTCATGGGTTGAAATGGAATCTTATTCCTTTTCTTCGTTCCTCGTTTCCTATATTTCTTATCATACTTTATCTCATAATCTTTTAAGAAGCATTTCTTTAAGAGTCTTTGACTTTTATTCTTTGTTAGGCATAATTAAGCATCTAATGTGCCGTAAAACAAAGTTCCATCTTTTCCTTTAATTCACGCTTGAATGACTACATCAATGAGTCCTACTCATCTATGTATTAAGCGAAAAGATATGTTGGTTGTCAATATTGACAATTTTGAGTTTGCAACTCAATACTTCATGTTTTATCAAAACTACCTAGTATTTTGAATACATGATGTCCAACCGTCCTTTCGGACTTTATATAAGTCATTTATGAGAATTGTATTTTAGAAATGCTTTACTTTTCTTTGAGAACCATTTTCAAAGATTTCCTTTACCAATCATGGAAAACAATACAGTTTGATTTGAAATTCTACAAATATAAGTGCAAAGTATAACCATTTATCAAGTAAATAACATAATAAGTTTGAAAATTAAAAGGTATTCATGCAAATCTTCAATCTTATTAAACGTCTTATCCACGCATTAAAATTGTCCCCATTTGGCGAGAATAAGTCGATTCCAAGATCCAAAGAAACAAAGAGTGGTTAAGCATGCTTTGGCTTGTCTTAACACTCAATCTCCAAAGGTAAGCAACGCTTTGCTAATGGCTCTAAGCCACTCTTGGTTGAATAAATCGTCGCATCTAATGCTCTCTCAACAATTTATTCACTTTGCCACGACATGTTAGGACTCCATCACTCATGTCGTTGAGTACAACCAAAACCAACTTGCATACCTAGTATGCCTTACTTCCTAGGAGAGGTAGTGATGCCTCGCTTTGGCGTAGCCCACCACTACCCTCGTTCGGCCGGTAAGTGTTGTTTTGGAATGACAAGTTTTTACTCAATATTTAGGGACCTAGGGTTTCTATGTTGGTTGATTTAAGTGAACTTAATTAATCATCACAACATTCAAAATCCTAAACATGCATCTAACATATAATTCATATACATAAACATATATATATATATATATATATATATATATATATATATATATATATATATATATATATATATATATATATATATATATATATATATATATATATCGAAAAACATAAATATAGATGCATTTGGCAACTAGCATGACCCCTTGAGATCTTCAAATCTTCAACAGGTCTTCATTTGCAACTTCATGGCTACGTCTTCCAAGAACCTCCATCTTCAAGACTTGACCATAATTAAATGCAACTACTAGTATCTACGATTAGGACTAATCTAAATATTAAGGTACAAATATACTCAACGGTACGGAGACCGTATTTAGATTTACAAAAATATATTACGGATCGCAGTCCGTATTTTCTATCCTAATCGGGCCCCACTAGTTGCCATTTCATAAAACCTCTGAGAGAATATACATTCCATTCATCCATTCACTATTTGTGAATGGCCCATGCATTTTACAACGATAAACAAGTAACAATGCAAAAAACACGGGTGAACTAGTAACTAATCTAGGTGGTTAATCCAATTAACACGCCTAATTAAAACTAGTCAAAGTTGTTTTAACCGGGTATGTAAATAAGCGCAATTAACATTCGAAGCTCCCACTAAATTCCGCATCCAACTTAATTAATCCAATTAATTAAGCCGGTAAATTCCAAATTTTGTCAAATATAAAATTTGTCAATGCCGCTCAAAACCCAAGGCCTAGCCTCCAAAATTTTAATTAAAAAAATATTTTATTTTGCTACCACACAAATCCCTAAAATATATATTTCACTACCAAAGACTAAGACCGTTACTGTTTCCGTTAGTTGGGTTTAGCCACCGTTCAACCACCTTGCGGCCACCTCTCCACTTCACTGCCACCCGTCACCTCAACTGCCACCCCCTCCCCCCTCCCCCCTGCCGGCGCCGGCACGACCCCACCCCCCCCCCCCCCCAGCCGGCGCGACCCCACCCCCTCCCTTTCCCACACTTGCGCAACCAACCCTCTCCCTTTTCCCATACTTGGTGCCCCGACCCCTCCGTTCACACCGTCACCCGTAACGCCGAACCACCACAACTCCGATCCCCTGCTCTCTCCAACATCACCAAGCTCAGCCCACACCGCAACACACAACGCAACACTGCAGCGAGCACCACCGCAAGAAGCTTCTCGCTCCACCAGCAGCCCCGCACCACCATCAATTGAAGCTAAATACACGTCGCTGCTATATATACAAGATGAATGCTCCCATTGATGCAAGATAATGCTTGGACTCCATATCCATCAACCTTAAGCCACCATCGCCGCTGAAAAATTTCCCCTTTTTCAAAACCCTAATTGCTTCAATTGTGATTTAATTTTAATCAAAATCTTCTATCAAATCACTTCAACGACTCTTCAATCCATTTTCGACGCTTTAGTGCTAGGAACCGAGGTTGAAAACGCCAGAATTAATGGAATTAATGGAAGTAGTTCAATTCAGGGTGGGGGTGGGGGTCGAGGCAGCAAGAACGGGGAAAGGGAAGGGGGATTTGTTGGCTGCGTAGGGGTGGGGGAGAGGGAGGGGAGTGGGTTTGCGCCGGCGCCGACCGAAGCTCTGGACGCCGGCCGCCAGTCGCCGGCTGGGGGGAGAGAAGGGGTGGCAGTTAAGGAAGGGTGGCTGGGTTATTTTTTTTTAAAAATAAAATCTTAATTTTTTTTTTGAATAAACTTAACGGAACCTTAACGGATTTTGTTAAGTGGTAGTGAAATTTTAATTTTTTAATTTTGGGTGGTAGTAATATAAAATATTTTTTTAAATGGGTAGTAAATCTGATACATTGTGCTTTGGCTGGTAGTAAATATCAATTTTTCCTTAAAATAATTAAAATAAACAAAACGTCCAAAAAGCAAAATTAAAAACGAGAGAAAAAATGCATCGACTACCCAAGGCTAGCACCCTTGAGCACTCCCACGCACGCAAGTGCTGAGCACTTGCCTAGCAGCCTCGGCCTTGCATGCTGTGATGCTGCTGGGCGCTTCTTGGAAGCGCGCACTCGATGCGCGTCTAGCTGCAGCTGCCTAGCATTGCTGCTATGCCTAGCATCATCTCGCACGCCCCTTATGCACCAAGTCAGCACACGGCTCCTCGCACACACCTAGCACCACACACACCAAGCGCAGCAGCCTCGTCCCTCGGCAGCCACATGCGGCTGTGCGAGCAGCCCAGCTGGCCGAGGGATGCACATGGCTATTGTGCCTTGGTTTGCGTGCTTGTGCCTCGGGATTAATTCCCGATTTTGTGTGACATCTCTAATCAATTCTAAATTAATTTTAGAATTAATTCATTGAGCAATAATGAAAATTTAAACAAGTCTAACTTAAAATAAAATTTTTAAAGTGCATCTTACCAAAATAATTCCCAAGAACCATTCTTTAATTAAATTGGTTTAACTTCGTGCAACAAAAATAAGAGGGCAATTAATCACTATTAATTTAATTAATTTAAATTAATCTTGAGTTTTCGACAAAATAAAAGGGAGTTGGAAAAATGAACATAAGTTCAATAAAGATTCCAACTTTAATACTTGTGAATCCTTGAAAAATTATATCTTCCAATATGAAGATAAACAATTTTTCTATCACAAAGTTTCAAACTTTATGATTCCAATCAACTAAAAAATGATTAAATTAACAAAGTTTAACAAAAATTCATGGAATTTAGTAACATAAAGTTTCAATCACTTAACATAATTAAGATTGAATCTTTAATACTTGGAAGCCTCAAAGAACAACAATTTCACACTTAATGCAATTAGTTTGCAATTATGTGAAAAAATAAAACCAAGCATTCAAGCACAAATTACTACCAAGTAATCATGCCTAAAGAGGTTTAAAATTGCATATAAAATATGTATTGAACCAATTACATAACCACCATAAATATGCAATTAATTTTCAAGGTTAGAAAGACTTAAAATTTTTTGTCAAAACGAAAAATCCCTCGAAAAGTGCATTTCTGGTCGTTTTTGGCTAAAAACCGAGTTCTAAAAGGGTAAAACCATTTCCAGAACGCCTTTTCCACACAAAATTCACTTTTTTTGAGTCGAAATCTGGGTTCAGGACTGAAGGTAGCTTAAATACGAGGTTAAAATAGATAATACGAGCTACTAATCTAATTAGCAACTTAAACCAGAAAAATTAAGCCATAAAAATCACCTTGCAAAAATATTGTGATTTTAAAATTAAACGAGCGTGGCTCCGATACCGCTGTTGGGGTTTGGTAAGTCCAACTTACCGCGGAAACGACCCCGAACCAAAGAACCACTCGCAATTAATAAAACCGTAAAGCATAACAAATGTACATAAAAGGTTAAAATCGGAATTTAGCTTTGACGCGTGCTTCGCCTGACCTAATGGGCTCTTACTTGAAAGCTTTAGCTCCGAAAATACCGAGCCTCCAACGGTATCCACCCACAAAGGACGAACACCGACTTTTTAGGTCCGCTACCTTGGAGTTAGCAAGGTCCGACCAAAACCCAAGTGTTAATGGAGTTTAAGAATTTTTGCCAAAATGCAATGCTCTTTCTAACTCCTACTCAAGCAAAGAATTCTCAAGCCATGCTTTGGCTATTAATAAGGAAGGATAGCTTGTGAATTCCACTCATCTTTTAATGTGGGACTTTTTCACAAAAAGATCCCACATGGAAAGATTGATGAATTCAATCCTTAGTTAAATAAACCAAGGAATAAGTAACAAGTGTCACATGGTTAGGTGAGGACCACTGTAGACACCCATTTGTGTCTCCCCAAAACCAAACCCAGTGATGAGTACCTTTCACGTCGAATCGTAATCGAATGAAGTGAAAGTGTGGAAAGTCTAGTGTTGCGGATAGTTTTAATTTTTTTTCTCTTCTCTCTATTTTTGAAAACCTATTTTAAGAAAACAGTGAATCCAATTTGTTTAGTCCATGATATGGGTCCGATATTAGTGTAGTTGGATAGGGCTTGAAAAGAGCTTTCCAACGATATATTATAAGCCCAATTCCGATGAATATTGAGGAAGTTATGGCCAAATTACTAAACTTGGCCCGGTTTGAGCCTTATATGCGGCCCAATGATCTAGAGGACGGCCTAATATGGATTTATCATTCCTAATGCAATTAGGAATGGTTTTAGTCTTCTAGATTCTTCTAGAAGGTTCTTTTTATTCCTAATTCAATTAGCATTGATAAATTGACTTTTGTTGACTTTTTTAGAGTTTTAATCAGAATAAAAGAATGTTTTTGAGGAAAATACGATTTTATCCTCCTGTACGGCAATTTCTATCTGATTTTAGAAAACACGTCGATAATTAAGTTAGCACCAAACGCCAGCATTAGTGCCTGACGCTAACCTCGTTTTGCGCGTCAGAACTCTGTTTCGATTTTTTTATCTTTTTGGCTGATTTTCTCTATAAATAGCCTCCTAAAAACTCCGTTTTCATTCACCAATTCTCACCAACTCTCATCAAGAAATTCTTGATTACTTTCTCTCTCTCTTTTCTAAACTACCCTTTTACAAACACAATTCCGCATTTGCAAGACTTAGATAGACCTAGCATTGTTCGAAGTTGCCTTCGCCCTAGACGTGAAAGGTTTTAATTTATGAGGGTTTGGTCCCAAATCTCTATTTCAATTATTTAATTTAATTGTTTGTATTATTATTGTCCTTGAAGTTACTAACGCGTGTATTTTGTTATTGGAAAGAGGTACGAGGCATCCAAGTAATTACTTTAATGGTTTAATTGATATTATGATATAGAAATCATGCTTAGATTGTTATTTTGATTCCTAGTATCATGTTAGGATGTTTTCCTTAATTTGATGTTTAGGGTGACAACAATAAACTCATAGTATTATGTCTAGGGTAACTTTAACACCATGTATGATTAAAAGTATGATGCCTTTTATGTTCTTCCTAATATTTATGATTGTTGGTATAATGTTAGGGTTAAAGTTTTGATTTTTATTGTTTAGTGACATGCTAGGGTTTGTTATTAATCTTGTTAGTATCATGCCTAGGATCTTGCTATTATTATGTTTTAACATGAATATTATGATTATTTTGATTATAATTATTGTGATTATTATTATGTTGCTTGATATTTATTGTTATTGCTTGATCACACCTTTTTTGCATGTTTAAAGGGAATTTGTATTTGTAATCACGCTTAATCAGATAATTAATAATTTTGTTTAGGATTAATTTGATTATAATTCAAGTGATCGCCAATAATAGATTTGTTTGTGCATTAATATTCAACCAACATAGATAAAAAGGTTTAGGATAATCCTATTGATTGTATGTTAGTCAGAAAGCGCACATGAATACGATCAGAATAAAGTAGAGGCCTATTATTAGGGCAGGTTCAATCTCTTTTAGTTTGGATTTGTACCTTCATTCGCGAACTACCAGTCATGGTTCAGGACCTATTGGAGTTGACGATCTCCTGGATCGTTAAGGGGTGTAATCTTCACCTCATGAACGGTTTACAAGTTCCTAAAACTTGTTGGCGACTCTTTTGTTCTATCTTCTTTCCCTTTGGACGCCACTGTACTTTAGTGTATGATCATAGTGGGATTCAATTTGGGGGTAATGCTTGAAATATTCCCTACAGTTTTTGGCGACTCCACTAGGGAGGATTTCTATTTTCATTCCCGAAATTTATTTCGGCAATGATTTATAATGAGTGGATGAGACTCGAAACGTTCTAAGTATTTCATGTGCGTAATTTTGATTAACATTATTGTCATACGCATAAAATAGATCTCATTGGAAAGACCATCCGTAATGAGTTAAAACATAGGATTTTTACACGTAGGAAATTTGAGAAATATCTTTTTAACAACTAGGATCGAAATAACACTGCACGAAACTGGAAAATTTTATCGAGCACAGAAAGCTGCTGAGGCATGTAGGAATTAGCGTCAGCGAACAGAAGTTAGTGCCAGCATTTTGACTTTAGCGCCAGACAACAGCTCTTTCGCCAGGCGCTAAAGCCAAAAGTTGGCGCCAATCTCTGTTTGCTGGCGCCAAATTCTTCCAATACCGAGCCAGAAATATGCGTCCTAATTTCGACCAGTTTTTAGCATTGTTTGCTCGATCCTACTTCCTGATTGAGTTTTTCTCACTTTTCTGAAACCCATATGTGTTCTACATATAGACATAACCCTCTGGGAATTCATGCTCCATATACCTGATTGAACGCTCTGAGCAACAAAGGGTACATCCGAGAATGTTGAATTCACCAAACCATGGAAGCGAGTTTTTCTGAAACTCGCGGTGTCCCATCCACTCGCGCCAACCCTTCACGGTTAGGATTCCGCGCGGTGCATCCTGACAATTAACCATGGACACTCTTTGACTAACCCATATCCCGAACTTTAGAGAACTAGAGCCATGGTTAGGTTGCAAACTCATTGCATCATATCGTGCCTACTTGACTAATTGTGCATTATTTGTTGTGCATATGGTATATGTGTTTTTCTTAACTGTTTCTTTGACTTGTGCTAAGATTAAATAAATTAATGACTAAAAGCACTTTGCCTAATTAATTAATTAATTTAAGTAAATAAAGTCTAATATTTTAACCAGAATTGACCTAGTACGACTTTAGGCATACCCCTATTGATTAATAATACCGAAAACAGTTTCAGATCGACGCTCCAGCAATGGCGCCGAAGTTTGAACTGTAGCACCACTCTGTGGAGTGTGGCGCCTGGCGACAATGCTGTCGTCTGGCGCTACACTTCAAAGAGAGGCGCCAGTCCTGTCGTTTTGACGACAGTTCGGATTATTGATCGAGTCATCACTTTGTGACTAATTAACCAGTTTGCTAAGTAATTCGGTTAAATTTTACTGTCAATAATACCTTGTTAGCTCATTAATTGAGTCTAGGCACCAAGTCCCATGGTCTTACACAAAAGTCCAAACATGTCACTTACACTCAACGCACACACCAATACACATACTTTGACCATGTCTAAGAAAGTCTTGTATGCGCGTTTTTTCCGTCATTTTTTAGGGGGGTAAGTCGGATATTAATCCTCCAATTTAATTCCCTTGATTAAAAATCACACTTGATTCCTAAAAATATCTACCTTATTTTTGCCAAATATATGCACCTATTTTTTTTTCCTCTTTAAAACCGTAAAGTCAAGGTCGATTTGAGTAAAGTATTAAAACAAAAATGGTTTAAATTACAGCGCGTGGTCAAGAAAGGAAGGGCGATTAATCAAATACAATCTTTTTGTAAAAGTCAAACTTTTCGACAAACCCATCGCTCGTAAGAGGAAAGCTAGGACAGTAATGGCAACACAAGAAGAAGTCAATGAGCTTAGGAACCAACTGGTTACCTTGACTGAGGCACTAAAGATCCTAACCCTTAAGATCGATGATCCCGTGAAACAACAACAGATGGACCTCATGCAAGAGAGTCTGAGCAAGCTATCAAGCGACTACAAGTTTCAAGGGATTAGCTCACAAGGGGTCTCGGTGGACAAAGATCTTCTTCCGCAGAAGTTCAATGCCAACGACATCCCGAAATTCAAAGCAACCGATAACCCTTATTTTCATTTAAGAGCCTTCGAAACAATAATGAGTATTAAGGGTATCGACAAGAAGGTGTTCCCCTCCCTGTTCTCACTATCTCTCGAACGTTTTCCAGCAATAGTTCTTTTCTCTCGAGAAAGAAAAAACCTCCACTTGGGATTCCATAACAAACGCTTTCGTTGATAGATACAAATGCAACATTCAAGTTGAGACTGATCATAGGGAACTTGAAATCCTCAAGCAGAAGGAGAATGAAGGCTTCACCTCCTTCTTTAACAAATGGAGAGAAACCTCAGCTAAGATGATTGAGGTGCCAAGTGGAAAAGAGTCCGTAAGGTTATTCATCAAAAACCTTCAAGAAAAATACTTCAAGCATCTCAAATATCAGAATAATCTCCATACCTTCAAGGCCGTCTACGACATTGGAATTAATATTGAAGACAACCTGGCTAAGTTGAAAGCTGCCAACAATAACTCCAACAGTGGCTGGAAAGACAAGAAGAACGACAATCCTTTTTCTTCCAAAACCACCCACTCAAACAATGTTAGCACTTTTAACCTAGGTGAAGTCCTTGCTATGAATAATCAAGGACAAAAGAAACCATTTAGGAGGAACTTTACTCCTATTGGCATGAGTTATGACACCGCATTTGATGATTAAATGCAAAAGGTCTTATAACTTCTATTGGACCATTTGGGGACCCACTAGTCGAAAAAAGGACGGTTAACTGGAACCCCAATGCACATTGCAAGTATCACCAAGGTAGGGGCCATCTCACCGAGAACTGTTGGAAGCTTAAAGAAGCTATCCAAGACTTAATCGACAATAACAAGCTACCATTGCCCCCTGCCAGTAAGAAGCCAAGTATTGATAATGCGTCTCTCGCTCACTCCTTGGCCATCTCTGATGAGGAAAACGAGGTTGATCCCTCATCTCTCATCAAACCTGTTAAAGAAATCCATGCCATCAAAGAAGAGGAGGAGATCTTTTTCGACGCCATGGATAACCTTCCAGAATTAGCAAGTAAAGAGGATATACAATTGCTTACACTGTCTATGATGGAAGGTTCACACTTGCTACGTGAAGCTCTCAAAGTTATAAATGAACTTCAGCAGAAATATGACGAGGTTCCACCCTCGAAAAGTAAACCCAAGGAAGAGTTTACACCCATGGGAACGACTTATGAGGCGAAATGTTTTTCTTTACAAGTCACCGAAAAACCCAAGAAGAGTAATAGACTCTACACTCCAATTGGGATCCCATGCGTACTAATGTTCAAAATGCTCTTCGAGAGTGGCGAGATCAAACCTCTCGAACCGAAACCATTTGAATCATTGAAAAGGACAGATAGATATTACTGCCCATATCATCAATCAGGGGGTCACACTATCGAAAACTGTTTTAAATTCAAGGATTTAATTCAGAAAATGATTGATGATAAAAAGCTAGTCCAAGTTCCACAAGAAGAGGATGTAAATATTAATGGAGTTTGGGACAGCGACGAAGAAGACATCTATTTAAAAGACATTGTAGGACCTCCACCTTCGGTGTCATATGCCATGGATGACTTTTGGGTTGAAGAAGATTCATCAATAGATAGCCTCACAAGATCCGGGAGAATGCAACCTCCTGTTTCAACACAACCCATGCCAACCACACAGCAGTTTCCCATGCCTATCATTGAAGATTATGACATTGTCAAACAGTTCAAGAAAACAAAAGTTGAAATGAACGTATGGAAGCTTCTGGCAACATCTCGAGAACATAGGTTAGCTGTAATGAATGCCTTGGACTAAATAGGGATAGATTCGGACACCACTCCTGAGGGGTTGGCTAACTTCCTCACGAGTGATCTCCCTAGTCCCATCAATTTGATCACCTTTTCCGACAAGGATTTACCCCCAGAAGGTGACAAACACTATAAGGCATTAAACCTCACAGTAGTTTGCAAGAGAATGAACATCCCTATGACTCTTCTAGACAATGGATCAGCCATTAACGTCTGTCCACTTAGAACTGCGAGGATGTTAGGAATAAGGGATGAAGACTTAACCCTGTCAACGCAAGGAATTAGAGCTTATGACAACACTCGTCGTCAAGCTCTCGGTAAAATTACCATGAATGTAATGGCGGGAGCGATAGAACACGCTACTACTTTCCAAGTAGTAGATATTAAAGCTTCATTCAATCTATTGTTGGGACGCCCTTGTCTTCATGACCTAAAGGCCGTCCCCTCATCCCTCCACCAACAAGTGAAAGCTATAGTTGGAGGAATTCCTATTACCATCGATGCTTCACCTATGAGAATCAAGTCTATAGAAAATCCAATAATTAACGTGGAGCACAATGAGGATGATGAAGATTTATGGGGCTTTAACGAAGAGATCTCCTTAATCCAGGAGGATGAAAGGACCCCTCTCTGCCACGCTCCCATTCCAACATGATCGTGAATGCTATTATGAAGAAGCAAGGACATTTCCCTAGGATGACCCTAGGAAAGACGAAAGGAATAGCAAAACCGCTGGAATCACCTGTCATCCCTAAATTAGATACTTTCGGACTTGGTTTCGAACCGACTCGGAAAGATCATAAGCGAGCCCAGGAAAAGTCAAAGGCACGTAAGGACGCTCGCATTCAAAAGAAAGCAATCCTAATGGATCAGTACCCTCTTACACTTAATGGCCAATTCATAAAAGAAGGAGAGGACTATCCATGCTACGAATTTCCTGAACCATTTGTCGTAAACGACATAAGGCAGCCGGGATTCGAAATTTTCTTAGATTTCTATTTCATGGACGAAATCCCAACTCCTGTCCATATGGAGAAAGCATCTCCATGCTTTGACTTTAACGTCATGGGATTATTATTTGGGCAAGAAAAGGATGAGCCGACATACAAAGAGGATAACTACTCGCTCATTCAAATAGTCCTACAAAGTGAAAACTTTGATCCCTCGAAGCTAATCACTTCAGCGGAAGGATCAATACAAGGGTGGCGCAAGACCGTCAAAGTGACTACTCCAAGTGGAAGAAAGATCTCCATCACGACAGGGCAAGGAC
Organism: Chenopodium album; assembly: GCF_948465745.1. Lineage (NCBI taxonomy): Eukaryota > Viridiplantae > Streptophyta > Magnoliopsida > Caryophyllales > Amaranthaceae > Chenopodium > Chenopodium album. Next base: position 45,729,750 of record NC_137836.1, read on the forward strand.
CGATGTTCGAAGAGTCGTCCGAGTCAGAGTCAGAGTCAGAGTCTTTTCCTATAGAGTCATCTAAGTCTTTAGTTGTAGCACCTTCCCCTTCTATCTCTTCTCCTAGAATAGTTAGTGATCAAGTCCTTGAGGACATATCACTCTTTGATGTAATGATCTCAGAGTATAATAATATAACTTCTTCTCCTTACTCCTTGTGTTTTTCTTTAACCCAAGATGACGAGCATTGCTTAACTAACAATGAAAAAGACAAAGAACTTATTAAAGCAATGGAAACATTCGAAAAGAAAACACCGATAATTGAAGAAACCGAGACGGTTAATATCTCAAATGATTCAACCAATAAAAGAGAAGTTAAAATCGGACTAACACTTAATGAACAAGAAAGAACCGATTTAATTAACTTGCTTAAAGAATTCATCGATGTATTTGCTTGGTCATACAAAGATATTCCAGGCATTAATAGGGAAATAGCTCAACACACTATACCACTAATTTCGGGAATGAAACCTGTAAAACAAAAGTTACGTCGAATGAAACCCGACGTAGCTCTTAAAATAAAAGAAGAAGTTCAAAAACAAATAACTGCAGGTTTCATCAAGGTATCCAAATACCCCGAATGGGTTGCCAACGTCGTCCCAGTTCCGAAAAAAGACAGAAGGGTAAGAATGTGTGTCGACTATCAAGATCTAAATAAGGCAAGTCCAAAGGACGACTTCCCTTTACCACACATCGATATTTTGGTGGATAACACAACAAATCACGCACTTCTCTCGTTCATGGATGGATACGCAGGCTATAATCAGATTCTCATGGAAGAAGAAGACATGGAGAAAACAACCTTCATAACACCATGGGGCACTTACTGCTACACGGTAATGCCATTCGGGTTGAAAAACGAGGGTGCCACTTACCAACGTGCAACGACTGCCTCACTCCATGACATGACGCATAAAGAAGTCAAAGTGTATGTGGAAGACATGATTGTATATTCAAAAGACCGCTCAGGCCATCAAGTAGCCTTAAGAAAATTTTTCGAAAGGATAAGAAAATACAATATGAGGTTGAACCCATCTAAGTGTGCTTTTGGAGTCACCTCAGGCAAAATTTTGGGTTATGTCATAAGCTCTAGAGGAATAGAGATAGACCCAACCAAGATCAAAGCAATTATGTCAATGCCACCGCCCAAAACCGAGAAGCAAATTCGAGGATTTATTGGCCGGTTGCAATACATAAGTAGGTTCATATCAAAATTGACGACGATATGTGAACCAATCTTTAAAAAGCTTAAGAAGAATGTACCAGTAATATGGGATGACGAGTGTCAAAAAGCCTTTGAAAAGATCAAAGCCTACCCGCAAATCCTCCCGTATTAGCACCAGCACTTCCGGGAATACCTCTTAGGTTGTACTTAACAGTTATAAAAGAGACAATGGGAGCTATGCTAGCACAAGAAGTAGAAGGAAAAGAAAATGTGATCAACTACCTAAGCAAGAAAATGCTCGAATATGAAGCACGTTATACACCACTTGAGAAGTTGTGCCTCGCCTTGGTGTGGGCCACAACCAAGTTAAGACATTACATGCTAGTGCATACAGTCTTCGTAGTCTCCCGATTAGATCCACTCAAGTATCTATTCGAGAAATCTACACTCAATGGGCGCATATCGAGATGGATAGTCAATTTAGCCCAATTTGATGTAAGGTTCATGCCGCAAAAAGCTATCAAAGGATATGTGGTGTCAGACTTTCTAGCGGACTTTCCAATAGAAGACTCGACGCCAATACACGACAATGAGTTTCCAGATGAAGACTTAATGGTCACTAAAGATGATACTTGGACCTTATACTTTGACGGAGCCTCAAACCAAAAGGGATGTGGCGTTGGAGTATTACTAGTATCACCTAAAGAAGAACATGTTCCAATCTCCATAAAGCTTGATTTTGACGTTACCAACAACGCTGCTGAATACGAAGCATGCGTGGTATGCCTTGAAACAGCTTTGGCATTGGGAGTAAAAAAGTTACGGATATTCGTAGACTCTTCATTAATCATCAATCAAATATCCAAAAGGTGGAAAGTAAGGAGCGAAAGCCTAGCCCCTTACCAAACCTATCTGGAAACTCTTACTAATCAGTTAGAGAGGGTAGAATACACATATCTACTTAGAGAAGAAAATCAATTTGCTGTTGCCTTGGAAAGACTGGCCTCAATGGTTAGGATTCCTACGGAAATCGAGCAAATGCCTCTAACTATATAAAAAAGGCACAAACCAGAGTATATTCAAGCTATAGAAGATGATGAAATAATCCAAGACGAAGAAGAAGAAGAGGAAGAAGAACCGTGGTATACAGATATACTTAATTATGTCACCAAAGGAGAATACCCTCCCCATGCTGACAAAAGAGCAAAACGAGCATTAAGACTCTTGGCTTCCCAATACGTACTCATAGACAACGAGGTACATAAAAGGGTACCTAAAGGTCGAGCTCTCTTATGTGTAGGAAAAAAGGATGCCCAAAGAGCAATGAGGATAGTCCACGAAGGAATTTGTGGAACTCACATAAATGGAAAAATCTTAGTCCAAAAGATAATGCAAGAAGGATACTATTGGACTACAATGAATAGGGATTGCCATCAATACGTAAAAAGATGCCCTAAGTGCCAAATATATGCTAATTTACAACATGTTCCTCCATCCTTGCTCTACACCTACACGTCGCCATGGCCATTCTCTACATGGGGAATTGGCATCATCGGCAAAATCACTCCCCTAGGAACAGGAGGTCACGAATATATCCTAGTGGCAATTGATTACTTCACAAAGTGGGTCGAAGCGCAATCATACGCTAAACTCACCGCAAAACATGTAGCACTCTTCATCGAGAGAAATATTATTTGTCGATACAGAGTCCCACATGAAATGATAAGTGACAATGGAACTCACTTTCAAGCCGAATGTGAAGAATTGCTACAAAAATATGGCATTCAACATCATCATTCCTCCCCTTATAGACCTCAAGCAAACGGAGCAGTCGAGGCAGCTAATAAAAACCTAAAGACTATCATTGAGAAAATGACAAAAAATTACAAGGATTGGCCTGACAAACTTCACTTCGCATTGTGGGGTTATCGCACGTCAATTCGCTCGTCAACAGGAAATACGCCATTTTCCTTGGTTTATGGAATGGATGTCGTACAACCTGTCGAACTAGAGATTCCATCTCTACGCATCGCATTAGAGAGCAAACTCGATGAAGTTGAATGGACTAGGGCTAGATATGACGAGCTAATTCTACTTGATGAAAAACGACTAGAAGCTCTACATCACACTCAGTGTTACCAAACTCGTATGGCTAGGCATTTTAATAAGAATGTCAAAACACGAAACATCAAAGTAGGAGACTTGGTGTTAAAAGCATTAAGGAAAAATGTTTTAGATCCAAGGGGAAAATTCAGACCTAATTGGTCTGGACCCTACATTGTCAAAACAATCCTGTCAGGAGGTGCAGCAAAATTAACTAATATGGATGGCAATGAGTTCTCGAACATGACAAATCTTGACCAACATAAGAAATACTACCCATAATTACTTGAGTAGGATAGTCAAGAGAGCTACGTTTGGCCTGGTTCCTTAAGAAAGGATACGTAGGCAACCCTTTACGGGTGCAGCTACTTTATTTTTTTTGAAAATCTCGCATCCCAGACTTAATAAAAAATTCAACAGAAGATCGACAAAACATCGGCGTCACGGAAAAGATTCTGGCGCCAGTCGATGAACGTCAGCGCCAGACGACAGCATCCGTCGCCTGATGCCAGGCTGCCGCAACTGGCGCCAGCCGCAGAATTGTGGGGCCAATTTACTGAAAAATGTCGTGGAATATTTCGGTGTTTTTTGGAAAATTTTCGACTTCCGTACTCGAAAAAATTTCTGGAAAATTAATTCTTCGGTTTTCATTGCTTTAATAATGTAAATTTAAAGTAAATAATTTAATTAAAAAGCTGGAATTTCATTGATAAAATAAATTACATTATTGATGAAATTTAAATAAAAGCTTAAATAAATTAACTTAAAATTAAAAAAAAAAAAAAAACTAAGTCTAATAATTGGAAATGAAGCAATGCTCTTAGTCTTCTTTCTCTTTCATTCTTAACCCTTTTCCAATTCTTGTCTGCATCTTCTTCCTCATCCATAACCTTAGCTAGTAGGCATCCTTTAGAGGACCTACATCAAATCTTAGAGTAAATAGTTTCCCTCTCAGCTAGGACCCCATGCTTCTTTTCTACCCAAGCTTTCTTTTCTATGGTGTCAGCTTTCCTTTTTCCTTTATATTTCGTAGTACTCTTCTTCTTAGGCATTATAGGTGTTTTGAACTCAATTCTTTCACCCAATCATTCCTTAACAGGAATCACCTTGTCACCTAGACGACTCTTCACATCAGTTTTACTCTGATTTTTCTTTACGTCCTTTGAAGGTTTCTTCAGAAGCCACTTTTTCACATCATTGGGCAAGGAAGGAGGAACCTTTTGGGTAATTACTTCCCATAAAGTTCTAGCGCTCCAATAAGCATCAAATTTATCTACTTCCTGGGAGACAGGGAACTCGTAGGGACGACGAAGATCACCGGAAGGGATAGTCTGAAGTAGGCTGTACTGTCTTTTTACCCTACAGGGATAATAAAAAGTCATACAGGACAAGCTTGGAAGACGACAGAAAGGCTGCTTGTTGATACCAACCATCTTTTCTATTTTCTACCAAGGGATGACCCACTTGATGGAAAAATTACAAGACTCAAAGACCTTCTTCCATTGATGGCGCCCCATCTTAGAGAAGCGTTTCTTCTTTCTCACGAAGCAATTTGGAGTATACTTCTCAATGTTTTCCGGAGGGCTAATTAATTCCAATTTTTCCATTAGCCACATCTGCAAAAATTGCAATGCAAATAAATTATTATTACTATACAAAAATATATTTTGATTTCTGTAATTAAAAATATTATTTTTCTACCTGTAATAAAATTGGAGAGCCCCGAAAAGGTGCTTTTGGATTCTTTTTTAATTCATCAAGGCTAAGCATAGTCTCTCCAACTATTAAGGGCATTGGATTTCTCCCAGATTCAATTTGTTCTAAAACAGTGGATATAATTGATTGACCCTCATTATTTTTACCACTAGTAAGAAAAAATTGATTAAGCATGCAAAAGAGGAAAGCCCTTCTTCTATAAACATGGAAAGATTTAGAATAAAGTCTATCAAAATAATGGCCAACAAATTCTTTCAAATTAACTACATTACCATCTACTATTTTTGATAGATCTCTGTCTTTTAAATTTAAGAAGCGTTCAAAATCCTTATAATAATATTCATTTATTCTAGGCATTACTACAAGATCTAGCGCAGGGAAGCCTAAAATAGCACCAAATTCTTCCGGCAAAGGGCTAATTTCATCATACGCTATTATAAAGCAATGAGTATCTACATCCCAATATTCTAGAGCGGTATGAATAAAATCTGCATCAAGATCTACCCCTTTGACACCATAAATACCCCCCAAGTGAAACACATCTAATGCATTTCTCTCCTTGGCATTAACAGACTGACACCATTCATGAGTGTAGTTCGTAAAACTTTTGGAGACTAGAGACATGATGTTATTTTTCTAAAAGCTAAGAAAAATTTTATTTGTTGAAATAATGAAGAAAATCGGATGGGCAGGGGGTTATTTATGCACAAAATCGAGGCAGTTTTAATCCAGGAAGGATTTGGAGTCAGCGCTCATCAGCGCCAGATGCCACATATTGGCGCCTGACGCCAGATCCTGGCGCTAAATGCTAAGTGTAGCGCCTGGCGCTACACCAAAACGCGTGGCGTTAGCTGGCGCTAATATGTCTAATCGTACGCGCTTTCTAAAAAACCGCGTTTTTGACCTGATTCGAGTCTGCTAATGACTTTACGGTTTCCTTATCTTTTTCTAAAAATTCATTTATTCCTCCCTCTTAATTAATATAGCTATTATATTAATTATATTATTTTTCTGATTTTATTTAAACTAACTTCCAAGTTTTTTTAAATCCAATATTTATTTGACTTTTATTTTTCATTTTTTTCTTTGTTGGGGGAGAAAGTCGGATACTGTAGACACCCATTTGTGTCTCCCCAAAACCAAACCCAGTGATGAGTACGTTTCACGTTGAATCATAATCGATTGAAGTGAAAGTGTGGAAAGTTTAGTGTTGCGGAGAGTTTTAATTTCTTTTCTCTTCTCTCTGTTTTTGAAAATCTATTTTAAGAAAACAGCCAATCCAGTTTGGTTGGTCCATGATATGGATCCAATAATAGTGTAGTTGGATGGGGCTTTAAATTGAAAAGAGCTTTCCAACGGTATATTATAAGCCCAATTCCGATGAATATTGAGGAAGTTATGGCCAATTTACTGAACTGGGCCCGATTTGAGCCTTATATGCGGCCCAATGATATAGAGGAGGGCCTAATATGGGTTTATCATTCCTAATGCAATTAGGAATGGTTTTAGTCTTCTAGATTCTTCTAGAAGGTTCTTTTCATTCCTAATTCAATTAGCATTGATAAATTGACCTTTGTTGACTTTTTAGAGTTTTAATTAAGATCAAAGAACGTTTTTGAGGAAAATACGATTTTATCCTCCTGTACGGCAATTTCTATCTGATTTTAAAAAAATGCGTGAATTTCTAAGTCAGCGCCAAACGCCAGCTGTAGCGCCTGACGCTACACTTGGCGCTAGCCTTAGCGTCTGGCGCTAAGGTCAGCGTTTAGCGCTAATTTGGCTTTTTGCGTCAGAACTCTGTTTTTTGATGTTTTATCTTTTTGGTTGATTTTTTCTATAAATAACGTGCTAAAAACTCCATTTTCATTCACCAATTCTCACCAACTTTCATCAAGATTTTCTTGATTTATTTCTCTCTCTCTCTCTCTCTCAAATATAAAAATTCCGCATTCATTAGATTTAGAAACACCTATCCATATTCGAAGTTGTCTTCGCCCTAGACGTGAAAGGTTTTAATTTCTAAGGGTTTGGTCCCAAATCTTTATTTCAATGATTTAATTTAATTGTTTGATATCATTATTTTCCTTGAAGTTATTAACCTGTGTATTTTGTTATTAGAAAGAGATACAAGGCATCCAAGTAAGTACTTTAATGGTTTAATTGATATTGTGATATAGAAATCATGCTTGAATTGTTATTTTGATTCCTAGTATCATGTTAGGATGTTTTCCTTAATTTGATGTTTACGGTGACAACAATAAATTCCTAGTATCATGTCTAGGGTAACTTTAATACTAAGTATGATTGTTATGATGCCTTTTATGTTCTTTCTAATATTTATTCATGTTAGTATCATGTTAGGGCTAAAGTTTTGATTTTTATTGCTTAGTAACATCCTAGGGTTTGTTATTAATCTTGTTAGTATCATGCCTAGGATCTTGCTATTATTATGCTTTAACGATTTCATGATTATTTTTATAATTATTTTGATTATTATGATTATAACTTCATAATTATTATTATTATGATTATTATGTTGCTTGATATTATTTATTATTTATTGCTTGATCACACCTTTTATGCATGTTTAAAGGGAATTTGTACTTGTAATCATGCTTAATAAGATAATTAATATTTTGTTAGGGTTAATTTGATTATAATTCAAGTGATCACCAATAATAGATCTATTTGTGCATTAATATTCAACCAACATAGAAAAAACAGGTTTAGGGTTAATCCTATTGATTGCATGTTAATCAGAAAGCGCACATGAATACGATCAGAATAAAGTAGAGGCCTATTATTAGGACAGGTTCAATCTCTTTTAGGTTGGATTTGTACCTTCATCCCCGAACTACCAGTCATGGTTCTAGACCTATTGTAGTTGACGATCTCTTGGATCGTTAAGTGGTGTAAACTTCACCTCGTGAACGGTTTACAAGTTCCTAAAAAACTTGTTGGCGACTCTTTTGCTCTATCTTATTTCCCTTTGGACGCCACCATACTTCAGTGTATGATCACAGTGGGGTTCAAGCTAGGGATAATGCTTGAAATATTCCCTACAGTTTTTTGCGACTCCACTGGGGAGGATTTCTATTTTAATTCCTGAAATTTATTTCGGCAATGATTTATAATGAGTGGATGAGACTCGAAACGTTCTAAGTATTTCATGTGCGTAATTTTGATTAACGTTATTGTCATATGCATAAAAAAATTCTCATTGGAACGACCATCCGTAATGAGTTAAAACATAGGATTTTACACGTAGGAAATTTGAGAAATATCTTTCACAACTAGGACCGAAATAACACTGCGCGAAACTGGAAAATTTTATCGAGCACAGAAAGCTGTTGAGGCATGTTGGAATTAGCGTCAGCGACCAGAGTATTAGCGCCAGAATTTTAACTGTAGCGCCAGCCAACAGTTCTGTCGCCAGGCGCTACAGCTAAAACCTGACTCCAATCTCTGTTTGCTGGCGCCAAATTCTTCCAATACCGAGCCAGAAATATGCGTTCTAATTCCGACCAGTTTTTCGCATTGTTTGCTCGATCCTACTTCCTGATTGAGTTTTTCTTACTTTTCTGAAACCCATATGTGTTCTACATATGGACATAACCCTTTGGGAATTCATGCTCCATCTAGCTGATTGAACGCTCTGAGCAACAAAGGGTACATCCGAGATTGTTGAATTCACAAAACCATGGAAGCGAGTTTTTTCTAAAAACTCGCAGTGTCCCATCCACTCGCGCCAACCCTTCACGGTTAGACTTCCGCGCGGTGCATCCGGACATATAACCATGGACCCTCTATTGACTAAACCCATATCCCGAACTTTAGAGAACTAGAGCCATGGTTAGGTTGCAAACTCATTGCTTCATATTGTGCCTACTTGACTAATTGCGCATTATTTGTTGCATGTATTATGTTTTCTTAACCGTTTGTTTGACTTGTGTTGAGATTAAATAAATTGACTTAAAGAACTTTGCCTAATTAATTAATTCATTAATTAATTTGAATAAATAAATTCTAATTTTTTAATTAGAATTGACCTAGTACGACTTTAGGCATACCCCTGTTGATTAATAACACCGAAAACAGTCCCGGATTGAAGCTCCAGCATTGGCGCCAAAGTCTGGACTGTAGCGCCACTCTGTGGAGTGTGGCGCCTGGCGACAACTCTGTTGTCTGGCGCTACACTACACAGTGCGACGCCAGTCCTGTCGTTTTGCCGACAGTTCGGATTATTGATCGAGTCATCACCTAGTGTCTAATTAACCAGTTTGCTAATTAATTCAGTTAATTTTCGCTGTCAATAACACCTTGTCGAGTCATTAATTGAGTCTAGTCACATAGTCTAGCCGCATGGTCATGACACGAGTCTTAACATATCACCTACACTCACTAGTCTTAGCAAACACTTCGAGTATACATCAGTTTTCTTCACATTCCATTCCAATATTTCTTCACTTCCTCCATCCATTGCATGTTGAATAAAGTTTGAGTCAAATAATTAACAATGAATATCCCCAAATTCCTTTTCCACAGTACTTGGTCGAGGAGAGAAGGGCGATTAATCAAGGAAAACCTCTTTATTCAAGTCTCACTTTTTGATAAACCAATTCGTCAAAAGAGGAAGGCTAAAAAGATAATGACAAGTCAAGAAGAGGTAAATGAACTTAGGAATCAATTTAATAACGTGACTGAGGTGTTAAAAGATTTAACACTCAAAATTGATGACCCTGTGAAGCAACAACAAATGAACCTCATGAAAGAAAGCTTGAGCAAGCTATCTAGTGACTATAAATTTCAGGGCATTAGTTCACAAGGGGTCTCGCTGGACAAGGAACTTCTTCCGCATAAGTTCAATGCCACTGACATCCCAAAATTCAAGGCGATAGATAACCCTTACTTTCATCTAAGAGCTTTTGAAACCATAATGAGTATTAAGGGTATTGATAAGAAAGTGTTTCCCTCTATATTTTCTCTATCTCTTGAGACCGTTTGTCAATAATGGCTCTTTTCCCTTGACAAAGAGAAAACCTCTTCTTGGGAGTCGATAATAAACGCTTTCATAGATAGATATAAGTGCAACATTCAAGACGAAACAGACCACAGACAACTCGAGATGTTAAAACAAAAAGAAAACGAAAGGTTCACTTCTTTCTTCAACAAATGGAAGGAAACTTCTGCTATTATGGTCAAGGCTCCTATCGAAAAAGAATCTGTGAGGATGTTTATCAAGAATCTCCAAGAGAAGTATTAAAGGCACTTAAAGTACCAACACAACTTGAATACTTTCAAGGCTATGTATAACATAGGCATTGACATTGAAGATGACCTTCTGAAAGATATTAGTGCGAGAGGAAAGAAGAACGACCATCCTTCTACTTCCTCTCCCATTAATGAGGTACATGCCACGAACGCCTCTAAATCACGAATCCAAAGGTCAAAAAGAGTGTTCACTCCACTTGGTATGATTTATGAAACAACTTTCGAGAAGCTACACCACAAAAGACTAGTCAAGCCCATAGGGCCTATCAAAGATCCAATTCCAGAAGCCAGGCCACCCAAGTGGGACCCTAATAAGCACGACAAATATCACCAAGGAAAGGGTCACGACACTGAGGAGTGTTGGAAACTCAAAGAAGCTATTCAAGATCTGATCGATAACAATGAAACTTCCGAAATTCTAGCCATCGAAGAGGATCAGACATCCTTCTATCCATCACTTCTTATCACACCTGTAGGAGAGCCCATGATCGAGACAGCTTATATAACCTCTCTCGATGAAGTGGCCATGATTGAGGAGGATGAAAGTCTTTTCTTAGATAATACCAGGGAAGACTCATCAAGTCTAAAAGAGGACGTTCGAAAACTGCAAGATGTCGTTGCCATGCTCTTGAACGTGGTAGAAAGATTAGCAAATCGAGTGATGGTCATCGAACAAAATTGTCGCCAAGGGTTTAATGAAGAACTCAATGCTCCTAAGCCACGGGCAAAACGAACCATTGAAGAATACACACCAATAGGAATGACTTACAATGAAGCTTTTGACTGTCTTCGCGATCAAGGTCTCATTCACTCCATTGGTCCAAGTCAAGACCCTCCACCTGAAAAAAGTTTTCCCAATTGGGATATAAATTCCAATTGTCGATACCATAGAAGTCGCGGTCACGCTACCGAAAAATGTCTCGCTCTCAAGGATCGTGTTCAAGACTTCATTGATTCAAATCTCCTTCATGTTCCTCCGCGCCATAAAAAGGCCAAGATTAGTAATGATAGTAACAGTGGCTGTAAAGGGAAGAAGAACGACTATCCTTCTTCTTCCGAAAACACCTACTCTAGTAACAGTATTGGTACTTTCGACCTTAATAAGATCTTAGCCATGGATAATCGAGGATTTAGAAAGCAACAAAAAAAGGATTTTACCCCTATTGGAATTGGCTACGATGATGCTTTCGATCGACTCTATGCCAAGGGACTCATTACTCCTCTTGGACCTCTTCAAGATCCCCAGCTTGAGAAGAGATTGCCTAGTTGGAATCCAAATGTGCGCTGCAAGTACCATCAAGGTAGGGGTCATGATACTGAGAGCTGTTGGAAGCTAAAGGAGGCTATCCAACATTTGATTGATAATAACAAGCTTCCCATGCCTCCAGTTAACAAGAAGAATGAGTGATGATAAAGCAAACAACACAAGACAAGAGGCGAGCTTCAACGACGAGATTTCATGACATCTTTTTTCTTTTTCTTTATTTACCCTTTCCCCAATAAGTCTAGCATAGGCACCTTTCTTTTCCCTTAGATTAATTTTGTAGATTCTTTCTTTTCCCCTTTTAATAAAAATGAGCATTTATTTTCTTACATATGATCATTGCATTACACAAAAAAAAAAAAAAAAAACCATGTCAAACTAAGCACGAGGTATACCAATGATTTGAGGTACCCCTTGTAGCCACATCATATCACCTTTCACCCTTCAAATATGTAATCCTTTTTTTTTTATAAACCACTTTGAGCCTCGTCTAACGATAGACCTTTCAGTTTTTAACCCATATCTACCTAACCTTGGGATGGGATGGTGTGCAACTTATGCAATTTTAAAAAGCTTGAGTGATTTCAAAAGATCAAAATAAATAAAAATAAATAAAAGTGTACAAAAAGGACAAGTGTTCCAATGTCTTTGATATGAAAATGTCTTCGATATGAACACGTCTTAGATTGCGTCTCTTATCGAGTGCTCGGTACCGTGCCTAAGAAACATGAATGCTAAGTGAGTGATAGACCGCATGATCGGGATTTCCCACACTTATAAAAATAAAAAAAATGCAAAAGCAAAAAAAAGAAGAGAGAAAAAAAATAAATAAAGCAAAAAAAAAAAAGAAAGCTAAACCTCAAGCATGAAAATATAAAGATTCAAAAGCAAGGTTTCACACCTTGGGGGCTTATCTAGGGTCTTGAGCCTTTATCCCCTTCTTCTATAAACTTTAGCCTAACCACGTTACAACCCTTAAAAAGACCTATTTGAGGTATACACACACTTGTGCGAGGTTCGGCTAGAGCTACGTTCGGCCTGATTCCTAACGGATACGTAGGCAACCTCACATCGAGGTGTGGCCGTAATAAACATGCATTCATATTCACATTCACACACCATGATCATATCAAGGGATCTCCTATGCTCATCCCTATTTACTTAGAGCTAGACTTGGGGGCTTGATCCCTACA